>NC_140777.1:108610884-109226590 GCF_044657685.1 Stegodyphus dumicola
TACTGAAGACAAGAAAGCATTGGGGAAAATCAGAATACTTTGTTAAATTTCAGGGTTACCCTGAAAAATTTAATACTTGGGTTTCAAATTTGAAAATGATATAAAAACATGCGTACTGTATTTTACTTTTCATTTGAGCGAAAATGTCCTTCTACGTAACACTCATAAGCGATAGCTCTAGGAGATTTTTTCCAGACAATAAAATTTCTCGATTTATTACCCAACTACCGTCTCCTATTGATCTTAGTAATGGGGACTGGGAACTAGCTCTCCTAAATATTATTTACCCTCATTCATGGTATAATGTCGGAAAAGATAATAATTTATTTGGGTTTGCTGTTCACAATGGAGAACTGGAAGGACGGCATATTCCTCCTGGTTATTATGAAACGATACCGGACATATTAAAAGCTATGACTTTAGTTTCTCATAAAAACAAAATTGAATTTTCTTATCATAACATTACGAAAAGAGTAATGATAAAGACGGATGAACAATCAAAAGTGGTTCTTCACGGAGGACTAGCTGAGCTCTTAGGATTTGAACCGGGTGTTTACGAAGGAAGTGTCCAAAGTCCTTTCGTAGCGAATCCGAATGGTTTTTTTCCCCGTTATGTATGTATACTGTGATTTAGTTGAACCACAAATCGTAGGTGACGTACAAGCCCCCTTCTGAAAATTGTAACAGTGGAAGGGAAAGACGGAGAGATTATTGACAAACATTACTCTCGACCTTTTTATTTACCAGTGATTCGTCAACATTTTCAAACGATTGAAATCGAAATAAGGTCTCATTCGGGGAGTCTGGTGCCGTTTGAAAGAGGTAAAGTTTTCATAGTGCTCCACTTTCGTTTGAGACAAATTCTATAAAAAGCTTTACCAAAAGAAAAAATTATTCATTCATAGTGTAAACGTTCTAAAAGCTGTATCAAAAATGCTCATTCCATATGCTTGTTGCACCAAACACTTTGAGGATTATTATGTGGGACAAACTGGAAAAGGTCTGCCGTATTATCAGGGAATGGTTTTACAGAAAGGATACGGAATAGGTGGATTTTTTGCGAAACTTTTCCGTAGTGCCATGCCATTTTTAATTAAGGGAGCAAAAACTGTTGGAAAAGAAGCTCTACGTGCAGGAACGCAAATTGCAAACGATGTGATATCAGGAGAAAATTTTAAATCAGCCTTTAAAACCAGATCTAAAGAAAGTGGAAAAAAATTAGCAAGGAAAGCAGTTCAAAAAGCAGATGAGATGATTGGTCACGGAAAGTTTAAAAGGAAACGCAAATCTCCCAAACGCTTCATTTCGTCTAAAGCCAGGAAAGTGCAAAGACGTGACATTTTCAACTCATAATGGCTTTCCTCTTAAAAGATTCTCCAGAATGCGCCAAATCTGAACTCGATTTATTTACATTACCTCCAACCCAAACAGTTATAGAAAGAGGACAATGGATAGAATTTCATCCCCTTGCGAATGTGTCGGATGGAAGTCCTGTCGAATTCAATGTCGCGGGTAGTGGCGATGACTATTTGGATTTATCTCAAACTCAGTTATACGTCAAAGTTAAAATTTTGAAAAGCAATGGCGGCTCTCTCGGAAAAGATGATAAAGTGGGACCCGTGAATTTGTTTCTGCACTCCCTCTTTTCTCAAGTTGATATAAGCTTAAATGAAAGACTTATTTCCTCCAGCAATAACACGTACCCTTACAGAGCCATCATAGAAAAATTACTTAATCATGGTTTTGATACGAAAACTTCTCAATTATCATCAGAATTATATTTTAAAGATACAGCAGGCCGTATGAATGTTTTTGATACTGCGGATAAGCAACCTAATGAGGGATTCAATAAAAGAGCAGAAGAATTTAAACTTAGTGCTACAGTGGATATGATTGGACGGCTACATCTAGATATGTTTCATCAAGAAAGACTTTTGTTGAACATGGTCGATATGAAAATTAAACTTATCCGCAGCAAACCGGAATTTTGTTTACTGGGGGAGGGGAATTTTAAAGTGTCATTGGAACATGCCTCATTATTTGTACGCAAAGTTCGAGTCAGTCCAGGTGTAATTTTAGGGCATGCAAAAAGTTTAGAAAAGGCGACAGCGAAATATCCTATCAACCGAGTGCTTTGCAAAGTGTATTCCATTCCATCAGGAAATATGAGTTTTGTTCAAGATAGTATTTTTACGGGCCAGAAGCCTAAACGCTTAATTGTTGCTTGTGTCGATAATGATGCTTTCAACGGAAACTATAAAAAATCTCCCTTCGAATTTAAGCACAATCATATCAATTTTATTGGAATTTACGTAGATGGGCAACCTATGCCTCACAATCCTCTTCAACCTGATTTCATGAATAAAACCTTTATTCGTGCTTATCAGAATTTATTTGCCAATGCAGAAAACCGAGGATTGTATCTTTCGAGATCAGAGTATCCAGAAGGATACTGCTTATTTCTTTTCGATCTATCACCTGACTTGTGTGATGGTTCTCACTTGAATTTAGTCCGTCATAGTAATTTGAGACTGGAGGTAAAATTCGGTTTCCCTCTGCCAATAACAACATCGTTAATAGTCTATGCAGAATTTGAAAACTTAATAGAAATCAATAAATCTAGAAATATTATCTACGATTTTGGTAACTAATGAATTCTTCAGAAATTCATAGAATACTCTCTCATGACAAATGGACAGCAAAGTACTACACTGGAGTTTTCCCTTCAGATAAAATCCCAGATGTTCATCGTTTCCCAGCAGCTATTGTAGTCAACACTGATAAACACAACGAGAAAGGGACGCACTGGCTGGCTTTCTTCATTGAAAATAATCAGACTTTAGAATTTTTCGATTCTTATGGACTTCCTCCCATGACTTATGGTGATGACATAGCAAAATTTACTAGCAAGTTTAACTGTGTGACATGGAATCAAGTTTCTCTTCAGAGTGTAACATCAAATGTTTGTGGACAATATTGTACTTATTATTTGTTAAAACGATGTCAAGGATTATGTTTGGAATCAATTGTATCTAATCTTTCTGTAAGAAATAGCGATTTTCATGTATTTCATTTTGTGAAGAAAAGGTATGGTGTAAAAATGATTTTTAAGAAATAAAATATTAATTTGCTTGGAATTTTAGTTTTGTCTTTCTTATTAATAAAGTGCAATTTACAATTTTCTTAAATAACTTTTCTTTTACCTTTTAGTTATAGAATAAATTTTAAAGGTTTTATTTAAGCTTAAAAATTATTTTCCATTGTAAATTACTGGAAAAAAAAAAAAAAAAAGAGATTTATTTTACTCATGACATCTGCACATTTTTTAAGGAAAAAAAACTTACCTTTAAAAAAAAAATCTGGATCATTTTTTTTCAACCTGAAATTAAAAAATATTTTTTCACACATAAAAACACACCAAATTTAACTAATATCTTTCTTTTTCAATCAAAATCGTAAAAAACAACCTTATATTTAGCGTAGGTATAAAAATCCGTTCAGTGGTTGCTTTCCATTATTTGAAGTTCAGATTTTGAGCGTAATGTGCATTTGCCCTTCGCTCCCTATTTTAACTTCGCTAATATTTCTTTATGCTTGATCAGACAGCCTGGCTCAGTAAAAGTAGGCGGCCAGTGCAACTCTGATTAAAAATCTAGTTATAACCACGTGCAGTGCTTATAAGCACTACGTGTTTCTGTGACTCCTTCTCCTATTTTCTTCTTTCTATGTATTTCTTTCTCCTGATGAGGAGGGACCTTTAGCTGCCCTCGAAATCGATTGAGTGTTTCATCATACCTACGCTAAATATAAGGTTGTTTTTTACGATTTTGATTGTCACATTAGCGTGTTTCTCTTCTAGTCTAATCTTTCTTTTTATTTAATATTTTATCCAAGAAGTTGAATACAATTTTCTTTTCTTTTTTACACATTTAGGTTTAGCATACATTGTAAACAGATACTTGTTTTTTACAAACTCCCTGGGAAAATCTACAACATCTAAGAATTTTTTAAACTCTTCATAACCTACAGGCTTGGTCTGTTGATTTCTTAACAAATAATTCACCAAGTCTTGAACATTAGAATTATTAATTTTAACTTGGTTCATGATTAATTCTTTAGATGGAGTCCATGTAATAATATCATTGTGAAGTTTTAAAAAGTCTATAATTCTTTTGGCAATGTTCTTAAATTTCACTGGAGCGGAATTCACAATTTCTTCTTCCATGGTAAACTTTTTCTCTTCTTCTTTGCTAAGCTGAACACTTTCTTGTGTTTCTGATTTTAATTGGGGAAATGTTACATATTTTTGAAGTATTTGAAGGTATTGCTTGGCTTTTTCATCTTCGGATAACTTCTCGTTTAAAATGGTGCTCATTTGCTGATCTAAATTTGATAAATGGTTTTCAGCAAATTCTAATTCTCGATCCGAGGGTACAAGGATAAATTTACGAGCGAACTCCATTAATTAATGTGCTCAGTACAGAAACTGCGGCAGGAATGAGCAACGAAAGAAATCCATCACCTTTTTGTACCAATAGTCTCCGTTTTTTAAATAAGGGTATCTTTTTATCACCTAATGTACGCAAAGTCCGTTTATATACGGCCAGTTTACGTTTCTGTCTTTTAGACAAAGGAACGTTACCCTGTAATACATTTAAAGCACATTCACATACACTTTTAATAACACTATTGGGACATTTTCTTAGAAGAGTTTTTTTTTACTTTACTTTTGCCTAGGAGTTTAAGATGTTCCAGGCTCGACATCTGGACCTCAAATGATTGGTACTTTAACAATTCCTTCTCTTTTATGAAGGTCGCATAAGCAACCGCTTTTTGTGCAGATCTTATATTTTAGGACATTTTTTAAATAATCTAATTTTCAAAAAAAAAAAAAAAAAAAAAAAAAAATTCGATGTGGCAAATTTTATTCTTTTACAATGTAAAAGAGAGTTTTAAATTTTAAAAAACCTACAAATTAAATCACTGAAGGAGAAAACTTGTTGAGTGCAACAGCAACTAACGGAGTTCATAAACAAAATGCTTATCTGAAGGGAAAATGCATGTACGTAACCTTAACATTTCTTGGGTTTCTGGTCTTAAATCTATTAGTAAATAACTGTCAGGGTTTGAAGTTGCGTCCTGGAAGACTTCCTGAAAAGCCTTTGTTTTCCCGGGGAACATCTGCCTTGCCAAATGTACGACTTGACATTTATCTCTAGGATTTTTGAACAGTATCATGTAATGACAATTCAAATGAATGGTTCGCATCTCTTTACCCTGCTGAAATAAATTTTGAACGGTAAATATTATAGAAAGATTTCGGTGATGGCTTCCTTTCGTAAAAAGTTTACTTAAACGAGTATCGCTCGCTAACTCAGACATTAAATCATCAATGATAATTAGTGCATTTTGCAGGGAATTGAGGTTCGATGGTAGTCCTTCTTTAAACTGCACATTTTTCATTTTACTAAAAATAGGTTGATATGCTCCATAGCAATAAATTATACGCTGAGGCATAGGAGAAAGCAGACTTTCTTCGATGACTCGTTTCACAAAATATGTCTTACCGGATCCTGTCGGACCGCTGATGAGAGATGTGGAAGGGTGTTTCAACACAGGCCACTCCATTTTGTGGGGTACTGATGATCTTCAGAAATGTGTGAAGCTTTATATACTCCTCTCGTTTAAGAAAAGGCTAAGAAAAAAAAAAAGTCAACCACACAATTTTAAAATTTTACTGCAAAATATAATTTTTTTTAACATTAATCCAACAATAACCCTGCAATGAAATAAAATAAATGAGATGCATACCACTTAAAATCCATAGGGAACAGTAGTTAGATCTTCTTTTAGGACCCTTTTGTTGTAAACAATTTTGTACAGTTTTGTTTCTGCCTTAGTTAAAACTTTCCTCTTTTTGGCATCTCTCATGATTTTATGTTCATCGTACATGGCGATTGTTGTTTTTCGATCCATCGAGCACACTAAATTTTTAATCTCCAAAAAATTTAAAATCTGTTGATTTTTGAAGTTGAGGGAGAAACCTCGAACTTTACAGCAAGTCATTCCTCGGGCTGTTACATAAGCGTAATTTTTAGGGCCTCCTGAATGGGGGAAAAAATATGCTACAGAAACTACAAGAATAAAAGATCAACCTAATAAAAAATAAAAATAAAAATGAAGCTCACCAGAGACAAATGTAGTAATAGTATCTCCATTGAGTTCATCTGTAAAATCCCCCCAAAAATTACCAAGAGGCGGATCGTTGGTAAAATCGCTTGCGTATATAATTGAATCCGTGTCATGATATAACACAGCACGGCCCAACTTCTCCATTTCACTGTAAAGCTTTAACCGTGCCCATGCAGTAGTAAAAGCTGCCAAGAACACATTTGTGGATGTGTCCTGTGGAACAAAATAATGTTTATAGTCCCATTGCACAGCAGCTACTTCAGGAGTCGGAAAATATAAGTCTTTGATCTGGAGGAAAAGTTAGCAGGTTGCAAGATTAATCATTTAAAAATATACATCTTAATTTACATTAGAAAATAAAATTACAAAACTTACATTTTTTGTTGGATCTGCTAATAATTTATTGAAATCAGGTAATGTATGAACATAAGTCAAACGTATCTTGTTCAGGTTCATTCCCCATCTTTAAAGAAAAAAAAATATATAAGAAAAGAATGAGCATTTTTTTAAGAAATAATAAATGATATAAAGATGTGAAACAACTCTTTCTATTAAAAACATTATAATAATTATTTACCGCCCCCAGAAGCTGTTCAAAGCCAATTTGGCTACTTGCCGTCTTCCAGGATTCTTCTTAATGTTAAATTCATCAAGCTGCACACCCTCTCGCTCAAAATAGGCTTCAATGTAGCGTTTTCGTTCGGTCGAGCTTACACAATCGGCTGGCCAGCCGCTGCTTTCTTGTTTTATTTTTAAAAACAAGTTGATATAAGATTGAAATAGAGTATCCGTAAATTGAGAAAAATGGTACACTTCATAAATCTGAAAAAAAAAAAAAAAAAAAAAAAAAAGATAGTGGGAATATGAATATAATAATATACAATAAAAATACATGCTGTGACATTTATAACACATTCAATAATACTAATAATTACCCAAAATACTTACCTTTGTTATACAGTTCCTTTTTTCACTGCTAACCTTTTTTCACTGCTAATTTGACTTCTTCAGTCACCCATGTGCCAATGATGGCTCTCTCATCATCTGAGTGCTGGCAAATGCCTTGATACATTAATTCAGCACAAGTCTTGCAGAGGGGAAACATCAGTTTATTTTGTGCTCTGTACGGCAATACGGGGAGGTATAAACCTCGAGGAGGCAGTATTCAGCACTTTATAATACGGAAATAGTTTTCCAAGGCATCAAAATTTTCAGTAATAATATTAGGGTGTCCGACGGGGTACAAACAGTATTTATTGACCTAGGAAAAATTGAAAAAATATGAATAATCGGAAAAGCGATTTTCTTTTTAAATAAGACATGCGCGTTTAATAAAATTATTTTATGCCAAAACACAGAAAAAAAAAGTATTTACCCATGGATACAGTGAAGTGAAATCCACATACTTTGCATCACCCTCATAATACAGCTGAATGGCATTTGTCCGCCCGCCGAAGAAAGCATCTTTAGGATTCAATCGATCCTGAAGCTCGTGACTTAGAAGAAAATATTTTACTTTTTCATCTGTTTTCTTTTTCATCTCAAACTCATGCTCCCACATTTCAATTACATTATACCCTCGAGCACGTAGCTGGTAAGTCTTGTCTACCGTTTGTTGTCGCAATGTCGACATGGGTAATTTTGTTATGGGGTGGAGTGCATCTCCGTCAAAACAGGTGGAGCAACCGTGAAAGAAACATCCCTGCGATAGTTAAAACTTTTTCGTATAATACCAATAAATAAATAAATTAAATAATATATTTATAAATAAATAAATATTGAACTCTTACGTAGTATTGATAAACAGTATTTGTTTCTTTGCAATATCCGTCTACAGATATACCATCCAATCGTCTTTCTCCTTTTCCGTTCAAAGCGTGTTCGATTTCAATGCTCTCTTTTTGGGCAATAAAATCAAGCCAACGAATACAGTCAGGACTATGATTCGTGCGATTGATATAACCTCCTACAGGTATCATTGCGATGGTATTAGGTATTATGTGTCGGGATCTGTAAACCGCCATACACGCTGATGCAATGGTTATGTAACTGAAAATAAAACGGACAAGAAAAGTGTAAATCATATATACATAAAGTATACATGCACGTATACAATACGTTGTTACAAAATGACAAAACCATGTAAAAGAAAAGGTTTGTAAAATACCAAAAGGGGTCTACTCCTGTAATTTCTAAAAACTGATTTCTAAATTCAACGCAACATCTACGAAGGATATCAACATCTGATCTGAAAACGAAAAGAGTAAATAAATAAATAAAACATGGTACCAAAAAAAAAATACACCTAAAAGACGGATCATAATGAAGGATTAGAAATAGATTGTTGATACAAACCGGCAATACGTGAGAATTTCTTCTTGGAAATCAAATATATCCTTCTCGTGTTCTTTATGCCATTCCAAAAAGGAGGTTCGCACCGCACTAGTCATACAATCAGGATTGTAGTACTTAGGCTCAGGTAAAAATCCCACATAATTTTGATTTTCTTTCTTGTTGAAAAGGTGCGGAAAATATCCTTTTTTTAGTTCTGTAAGGCCGAAACAAGCAGGCAGCTTTGAGAGAGCCATCGGCAGGACATTAAAAGAATCAATAAGTTTTATGTTGAGGGCGGTATGGGTGATTACCATCACTTTAGAGCCATTAGGGATTACTTCAGGTGCCGTACCCTGTTCTAAAAGCCATGCCATTATAAACTGACCGTCAAATCTGTAAAGAAAAAAAAATTATTATATTTTAAAAAATGTATTATATTTAAAACAATAGCCCTATAATATATATATGCAGATTAAAAATAATAAGAATACATTTACCCCTTCATATTGTGTGCAATAACAGTGTAATTTTTGTGCACTGTTGTAAACAGCCAAGAGCAGAATTCATGACATGCTTCGTATCCTTTAAATATTTTCTCTTGGCCATCTTTGTACTGCGCTACAGCAAAGTTTACGATGTGTTCCCCTGATGATTGGTCAGTTTCGAAATCAAAGAAAATTAATTTATCGGATGGACTTTTCGCAGAAATGAGTTGTAAGAAACAATGATGTTCTGACGCTATAACATACTCTTTACACGAAGGGCATTTGATAGTCCCGCAACGATGTAAAATTTTAGGACACTGCCGTCGCATGATAACTTTTGAGCATTGTCTGCACTGATACATCTGTAATTAGGAAAAAAAAAAGTAGAACAAAGATTTTTTAAAAATATATTTAGAAAAAAAAAAGTTTTAAAAATGTAAGTATTAAAAACTTTTTTTTCCCCTAGTTGAGTAATACTTACCCTATCGCATACTGAATGCTCTTGTCTACCTGTGACGGCTTTATGCGCTGCAAAGCAGTCCTCAGATTGACAGAGGCGATCACAATCTTTACATCTTTTAGGCAATGCTGGAACGCATTGAAATCTTAGGCAGACATGGCACATATTGTCACACCTGTGATCTTCTGGACGGTCATATGGCTTTTCACAATTTTCGCAATAGTTTTTCGAACCATAAAAACCGTGTAAATTTGTAATGACATCAAAATAGCCATTGTGTTGCCACAAATTAATGCGACGAGTTCGATATCTTCCTTTATACGAGACCTAGAAATAAACAGTTTATAAATATAATTTCATTTTACATTTTTTTTTCAATTTAATTAATTTTTTTGTTTAAAATCTTTGGCTTACTTTATTTAAATTTTCACTGCTTATTACTACGATTTGTATATTTAGATGATTTTCAAATGTGCAGATTTCAGTGTATGTACAAGGACCAAGAGGAACTTCAGCACACTTGTGTAATTCTTGAGCTCGTAGCATTAGAACAGATCGTCTCCGATCCCGTAGAGAATTAAGCGCTGACTTGTCTTGCTCAAGATAAGCTAGGGCATATACGATTGCTTTTGCGCAACACAACCCTTCATCATCTGACGGGATGGAAAGGACAGAGCGTTTTTTAAGACGATCTACTTGAATGTTGATTATCTTTGCTCTACCTGCACCGATATACCTGCGAATCGTGATCACATCTACTAGGAAGCCTGAATCCAGCCGAATTTCATCTTTTGACTGCAGAACTTTCATAATAACCGATAATACGGTCTCCACCGTCATGGAAGATACGGCAATAATTTTCGTAGACATGGGTTTATCCAATCCATCGGCTTGGATACACATTCGTATCCAATCTGTCGGCCTTAGATTTTCTGTTGACCGTTGAATTAATATTTCAAACAGCTGTCTAACAGATTCAGTTACGGCTAGAAGAGGCCTGTTGCGAATATTTTGAGGCAGACGATTCATATCAACACGTGCCTGGAAGGTTATTTCCTCGCCTTGATACTTTCGGTTACGACGCCGTGCCTTCTCTTTGAGTATAATAGCATTTTCCATCTGGAAAGAAAAGAACATAATTCAGTGTAAATGAAAATAAGCACACACGCAAACACACCATAAGCCCTAAAACAGGAGAAAAACTCACATTTACTGAAATGTCATGTTCCACATATGCAGGTCCTTTAGAATGGAGCAGAAGGTTGAGTCTAAAAGATGTATAGACATCACAGTGATATGAAAAACATAACAAACATAGAAAAACATAAAAAAAAATAATTCTCATATATATTTATATATATATTAAAAACTGATATTACCTCATATCCCGAGCCTACTTGATAGTAAAGAGGCAAAACCAAAGGATTCTCCAAAAATATCTGCGAAGTTTCACTTAAGAGCTAAAGAAAAGTAACAGTTGTGTTTAAAGAAATTTAGGTTCAGCTTATATAATAAAAAAAAAAAAAAAAAAAAAAAATTAATGACAGGAGAAAAAAAAAAAAAAAAAAAAACTACGTACTTCATCTCCTGAATCACTAAAATAATTTTCAATGCCGTCAATAGGATTTTCGATGAATGTTTGAGATGTTTCACTCAGGCACTAAATAAATTAAAAATAGTGAATAGTCTTTTTCTAGGTGGGGCAAAAAACTATACATTTTAAAAATAAGCCACAGAAGGAAATAAATAAAACTAGCTTACCTCATCATCAGAATCTCTTAAAAGCGCATGGAAATCCTCACACTACAAAATAATAGTATTTTTAATCATGTAAGTATTACAAACACGTGGTCAAAGAACAATTGAAAATAATATGGCGATATAACTGTTTTGAAACGTTAATATTACAAACACGTGTTTCAACAAAACAGGGTAAAATATAATAAAAAAATCTAAGCCGTGTAAATAAAACACATAAATAAAATTTAGCTTACTTGATCATTAGAATCTCTTACAGATACATCGGAATCCTCACACTACAAAAAATTTTAATTGCGTGTCAGTATTACAGGCACGTGGTCAAAGAAAAAAAACAAAACACTAAAATAATAAAATTAAACACATAATAACCTTAATACATTTTATATATAAATAAAATAAAAATAAATAAAATAAATTTTAAATATGAATACTTATTTGGTCAAAAAAGGGTTCCAAAGAACGTTTACTGTTTCTTGAAGCCATTTTCGCAGATACGAAGAGAATTTCTTGTTTTTTCAAAAAGCGTGGTAACAAACTTCTAGAATTTAGCAAGTAATGAATTTCGGAGGCAATCCAGCGGTTGAAACTCGGCTCCGAACTTTTTACTTTGTCTGAATACGCGGATTGGTTAAGAGGGCATGACATCATTTTTCTGCTTTCTGATTGGTCCACAGAAATGTATTCGTTCACCTACGCGGATGTCTACACAAAGGGAGTGAAAAGGCAGACGCCATTTCCCAACCAAATCATGCACAAACATGATAAGGGTGACGTCATTTACCCACCAAGAAAATTCTTCAAAATGGCGGCTATAGAGGAAATCCAAGATGGCGGAGCACGGAAAAACCTTATGCAGATAATTAAGAACCATATCAACCAAGGAATTGTGGGGTATCGCTTAAAGACTTGGATGCGGTCCCCCTCAATCCCTTTTTATTAATTATTGGGTGGTAGCGAGTTCGTACCCCGTGAAAAGGAAATATATTACATTTTCATATTATTTTTTTTTACGATCCTGTTACTTTTAGATGATGTTCTGGACGCTAGATGGCGCCAGCAGTAACATAGCTTCAAGAAAATCAGTACAGATGTGTAAAAATATCATTTTAACTCTTTCCCTGCAGATAATAAATAATTTTAAAAAATTTCTTCCATTCGAAAATAATGTCACCCACTTAGAAGAAAAAAAATTCATTTGATAAATTGAAAATATTAATTAAAAATTAAGCACAAAATAATCTTTATAATATCTTAAGGAAGGTAATCAATGTTCGAAAAAAAATTAAGAAATTAAAATATATGTCTTCTACCCCTCTTTCATCGTTTAAAAGAAACTTTTCGATCGGTAAACTCGTTGAACGCTTTGCCTTTTTTTTTTTTTTTGTAAGTACGAATTTTTAGTCTTCTGTGGTAACAAAAGCGTGGCTCAGTGGTTAAAGCGCGTAGCTGGAGATCTCGACATCGTGGGTTCGGGCCCACGCAATTTTTAAAACTGTCATGAAGGGCAGCATAAATCACCGTACAAAACAAAATGGCCGATGTTCTCCAAAGACCACGTGATTAATAAATTAATTAGGTAAGTTAAATAATAATTAATTAAATCCTTCATAAATCCTTACCGAATAAAATTAATGAATGCCTCGGCGATTCAGCACGCACGGCATGGCGGGAAAAGGATGAGTCATTCCAAAGGAACACCACGTGATCCAATATGGCGTGCGGACGTCACGTGATCCAACATGGCGGATGGATGTCACGTGATCCAATATGGCGGAGGCCACGCCCCCGTTGCGTCATCCTTTGTTCTATTACGTCATGACGGCATCCTTTTGCCGCATATAGTGGGGGGTATACTACTTCTATGTAGATGATTGTTTATCTGGAGCAAACAGTTTAGAGGAAGCAGTTGACCTATGCTCTAAGCTTTCACAGCTATTACAGAAACGTGGATTTAATTTAAGGAAATGGAGATAAAACTGCTCAAAGCTTCTCGAAAATTTATCCATTGATAATCATGAAGAAGGTGACCTGAAAGTTCACTCAGATGAATGTGCCAAGACTTTAGGGCTGTTTTGGAACTCTACAGAAGACGTATTTTTATTTAACATTTCTATGGATTTTGGGACTGAAATTACTAAAAGAAGGTTCATTTCTCAATCTTCTAAAATCTTTGATCCTCTTGGCTTGCTGTCACCATGTACAGTCAAGTTGAAAATGTTTTATCAGCAGTTGTGGTTTTTAAAACTTGACTGGGATGCCCCACTGCCTAAAGAATGGGAAGAGAAGTTGCAGCGACTTCAAGAAGATCTTAAGGCTCTCAAAAATGTTAAAATTTCGAGGTGGCTTCAAACTACGTCTAACCATATCTATCTGCATGGTTTTTGTGACGCGTCAGAATCTGCTTACGCTGCTGTTATCTACTGTGTTCAACCAACATCTCACGACAGAAATGAAGTCAATTTGGTGGTTGCTAAAACCAAAATTGCTCCCATTAAACAAGTGTCCATACCTAGACTGGAACTCCTAGGTGCATTGCTCCTTGCCAGATTAATCAAAGCTGTCCGTAAAGCCTTCTCCACCACTGAAATTTCCTTTCACGCTTGGACTGACTCTAAGGTTGTTCTCTGTTGGTTAGCAGCTCATTCTCGAAAATGGAAACTTTTTGTGGCAAACAGGACTTTAAACAGAAATATTAGATGCTATTCCCTATCAACAGTGGAGCTATATTTCGTCGAAACAGAATCCTTCCTATCTTCCTTCTAGAGGAATCGATCCTAAAGTTTTACCGAACATATCCCTATAATGGCATGGGCCATCATTCTTAGCGTTCGACAGTTCAAAGTGGCCTCTACAATGTTCTGTCAGTAATGAGACTAACAGTGATGCAACTGTCTTAACTGAACAAAGGACAAAATCAATTTTTTGTACAACAGCTTATTTTTTTGTACGACAGCTTATCCAGTTTGTGCACTTCCATAAAGATATAAAGGATCTCAAAAATAATTCATCTTTAAGTCCTAAAAGTGTTTTAAGCTCACTTTTTCCTTTTCCAGATGATGATGGTGTTTTACGGGTGGGAGGTAGGCTGCAAAATTCTGACTTGTCATGTTATTACTAGCATCCCAGAACAGGATTTTTCTAATATTCTCAAACCCACTTTATTAAAACGATGGGAATTATTACAGCAAATGAAACAAGGCTTTTGGAAGAGATATTATAAGGAGTATTTAAATTCCTTACAACAAAGATACAAATGGAAGCAACAACTTCCAAATTTGTCTGTAGGTGATATTGTATTAATTAAGGAGGACAACATGCCTCCTGGTGTTTGACTAATGATACTCTGGACAATTTATTTCAGAACTGTTCTTCTTTATCTAAAATAGTTAATGTAATTTCTTTTTGTTTAAGATTTATTTCTAGGTGCAAAGAACGGGTCTTTGGTTCTGAAGATAATAGGTTAAAAAGTCCTGCAGTAGTACCTTCATCTAATGAAAGGCAAGCAGCTATGAAGTTGATCATTAAATGGATCCAGTTTGTGCACTTCCATAAAGATATAAAGGATCTCAAAAATAATTCATCTTTAAGTCCTAAAAGTGTTTTAAGCTCACTTTTTCCTTTTCCAGATGATGATGGTGTTTTACGGGTGGGAGGTAGGCTGCAAAATTCTGACTTGTCATGTTATTACTAGCATCCCAGAACAGGATTTTTCTAATATTCTCAAACCCACTTTATTAAAACGATGGGAATTATTACAGCAAATGAAACAAGGCTTTTGGAAGAGATATTATAAGGAGTATTTAAATTCCTTACAACAAAGATACAAATGGAAGCAACAACTTCCAAATTTGTCTGTAGGTGATATTGTATTAATTAAGGAGGACAACATGCCTCCTGGTGTTTGACTAATGATACTCTGGACAATTTATTTCAGAACTGTTCTTCTTTATCTAAAATAGTTAATGTAATTTCTTTTTGTTTAAGATTTATTTCTAGGTGCAAAGAACGGGTCTTTGGTTCTGAAGATAATAGGTTAAAAAGTCCTGCAGTAGTACCTTCATCTAATGAAAGGCAAGCAGCTATGAAGTTGATCATTAAATGGATCCAGTTTGTGCACTTCCATAAAGATATAAAGGATCTCAAAAATAATTCATCTTTAAGTCCTAAAAGTGTTTTAAGCTCACTTTTTCCTTTTCCAGATGATGATGGTGTTTTACGGGTGGGAGGTAGGCTGCAAAATTCTGACTTGTCATGTTATTACTAGCATCCCAGAACAGGATTTTTCTAATATTCTCAAACCCACTTTATTAAAACGATGGGAATTATTACAGCAAATGAAACAAGGCTTTTGGAAGAGATATTATAAGGAGTATTTAAATTCCTTACAACAAAGATACAAATGGAAGCAACAACTTCCAAATTTGTCTGTAGGTGATATTGTATTAATTAAGGAGGACAACATGCCTCCTGGTGTTTGGCCTTTAGGTCGCATTGTTGAAATCCATCCAGGAAAGGATGGCAATGTTAGAGTTGTTACAGTAAAAACTGTTCATGGTTATTTTAAAAGACCTATAGTAAAACTTTTACCATTGCCATTGCATCGGGAATGATCTATTGTTAATGCAATGGCAAGGGTGGGAGTTAATGTTGGATGCATATTTAATATTTGCATTTCTTTTTTTCTTTGTATATTTTATTTCCTCACTGCTTAATTTTATGTTATGATTTTTGCAATAATCTTGTTACTGGCAACGTGCTTTATTTTACTATAAAGTTTGTGTGAATGGCAACAGTTGTTCATGTTTATGTTTCAGTAGAATAGTGTTCTTAGCCGCACTGCGCTGCATGCAATTTTTCTCTTAAATATTTCTTCTTTTAGAATAGCAATAAAGTTTATTATACAAAGCTGATGCTTTTTAGTTCAAGGCAACTACCCTCTTTCTTTTAACGTTAAACGAATACATACTTTCTGACTGGCGGTAGATGAAAAATAATTTGATTCTATTTATTTCTTTTGGATAAATTGTGTTTAGTCTTAATTGGTGGCTGAGGAAACATTTATTACAGTGCTGACATTTTTATTATGTATTATAATGTTGTGTAATTAGAAACTTCATTTTTTTTTAAATTTACCAAAGTCATTTTGTATTAACTTAGTTCAGAGATTTTCACCCCTTGCCCTCTTTCCTTCAGCGGAAATTCTTATCAGCAGTTGTACTGCACCCCAAAATTCCTTTCTGCTAAGCGTTCCACCATGTGTGGGGGGCGAAAGTGCTTGATAGTTTTACCATCTGGGTTTCACGAAAAGGGGACCCTGTTTTGCTGGACCAGGCTAGCAGGGTGATGTTCTACAGCATACCTATGGTGGGGGAAAATATACGTTGAGACAGAAGATCTGCATTATCGACTGGGACCCTGGAGCGAGGCTAGTTTCTTTCCCCCT
This sequence comes from Stegodyphus dumicola, assembly GCF_044657685.1. Lineage (NCBI taxonomy): Eukaryota > Metazoa > Arthropoda > Arachnida > Araneae > Eresidae > Stegodyphus > Stegodyphus dumicola. The sequence goes on from NC_140777.1 coordinate 108,627,560, forward strand.
GTTTCCGCCTGCAGTTGTGATGACACATTGGTGTGGCCTTGGAAGTTGAACGATGGAATGGTGAGAAACGGCTTCTTTTGGTAGTCGGGAAACCCTTTCCCGTGAAGATCCAGAGTGTGGGTTGCCTTTTTTTTGGCTTCCTGCTAGTCACCATCTACGCCAAGTTTTCAAAAAACGCGCCAGCTACTAAAACGGCTGCGCAGTGTTTTTCGAGAGTCGGGAGACGGGGACAGTGACGGAGACGACAGAAGAGAGACGGAAAAAAGAAATTTCACGAGAACTTATAAGATGACAACTTGGACGAGCAGCTCGGAGGTGAGCCTCATCTTAGACGTAGCAACGTAAATTAGCCAACACCGAAGAGAGGCTGCAACACCTATATTTCTAAAATCCTAAAATTTACGCTGTCATGATGGCCTATGGAGGGAAGACCTGTGTCCTGCTGGTTGAAAGCAGTAATAGGAGGGAAGCCTGGCCTCCGACCAAAGTAGCTTGGTTGAGTCTCGTCAATCTAAGCCCTTTTGTTTTCTAATTTCAGATACTATCCCAAGTTTTTCTCCGAGAAATAAGTCTCACTAACAAAACTCAAATATATGAAGGATCCCTAATATGTTAAAGAAGGGTATGTCATCCTTTTCGGTTGTTTTCACATTAGTTCTTTAATTGATCCAGCCACCACGTTTAATTGTAATGTTTAGTGAGGTCATGACTCTCTTTTTATGTTTTGTAATCATAATATTTTCCTACCTTAAATAAACGTAAGTTGATTTTATTCTCCTGTCTGTATTTATTGTAATTATCTTTTACACTGGACCTTAAACATAGAATGGGTTTTGTTTAACACAACGCAACTTCCTGGAAATTTGTTTACATATTTTGTTTTTATGTTTCACTATGACTGCCCACAATACTTAGTATGTTATTGTTAAAATATTGATTGATATGTTCAGTTAAGTGACTTATACACACAGTTACCTACCGCATAACACAGAATGAACTTTTTCTCTAGTTGTTTCACAAATATGGTGTTCATTTGTAATTATTAAGTATGAATTTATGTTGTTTATATAACATTCTATATATTGAGTTTCTGAGTAATAATTACTAAAATACTTGACCTGTTACATCTATTTAGTTTAAAACTACTTAAACTAGAGTCTGAATATGAAGAGTAGATTGTAGCATTTTCTAAATTTTTATGATTTTTGTATTTTTAATTTAAAAAATACGAAAACATTTTAATCGTAAAATTATAATTAAATCGTTAAACTATAATTTACGCTGACTCTTATATAATTTCTTGTTGATTTCAAAAGTGAAATCAAATCTTTTTCCTACCTGTCAGCAGTTTATTTTGTAGCCCGAATGGGCGTCAGCCCAGAGGAGCTATTAGACTCAAAACGACATTTTGCGTCGAATCAATTTTCAACTTGTTGCCACCAAATATTATAGCCTTATATTATATTTAAAGAAACCAAATAATGAAGAATCTGTATGAATGTATTCTTTTTTCTCGCATTGGGAAAAATATAACGGTACCTCGAGTTATCAAATTTTGAATAACATAGTCTTCCACGCGAAAATGGACACCTGGAAGCCAAATTTGGAATTTATTTTAAACTTTAACGAATTTTTGATTAAAAAACTCAACTATTTCAAAGCGAGCAGTGGCAACACTGTACAAAAAAATTCTTATCTCCAGCTCTCGAGACTGTCTATTGGAAATTCTTAGGATATGCTCTTTTTAAATAGTTTTAGCGCAATGTGCCATTAGTCTAAATGCTTTCGAAACGTGTATGTATGTGTAAATGAAAAAAAGCCCATTTAGGCGTAATATAAAATCTGAGAGCTTTCAGAATTTTTTTATTTTTGCATTTATTTACTTTTGTATCATAAAATTATTTTTTTTTCATATTTATAGTTCATATTGCGTTCCCAGCATTAAGCCTATTCTTGCAGTTAGCTATTTTAAGTGACAAAATTAGGAAAGGTAGATGGATCAAAACTGAGGGTTATCTGCCTAAGAAAAGGAATTCATTCACAGAGGACATTCAAAGAAAGCGGGCTAGTGTTCATGTTGCATGCGGGGAAAATTATGAAAATTCTTCTGCAGCCAGCTCGTTCATCGAAATTAACTACTGAGAGGTGTCGTCTTAGCGATGACGTTTTCGCTAAACTCTAGATGCCTATAGATGCAAGTGGAAAGTAATTTTGGCTAATTTAGCTACGAATCTTTTAGAAGCACTTCCAATCGTGTTAGCTAAGATTACAAGTAATGGTGTCAAATAGTTAGTATTCGTGATACCAATCAGCGCGTAGTGATGAAACGGAAAAAAATGTCCACCATTTTGCAAAGAAGCAATTCATAGTGAGGATGTACAAGGATTTCTAATTCCCACAGCTACTTCAGTTTTCTGTGAATGCTTAATGTTAGTTCAAATAAATTAACGTGGATTACTCACCCTGAGTTTTGTTGAGTTTTACTTCCGTTTTCGATGTCCGGATGTTTTGATGCTGAACATTATCTTCTAAATGGATAAAATCCAGGGTTCATCGAGATTTCATAGGAGAGACTTCATATTTTGAAAACACTTAATAAAAATATTAAAGTTACAAACACATGTTTTTTTTTTCATTTTTACAGAATACAGTATATACAGCGAAAATTCTAAGCACTACATTCAAATCAGAACTTAAGAGTCCTCTACCAGGTTAGAGTTACAGTTTTTGATTACGAAGCAATAAGATTGTTCACTGAGGGAAAAAGCGTTCCAACATCAAACAGTCTTGAGTTTTACATCACATTTAAAAATAAACGTCCGAAACTTTTTTTTTAAATTAACGTGAAGCAAATCAGGATTTACTTCTTTTTGTTTCTTTGCAAGACACTCTGTCCTCAGAACTCTACGTTAAGTGGAGATAAATAAGATTCGGATCATCGCCTGTTCATCTGTCTTGTAACAGAGAATTTTCGTCTGATAAACTTGTAGGGTTTATATTTATTTTAACTATCATTTATTTTAAGTTATCTTTCATGCCAATGCTAGAGTATGTAAATTGTAGTAGCGCGCAGTATATTCAAATTTAGCGGAAGTAAGTGGAGTTTAAATAGAAGGGAAACGAGATTGTAGGTGTGCTACTTGAATCGCGAACGTGAATATTGCTTGGTAAAAATTTAGAACAACGCGTGTCGGCCTGTGTGCCTATCTCGGCAGTTTTTGCTGAATCGTTCAACTGCTTAATCAGTAAGCTCGCTGAATCTCAGCGGTAATTTAGAACGCGATCAGATTAGTTTAAGATCTCAGAGCCTCGTGGATAGTGATTTCGCTATTTATTCATCCAGTCATTATTTTTCAGTTCTACTTTCTGTTTCAGTTAAACCGCCGGGTCGGCGTAGTTTGTGAGCGTCAAGTGGACGCATCTGTTATTTTAAAAGTTGAATGAAAATGGCTTTAAACCCTTCTTACGTTTCTGTGTAAATTCACACTTAGTAGCAGTCACTACCGCAGTTTGCTGACAATTGCTACCGCAGTTGGGGCCACGCAATCTTACAAACTACAAAGAAATTGCAATTTGTACATGAAGTATAAAATGAAAACTCCCTAGTTTTATCACAGTTAAACAATATCACCGTGAAGTTATTTTTGACTTCATGCTTATTGAATACAAATATTATCTAAACATTAACTCTTTCGTAAATTACATGAGTTATTTTTCAGACCATTTAACGACTTTTGTTAGAAAATGTTTCATTCTTTGTATCATCGAAGTTTATGGTTGTATTATGTAAACATGAACATGTAATTAGGAGTTTTTCATTGCGCTGCTTCTAAAACGTTTAGGAATATATCTTTCGAAATTTGGTTCCAGGCTTTATTTACTATATTTTGCTTTAATTATTCGATTGATGTATATATTACAAAGATGTCTGCAAGTTTTAAAAACACATCTTTCCAAGATCCTTTGGAATCTTTTTTTATCATATAGTATTTCAGGTGTCATATTCGGTACGGTTTTCTCTAAATTGATACATAAATATTCAGCCAAAACCTGGAAGCGGAAGATATTGAACTGCTGTCTTTATACGTCTTATACTTAATATTAATTTAAAATTAATACAAAGGTTATTAACCCTTTACATATTTTTTTTAAAGTTTTCATTGGAAGAAAGAAATGCGTTTGGCTTTTTATAAATGAATTTTATTTATCTTTTAAATCTCGTAAAGATGTTATTATTATGCTCAATGATAGGAAACGTAATTTATTGTTTTTTTAAAAATAATTTAATTAGTAATGTTATAAGAAAACTTCATTTTATGTATGCAATAAAGTGGAGAAAATCAAGATAAAATTCCTCACGCCTTCCCATTTTACTAGGAAACGAATTTCCGATATTTTTGTTGCTTTCCCAGAGGAGGGGCTTGTTAATTCGACAGATTCACTTGATATCAAAATTTTTTTCTAATAAAAGAACCTGAAATGTACTTTAACTTTCTATTTCTCTAGTAATTAACCAAATGAACAAGTAACCAAAGTAAAAGACATATAGATCGTAGTCATTGAGCTTTCTGAAATCACGTAAATTTATTAAGCTATATTTAAATAATTGCATTTTCCGTTATCTGACGCTCAACTCTGAAAACAAAAACGTAATTACTAGTTAATTATGAGAAACTGATATGTAATGAATAAGGAAATGATTAATATTAATTATATTAACTAAGAGTAGAATGAGCATATTGCTATACAGGGGTGGCTAGGAAATTAATTTAATTATATTATAGCACAAGTATAAATTATTATATTAATTAGATAATTCTTAGGTTTTTAATATTTCAGAAAGAATACTCTGTGAGTGTGAAGGGCACGAGGGAGAACTACAAAGCGTCTTCTGAAGAATATCCTTTGTACTTAGTTATGCATAAAGGAAAAACACAAAAAATTAATCTAATTAATTTGCTTAATTAAACTGCTATACGACCTGCCAAGCGACCATCACATACGCTTTCAAAGAATTTCTTAGGCTACTACCTTAATAAATTGAACGAATATCAAACAGGAATTCATTAGCGTCTGCACTGGCGAAAGAGACATCGTTTTCAAATTCCATGCTGTATCGCTCAACCATTATCCCCCAACCGTATTTTATGAACTACAGCCTAATCGCAAAAAAGTAAACATGTGAATGCGGAAAAAATAAATTGAAAAAAAAGATTCTCTAAAATAACAGAGGCTAACAGGCGAAAATAATACAACTTGAGTACTCTGTATATATGGCGTATTAAATAAATTTAATAACTTCTTTAAACTGCAGAGCTGGTTAGCTTGGGTAGAATAAATTGTATTAACTGAAAACAACTACCTAAGAAAATATGTACAGGAAGACGATGCAATAAATTACAATTTACATGAAATATATGAACAGTGATAAAACATAAAAATACACTACTTTCACAAAAATATCATAAGAATTTATCATATAAATATATGAACGAATGGAACAGATTATGTAAAAATTACATGCAGAAAAAATTAAACACCAAAATAAAGTAAAAATAAAAGACGGTTTAAAGTTATAAGACAATGCGTTAAAACCTAGGATCATTAAAAGTTATAAAGTCAGTTTTGGAGTTAGTGATTTTCGTGATTTTTGAAAGCGTTATTTACCTCATATATATTTTTAAAATTCTGAACTAATTAAAAAAAAGATATAAACGCGCAAAGTATATATTTACTCCATTTATGAGTTGAAGAAAATAAATAAGAATTATCTTGTAAAAGTCTATGTGAATTTTGATCTAATCTAAAATGTCCATTAAAAGAATTAAAAATTCTGCAATTCAAAGTTTACTGTAAAATATAATAAATAAATATTACGAAATCTCTAAATCTATTCAAGTTTTCTCTATCAATAAATTACAAATTCTACTTTGAAATTCTTATAAATTCTAAATTACAAAATTGCTACATTTTATAAATTACCAAGGCTAAAAACAGTAGCCTTAAAGAGTATTTATTAATTAATTAGCAAATTAGAAACTTTGATCATTGATTTGTTTCACCTTAAATGTAAAGTTACAAAGTAGTGCTTGGAAGAGTGAAAATGTGTTTTGGTGTATTTCATATGTGCATGAATAAATGGTATTTTATTTTCCTTTCATGAAATAAAGTACTGATAACAAATTAGAAGAGTTCCGAAAAAAAACCAACATTGTATGTTTATTAATATGCACTGAAACAACAACTCAAATTATAACATAAAATGCTTATTTAAAGTTTATTTGATTAATTTTATAAATATCGCATCATTATGATAAACTTTGATCAAAAGTATGATTCTAATGATTATCATAAAGTTAGCAAAGTTATATCCAATAACCATAGATAATATGTAAAAAATTTACTGTACACTAAGCAAAACAACAGTTCTATATTTTTTGTTCTACTGAGCCGATTGACGAAATTCAAATTGCGTTTTTCATGTCTTGAAAGCGCGATTTAGGATATATCTTAGATTTATGTATAGTAATTTTTCTAACATAGGCATTTTGACGAAAAATCGGGCTTTTTGTAAAATGACATGCCAAATGTTTTCTATATTTCGATTCTACGACTCAAATTATACCAAAATGCCAAACTTTGTAGAAATCCCACGAGTAGTTTTTAAAAATTTAGCTCTAAAAATTTTAGCTTTTCAATGTTAATTGAATTAGATATACGTTTATTAATACCTCTTATTTTATTAGACTTACTTGAACCTTGCTTTCATATTTCGAAATTTATGTTCATTCCAAATAAAATTCGCCGATATTTTAAGATTTAGTTTTAAAATTTGTATTTTAAAATAATTTTCATAAATTTTTCGAAAAAAAATTTAATTATAACCTATAAAAGTTTTGCTATCACCTTAAAGTAGATGTATTTCTAAGCATACCTGAAAAAAATTAGAATTTTTCATTCAAAATTTCCTAAGATAAACGTAAATTTACATTTTGGCGCGTTTTGAAATTTAGCGTATTTATTATAAGCGATAATATAATAAAGCGAAATGTGGTTTGCGCACTTTGTTAAAATTATTTGAAAGTACGAACTACAACCTTTTTTCCGTTTGTGCGGAATGAAAAAAGGAAAGGAAAATGGGTTGCTATAAGTTAAGAAGTTCGCCAACTGAATTCTTGGCGCAAACTGAAAAAGATGCGTCAAGATGAATTTTTGAATTTCTCCATTAATTTCGCACCAAATTTCACAAAATTTAATATTTATGCATAATTTGAGTCGTAGAACCGAAATATAAAAAAAAATTGGTATTTTATTTCAGAAAAAGTCTTATTTCGTCTCAAAATACCTATATTAGAACAGCGCTATATATATAAATCTAACATGAAAAACACAATTTGAATTTCGTCAATCCGCTCAGCAGAACGGGAGATATAGAACTGTCTCTTTTTTTTTTTGCACAGTGTACATAATAATAATTAGATATATAAGATTTTATACTCAAATTCTCAATTACAACAGTTAAACCAGTTAATTTAATAAAGTTCCAGGACTGCTGTGGGTCGGAGGAAAGTTAGAGGCACCACAACGAATTATGGTCATGATTGCTTTCACAATTTTTGATTGCTCCACCTCTCCTTTTAAATTTGATTGCTCCAGTAGATTCTCAAAACTATGAAATTTTTCATAGGAATAATATTAAGTTTGGTTGTCGAAGGTATATGGCTGATGGCTAAGAATCCTTAACTTGGCTCAATTCGCATTGAGTATATCAGAGTGTTATTAACCCAAAAAAACAAGACATTCTTACAAGAGTAGCCTCACGCAATGAATCCTTTTCATCAGGTGATTGAGAATTTCCAGATAGAAGACATAATTAATGCTCATAACAATTTGCTTAGAATGGCTTGTTGATGGCCATTAACTTCTTGGATAAATCTCACTGTCATGTCTGCTTTCGTGAAATGGGGTACAGGTCATTCAAACATACGATTATAGAACAAGACATACTCTGAGTATATAATTTTATCTTTCGTAAGTCTCTATTGCTGATTTGCTAGCATGCAGCAAAACCTGATGTTCACTGTACATTTATGTGGAAATCCATGACAACGGAAAGCCAGAGTGCCTTTGATCGTTAATATTCAGAAGAGAAATCTCACTCTCCCAAATCTTTGCATCTGTTGCAAAAGCGATAAAAAATAATTACAGTATGATTCGTAAAACATATTTTTTGTTAATATTAACAGAATAATAACAACACATCTAAAACTTAGCTGTCAAACCCTACATGTCTAAAACTTAAGATCAGTCTTACGTCATTCTTTTTTAAAAATTCATAGATTTTTTTTCACAAAGGTAATCGACAATTTAAGCATTTTCAAAGTTTTTCTTAAACCAATAGATACACAGGAATATGAAAGAATTGCTTATAACATTAAGTATTTATGCAGGCCTAGAAAAAAATTATTTTTGAACTTTCTGATTATTATCAGAGTGAAGATGATACTGGAGTCCATTTTACTACTTAAAGAGTCAAAATATATTTCGTGAAAAGAATTAAATATAAGTAAAATAAGTATTTTTAGAAAACTGCATTTTAGTTAAATAAGTTGTAAGGATTTCAGTCTTCCACTAAGAGATTACTGTGATTAATATTTTTGTTGACGTTAAGCTACTTATCACTTTATCTAAATATAACACAGAAACACAGACTTGAGAAAGATGTAAAAAACCTTTATTTAAAATTAAATAAGATGGACAGACGGCATTCCTGGTGCTTACAAGTTTGCCAGTGTTTATGGTAACTCGGTGTAAAAATTCAAATGCAGAGCTAAATTTAAGCTAATAGCGTAAGTCTACACAGAGCAATTTAAGGAGAATTTGGCTCAAAAACATCACAGGCGTGAATTAAATTATAGGCGAATGCAAGGCCAAAGACAGGAGGTGTTACCTTAGAAAAGCAAACCTAGTAATTTGGCTTTCAAGTGGCAGAACATGCTGTGCCTTAAGAATCTCAAAACCTAACTTTAAACACACGAAAACTCGTATGCATTCTGGCGCGAATCGGAAAGAGAGAGATAACAATAAAGATTCAAAAATAAGACAACTGGTTATTTAAATTAAAGGAAACATCACTAAGTGTTATAGTATTTAAGCTTTTGTTACTTAAAAATTAAGTTTTTATTAAAAGGGCATTTCAGGTTTTGACTTTATACTTAAAAGACAAAAGATAATAGTATTTTAATTCTTAAGTAAAGTTTTTAAGCTAGTGTAATTTTTAGTTTAGTTTTAATCTAATTTTAAACTAATATTTGAAGGTTGGTTGAGTACATTGGCTATTAGTAGATACAAATTGATTTAGCAGTAGTTTGACAGAAGAATATTCGCACAACCTAAACAATCATTTGCAGAAAATAATAAAACAAAAAATTATAGTTACCACTCATATTCTCGAAAATACAAACAATAGATGATGTTTAATTAGCGAAATACATCTATCATTTTAATAAATAATGTTCTTTTTTGAGTTCGCTATTATTTGCACTGTAAACGCTTTGTTTATATTATAGACGATACTTTTAAAAACGGCCGCAATGAGGCAAGTGTAGTGTACGCAGTAAATAGTATCTCCAGCTAAGAATTGGGATATCCATCTTTCAAATTCCGGTGAGAACATAACTGATTCTTCATGCCAAAAAACCTAATAAATCTCTACAAGGCTAGTGTATTTTCACTTACTTGTACGTGTAAGGGAAATAATTTAATCGCAAAAAGTTTCAATTATCAGATTTCAACGGAAATATAAATTTTGAACAATCCCGAATTCATGTTGCCTATTTTCCTCTCGCGTGATGTTTGTACGTACGGACAGAATAAAGAACTCTTTATTCCATAATGGATTGTAAAATAGATTCAGAAGAAATTTTTTCGTGACGTCTGTAAATATGTATGTATCTCGCAAGCTTCAAAAACGATTAGCCATAGAAGGTTGAAATTTTGTATATGCAAATTGCTATAATATCCAGTTATATATATATATCTATACCCACCTCCCTTACTAGACTTAAAAGTCGTTACCTGGTCTTTGTTTCCGCAATCGTTGGTCGTAGTTATATACTTCCGATTACAGATGTATTTTGAACAACGAAAATATTCATGTTTTGGCAATTTCAAATTTAAAAACAAAATTAATTTTGGACAAATGACGTAATAACTTTTGATGAAGTCTTACGGTTCCTATACCTTTATTTGGGAAATTTTATATTCGTTATGAAAAAATAAGAATGCTAAAAGTTGGAGTCTCGTACGACAAAATCTTCCACGGGTATTTAACTTGAATATTTGTAATTTTTTATGTCATTTTCAACTTGCCTTTAGGAATCGGTTAGTTAAGTTAGAATAATTTGAGGAAATAAGATTAAAGAACGTGCAGCCAAAAATGTGTATGATTTAATAGATTGTCGAACCCATGAGGTGCCCACACGCGATTTTTATCCTATGTTATATATTTTAACAGAATTCAGGAAACGAAACTGATTTTGAGTGCTCACATCTTAACACATGTTAGGAAAATTTAGATTACACTAACATCCTCAGGAAACAAATTCGAAGAGAGATGCTGTTCTTTGGTAGAATGTTTAATTTGCATGTGAAAAGCCTGAAGTTCGGTTTCCTGCATCTAAACCGATTGAAATGTATTTCAAAAGTGAAAGGTAAAACAAGTATTAAACTACTATCAATTGATTTCCTATAGAAAATTTATAAAACTAGATATTATAGAGTGATGTATTATTATTCAAGAATGAATAAAGAAAAGAATAAATAAAATGAAATGATGCTCTTGCGAAAATGAAATCTTTTCAAATATTAAAATAAAAGAGTGATAAAGAAATGCTTTAACTCTTATTTATTTTTCCTAAAAAAAGGCAAAATATTGTACGCATAAAAATAACTTAATCTCTGGATATAAAACTTGACGACACCTCTTGCGCTGACATTGATGTGTTATTTGCTCCAACAGCATGGGCATTCTTTCTCATTTTTTTTTTGCTTAAAAAAAAAAAAAAAAAAAAACAGCATTAACTTTTAGCGATGCGCTAGATTTTCGCAAGAATTCTTGACAGGAAAGTTTAGATTTTATAAAATGCGCAGCAAGTTTAGAACTTCTTTCGAAGATTACTTTTTCTCATTCAAAAAGCATCGATTATTCCTTTTAAGAATATATATATATATATATATATATATATATATATATAATATAAAAAATTATCGAAGTTAAATGATGGTGACAGTTTCAATAAAGAATTTCAGATAATATGCTTTTTTCTCATTTTCTTAGTCAGATTACAACTTCTCCTTTCAAGAAATTCTTTGTTTGAAATTTCTTAAATTAATAGTAACTGCAGTTCAGTTACTATTCATTTAATCCATCAATCAGAGACATAAGATTCAAGCATTTTACAGCATTATATTGCAGCTGATCTTGATCTATGATTCTGATGTTCTCGGTGATTGTTTTACGAGCACTAAATACTCCTTTTCTTTCTTTCTTTTGCCTTTTTTCTTTCCTTTTATTTAATTTTTAATGTTCTTTATCCACTGACCTTGATTTCATTTCTTTAAAGGTACTTTGATACAAACAGGATGCTTTGGTTATCAACATTATCGTCCATTTTGGGGTCACTCTTCCGCCGGTAACTACACTACTGGCCATTAAAATTGCTACACCATGAAGGAAAGCAAATACAAAATAAGATATTTATTGTAAGTAAACAGTATGGCATGAAGATAAAATGATTAAATTTGTAAGCAGTTTGGGGGTTTACAGGGGTGCAAAATTAGTAGAAAGAGCTCCCAGCCTTGGCATCTAAGACGGCTCTTACCTGGTTAGGCATGGAGTCGAACTGGGCTCAGATGACAGAAACGGGCAACTCATTCCATGTTGCGTTAAGTCTGTGCCGCATTTCATCAACCATATTAGCTGGAGAAGGGTGGTGGGCCAGTCTCTCAGTAATCCATGGCCAGATGTTTCCAATGGGTGACAGATCTGGAGACCGTGCAGGCTAGGGCAGCAGTCAAATACTCTGTGTATCGAGGAAGGTCAGAACACGACGTGCAACACGGTCTTGCTTTATCTTGTTGGAAAATGGCGTTTGGCAGGCCTAGAAGATAGTGCACAACCACTGGACATAGACGTCAGCAATGTACCGATCTGTATTCAAATTACCGCCGATCCGAACTAGAGATGGGCGTGTCGTGCATCCAATGACTGCCCAAACCATTACACCAGGTGAAGGGCCCCTATACCGATACTGAATGCAAGTAGGAGACGTGCGGCCTCCCTCTAGCTTCCCGACACGTATACGGCCATCACAATATTGCACGAAGAACCAGAATTCTTCTGAAATGACGATGTTGTGCCACTCCTGTATCCAGCTTTGTTGTTCGGCGCACCAGAATCGCTGTCTCTCTCTATGCTGCATTGCCAAGGGAAGCCGAAGTAATGGTCGTCGTATCGATAGTCCACGCAAATGGAAACGTGCTGCAAACATACCCATTACCTGACTAATAATCTGCGATGCCGTTGTGCGGTTTTGCAGGCTGACCTCACAATATGCCTGTTCTTTCGGGCTTTAGTCATAGGAGGGCGTTGAGATCCTGCATGCCGTTCAATATGACCCTGAGCAACCCATTGATTCCGTCTTTGCGTGGCAGTGGTTGGATATTGACCAGTGCGACGGGCGATATCACGGAACGATAATCTACACTAGATACTGTTATGTATTAATTGCTATTATTTTCAAGCTTAAGTTTTGATCAGTAATTGAAGTTCCTATTTTTTTGCTTTAGTTGTTTAAAGTTGGTTGTATGTTTAAACTGTAACTTTTGTAAACTTTAAATTTAGGTTTGGTTGCTTTAAAAGTTTTCTTAAGTTGTTTAGTTTTTAATTTGAGTTTAGGGACTTAAGTTTAATTGGCTTTTGTACCTTTTATTTTTTACCCTTAAGGTTGTTTAACTTTTAACTTTAAGCCTTGTAAAGATGTCTCAGAACTAACTACATATGTATTTTCAAGATTGTGTGTGAATACTAGTTCATTTTACTCCATTAAGGTTGTGGGGCCCCCTCTGACCATGTTTTTAAAGGTATGTTTTATTCCTTTGTGTTCTTCAGCTAAAGTTGTTAACCAGCCACCTCTTAATATTTGTAATGAAAATGTGAGTATCATGACTCTATCAGCAATGTAACCAAATATCCTTATCACCATAAATAAATGTTAGTTTGATTTTACTTACCTTGTTTGTAATTATTTTAATTAATTCTCTTACACTGGACCTTAGTCATAGAATGGGTATTTTTAATGCACACAACGCAACCTTTTCTGTAATTTAGAATTGTTTTATTGATTATGTTTCACTCTGATAATAACACATAGTGCTATTTCATGTGAATGATACAGTATTGGGTAAGAAACTGATTTCTTATGTTGCTCATATTCACACATTTATTTACTACAATATAAGTATTAACCTGCATTGTTCAATTATACAGTGATGAGAGTTGGTAGTAACATTTGTAATATATTGTTCTATATTGTTCAATAGTTTAATTATATAACAATACGGAACGATCCGTTTTGTTATATTGTCCTATCGCATTCCGAAAGCAATAGTCATTGACAGGGGCTTTTCACCCAACATTATTAATCAAGCAGTTAAAAAATTTTCATGTCAAGACACTAAAAGGCACACTCTTGTTTTAGGAGATTATAAAAATTCTGTTGTCATTCCTTTCTTTCCATCAATTAGCTATATAAAGTTGCACATATTTTGCAGAAATTTAACTTTCGGGTCGTTTATTCTCCCATCAATAAAATTCCGAGTTCCATACTCAAGGACCCCATTCCGGATATGAATTCCTGGGATATTTATAGGATTCCTTGCCAGTGTGATTTAATTTACATTGGAAAAACTAAGAGAGCCTTAAAATTTCGCGTCAAGGAACATGAGGCATATGTTAGAAAAAATCTGATGTGTACACCACATGACTTTCTTGTATTGAAATATTAAATTGGAATATTAAATTATACGCATTTTTTTCTTGCATTTCATTTAAAATTGTTAGATTGAATTAAATCTATTTCGCCGACAGCGCATAAACCACAATAGAATAAATGCATTCTTTAAAATTCACTCTAGTATGTGTTTACCATAGCGACACTCTGGCGCTAGTTAATACTTAACAGTATTAATAATTATATAACAGTTGACTTATATAATAATTATATAACGGAAACTATGTTAACTGTTATATAATCCAATAATTATATAACAGTTAACGTATATATTTCGTTCATATTATAACTCATAATGCACAAAATTTATATCATTTAAAGAATAAAATTATCTAATCGTTGCCACATGTTCTATTCAAATACTATAATAAAGCTAGAATGATGTATAAAAGAAATTAAGCAAACAAAACAAAAAAGAAACAGTTTTTCACAGACGATTGAGTATTTCTCATTTAATTAATTCAGTTCTCAGCGAGAAGGCAAAAATACATAAAAACTCAAAATATCTATATTAAAAATTACAAAGTAAATCTTAAACACTTATTTCCTCGAAAAAATTCCAGAAAGAATTAAGCATGATTTAATTGGCAATAATAAGTGAATGCGTTATCTTTGTTGTTGCGAAGCTAAGTTTCTCTAGATTGGCAACAAATACACTAGTCTCCTGTTTCAAATGTAAACATCAATCAACATTAAAAAAAGGCTTAGCGGCACTTAGAAAACTTTAAAATTGTTGATAATTCTAAAAATGTTGCATACATATTTACTAAAGGCATAAAAACCTTAACCGGAAGATAAAAACAACATAGTACAATCATTTTTAAAGCAAAAAATGTACAATTTACAAACATATAAGAGTAAAGAAACTGAGATCACTGAGCCGGGTAACAGAGTGGATATATATATAAATATATTTATATACGTTTGGTGCGGCCGATTGCAACCAAAATACGAGGCGCACATCTACGTGCTATAGCAGTCCTATATACAAAATTTCAACGTTCTGAGGCTACTCGTTTCTGAGATATGCGAGATACGTACGTACATACGTTCGTACAGACGCCACGAAAAATTCTCTTCAGAATTAATTTTAAAGCAGTTTTATAATTTTTTTGAAGGAAAAGAGTATTTTATTCTGTCCCAGAGTTTACGTACAGGTGACGGAGGACGGGGACGCCTGACGTATAACATAGGTGAACAGGCATATGTCCCACGTCCTCCACTATCTCGAAGAAGCAACTCGCTGGAGTCCCGTGAGGCTGCACCAGGAGTTTACATGGCCATACAGGGGCTAGATGTTGGGTAGTTTTTACATAGGACGTTGTTAATAACACAAAGTAACTTAATAAAGTAAAGAATATAATAATAAATAAGTAAGTGTAATAAAGTAAAGAATATAAAGGATAGCATTAAAACACTAAAACACTCATATAAGCTGAAACACATAGATATACAAAATTAAACGAAAAAGCATAAAAACACACTCGTAATTACGTGACATAAAGACATAGAAACACACACGAAAATACATATCATGACACATAGAATACATATAGAAACACGTAGAGCACATAAATGCAAATATTACACTCAGAGGAAACATATAAGACATAGTAAGGTGTTCTTAAAGCAGTAGTGCTGTGCGGAAATATGCTCAGTTCCCATAATACATAATGTACATACTTTCATTAGGGGCTTCTGTTGCATGAATTACATATTTCGTTGCATACACTACATTCGTGCATTGTACGGATATTATATATTTCGATTTACGATAACACATCATTCCATTGGGTGCCCAGTGCTTTACACTGATAAACATGTCAGTAACATTATATCTGCAAGTTGGTGGCTATTGAAAGCAGATGTTAACACGAGGCTCGAAATTGAATGTGGAATGTGTATTACAGAATGTGTACATACTGCGAATATCTAATAGTTGAGTACATTGTCTGCAGTACCATGCTACTGTGGCTCGCAAATGTCTTGCCCTAGGGCGTTGATTTGCTGTACAACTGCACAGATGCTCCTTATAGCTGGCGGGTGTTTGATTATGAAACGATAGTAAAGTGTTCTATCATTCGTTGGATGTGGTAAGTGGTGGTTTGTTGTTAGACTGCAGTCAAATAGATAGTGCTCGGGAGAACCTAGCATGCCACAGACACAATTGTCAGATGCTGAGATGCCATGACGCATAAAATAAGATGGAAATGGGCCATGACCCGTTATGTACTGTGTCAGTGGGGCTATTGTTATAAGACGTTCCGTGTCTACCTTTGGTAGGAAGTTATACGTCCTTCTTCCTGTGTCGCCGCTATTCCATTCTTCTTGCCACTTTTCTTTACAGATGTTACGCAGAGTTTTCTTGAGGTGTGAGACGGGGGTAGGGGCACTTATAGTTTGAGCGTGGATGTTGTTGGCAGCCTCATTAGCCAGTCGGTCTGCGACGTCATTCCCTTCGTTGTCGGAGTGTCCTTTCACCCATACCATGTTAAAGCGGGCTTGATGATTATTGCGTAAAAGTTGCTGTATATCTATGATGATGGGTGAAGTGTGGTGATGATCCCTGAGTGCGTGTAGCACTGACATGCTATCTGTGTAAAAAGTCGCATTGGTAAGGGAAAGGTTGAGGGCATGTCGTAGCGCATTCAATATTGCTAGTGCCTCTGCTTGGAAAATACTATTGCTGTTAGTGAGATGTCCTTTCCATTCCTTTACTAGTGTGCCATGTTCGTAGTGAGCAAACGCGCAGCCCACTCCCTGATCATGTTTTGATCCATCAGTGAACAGTTGTGTAATCGCACAGGAAGTGCGTTGTCTGGAGTGCGATGGCTGATGTTGGATTTTGACATGGATCCCTCTACCTTTGATGGCAGGGTGGATGTGTTGCACACTGCCAGGAAGTTCATAGTCTGTTGTTCTGAACGTAATTCCTGCATATGTGGCTTCTTGTCTGTGATGAGTGATTCGTACATAGGTAGCCTCTGCCTTTATGTGTAATGGCAGCAGGCCTGCAAGTATCGAGGCGGCGCTGGACGCTGTTGTGCGATAACCTCCGCAGATGTTTAATGCAAACGGCCGTTGAATTGTGGTCAGTAGCTTGGTCTTTCGGCTGCTCATTGGTTGTGCCCATATGACTGCTGCGTAGAGAATTATTCTCTCTGCCACTGTCAGATATAATAGTTTCCTGATATGGGGGTTTTGTTCCCAATTTCTCCCTTGAAATTGCCTGGCTTTCCTTGCGATGATCGATGTTTTTGTACGTATTTCTTGGAGGTGCGGTACCAGGTGAGTCTTTGATCCCAAGTGACTCCTAGATATTTAATCGTCTTCGTTATTTTTAAGTTCTTGCCCAGTAGCTTTATACATGGACGTCTTGTGGGATTTGTGCCAGGACGTGGAATTACGATGGCTGCGGACTTTTGCCGAGAGATGGTTAACTTAAGTTTATTGCATAGGTCCGTGAATATCGAGCAGGTTTCTGTGGCATTCCGTTCCAGTTCATCTCTTGTGCGGCCAGACACCAGAAGGGCTACATCGTCGGCGTATGCTATAATATCTGTGTGCAAAGGCCATTCATGTTGTAGTATGGAGTTAAAGGTGATTATCCAGAGCAACGGACCGGCGCAAGAGTCTTGTGGACACCCTCTTTCCTGCCGCTTGATAGTGAGGCCATTGTTGTTGGCTACTATGAGGCTACGTGCATGTAGATAGTCCGTGATGATGTTAAAGATGTTTTGGGGACATTGTGCCTCTCTAAGTGCTTGCTTTATAGCAGGCCACCAGAGGGTGTCAAAGGCGCTTTGCAGGTCCAGGGATATGAATGCCGTGTGAAGATTTCTGCCTCTATTTTGTTCTATGCTATCTTTAAGATGACTCAGGGCATGCGTGGTTGACAAGCCAGTTCGGAACCCGTATTGCCGTGGGCTGAGGAAGTTGGTCTGCTCGAGATGGAATTTAAGTCTGTTTACCAGTAATTTTTCATAAATTTTTCCCAGAGACGAAAGTAGGCAAATTGGCCGAAACGAGCTTGGGTCATCTGGGGATCTCTGCTTCTTCAGGAACAGGACCACTTCTCCTTTTTTGAAAGCAGTTGGGAAGATCTGGTATTTTAAGAGCTTGCTGAAATATTTCTCGAAGAAGGTAGGGCGGGATGTGTAAGCCACCTTTATTATAGCATAGTCTAGACCGTCTGGTCCCGGAGCCTTTTTTATGGGAAGAAAACGGAAGATTTGCTGTATTTCAGCTGAGTCGAAGGGAATGTCGTCTGGTGTGTTAGGAATGGAATGGTTGTCCCGTATCTTCTGTTGTTCTGTTGAATCATCATCCGGGTTATCTGCTGGGAAAACTGCATTAAGGATAGCAGATGCTGTGGTTTCTGCAAGATTGGTGGTGTCTGAGTTATTGGCTGTTTGGGCATGAAGCTGGTCAGGCTTGTAAACTTTATTTGTAGCTAGTTTATGCAGGATTCCATAGACGTTGGTATTAGCTGTGCAAAATTTCCTCCAGCTATTGACTTTGGCTCGTAGTATGCATTTTTTATAATGCGCCCTTTCCCTGCGGAATGTGGTCAGCAATGCCATTTTGGTGGCTTCGTCCATTACACCTCGGAGACGCCGTCTTAGGGCTCTGCACTTTTGCCGTAATTGGCATAGTTCTTTAGTCCACCAGCATATGCCTTGTATGCGTTTAGCAGTGCAAGTCTTCAGGAGCTTGTCGCAAATACATCGCAATGTATTGAGGAGATGATCTGTATAAGTGTCTAATTCCTCTGGGCTATTTATTCGGTCTATTACTTCTTCTTCACTCTGTAGGGTATCCGAGAAAGCCTTTGTTAATGCACGCAGTTTATTGCCTGGGATCTTGTAGCGCTTAAGGATAGTGATGCTTGTGTCGGTGCAACTCTCGTCGTCTATGACCCTCCAATCTGTTATATTGTTGGCTATGTTACTTGTAGCTATTGTTAAATCAGGCCATCCTTTGTTGTATGAGTTGTCGAACGTCGGTGGGGCATTCTGAGTATTTATTAACTGTAGATTGGCTGTCATTATAAATTCTTCTAACGCTGTTCCTTTCGGTGAGGTATTTGGGTATCCCCAAATGACGTTGTGCGCATTTAGGTCTCCACTTATTACGTGAGGAATGGTAGTATGTTTTCTGTGTATTTCTGCTATACTATCTACTGCATTGCTGATGTCTTCTGGTGGAGAGCTGTAGACGGATGATAGGATAATCTGGGAGTTATTATAATTCAGAAGAATTGCAACATGATCTCGTGCCTGCTTGATAATGAGTGGGGACCATTGTGGATTACAACAAATGATCTCCGCTCTCGGGAGTAGTTCGTTAAGTTGCGCTTTCCGCTGGAAGATCTTCCATCAGAGTGGTAGGCAGGCTATTGCGCCGTTTCTGCAGTAAGGCTCTTGGAGAAGGATGATATCTATCTCATGATCGAGGATATGCTGCACTAGTTGCGTATTAGGTTCTGCCCGTTGGAGGTTAATTTGCGTGCATTTTATGGAGCCTGCTGAGGAATGAGTTAGAATCAGGTTGGTTGGGTTGTCGATATTTGTCGGTAGGATCTCTTGTGAGATAGTGTTGCTATCTTCAGACGCATTAGGTAGTAACATAGCATTGGTAGGCTGCTGAGATGTTATAGCTTCAGTATTGTGTGTTGCAGCGTGTGTTGTAGACAGCTCTCTGGTACATCGGGCATTCCGGGTGGTATGCCGGATGTTCAAAGTAGTAGGAGGTGCCGTTGCGGTAGTTACAGTCCCCGCAATTGATACAGGCTGGTGACTCTGCTTGACAGACTTTGGTGTTGTGCGACCCAGCGCAGAAGGCACAGAACTGTTTCTTGCTGCGGCAGAGATCCTGGGAGTGCCCGAATTGCTGGCATCTATAACATCTGCGGATTCCCAAGAACTCCGTGATAGTATGAGCCTGCCATGCTGTGAACAGACGTCTGATGTTGATGGCGATTCCAAAGCTCTCCGTGGTACACTCGAGAACCCATTTGACTCTGTTTGCTCGGCGCTCTTTAAGTCGGAACAGGGGTTTGTATACTCTTGCTGATAGACCTGCTGTTGCGCTGAGCTCTGCGATGAGCTGTTCTGGTTTAACATGTTCTGGAACATTATGGATGGCTATTCTCGGCTGCCTCTTTTGCCTGAGACGAACCTCTGCCTGGACCTGAGCTTTTTTGATGTGCTCCTGTAACTTGAGTACCTCCTCGTTTGTATTACAGAAAACTTCTAGTCCGCCTTTTGGAGCCGGTTTGATAGCGTTGACGACAACTGGGATCTCACTAAGTGGAACCTTTTCCTGTAACTGTGTTCTTAGATCACGTAGATGGATACTCCCTAAAGGGTTGATGATCAGACTGGGTTTACTGAACTGTTTAAGCACTGCCGCAAAGGTTGGTTTCTGGGGCACAATCGCTGATGGTGTTGTCGCTGACTTCAAGTGGCTATGCCTTTCCCCGGTGTTCCTGGGAGCCTGCGTAGTTGCTGTTACTGGCAGGGAGTCCGTGTTCGTACTTGAAGTAACCACCTCAGGGTAAGGGGTGTTAGTGCTAGTGGTACAGCGCGAGATTACAGAAGTGTTCACGTCTTTGTTGACTACCTCTGTTCCACGTAATGCGATGTCCCGAAAGATCTCTAGAGTGGCTATGAGGCGTGGTAATATATTTTTATTACCTCGAACTGTATTGGCTATTTGTACGCTCTCGTCGAAGACCGCTTTTATTTTTTCTCTATATGAGAAGTCAGTTGAAACTAAGTGATTTGGCAAATCTAGATCACTGCAGTGTGTGGAGGTACGCATTTCAGACATACTGCATTGAGTCTATTGTATGAAATCACTAATGATAAAAAAAAATATTCTGCTATTCCGCAGATTCACTAATTGCTATTGGAATCTTTATGCACTAAGTCTCTAATTTCACTGTGTAGACTATCTCACTGAATGCTGTAGAAATCTCTATATTATGGCAATTAGAGGCACTATACTGAGCACTAAATTGTGGCACTATAGCAAGGACCTATCTTAAGGCACTGTAATCTCTATATTAAAGCACTGCTGTTGAAGTCTTATATTAGGAAGCTGTTGAGATCTCTATATTAAGGCACTGAGTCTCTAATTCACTGAATACACTAAATCACAAAGCCACTGCGTAACTGTAGTTCACTTGAGCAGTGATTAAAATTGAGCCCGCAGGAAGAATTACAATGTAAAGTGCACACAAATTATCACTTGCGCAGAACTTGAAACTGAGCACGTAGTGAGAGTTACAGTACACAACACAGCAAATGTGTGATGGAAATAATTAATTATTAATGCACAAAAGTTACAGTAAGCACAATAAATAGCAGTACACATGATATTTTGTAAGTATACACATATATTTAAGTGATAAACACGTAAACCGAGAGGTTGTAGTGGTATGCCAGAGTCCCGAAGAATGTTAATAAGTCAAAGATAGCAAAGAGAAGAGATGAATGATGAAAAATGGGGGAGAATGTAAGGAATAGCTGAAACGTGAACAGAAGGAGAATTGCAAGTGCAGAACGAGTAGTAATAGGAGAGCCTGGACCTTAAAGAGGTTGCGGGTTTACAACAGGAAGAATGTGGAGGTGTTTCCACTAGAGGAAACTGTAAAAAAAAAAAAAAAAAAAAAAAAAAAAAAATCTAAAAATACGACAAGTGTATAGTTGCAAAAATTGCTCGAAAAAAAAAGGATTAATTAAAATAAAAAAAAAAAAAATGTGAGGAGGGGGTGGAGTGGAAAGAAAGAGGGGGTCAGCGAAAGAAAAAAAAAAAAAAAAGAAAGTAAAGTGTCAAGAGGGGAAAATGAAAAGAGGGCGCTATCTAATGTAGTTAAGGAGAAAACTTAGAAATTAAAAGGGAATAACAGGATAACAAGGGGATGAAAAGAAGAGTTTGAGGCCGTTAAGTTACATAGAAGCGAAGTTATCAGAGAAATAAAAAGAAGGGGAAGTCAGTTAAAGGGGGAAAGGAGAGGGGAAAAGGCTTGAAGACAGCTTAACTAGAAAGTCATAGAGGAAATAAAATTAATGTTGGATTGAGAACTTATACTACCTGTAACTTAACCCACAAAATACAGACTAAATTTATATCAATAGTTAGTAATTTGTACATAATACAATCAGTAAATTTCATTAATCAATAAATTTACATCTATAAAGTGTAAAAAGATTGTAACATAAACATGAATGGGCGAATAAATGACAAAGTTGAAGTTCGAAACATAAACAAAGCCGCGCGGTAAAAAGTTCTAAGGTCACAGGTGTCAACAGGTTCTGTGCCAAGCGCGCATGCGCTTTGTAGGTGGAGGGGAAAGGTCGTTGTTAATATGCTAACCTTGAGGGGCTTCTTGAGAAAACAACAACCTTGCAACCCCTGCGTCGAAAAATTCGACTTGGAAGAAGTTAGTAGGGGGGAACACGAGTTACGGATTATAAAAATAACACAAAAATGTGCATAGCAGATGAACTAATAAACATAAATTCAAAGCAAGGGTACCGAAATAAAGAGTACAAGAAGACCTACTTTGCCGAGGATAAATGATGATGATATTCCAAATAGAAGCCAAGATATCCTAGACGAAATCCGCAAAAATGACACTTTATGGACTCTAATTAAAATAATTATAACTCTGCTTAAACACACACCACAAACACAATTTTTGCACCGTTAGAAAGCGAAATGCGCCAGCTTTCTCCAGATATCTGTATTGAGAACAGAAGGCAATTTGGTCGCGAGTAATCACTTAACAACGACGGAGCATAAAGCAGCACTTCATTTTCTTTTTCCGGTTCTTCATTCAAAAACATAGGCTCAAGCGTTGACAATGGATGAGAATTTAAAAATTTCAATAACTCTGGAATTATAAGACGTAGGAACACAAATCAAGCATCACAATTTGTAGCTTGTTGAGACCTTTACGATGTTACTAACTTTGTAGACACACGACAAATATTACCGCGGTTATAACTCGTTCAACGAGGAGCTCCTAACACACTGCTGCAGCGTTGTCACGGGGCCTGCTGGTCCAGTTAGAGTTTACGTACAGATATCACGCAAAAACATCGTTAAATTGCATTCGATAGCGGTCAAAATGGATATTTTCGTTGAAATATGCTGCCTGAAACTTTTCGCGATTACAATACTTCCTTTTTACTTTGTACAAGGAAGTAAAAAGGAAACACAGAAGTCTTCTGTTGCCCAACATTGTTGGCCCGAAAATCACACTTTCAATTTTTCTGCTGCCAAAATTATTCAAAAAACATCTTCCGTTGGAGAACTGGATTTTCTAATAAAGGAATTTCACATTAAAAAATCTATCTGTTGTAGTTAAGGATCCTAATTCCAATCCATCTTTACCTTCGGCCTTTAAAGAAATTATGTTTTAGATCTGGTTTCATCAACAGATGTTGCCACTAGCTTTACTCCTGTCCAGGCTTTCTTATCTTATCTAATCATTATATCCTATCTCGTTCATTTGCGCTTCTGCAGCTGACGATGGTGGTTCGGTAAAACCATCGAAACTAGTCCTGTGAAAATTTGAAAATATAATGCTGATTTTCGTTGTTTGACTTCTGAATTAATAGAAACATTGTTACACTAATGTTTGAGTTCTTTTTGTAACTTAATTGTTTTCCTTTTAACGAACCAAAATCGTCAATAACTTCGTTCCCCTTCCCGAGAGATTTATTTGATTACTGAATTCTTGTTCGAAAGATAAAATAACCAAGCTTAAGCTTTCTTGGTCAGTGGAAGATCTTAAGTAATTTTGGTTTTACACTCTTGAAATTTCTGTTACCAATATCATTTTAAAACATACTTACGAATTTTAACACTATTGAATTAAATTGTATTTGACAGAATCAAAACTAGAAGCTACCTTAATGTCCAGAAATAACTGATTTTTGAAATTTAATGATTTTGATGAAATTTTCATAGCATTTATATCCTTTGGAGTTTCAAGTAATAAACTACTTCCTTTCAACGACTTAAGTCAAATGACGTTAATGTTTCCCCACGTAGAAAATAAAAATCGAAAGACAACTTCTTTAATTTTTCTTATTTCCACTTTATTTTTGAATGCAAATATCTTTCTCTTTTGCAAATTTCTAGTAGATAAAACATTTTACTGAAAAATTAATCCTTTTATCAATTAACTCATGATTATAACTCATTACTAATCAATCGTTTTCGTTTCGATTAAAATTCTGTTGATATATCAATTTTTAAATCTAAATATTCCCCATTTCTCAAAAATATTTTCAGAATTATTATTTTCTTATATATATTGCCAGGAAAGTAATATGTTTGTGTGTTTAATTCAGTACTGAAAAAGCATATGAAAGCTATCTGCCCAAGGAAAGAGATGACGCCTGAAACACCTTTCTAATGAGAATTGGCTACTTATGTTTACAAATGTGGAAGAATACGAAAACACCTACGCAAACAGTCTAACACAGATTAATCGCTGTCAAGCTCCATTAAGACTGCATCTTTATATGCGGTTGCAGCGTTTGATTGTATGGCATTATTTACCGATTCCGTTGCTTTCATTTTTAATGTCGATGCAAGTTACATACATAAAAGCTTTTAACTCGTGTGCTTCTTTCAACCAGTTACAATGATTTGTCATCTGAAGCTTGTATATATTGATGCATTAATAAAAATATTACATAATAATAACTGTAGGTTTTACTTGTGTAGAAGCTTAAATCAAAGTTCATCAAACGGTAATAGACTGACAAGAGAGTTATCTCTCGAGTTTGAAATCAAAATGGCGAAGTCCTAAGAAGGTTAGAATAACCTTTTTATTTACTCTATAGAGTTAAACTCGATCTGTTAATGCTAATTTAGTACCAAAACCTTAACAGACGGGAAGAGAATTATCGCTATTTGAAACAACGTCGAAGTCGTGAGAAGGTTAATAATAATCTTTTTATTTAAATAGAGTTTAGAATACAAAAGCGCCATCTTGTACCATAATATAAGCCACAACTCGTAATGATGCAACGAAATAGAATAGTCAGAATTAAAACAAACGTTGAATAGTAGTCAAGAATTACATGATTAAATATTACTAGAAGCTGGCATTCTATTCTACTGAAAAGTCAGAATCAAAGTTTTCGGTATCGATAGAATGCAGTCGAATAATTAAAGCTATTACAGTTGGCAGGAAACTTGTAATCGTAGCGCACACGCAATGCCAGAAACAAGGTCCGTCTTAAAATCCCAAAACCTCACTTTAAATACTGGCTACTCATTTGCATACGGAAATACTAAGGAATACAAAAGAGATAAGTTATGATAAAAGCTGAAATCATAAATAACTGTTTAATTAACATAAAATTCCTTACATTTTTTTTAATTCAACGAAAGGCATCATTTGTGCTACAAAACAAAACTTCGCTACTTGCGAGTATTTAAAATAATATGAGGTGAAATTCAAAGTTAGGTAACGTAAACGAAGACCCAAAATGGTTTATTTAAGCTTACTCAATTATTTGCTAGGATTTGAAATTGGGTGTAACCAACAATGGTCAGTGGGCATACCCGCCAACTATTGGAAAACAAAAACGTTTTTGCTTACAATTATATCCCAAAAGCCATAGATATTTCCAAATATTATTGAATATTTTTGGAAATTAATTTCTATTTTAACAATAATATTAATAAAATATTTAATAAAATTATTTCTTTAGCTTCTAACATATAATACCTTTTTGCGTTAATCAAAATTTATATACCTTTTGTAATCCAATACCTGTTGACCACCTGTTGCTTACTGATACAATGAAGGCAGATAACCGACTGAACAAAATTTTTAAATGTTTCTCAATTACTGTTTAACTTTTATTTGGAGCACAGTTTAAACCACTTCGTAGTCCTAGATAAATTATAATTTTAACCAAACTGCACCGAACCCTAAAAAAAAGTGTTTTTGCACTTTTTTATAAAAGTAAATTATAAATTCAGCAGGATCTCATAATATTTTAGTTATTTAAAATTTTATTTATTTATTATTCAGGAGTTAGAATATCCGTTCTAACTCCTGAATAATGTTCGTCTTTCCTTGGGAAATACACTCTTGGGATAGTTGTTTAAGGTAACAAATGTACTTACATATAAAAATAATATTTTGGAAGCAAGTGCAAAGACTTTAAAAGAGCTTTTCAGAAAACGGTTAATTTCTTCCTTTCGAAAGTATTAGACGTTATCGCTTTTGTCGTGTTGCCGTATCATCTGATTCCATTATAATCAGTTACTTGCGATTTGCAATAGAATAGGAAAGGAAGAACCATTCTTTATATATCTGAATTAGTTCCAAGTTATAGAGGACCCAATTCAATGCAATTCGAAGTAATTAAGACAAGCTGTTCAAACACTGAAATGACAGTGCTTTTTCATTAGGTCAAAACACCTGAAGACATTTTGCAACAATGAAACCAAATACGGAGATTAAAGTAATCATTTTCGTATAGAGCATTACAATTTGTTCTCAGCTTAGAGATCAAGCCTCGCATTCGAAGGAAATTTTTTTCTTGTAAAATTCTGTTTGATGTCTAGTATTGTATTGGCACGGGAAAGTATTTAGAAAGAGTTGGATTCTTTTTTTGTTTTTGTTTTGTTTCCATATCTAATCTCCGTTAAAAGTTTCTTCTATACTATCATACTGTTTCTAGTATTCTTTCTTTTGTTATCAGTAACGCTTTAATGGCTTTACCTTTTTTTCAGTGGTAGGAGAAAAGGGTGACCTTTGTTTCTGTCAACCCTTCAAACATCATTTTACATCGTACTTGAAAGGTTAAATTCAGCCGGATTTCGGCTCAACTCTTTCTCAGATTTTGAATGAACTATTTTGCCCACCTTATCCTCCATTAAGACGGGATCGGGTATTTTATTTTACTACTTAACATTAGTCTAACAATTTATTAAATTTTTACTTTGTGGGGTATCTTATGTTAATTAACGAGTTATTATGAATTTAGTCTTTCATATAATTCGTTCCTTATTTCTCACAAAATGCAATTTAGTTGTTTGTGTATTTAAGCTGAGTTTCTCAGATCTTGAGAGAGAGTGTCTCTTGTATTGCGCGCTAACTGGTTAGTTTTTCCTGCTCTAACAGTTTTAAATATCTCGACTTTTCGTCTTTAGCCGCCGATACTTTAAATTGACTCGCCGGTAAATTATTGAGCCAACTTCTAGCTTAGTATTTAATTGTGTAGCCTTCGACTACTGATCCAATTTGACCGTTCTTATTTATTTGCATTGGCACGAACTGTGGTCATTGTAACACTAAACTGTGCCTTTATGTTCAAAGTTCTGTTTAACTAAAAAGGTTGTTTTTATAACCTTAGAAAGACTTTGTCATTTCTCAGACATAGCGATGACCCGCTGCACATCTGTTAGGGTTATAGGACTAAAGTAGCAGTGCGATACCAAGTATAACCTTAAAACTTATCTTTTTCCATTTCCATCTATATTGAATTTTACCAATTTAATCATTTTGGTTATATGTTATTTTATTATCTATTTTATTTATTTATTTTGTTCCTGTTTCCTAACTGTCTTTTATAGGGCACTTCTAATTTATAGGGTACTTCTAATTTTTTCAGGGCACTTTTTCTGACACTTCTAATTTTACATTTTAAACCCTATTTTGGGGTATTATTTTGGTGCAATCAAACTAAGGCATATTATAAGCAGCATGGTGCTAACATAAATGCTGTTTATGTTAAATATCCAATGTTTGCGTAACTTTTCTTTTTAAAAATGTTTCAGATTTGGAAATGTTTCATGCCTTTAATTTTCAACATCAATAAATTTTTAAATTCTTAAAACTTAAAAGTTTCTCAAAAATTGTTCCTTCAAAATACCAAATTCGTAAAAAAGTGGAATTTATTCTGATTGAAAGCATTGTATAACTAGGCGCTTTTACAATAAAAGCGGCGATGTCGAACGATATTAGAAAGCTTAGTAAGCATTTGAATTACACATATTACTTAAAGGACTGAAAACTATTGACATGGGTAAGATTATTTTAAGATAATAATGGCATGGGTAATGACATGGGTAAGATTATTTTAAGATATACGTACGGAGATTTTAATTTTTGACTTACATATATGTGCTAAAAGGGGTTTTGCCATACGGTCCGCTGTTAAATAAATTTTAATATTGCATCTATAATTTTCTCAATATCAAACATTCCATGTTTGCTAACTATTTAAATGCTTTCTATAAAACGGAATATTATTTGTATTAAACATATTTTAGTTGAATTGGCTGACTAAAATATAACCCCGATGTTGACTTTTACTCTATTCTATTCAGTTTTCTTTAATGGTTCTTTTGTTCGATAGTTTAGGTTCTACAATGTACTCCATTCCGTTCTTTCATTCTCTTCTGTCGTTTAACTTAAAGCGTGAGCAATGCTGCCATCTTGTTCGACGGCTGGGAACCGATTGATTAACTGCCCAGACCAGCAGACTCTGCCTCTCGGACGACTTCGAACGGATTGGGGGCGATAAATTTTTGCGAAAGGCGACGAATATATTTATTCTGGAATAACGAGGCTCTTGGGTCATATTTCAAAACGGTTCTGGTCTGGAGGTGGGGCTTCCTTTGAAACTTGATTTTATAAATAAAGCTCATGGATGAAAAGAAATATGCATCTACAAGTTAAAAGCGTGGCAGCTCATTCATCTTTTAGATAGAACTGAAAATGTCTGGAAGCTGCTAAAATCAAATTTCGAGTTGCAATAAATTATGATTCCTTATATTTGAAGGACTTGACAGAAGACACTTTGAAGGAAAAGTCACAGAAGCGGAGCAGAAATGCATCCACTAATCGTAGGACGCGTGCAATCAAACTAAGGCATATTATATGCAGCATGGTGCTAACATAAATGCTGTTTTTGTTAAATATCCAATATTTGCGTAACTTTTCTTTTTAAAAATGTTTCAGATTTGGAAATGTTTCATGCCTTTAATTTTCAACATCAATAAATTTTTAAATTCTTAAAACTTAAAAGTTTCTCAAAAATTGTTTCTTTCAAAATACTAAATTCGTAAAAAAGTGGAATTTATTCTGATGGAAAGCATTGTATAACTAGGCGCTTTTACAATAAAAGCGGCGATGTCGAACGATATTAGAAAGCTTAGTAAGCATTTGAATTACACATATTACTTAAAGGACTGAAAACTATTGACATGGGTAAGATTATTTTAAGATAATAATTTTGTAAGTTTCATTGTTATTTTTCTTTCGCGGAATTTTCAACAAGATTTTATATCGGCAATAGCAACAGATACTAGCAAAAGTATCTCCTGCAAAAGAATCAACAGAAGAAATTAAATTAGAGATATTCTTTAAGTGAAGGAATTCTGAAAGTTCAATATATATTTTTGATAATTCAGAATGCATTGATTTACGATCAGTTTTGAACAAAATTCCATATCGTGAATTTGTTAAAAAATATATGTATGAAGTTTAAACTTCGTAAGATAAAAAAGATTTAACAGAAAGAATAGAGTTCATTTGCTTAGAATAGTACAGCATACTAAGCAAGAAGTGCCACGGAGAAGAATTTTTCGAGATTCATTATTAGTCATTTATCGCATCATAGATATCTAGATCATAGGAAAATTCGAAAAAAAATCATGACAAATTTTTGGTAGATCTAGTTATAATAATTTAGAAATTCAACGCTCTTCAAGAGACTCTTGAAATCAACAACTCTTTTTTTCTAATTTTATATGTAATATTTAACTTGACGTTCTTTGCTTTCTGTCATGTATAATGTATGAGCTGTTAAGTATATAGATATAGATTATTGTAGCAGTAAAATATATGAATATTTTCAATTTGCGTTTTGCATGCCAAGTATTTGTTATGATTGAGTATAATATATTCAACGTACCAGCAGAACAGTTATGGATACAATTCAAGTATGTTAGGTAACTCAACGTGTTCACTTGCAGAATGGAATAATTTTGCCGTAGAAATTTGAATTGTACATCCATAAGTAGAATTCAGCGAATATAATCTATTAACGATCTCTTAATCTAGCGATCTCAGCTAATCTAGGAATGACACAAAAAGTTCCAATGAATAAAATTAGTACGATATCATTAAAATTTTCCAAATTTTCCGTTGTAAATTCGACAAAATTATGAATCAAGAATTGTGTGTGTGTGTGTGTGATTATGGCAAAGCCTCGAGGGCTATCTGCCCAAGAGGAGGGATGCCTTCGTGGAGGACTTTCTAAGGGAAACTGGCTCGTATACACGTTACACATGGGGAAAACCACGAAAACGCCCATGCAGCCACCCCGTTCGCGGGATTCGAACCTCGGACCGAACTACCAGTGTTCAGCGACTTTACCGCTCGGCCGTATGAATCAAGAATGGAAATTGTCACCGAATAATATTCGAGTTGCAAGCATAGTTTCAAAATCATTCTTTGAGTTTTAAAAATGATTACTTCTAGATATTTAATAAAACTTTAAGTCTTTGTAATGCTTTTTTGTAATTTGTAATAATTTTGTAATTTAATGTAATTTATAATGCAAAGGTACCGCCAAGAAAGCCTAACGATTTCGAAGGCAATTTTGGGCGAAAAAGTCTGAAAAGTAGCAGTAGGTTGCTTGGTGCATGACCTTAGAATCTCTGATTTGGCTCAAATTCTGCATAATCATAGAAGAAATTAAAGCACTTTTTATTCTTTTTATTAAATATTTAAATTAAACAGCAGGGACTAATTGTGCTACGGAACGAAACTCTGCGATTTGCGGATATTCAAAATAAAATGAGTTGAAAATCAATTTTAAGTAATATAGTTGGAGGCTACACAAAATGATCTACTTAATCTGGCTCAGATATATTAAATGACGTGTTTTTAACTTCGGCTTAACTTCGACTTTTTAATTTTATAAAATGGCTAATGCTGGCATAATCTTTGGCAAAGCTAACGTTAGGCCGTAAAGTACAAGCCAGGTTGCCATAAGTTCTAATACTAAAATATTCAAAATCCTCGTTTGGAATATTCAAACAACTAATTTGCATTTTGGGGAGGACTACGGAAAGAAGTTACAGTAAAGATTTAAATCATAATAATTGATAAATTAATATAAAATCACTACATATTCAGACATTTTTGTAACTTAATGTTTCTTACTTTTAACGAAAAATCGACAATGAGTTTTTAAAATAACTAAGTATTCCTCTCCTTTGGCAGACAGTACTTGTGCGCTGTGCCAAAGTCAGCTTAAATTTACCATTAAAACACCTAAACCTAGGGCAATTTATTTTTCACTAGTTATAGAAAAAGGAAATCGAAAACTATCTTGTTGTTATACCTGTTTCTGTTTCGATATCCCGTGCTCTCCTGTTATCTATTTTCTGCAAAGAAAGAGATAATCCTTCTTCATGTTTGTTTAATTAAATATGGCAAACGTATCAGGGCTATTTACCTAAGGAGGGACCCATTTTTATGGATGATTTTCCATAGAAAGCACGTTCGTATTTACCTTTCACGTAAGGAAAATAACGAAAACACTCGTGCAGCCAAACCATTTGCAAGCATTCGATATTAGATTAATCTCTGTATTAAGTGGGACAGCTTCACGCATATTTAAAGTTTTGATTGCAAGGCAATATTTACCCTTCTTTCTGTTACAGTATTTAAGTCCACAAAGGCATACACAAAATTTTAAGCTGATTGTCTAAAATAGAATATTACAGGTTCGACCGAATGTAATGATTTATAATTCGATACCTCAGATAAATTTGAACTTTATATAAATTTAAAGTAATGAACCGAAAATTAAATAAAATATGTGACAGTGGCACTTTATCCCATTTTCTATATTAAATCATTAATAATTAATTAGATCCCATCTTCATAGGTTCTCTTACGGTCTTTTTCACTTTCCCATCAGTGTCATGATCGTTTTGGAAAACTCTCAACAATTTTCGTACTTATCTGTCTCTCACTGCCTCGTTGTCATGCATTTCACATATGTGGCAATGAATATTCGTAGCTTTCACATTCCTTGTGGTTCAGAACTGGATGATTGACTGTATTTCATAGTTGTCGCAGCACTCAATTTCCTTAAAAATTTTAAGCTCATATGACGAAGCGTACTGATTGACGCCATAATTACAAGTGGCGTCAGATTCTACGCAAAGGATGTCCGAAGCTTAACTCACGCATACTCACGCGGAAGTTTTCGAAACGGTATTCTTAAATAGGACTTGCTTAAAATGCAGCCAACGTATTTCATAGAATAAATATTAC
Organism: Stegodyphus dumicola; assembly: GCF_044657685.1. Classification (NCBI taxonomy): domain Eukaryota; kingdom Metazoa; phylum Arthropoda; class Arachnida; order Araneae; family Eresidae; genus Stegodyphus; species Stegodyphus dumicola. Next base: position 108,659,975 of record NC_140777.1, read on the forward strand.
ATGCATTCTGCTGTGAATATATTTTAGGAACTGCATAGTGGTATACCACATAGGCTGACATAACAGCAGGGCTAAGCGTTGCTGGAAACTAAAATTATCAATTACAAGATATTATTTTCAGAAAATCCCATTTTAAATACACACGAAGAATAACATGCGTTAAATTGACCTTACAAGCAAGACATAGCCCATCTGCTCCAGTATAATATCATCAAAGTAAACGAACAGAAATGACGGTAAATCAATTAAATTCTACTTTTAACGCTCCTTTAAGCTTTTCAAAAACACATAAACTACGAAGGTTGAATTAATGTTCAAAGTAATATAGAACAAACCGCTCAACAAATTTTAAAGCATTCAGGTATCAAATGAAAAGTCTGTGTTTTGAAAAATATAAAATATTTATAACGACTGAAGCGCCTACATTGTGGCAAATAAATTAAGAAGATATTTGCGAGAAATGTAGAGCGCATTCAAATGGAAAAAAATACTAGTAAGACATGAATGTTATCGTTTACATGTATTCATTGCGTTTCGTATTATGTTGCAATTCATTCGAAAATTGAGACGTTAAATGTGCTATACCCAGAGGAAGAAACATATATCCTTTTCAAAGAAAGATTAAATGCTGAAAATCATACAGAATATTAGTAAAATCTATTTTATAACGCAAATATCGACAAGTAAATAAGGAAATCAAAATATGAATAGGTGTAACTGAACAGAAGACTAAGGATTTTGTTTTAAAATTCCCAATGCAGTTTCGATAAAAGTATTATAATATTGGTAGTGTCATTAGATTATATCGATGCAGGAAACATGAAAAATGTGCAATGCCTTTTTTGGAATTAGAACACCCGGACCTTCTGATTGCCAACCGGACGTACTATCCACTTACACCACGAAGACAGGAGGGTAAAGAGGAATCTTATATATTAAGCACTAAAATTGTAACATTGCTGCACGTTTAAAATGTTTAAAACGTTTAAATTGTATTTTGATTTGATTTGGTATTTGAAAAATTGTGACTTACATTGCGAGATTAAAAGACGCTATTTTGAATTTTAAACTTTAAAGAATATATTATTTTGTTGAATGGTGCAAAGAAAAACTTGATTAAATAATGCGTTTAAATATGCAATGTAACACTAAATATACATGATGAACAGCATTCTCAGATTAGCTTTTATTAATAAGTAAAAATGCGGATGGTAACAAATAAATATGGAAGTATCTCTTCAACCATATGCCTTTATGCTTATCGAAAAAAATACATGTGATAATTGCGCGGCGGGTTTTGAAGAAAAGACAAAAGACTTGAAGAAAAGTGTTCAGCGAATCTTAAATTAACTTTTGGAAGAAAATTACAGAAACTATTGTTGCGAATAGTGAAGATCGCAACCCATTTGGTGAAAGCGTGACGAGAGTTAGTAAATCCTTTTTTAATCCCTTGGTTCAAGGTTCTAACAGTTTCTGCTCAATATTTTTTTCTTTTACTCATTCTGAGCCGGTTCTTGGTACTCTTTTTATTTTCATTTTCTAACCAATGCCAGGGATAAACTTTGAAAAGCGTTAATGATCCAGAGTTTTAATTTCTGAAACATCTACAGTTCTTTAGAGAAAAAAAATGGTTCTTTGTTACCTCAAACGTATTACTACATTTTGGAATGCATTAAACTAGTACATTCCGTTACAAATTAGAAAGATATAAGAGATTTTATGCTTCATCGAAACTATAGACAAAATGTGTTTACAGTAGCTAAAGGTTTATTGAAACAAACTAAAAAGAAATTTTAGGCATAATATTTGGTTTTCATTCAGAAATGTTAGAAATTTTTTTTCTGGGTTTGTGGCTCTGCATGGTATACCATAATTGTAACTTCGTCAAATAAACAAGACCTGTTCTAGGCTAAATATTTACTTATATATACAACTATGTACAGATTACATCTGAGAAAAACTTTAAAATACATTTTCACTACAGTAGAGCGCACAAACCAGCCATCCGTTCTTTTCTCTTCAACGTCTCAATCTCTTCTTACTCCTACCTGCGACCAGGGGGAAAGTCCGCCCTTCTCTTCCGGCCGAGGCGAGAAGAGACTATTTCTCTGGGACAAGGACATACTTGTAGGGATTTATTCGGTTACTATAGACAAGACCTCAGATGTAGAATCTTACTTCACTCTCCTGTTTGGTAGAATCCAGGAACCTACAGAATGTGGCATTTCTTGAAGAAAGCACTCACTAAAAGACTTGATCAGACCTCTTCTAGGAAGGACTTAGGTTATCTGATAGTACTGGGAGCGAACCTACACTGCTTAGAGCGGCTGTGCTCAAATCTGGACTGCGCTGCAACAACGGGAAAGTCGGTCATCTTTTACTCGTGGCTGTTGCCGCTACTTCGACTGGATATGAAAATTTTAGGCCAATAACCGATAATTGCTTTCAGCTGTGTTAATTTCTAATTTGACGAGAATGAAATTCATTTGTAATAAAAGTAATATATAAATAAGTTTCTATGCCAAGTAGTCAAAATGCTATGAAAATTAAATTTTAGAAAAACAGATTTATCATCAATGCAAATGCAAAACATTGATCATAATGAATTTTGTATTTTCCAAAATACGTGATTGTAATTAATTTTTTTTACTTGAATTCCCTTTGATTTTCTTTTTGTAATTTTACACTCAAGTAGAAATTATCCTGAAGCTTTTATTTCTGTGTTCATATAATTTCACTACATTTCGTCTCAGAATACCATGTTAACTAACTTACTTGCTTTAAAACTCTAATAAGTTAAACTGCATAATTAATTGAACTGTTACAATAGTTGTTAAATAAATTATTTGATAATGATTTTAGGAAAGCGTAAAATGAGTTGCTTGAAAAATCATAATAAAACTGACTTACGTAAACATTTTGATTTGTAAATAGTATCTAAGACACCCTCTGTCATTTGAAAATGAACTAAAGATTAAATAATCATTATTTATGAAAGTATAAAGTTGTTACAAAATTTTGTTTGCTGTTAATTACATATTCGCGTAAAATTGAAAGAAACACCATTTCTAGTCAATATACAAGACATAAAAGCCTATGCAACGTTTGGTACCCTCTTACACCAGCTAGATTCCTCCGTAGAAATTATCCTTTGAAATAATAGTCAAGTCTTTGATTAGTGCTTTCGAATTTTTTTTTCAATTCTATTAAAGTAATGAGTTTTGGTGTAAGATTTCACTTTATGGAAAATAAAGTAGTCTGCATGTGCCAAATATGGTGGATAAGGGGAATGTCTGAGAATTTGATGCATTCTTTGCTAGAAATTGCTTGTCGAAAGTAAAATTAGTAAAGCTGCATTGTCATGCAGTAGATGCCATTTATTATATTAAGCGTTTTCTGCCTTTTCTGGTGTTGAATTCTCTACAAAAGTCCATCAAGGAAAATTCCTTAAGAATTAATTATGAATAAAATTTATTATAAAATTATAAAAATAAAAAAAAAAAAAATAAAAAAAATCATTTTATTTAATCAAAATTTATACGACGGAATTGAACTTTCTCAGGATCGTAAAATAAAGGATTAAGTTTCATCGCCAGGTGAAACTAATTTTTAAAAATCAGAATTAATGTTTCCATTTAAATCAAACCATTTGCCCAAGTTTCAAATCTATGGCAGCAGATTCTCGCAGGATCAAAGGAAACCATTATTTGCATGAGAAATTTTGTTTATAAGCAGAGGATATTTTGAGAAAAGCAAGCTGAGATGTTATTGTAATGATTACTGCCATTTATGTTTGGCACTTTTGCCTAAATTTGTTAAAAAGAATTAGACTTAAGACTTTATAGGCGCACTGTGTAATCATCAATTCTTGTATTTGAAAAGGCTGGTTTAAAATTTGTAGCTAATCCGAACTTAAATTGATAATTAATAATTTAAATAATAGTACCGTATCCAAGGAAAAGAGCTATGGTCAAAAATTGTTCTTCATTTTACAGAATTAAGATACAATGGTAATACAGAAAGTTTTTTACCAATAGCTGGAGATTCGTTAAATTAAATGTACGTAGGCATTTTCCACAAATTATTGTATTTTTATTTGATGCTGAATATATTAAAAATGTAAGTTAAGAACTAATTTTCTTCAAAAATAAGCTCAAACTTGAAAATGGTTGACGATTGACTTAGACCTGCTGGAACGAGATGGAATATCCATGTATTTCTATATAAGCCTGAGGCGATAAATTATTACCAGTACCGAATTCGTGGTTTTCGTCTCTCTGGAAGCTGTCAGTTTTTTTCTCACAACTGCTCAATATTGATCGGATTATCTAACAAGTGAGAAAAGATTTCAGAGTAAATCTCTCACATTCCAAAGATATCTTACGCTGATACTCGAGGGCAAAATAATAATCCTTCAAAGAACACATCCATTTTCAAGACGCCTGCAGACAACCCAAGTCCGAACGTTTGAACTGATAGCTCAAATTCGCCGAAAGATATCCTGGCAAATATAGTACGTAGCGGATTATTTTTAAGTGCAAAATAAAGATTAAACGTAGAACGGTTCACATGTTTATAGATTTAAATCCAATAGAAACACCTTCGTAACCTCTTGGAGAATTAGCCAATATTTTATGACTGATAAATTAAAATTTATATCTAGTAAACATTAAGATTTATTCTGACAAATACTGACAGAAAGATCTCATAATGTCGTAATGCTAGAAATGCAGTGATAAACTAAAACGAATGCATTCTATTGAAAGAGAGGTATTAACTGCATTTCTATGGTGTGCCGTATCATTAGCATTAAACTATAAATGCCGTGATCAGAAAATTAGTTAAGTGCACTCAAACATATTAATCTTCTTTGAGTAAAAGCTACTTTTAATTTGTTAATTTGTTGCGTCAGAAGGATAATACAAAAATCTGAAATATCACATATGTGATAGATCATAATATGTTTTTCTCCCTCGAATGTTTGATAATAAGATAATAAAAACTATTTTGATTATCTAGTGACCTAGATTAAGCTTTACATGGGCTTTAGAAAATCAGCATAAAATGTTTTAATTCTAAGGATATATTGGTTGCCTATTTCGGTAATTAAAATAATTCTAAAGCTTTTCTCTGCAGCTCTAGAGATTAAAGAATTCAATGCACTAAGGGTATTTTTCTGGTTACAAAGATGCAATATTCTTTCAGCAGTTACGTTTGTAGTTTAACTCGAAACATAGAAAATTTTAAATGTGCTATTCAAATTTCCACTTCCTTATTTGAACAATGTTTATTCCGACGATTTTTATAAATATATGCAAGTTAATTAATATTACATAATTATATATAATACCTAAATAATTTAATTACAGTAAAATGATTGATTTATATAACATTAGGAAAAATATCTATGCAAATATTACATAACAGAATATTTTAATTCCTTTGTGAACAATTATATGCTCATGCAGTCATGCAAAAACATAAATGATAATAATAGCAGTAATAACGCTCTTAAGTGGTTCTGAAATACTAAATAATGCAATAATAATAGACTAATATTAAATCAGGTGGAATTAGATAGAAAATTAATAACTTATCAGTATTAGAATTAAAATTTGCTAAAAGAAGTCGTGAATCACTGAGTTCAGCAATTTGCATGCTAAAGTGTTTTTTTTACTTCCTTGAATGAAATAAAGGAAGAATTGTAATTGCAAAAAATGGAAATATTCATTTTGATCCGTTTCAAATTCATTTTGACGCATTTTTGGGTGAAGTCTGTACGTACGGATACGTACGGTACGTACGTACGGACTCTTTTACAAAACGGTTTGTAAAATGAATTTAAAATGGATTAAAGATGAATTTTTTCGTGACGTCTATATGTACGTATATATGTATCTCGCATAATTCAAGTAGACAATTAAATGATAACCCCGATCACACACAGCTTTGGCTTCTACTTTTTTGAGCGATTATATAGAGTTACTCTTTTTATCCTCTTTAGCATTACGCAGATGCAAAAGGAAATGCAAATTTCCCAACACATTAATCATACGTTCAACATTTAGAGAGAGCACCAACTCCAAAGTGAAATTTACGCTTTGCAAAAATTTGAGACTGAATGACACCTTCGTTGTTCAAAAATCTAATGATGATTCTCTGAGCAACACTGTTGTGATCTTCTTGCTTCAAAATGCTAATTATACGTTACAAATGCAATGGATAGAGAAACAAGTACTACCATCGACAAGTTAAAACTTATTATGTATTTGCTCAATAAATAATGATTTTAAGTTGAACACTTTAAAGAACGGAGCATTAAAATTCCTGTTTATAACTGAACGAATCACTTTCAGTAAACTTTCTGTAAGACCACCACCTTCAGTTTCAGATGAAGGTGGTTGTCTTCTGTAAAAGTAGTCATGATGAAGTCTTCTGAGAAAGTAGTCATCTCAGAGAGGCATTTGCCAGTTTTGATATCAACTTATGTTATCAGGTGGCAGGTGTTATCATATGTTATCAGGTGGCAGGTGTATGATATGCGATCGTCCTGACAGGATTCTGCGCATGCTCCTGCTGTCTCCATAATTTGCATTTATCAGTATTTTTCAATAAAGGAATACACACATATTATCAACTTAACTAATAAAGCAAAAAGAACAGAAAAAGCTTTGTTCATGTTTTGCTATTTATCTACATTTTCTATACTTTCCCATTTTTAATTTACGAAACACTTTAAAAGAATAATATAGATTTAAATAAATGTATAAGTATTGGAAAGAAGGGGAGGAATGATAGTCTAGCAAAGATTAAAGGGATTCATACGTTAAAAGGAGGTGAAGAACTACTGATCAAGAATATAGGACGTAGTAACGTTTTAAAAATATGTAAAATATGTAATGTGAAATATTTAAAATCAGAGGAATTTATGGGCTTTGATAATTATCAGAACGTTCTTCAACCATTCTAATGATAAAACCCATTTGTACATTAAAACAAATTGCAGGAATCTTGCAATCCTGCTCTTTTCCCACAATTCCTATCTAGAAAGAACCAATGCATCTAATGTAGGAGATAAAATGCATGGGTGATGAATGGTGTGACAGCACAAAACAATATCACCTAACACAGCAGCTCGAAATATTTAGAAATCACTAATAACTCTCATAAAACCAAAATTTGTTTTTAGCAGCGTTTCCTTGTTAAAAATTCCTTTTTTCCTATAGAGACAAATTTTAGATCGAGTGACCATAATTTTAGGATATCAATATGGATTAAATTAACCGTAAAGATAAATGATGTTTTCATATTTTTTACATTATAATTAGCAATAAAATTATAAGATTATTTGGATTGTTCTAAAAATTAATCAAAATCGAACTTTAATAAATTTCAAGTTAAATTTTAATGTGTTTCTAATTCTGATAGATGTGAGTATTTCTTCTGTTTTTACTTTTTGATACTAAATAACGAATGTGAATGCTTAAGTTAGCTAAAAACGTTTGTCGCATCAAACTAAAATGTAAAGATATACCATATATAAATCACTCAAGTCGGTATATCTTGAACACAATTTTGAAATTGCCTTGATATTTTTCTTTATTTTATCTTTTTCTTCTTGAGCTTATATTAATTGAATATGACATAGAAAGCAAAGTAATTCATCGCAAAGCCAAGCAAGTCAACAAAAACATTTCCTGTTTTCTTAGTTGACATCTATGTTCTTTTGAGGCTCTTATCTTAATAATAAATGGTTCAAACTTTTTTAGCTAAAAGAATGCCTACGAGTAATTCGATGAAAGTGCTAAAGAACAATTACTTCAGGCATTCCTTTGTTTCTTAGGAAAAGTTGTTTCTAGGGGATAGATTAGAGATCGTTTCTCTTTGAACATGTTTAAGTAACAAAATGTAATGTTGTGACTGCTATTAAATTTTTTTTCTTTAATGTTTTTTTGTCAAACGTCCCTTTGTCTGGAAGCCAAAGAATACTTAAGAATACTTTTATGTGTTTTTAGAAAGAATGAAAATATTTACGAAGTGGTATTTTATTTCAATAAGGTCTGGAAAGATTTTTGTTGCAACGATCAACATTTGTTTTTCTCTTAAAGTAAATGTACCCAATATTTTCTGCAAGATTCTTTCTGAACGAATAATATTTAGGTAGTTAATGTAAAAGAATCTTTGCACTGATTCAAGGATGGAAGTACGATTATTTGTTGTTCTGGCATTAAGAGTCATTTAAAAATTTAGTGGAGTATGAGTCATTTAAAAATTTAGTGGAGTTTAAAAATTTAGTGGACATTTCTGATAAAGAATTATCTGAAAAAAGGTATTAATTCAAGGCAATTAAATAAAATTACTTCAAAAGAGTCAGACCATGTTCCTTGAATTTAGTTATTAGGTGGTGTTATTGTAATACTATTTATAGAACAAACTTATGAATTGATAGCAATGCATTTTTTGTTGTGGTGCAGATTGAGTTAAAGCATTTTTAATCAGACTTGACCGTTTTCGGGCAGTTGCGGAAAAACGATGAACTTCTGACAGATGCCAAAAGAACTCTGCCAACGCCCCCAGAAATGTCACAAGAGATGGAAACAAATGTTTATCTTCCAATAGATATTACTTCCAAATTTTAATTATAATTTAATACTTCATCTTGGTATGTACTATTTTAAAAAGAGGAATGGCACAGGAATGTTAGTTTTTTGTTTATTGTAAGACAAGAAACGAACCAAAACTAAAGCAGGCATATTACAATAATATAACGTAAAAGCGTTTAATAATAAGGTTATAATAAAACTTTAGTAGATAAAACATTTAGGAAATGCAGTGAAAAGTGTCTATAAAAAAGCAAATGTTTCACCACATGGGAGTGGGGGGGAAGTCGCAAACTTGGCTGGCTTTTTAATGGTTATACAACGCCTTTCTAGAAACAGAAAATGTGTATGGGATATTCAAAAAATAAAACTTTGGAAATGAGTTGCCACCATACATGCACATCAAGCTGAGAAAATGATGGCTGTCCGTATGACTACGGACATAACTGTTAAGCGGTTAATAAAATTACTTTCCTCAAATATTTTCGATAGTCATTTGAGTAGTTCTTTTAATTAGTAAAATGGATTAAAAATGAAGCCTTTTAGCTTCTCAGCTTCTACAGAAATATGGAACACTTGATGAAATCCCATTTGCATTAATTATGAATTAGATTACGAAAAAATACTGAAGAAGGCATTTCAGTAAACAAATTGCAGTCTTATTAAATGCAAATTACTTATGCATAAGTAGACAGTGAACGCAGTATTGCGTAAACACATGTCAGCTGAGGAAAGGAAAAACCCAAAAGGCTCTTGAATATCGTCAGTTAAAAATAAATACTAACTTCGTAACAGGCGTCCATATTCTTATATTCAAGAGTGGACTTATATAGAAACAAACTGAAATAAAAGCATAAATAGAATACGAATATGAGGCGTAAAATGCATGCAAAGCCTTCAGAGTATTTAAATTAGGAATGAAAAGAATAAATTGTACTCATGAGACTATCAAAAGCTTTATGAATTATTCAACTAGTCTATTATTTACTCACGGGAAACATTTCAGAAAACATTATTCAAGACAAAGAAATAGAGCCATTGTGGGAAAATACAAATCTCCATAAAAGGGTTAATTTTCGTACATGCTTGCATATAATAGACACATCCTAATCTTCCTATGTATGTTTATGTCAATATCCAAATTTCTGTTTACATATTACTTTCTGTGTTGACTATCTGCATGTATATTTCCCAATGACAGCTTTCTGCATTTCAGGTAGTTTGCATATTTTTCTTAGTTTTTATTTGGCTAGTTATGTTTATTCTGCACTTGACTAGTTTTTACCTATGTCTATGCATAATTAACTATTTATTTATTTTTTCATGTATGTTTGTTTAACTATTGTATTAAACTAAGCCTGCTCCTCTATATGTATACACGTATCTGTTCTTTCGCATTTATCAAACTATAATTTATCCGTTAGCAAATATATCATTGCTTGCTTGTAATTTTAAGTGAAGTTCATTATAACTTGTGTTAATTTTTATCCAAGTATAACAATCAATTATAGAGTATGGTTGCTTACTTTTCCATAAAACTTTGCGCGCTTTTTTATCTTTATACCAGAGTTTGCACTTTATCTAGATGAAGGTAAACGCACTTTAAATAAAAGGAATATTTTTTTTTATTTAAAAAGGGATCTTCTCAATCTTGCCATTTGATTTCAATCCTGTAAACGTTAGAAGAAAAACCATCTCCACCGAATGTTTTCAGTGTCAACTAGGACTTATAAAGTACGCAGAACTAGATTTAATTAAAAATATCATTTTAAAAAAGAAGGCATTAGTAACTCTATGGTGTTAATGTTTAAATTTTATTAACGAAATGTTATTTAAGTTACTTTCTTTGCTATCTTGTTTTGCCACTGGGTTTGCACATTACAGAATTTGCGCTACCTTGCCAATCAAAGCAAAATTTGTTGGTGACGGATATGCTGGTTTTAATGTGAATACATCATGGTTAGATCCTGTCTTGGAATGTGTTTGAATTTCTATCTCGGCCTTGGTAAAGCTTGTAATCTTTACCTAGGTTAGACTAAAAATTGTTAAATTGATAGAAATTGTAGAAAAAGGAAAACGGCTTGTGTTAAAACCAGGCCAAGACTGGCTGGTAAATGTAAACTAAGTTAGAGAACTCCATTTGTATAGTGTTTAATTAGATGCTTCGAAACAGCGTGGATCATTCAAAACTGCAAGTAGTTATTACCGCAAGCGGTTTATATTTTTTAATCGCAAGTGACACTATCTGGATGTCTCATTCGCTGCAAAATCATTGAAAAACTAGAGAAAAGGAGAAGTGTGACTGATATGACAGAAAAATTTAGGATCGCCAACAAGAATCATTTCATGTACTTGCTCTGCTTTTTTAGAAATACAGGCCCTACTGTTCGACTGTCGACTGGTGGCGGCTATCCACTCATATGTTTGTATTTTCCTACAGGCCAAAAGGGACTGACGTCAAATAGAGGCTGAAATAATGTACACTATGTGCAGAGGAGACCCAGATATCACGGTTCACTGTGGTACAACGGCTGTATAAGATTGTTCTGTTTTCGCCTCTAGCCAGAACATTACATTTCGTTAATAGATGTTCATCGTAGACACCATTTAGCATCGTCTGCGAATACCCTGACTGGACAGAGAAGCAATAGGAAAGGGTGTAGACTTCACAGACTGTAGACTTACAAACAGCATGTGTAGCCAAGGTATTATTAATTGGAGACTTCATGCTGCATGCATATAAGTACGGAAAACAGCACAGTACTGGTGAGCAATACAGTAACGACATGCATCTGTCCCATGTAGTCTTTTCAGAAGTGCTTTTTAATAGATTTCGTTTAAAGGGCGTTCTGTCTCTTCTGTAGGACTATTTTTCATCTATTAAAACATAGAGATAGTGCAAGCAATGAAGTGGCTTTAAAGTTTTCTTTATCTAAATTCGATTGAAGGAATTTAATGTCATGGGAAGGTGCCTCCTAGCACTTCCACGTCCACCTTCAAATGTCCAACAGCTTAAAACGGTACCGACGGAAATAAATGCTGGTAAAAATTACCATAAGAAATCATTAATAAACTCATGTACAGGTACAGGTAAAAGCATGGGGAACACTAGCAATTTACCGTGGGTCAACTGGTAATACACGCTGCACAGCATGCATCGATCTGATCACTTCCTCTATTAAGGACTGCATATTTCCTTCCTCCTGTGTTTGATGGTTCAAGATTTGCAGATTGGCAAACAGCGATATGATCAATCTGTGCATATTTGTGCCATTCGTTCTTTGCATGGTTTATCCATTGTTATCAACATCGCTCGATTATTAACTAAGGTTGCTTGTGATATAACTGTCATCTACCTAAATCAGGTATCATTTTATGGAAATCTCCATTGTCCTTAAGCTTTACATACCAGTATAAATTATCTTTCAAGAAGAATGTCTTATCCTCTGCTGTCTTAATATATATTAAACAATTAGCCTATTGAACAAATTTAGAAATTCATATATCTTGCTTAAGTAGATGCATGTTGCCTTTAAAAACATTAAATTTCAGGCAAATGTACAAGAACAATATTCGTCATGTACATAATGAGAATAATTAAAAAGTAAAAAAAATCCCATACTTCTCTCAAATTAACCACCGAAATTACTTGAAGGATATGTGATTATTATTATTATTATTATTATTATTATTATTTTTACAATTTAGCTTATTTACAGCTCTTTTAGTTATTTTTTAATTCTGCATACTTATGGTTCTACAATATTTAATTTTAAAGAAATTACTAAATTTTGGTGAAATAAACATACATATATATATATTTCTTTTTTTCCATGCAATAAAGTGCACAAAGCGAATCTGTAAATTTAAATTATTTGATAAGCTGTAAAAGTCGTGCAAATAGTAGAAATAAATATTATTTATTGCTACTTTTAATTTTACCATTGTTGAAATTTAAGACATGACTTACACATGTATATTGGTAAACATTTTAGTGCAAAAATATCTTTAAAAAATTATGAATTTCATTGTTAACTGGCAGCGTAATCGCTACTGATTTTAAAAGTACTTCTTTTCCAAACATAAGACCTTACTTCAGAATTCACAGCACGTTCGATTTTACATTATGACGCAAGAGGGATGTTTAAAAAGACAGAAATAGGTTTCGTAGGAAGAACTGAATTTTAAAGGGGTATTGGGATAAGCAGTCGAGGGTGCAGTTCTGCTTGACAGGGTATCGGCGTAACGAGAACTCGAACGAGCGAAGAAAGCAGCTGGAGATCAACTTCTCACGCTTGAGATGGCTACTTCAAATTCCTGTCTTCGTACGAGACAGGGTTGCAGCGATTTTCCCTTCTCGCCAAGCATGTGACAGATACAGCTTAAATAGAAAGAGAATGTATGCCAGCAATGAAAGACGTTAAAATGCCTGTTGCTTCGATGAAGCATTCGAACTTGACATCATAGCGGAATTACTTTATAGTCAATAAAAGTAAATTCATAATTATGTAAAGGTACTGTATGCAGTTTAGAAATCAAAAAGTAGAGTTAATAAAGTACAAGAGAAGTATTTTTATACGTATTACAGAAAATGTATATTATTCATTTTAGGCCAAATTTTAATGTAGTTCTCCCGCCTTCTTAGCGTGCCTTCGTGGTATAGTAACCTGCACGCTGGGCTGGTATTCCAGAGGTCCGTAATTCGATTCCCGGCGAAGGCGTTGCTCATTCGTCATTTTTCGTGCTTCTAAATAACGTAATGACTCTATAGTGGCGCCCGAACAAAAAAAAAAAAAAAAAAAAAAAAAAAAAAAAAAAAAAAAAAGATTAATGATGATTCTTCACTACCAGGATTTGGCGATAGGGTCCCCTAAAACGCCAGTCGCCTTTTAAAAGGGGGAGTATATAAGGTATTTCTCCAGCCTTCTTAGCATGCCTTCATGGTGCAGTGGTCTGCACGCTGGGCTGGTATTCCAGAGGTCCGTAATTCGATTCCCGGCGAAGGCGTTGCTCATTCGTCATTTTTCGTGCTTCTAAATAACGTAATGACTCTATAGTGGCGCCCGAACAAAAAAAAAAAAAAAAAAAAAAAAAAAAAAGATTAATGATGATTCTTCACTACCAGGATTTGGCGATAGGGTCCCCTAAAACGCCAGTCGCCTTTTAAAAGGGGGAGTATATAAGGTATTTCTCCAGCCTTCTTAGCATGCCTTCACGCTGGTCTGCACGCTGGGGGCGTATTCCAGAGTTTCGTAGTTCGATTTCCGGTGAAGGAGCTGCTTATTTTTTGTCTTTCCTGCTTCTAAATAATCTAATGACTCTACAAAGTAAAATTAGTAAATTAATTACATACAAGTGGGTCCGCGATTTTCTAATGAGTCGAATAATGCTTTTAATTTAAATTACCAACAAAACTACTTGAGTGTCGTCCAACATGTAACCATTGTTTTAAGTACACAGTGATCTGTTCTGGATAATTTTATTAAAGTGTTAATACTGATGCTATCTTATCGAGGGTAATGACAGAAGTAAATTTTTTTACTATTCACTTTTCATATTAACGTCGAATGCATGGTGAAAACTAACATTTTTAGACTGTTTAATAATCCTTCTCGTATTGTTTTTGATTACTCTCCTTTTCAAAAACATAAATAATGTAACATAGATAATAAGGCTTGTAATGTCCAATTGATTGTATTATTGGACTTCACAATTTTAAATATTGTGAATATGAAAATTCACAATTTTAAATAAATCAAATTCATATTTTAGTTTTTTTTTTCCAAAAGAAGAGTTTTAAAACTTTGAATTCCATTTTAAATTGCTTTACAAATTGACGCCCTCCATAGCTTCAAAACAAAGAATAATTAAAAATTAAGATTATTTCCAGTTTTTTCAAATACCGAGTTAATATTTTTACTTAATAGCTCATATTAATAGCTCACTTTAATAGCTCATATGAACTTTGCAAATAGACATGCAGAAGAGGAAAAAAATTAATCAAAACATTTTGCAAAACTATTTTTACAGCTTCAGAAGTGAGAAGTAATACCGATGAAGTAATACGGAGCAAATCCGGATATATTCATCATTCGGATACTTCATCCCAATTTACATCTCAAATATAAATAACATAGTGAATATAAAAAAGTAAGGCAACACTTAACACTCTGTAAATGTAAATATTGATCAGCTGACTCCTTCATGACACAGAGTTTTTTTCTCTTTTCGCCGTTTCTAATATCAAATCATATTTTTGTTTACATATTTCCTTAAAATAAAAAAAAATGTTACAATCCGTAAGCTAAAAATTTAATAATATGCATGTTATTGGCAGTTTTATTAGTTTATTTGTTTATGAAAAAAAATGCAATCTAGTTAATAAAATAAGAATTAAATAAAAAATACAGTACTAGTTAAATCGAAATAAATAAAAAATAATTTTGTTTTATCTTAAAAATAATACATTAAAAATAAAAGAAAAATTGTGTGTTTAGTTTCGAGATCTATGTAAATGAATATTAATTTTTAATTTTATCTATGTTACTTTATTCATGTTTTTATTTTAACTGAAAAATATAGGTTATGTGCTTTGCTAAATAAAGAATAATTTCGTTCTTTAATTTGTTAAGAAAGAGAATGTTTTAAATTTTTACTGAATCATAAATATACTTTATCTCTGTAAAAATACACATAATCTTTATTCGAATGAGGTATAATAAAGAAACAATTAAAATCACTCAGCTTATATTGCAGGAATTACCCATTTAGTTTGTAGACAAAAGAAATCCAGTTATCGGAATTTTTCGTATAACTGCTGAGCTGCGCTCCCAGATACTCCTGTTTCTCGGAATTTTACTATAATGTACTTGAAAAAAGAAAGATAATGTGATAATACATTAATGTCTGTATGGAGTTGAAAAATTCTCTCCGAAACTCATTTAAGGAACCGATTAATTTTACTGAGCGAAAGAACAGCTGATTCCAGAAAATGGAATGGTAGCTCTTTTACAGTTCACGAAGAGCTCTTGCTTTGATCGTGCCAGCAAGAGAGCTGTACTATTCCTTGAAGAACTAATTCACTTTACTGAGTAAGCGAAGGCTTGATAAGCGAGCAAAGAGAGCTCTTGTTCGAATCTCGCCAGGAAAATTCGATTTTCATTTTAGAGGCGAAAAAGATGTTTTTTCGACATTAAAAATGGGTTTAATTTTTATCATTTTCTAAATTATGAAAAACGTTCTATTCTAGTTCTGTGTAGTATTATTGTTATTATTAGTCCTATGTTGAAAGGAGGTTTGAGAGAATCTCAAAATTACAGTTCAAAGAAATCAGTTTAGGGAGTTAGAATTTGATTGGGTTGATTCTTCCTCTCGCTATTGCTCGCTTGATTCTTTTCTCTCATCGTTATAAACTCTCTAACCGTTCTCTACCCCACTGCTTGCTGATTCTCACTAACCGCTCTTGATGCTTTCCTCGTTTCCGATTTTTACATCAAAGATTTTGTTAGTGAGCGGTGAGTTACAAAAAAGAATCGATTCAACTCAGTGAGCAAATGTTTCTGAGCCGATCTTGTAAAACAGAGGTTTCACCAATCTCTATTTCTATACGAATTTATAATATATATTATTATTATACTACATTAAATAAACCTAGCTAACTTTATAAGGATTTTTGACAAAGAGTTATGTGGATGTCACCCTCTTGAATTGTTGATTGGGCAAGGCCATCTCGTACTTAGGCTTCCACGATCGCTTGGTCTGTCAAATCTCGAATTTTTTTTGATTAAATTTTCGTTGAATCTGATGAAGAATACTTTGCCAGACTTTCGATCAACGATGCGGTGATGTGCGTTGTAAATGGTGTACTTCAGAAAATCTGCTAATTACTACGCATCAGCGTATAATTTGTATATATATCAGATTAAAATTAGAATAAAATGTTTAAATATCAGTGTAAAATGTGCACAAAAGAGGCATCAGGTAATATATGTTTAAATATAGGTATCAGATCAGTGTTTTTATGTATACAGTGCAAACTGAGAATAAAACGTTTAAATGCCATTGTAAAAAATATGTGCTATATGATTATATATATGCAACCACGTACGCATCAGTGTAAAACAGATGGTTGTATTAGCCTATTCTCAAGTTCTTAAACGTATGTGTACCTAAAATGCACCAGCGTAATTTATGCTATCTTTGCTCATCAGTGAAGAACTATGTGTCTCAGAGTAAAATCAGTGCAAAATGTTCAAATATCCGTTTGCAGTTGTCAGTACAACAGCATTATCAGCGCAAAGCATCAATCTAAGAGCTCTTTGTATCTCGTATGAAACTATTGTCTTATACCTTGTAACTGTATGGTGGTGTACAGTCCAAAGTTCCTATTAAGCTCTCGACGCCGCGCTTTTGAGTCACTTAGAACTTCTTGAGTTTTACAGTTGTTGGCTCCAGACGATATCCGAATTGTCTTTGCCAGCCGTCCTGGTGTTCAGAACCACTCTCACCTGTCACCTGTCACACTGCTGGAGCCGCACAGACCACATAATGGTTAGTGACATTAATTGCCTTACCGATGGACGGGGTTCGAAACCCAGAGAAGGCATAGATCTGCTCGGCAAGGGGATCACTCAAAATAACCTCGAAAAGAAATTCTTTTTAGTGGTTGGTAGTAGGGAAAGAGATGAGGACCTGCGGACAACTTCCCGAAGTGTTCTTTCTCGGAATGCCAAACTGGGGCGGAAGCTTATCAGTTAGTTAACTAGGTATAGCATATCTCAGCCACCCATGGTACTGGCCTAACCTGCTGTGGTTAGTTGTGCTTAACTGGACCTATACCTGCTGTGCTTGTGCTTCATCTCCTTAGCTATGTTGCCAAGCGCCCTGCAGTAATTTTACATTTTTTTTCTATCAGACATTTTATGATAAAAACGATATGTTCTACAATAATTTTTCAAAAATTATCTAATCGTTTTTGAAACGAAAATTGTATAAGCAAAGACAGCTCTATTATTCTGAGTTTGAGACATAGAAAAAGAAACTAAAGTTTTCAGTTTTAATTAAACAGAACTTATCAGCAGCTACATAGAAAGACAACATATCAACAAGTGGAGAGGTAGCTAGAAAGAATACCCAAAATGAAAGAAACACTTCTGTTCAACTGAATGCAGCACCATCATGAAATAAAAATGCCGGATAGAAACGAAAGAAAAGCGAACCCTCAGGCAATACAGAACGCTGCTGAATGAAATCAAAGTTGCCCATTCAAAATATACATCTATTGAAGAAAGATTTTCGCTTGCAGTAGGAAATATTTCACAGATAAGAAAATAAAAGCCGGAAGACGAGATCAGAGGATCGAGCAATTTACACAAATAAGCAAGAAATGCAAGCAATCGTCTAACGATTCAGAAAATACGTCAAAACTCAGAAGAACAGAATAACACTTTCTCTTAAAAAGACGCATAAATTTGCCTAGCTTTAATGCATTATTTAAATATCTGGATTTCTTGCTACAAATATCTAAAAAGGAATAAATATTTCATCAAACGCACATGCGTATGTTTCTTTGGTTATAACAATGAACAAGGTAAAGGCTTTAAGGAGAAAGAAACAGCTTTAGAAACCTTCTAAATATTCTAACCTTAAAAATATTCTTAAAAATATTCATTAGAAACCTTAAAAATTCTAAAAATATTCTAATAATTAAAAATATTCTAAGAAATACATAAATTTAATGCGAAATGAATCTTTAGTTTAGAATAGAAGGAAATCTTAGTAATAATATTTAAATATTATTACGATTTTCGCTTTTAAACGATAATACATCTCCCTTTTTCATCCAAATGTTATTAAAAATTTAATTACTTCTTTGATGACAATTTTCAAATAGCAAGTAAACGACATTTTCCTTCTTTATTTCTGAAAAACACTGCTTTAAAAATATTAATGATATTGAGACAAATGGTAGTGGTTTAATAGTTCTTGCTTCTATTTAATCTTATAAGAATTTAATCAAACGGTTTTCAATTTTGAAGCTAATAATTGTTTGATTTTAATAGTCAAGCTTCATTTCATTTTTGAAATTATTGTTTGTAGTAAGAATGTCATATATTGATAGAGAACGCTAGTATTCCAATTTCAAAAAGGAATATAGTGTTTTTATTTCGGTTGTTACGAAGGCCTTGTGAATACATACTTTCTTTTCTTTTTATTTTTCGTAAGCTTTTATTTATTTCACTCGTGATGCTTCAATGTGAGTGATTTTATAGTGGTATTGTTGGGTAAATATGGAATCTGTCGGCTATATGTTTTTGCGCATCGTACGTCCGTCCGTCGGTCAGTATTCTTCCTCATACTATCGCGTTTGTCTTTATATTACTTAATGCTTCATCTTTATGGATATCCTCAAATGCATCTGATGTTAAATTAAACTTTGACTCGCCATTAAGATGAGACAGATTTTAGGTTCCAACTCCAATGAAACTTAGAATAGAACTTCTAGAAAACTTCAAGCAGGCTTTCTAATGAGAGGTCAGTGAAACTTCCATCTTTAAGCCTTCTGGTTCAAAGTTCTTCCTCGTTGAATCTTTTGCATATAGTTTTCTGCGATGCAAAATTTTCTTTGATGACTGCAAGCTTTAAATTTAGCTACCTAGCAATCAAGTTCTTCTGATCGCAATTAAAAAAACTGCACTAGTTTGAGCAGCAGTTGTTCTTTTGCTCTGGTCCCTTGGTAACAGTTTTGGAGTCCCTTTGTCTCCAGAAAGCAGACAGAGATTATTTTTCTTGCAACAATTAAACGTCTGGCCATTTCTACAACGGTCTGCTTTGCTTTTGAATTACTAACATTTCTCAGTTTTAAATATTCATCAAAGTGGTTTATTTGATGGCGTAGAAATTCTTTTTACTCTGCAAATACTGAAACTAAACCTTGAGTTGCAGAATCATCGCAAAGTATGGCAACTGCTTTGCGCAATTTGCGTACAGGTTTTTATTACCGATTAATTTATCCAACACATAAATTTTCTGAAGCTATTATTTTAAAGGAATATTGAGATAAAATTTATAATATTTCATTATTCATATTTTTAGTTTGACTCCGATTGTTATGATCTACAAACTAGACCGACTCATTAATATTAAATATATGTCTTCCTGAGGAAGATTTATGTATTATGCACATTTTTGGAAAACAATGAATTTCCAATTGTTTCATCCAAATGTATAATAAACATTTTTATTATAATATGCAGTTTTAAACATTATTCTTCCACCTAGCGTTACCTGAATACGTTTCTGTGAACTGCTATGAAAATGAAAAAAGACAAAATGCATGTCAGCGAACTCTATGTTCATGTAACGATGAATACCGTTTGAATTTCGTACGAGGAATGATTATTTACGCTAGGGAACACTTTTATCCACCTCTCAACTTCGCCGTGCACCACTCCAAAAGCGTCCTTTTTTGCATACACATTCTATTGCAAAACCTGTTTATTTCGGTCTCCTCTATTTGCCTTTGCATTTTTGCGAAGTATTTATGCATCAGGTTGTATACATTAAGAATTAAGAATATAATTAATAAGTAATAAAAAAGAATGCCTCATAGAAATGATATTCTACTCATTGCAATGTGTTTATACTATGCATTAGTGCTACAGGAATACTGTGCATTAGTGCTACTACTGCGTTTATACTTTGCATTAGTGCTACTACTGCGAATATTACAATTCTTGTGTCTTCTCCATTTACTGTTGTCCTGTCTAATGATGGCACCTCTTCAGTGACACTGAATACTGTAATAGCAGTGTCCCTACCATGTACTTCTCATCCTTGCTCCGGTCCTTCTTTCAATATTACTCCCTTTACATTACGACCAGAAAGACACTGCTCTAACCTCTAGTTTTGTTTTTAGTTCCAAGGACAGGATCGAAAAGGCTGATCAGCACCTAATCGACTAGATTAGTTGTTCTGTTGATGACGAAAAGTTTGGGTTTATTTAATTATGGTAAAGCTCGCAAAGACTATCTGCTTAAGTGTAGGGATACTTTCGTGGAGGATTTTCTAAGGCAAAATTCCTCCGATGATCCCCCCCCCCCAAAAGAAAATTTATTCATAATAGGTGCATTTATTTGAAAAACATTGCTGATTTTTAAACTTATGTCACAAACTAGTTGGCATCTTCCGCCGAAAATCTGTCTGTAACTAAAATTTGTTTCACTAACGTAGAAGGGTCAATTTTTTTCTAGCTTAAAATGCTGGGGAACTTGTATTACAGCTGAAGTTTAAGCACCATATACATTTTTAATGATCTTATGACTATTGAAATGTTTTCAAATCTTATATTAGAAAAAAAACAGAGGAAAAAAATGTGTATGGTGTGGACGGACTCAGCTGATCAATACTTACATTTACAAAGTGTTAAATGTTGACATAATTTTTTTTTTTTATATTTCGCTGTGCTAGTTATATTTAGAATGTAAATTGACGAAGATATAAGGATAGTTTTACTTGTACAAATTTTTACAGCTCAGTGTTGTAAAAAAAGGTCAAACCTTTTGGCTAATTTTTTCACTTCTGTTATGTTTATTTCAGTTCTTCCCCCAAAAGAACAAAACGTAACTGCTGTTGTAAAGACAGTTATCTGAACACCTACAACTGAGTCACCCAAACGGCGTGAGAAACATAAATTGATCACTGTTAACTTCTAAGAACAACAAAGCGATAAGGTTACTCCTGCCCTTTTAATTGTCGACTGAATTCATTCGATGTCCCTCCGTAGGAAAAGCCTCTTTTCTCCATCATTTGCAACCTTCAGAAAGCAAAAGTGACGCAAAGACGTCAGTACCCGACGAAATCTTTTTTGGGCGACCGTTAAAATTCCGAACTCTTCAGATTTTTTTTATTGTTTAGTTATTATTTACTGTTGATTTAGTTATTAGTCCAAAAGGACTTTGTCCCTGAAGGACTATTGTTTTCGTTTTGCGATTTTGCGTCGGAACCCTATAAACGGCGTATCACTTTTCAAATCGTTGCCATCAAATACTATCACACTGTTTTGTTATGTTTTGTTGGGGCGTAGCCCGGTTCACCTTGCAAAACAAAGTTTGCCCTATCACCCTATACGGGCTACTTGAAGAAATTAAATAATGAAGAATCTACATAAATGTATATATGTTTCTCGCATTGTGATAAAACTACGGTACCTGGAGCCATCCAATTTTGAATGACGTAATCCTACTGCAAATATAGACATCTGAAAGCCCAAATTTGAAATTTGGAATTTATTTTATTATTGTTTTCATATTTTGTATGATTTTAACGAATTTTTGATTAACAAATTCAACGATGGCAACACTCTACGGGGGGAAAAATCTTTTTATCTTCAGGTCGCTGAACTGTGTGTCGGAAATTCTCATTTTAAAATTATTTTGTGACATTGCTGTTGAACAGAATTTTATGGTTTAAGTGTAAAGAACATGATATTTAATAAATAAAGGTAACACACAAAATGCTAAAAAGCTCGCCGAACGTAATTTAAAATCTGAAACCTTTCAGATTTTTAAAAATTTTGTTGTTAATTTAATTATTATTTTCAGCGTTAGTAGTGACATTAGCATTTTGCCAAAGCCGTTTATTCGACTCATTACAGAACCGAGGGTTTACTGTTATTATTAAGAAGTTGAATACTTTTAAATTTCACAAGTCTAGAAGACAAGTCTAGAAGTCTAGACTTTTTCTAACCCGAGTTTTCTGGTAAAATGAAAGCAAGCTCATTCTCTGAAGCCAAAGGTTAAAAAAAAGTTATACTAAGTAGAATTAACATTCAGCAGTTTTTTTCGTATGATAAAGCATTCAAATTTAAAAGGTATGGTAAAATAATAATAGTTTGCCTCCAATTATCTGCTATATTTTTCAAATGAATAACTCACCGCATTTCTCGATAACTCGCCAAATATGGTAACCTCACTGAAACAAAAATTTGTTAAAAATTGCTCACTGCATCTATATGGAACGAATAGAGAATTCTTTGTTATTTTAGTTATGGAATCTTTTTACCTCTCTCATGTAATGCTCATGTATCCTCATTTTGGTAAAACAGAACGGCAGCTCTTGATACTTGACAGAAAACAAAATAAAAGCAGAATGTGTAAGAAAAGGAAATGGTAAAATAAAAAATATTTGCCCTCGAGTTTTTGACAATTTGACATGAAATTTCGACACTCCGGAGCAATGCATGAACTTAGGTTGCATTTTTTTGTATATGCTATTTGCTAAGAATCGAAATATTGTCACTGGAAACACATGTGATTGACACTTCAGAAACAATGAATTTCATAAAGAAAAATTTCAATGTCAGAATAAATATCATACTCATATTGGATTACGAATAAAAAGAATTCCTAATATCTTTTTCAATGTTTAAATTCCCCTTGCCTTAATACAACAAATTCCTTGTGATAAAATTATTTTCGCTCTTCGAAAAGAGCATTTTAATTTATAATTCTAGTTAATTAACTACCACTAAAATTAATAAAACTCTGTATACAAAATATATTTTTTTCAATTAGCATATGTTATGGGTTTAAATTTAAGTAAGTATATTTCATTTTAAGTTCTGTCAATTTTAACTCTACTTTTCTAACTTAAAGCTGTGATGAAACATGCATATTTAACTAGTATTTAAGAAAGCATAGCAATTTAACAAATGTCAGGAAACAATATGAAATGAGTTAATTTTTACGACTACTCGCTCTCGTTTTGTCAATAGATTTTCTCAATACCCAAAAATCTGAGTAGATACCTCTATAATTTCTTTCGCTTCTAAAGTTAATATTTGACTACTGGTACACGGGGGAGAACTTTAGTTTTGTCTGAACCCCTATGAGCAGCTGAAATATGTTAAAAATAAATGTTTTTCGTTTTCTGCTTAAATATATTTGCTTAGGATAGAACGGTGGTTAACAGAAGCTGCACCTGCAGATCACCATTCCCGAAACTGAAGTATGTGGGTTTGAATCTCGTGTAGGTGTGGCTATACGTTATCCATGGCTATCTAATACATCACTCAGCCAAAACCTGCAAGACTTTGACATCTATTCAGACACGATGTCAGGCGTCGGTCGATTCACAAGTACCCTCCCGCATCCTTAAGATTTACATAAATCCCGAGAGATTTAACAGAAGTGTCAACATCATAAAATAACGCTCATCCGGCAAAAAAGTGTATGCTGGAAATGAGGGGCACCAAGACAGCTAACAGATTAATTTTGTAAGCAATTTTAAAGTGTTTAATAGGTATAACTGGTACCTGGGCTACAACTATAATTGAAAAAGCACCTCAAACATACCACAATACTCACCAAACGTACCAAAGTTATCAAACGTATCAAAGCACAAACCGAGTGAATGAAAGAGTGAACTGACTGTCAACAAAGAATAGTCCTTTTCCCGAGTATTTCAACAGACACGGCGTCAGCAACACTGACGTCTTTGTTTGTGGAGAAACTGGTACCATGTGCCTGCTTATCATCACTTTAAATTCCGTAATAACAACACATAAAGCTACTGCAAACGTATGATGTATTAGCTCTTTCAGGTGTCAAAGATCACCACGTTTATGATCAAACTACCAAAACACGATGCTGACCTATAAAAATACTTCGTTACGTATAATATCATCGATAATAATACCTCATTGTACGATGTTTTTAAATAGCACAGACAGTAGGTACAACCTGGCTTTAAGTTTGTTTCGAGAAATGTAATGTTCTGTTCTAGAATAATTAAGTATCTCGCAACGCATATTTTGTAAAGTATTGTGAAATTTGTGAAGTGTATGTTTGAAGTATTTTGAGTATTTCGCCGCTTGAAACTAAGCAATAAATCTGTGAAGTAATATCCTTAACCACAAGTGGCAGTAGTGCCTTATAAGGTTATTTATGTATCTCAACAACATAACTGATGTGTCTGTAAAACGTGCTTCTATTTCTAGAGATGCACGGACGTGAGATGCGAGACTTAACTTCTTGGTAAAATGATGGTGTTTTCCCTCCCGTCAGTTCTATGTCCATTTTCTTTATCTTTTTCTTGGGAGTGTAATATCAGTTGCCTTCGGTAACTTTATTGGTGATGAGACGACTAAATGATCGATGCATCTAAGCACTTTTCAAACGACCAGTGCTAAATCAGTAAATATCCTGTAGACAAATTAGGCATTTTTGGAAGCAGGCAAGATGAAAAATTAGCAACGCCTTCGCCGGGAATCGAACCTCGGACTTCTCAATTACACGCTGAGAGTGCAGACCACTACACCACGAAGGCTCGCTAAAAAGGCGGGAGAAAAACATTATATACTCCTCGTTTTAAAAGGCGACTGGAATTTTTAGGGGGCCCAATCGCCAAATCCTGGGTGAGGAGAATCATCATCCTACACCCTTTTAGTTCGTACACCCTTTAGCCACTGTAGACACATTAGGTATTTTTAGAAAGCAGGCAAGTTTTTAGCTATGCCTTCGTCGGGAATCGAACCGCGGACCTCTCAATTATGCGCTGAGTGTACCAAAACGGCTCGCTGAGAAGGCAGAAAAAATGCCTCATAATCCTATTGAAAAAAAATTGCTTATGTATCAATTTTTTTCAATAGGATTATAAGGTATTTTGTTGTATTTATTGTTGAATCTTAAAAATATTTTGCTCTGCTTTTTGTATTATCTCTGTTAGCCATTTCGTTTTGTGGACCATAAATCAGTCAAAGCAGTGCAATTCTGTTTGTTACTTATAAAAGCTAGTGAGCTATTTAACCTTGTTATAACCAAGGGTTTTACAATTTATCCTATAAGCATGGCTGATGAAGTAGTGCAGTGTGTACAAATAAATATGAGAAGAGAGAAGCGGCCTATATGCACACATGAAAATTCTACTTTCTTTGATGTTGGACAGGTACTCACATTTTAAAGTGAAATGTTCGTATTTTATGTTTCCGGTTTTTCAAGTGGAGCGCTATTATATATTGTCATAAATGGTACACCAAATTTCAATGTTAATATATTCTCTTTTCTTAAACATAAAACCTGCTTTTGCCCTTTACTTATTAAAAATGAAAGCAAAATCTTGTCCTAATCTCTAAAGCCTTTGCTTTTAGAGTTACTAAAGCCACTTTTCGACTGGAAGACATGTTTGTTAACTTGTGCACACATTAGAAATCTGAGAGTTTCGAATGAAAAGGATGGCTATATGAAAACGAGACAGTCGCAAGAAAAATGTTTTTGTATTCTTCAAGTTTAGTAAGAGGTAAAACTACACCTAATTTAATAAATATAGTAATTTACTCATAAATTACTCGAAATGAGCTCTACTTAACATTTCTAAATCATTATTACTTTTGAAGCACATGAGGTATAATGATAAAATCGTGCTATATTTAGAGGAGGTGTTCTCAATCAGTATGTAATTCCACCGTAGGAGATTTCATAGTTTCAGGGGGCAATGTAGTCTGTCTTTTATTTAGCTGTTAAATATTTAAATTTAGTTTATTTATGTAAAAATTATTTTTATTCAAATTTTGGTATTTATCAACATATTCCGTACCTTTTATTGTTTAATTTATAAAACACGTTAAAAATTATTTAAATCTAAATAAATGCAAATGTATTTTACGAGTTTCGGAAAGGAAAGGGGAGATGATCTAGCAGTGGTCAAATGTGTACACGGAGCGAAACAGATTGAGAACCACTGCTTTAGACTAAAACCTTTCTCAACAGTTTCAGCAAAAAAGTGTTGTTCGACGGTAGAGTGTTAAATCAATGAATATCTTTCACAATTCTTCATGACCTTCGGATGAGACAATAAAATGATTTCAATTTGGTAACAGCTGAGTTTCTACTAATTTACACATTACGTAAAACGGGGAAAGATAATTATGGCATTCATAAACACATTTTTTAAGCAGCAGTAAAAAATAAATTATTATGTTTTGGCAAAGCATTGCTGTAACACATTAGTGGTGAGATTTTCGCATTTAGTAATTTAAATAAACTAATTAAATACAGTTAAAATTAACCTTTGGCATTTTTTTTTTATCTCAACACCATATTTACATAGTACTTAAATGATATCAAATTTTATGCTTAAAATATTAAAAAATCAAATTTTAGAAGTACAAAAATAATGGCTGTATTATAAAATAAATAGTTAAATTACGTATATAATTGCAGGCGGGCAGTTAATTTAATATTCCTCGCTTTTTCGCTTTTAAGTTTATCAATACTCAAAATATCATGTATGCACTTCTATTTCAAGCGCTTTTGCGTGAGCATCAAAGATATCCAGAAGCTGCATTTATCTCCTTCTGCTCGACATCCTGGAATTGTAAATGACTGTTTAGTTAAATTAAGTTAAAACGCAATTCGAAATTGATCTCATGTATTTCCCAGTTACAACGCTACGAAGTGGAAACCACCTTTATGGAGATCTATTTTAGATTCACAGTCAAACTTCTAGCGCTTTTCCTTATAAAACATGCTTATATTCCTTTGCTTACCAATAGGTACGCGCTATACTGATGGAGACTCATTAGTGACCTAATCCATTCACCTCGCAACCGTACACTAGCTCGTCATTCAAGACCTAACTAGTTGATACTGGCTTTAGAACCGCATCCCACAGGAGCTTGTCATCGATCTCCAATGTCCTTCTCATGGACGCAGAGGAATTCACGAAAGGGGCACAAAAGATGCATCTCCGACAAGGAGCATATTTCAAAGGGGTTGTCCTTCCTCTGAACTACCGATAATTACAATTCGTCAGAGCGTCTGGCTCTCGAGCAACCGAAAAGCTGATGCTAAATAGAGCTTGGTTATTTGCCCATCTTCTGAAGAATTTTACTCGTCGGAATTGCAGTACGTTTAATGATTGTGCGAACGAGATTGAAATCAATTGCAAAATGGTAATATCTTTCTCCCTTCCGCTCTTGTTCTCAAGCAAGCCAAGTAATAATTCACAGTAGAAAGGTGGATACTGGCTCAGTCTACTTTTCTCTGGAGAATGGTAACAAACTAGAGCTATTCTTGAAAGACCGCACCAGAAATATATCACGCAAATTATGCTCCGTTTTATTCTAACATAATAAATTCCCCAATGCAAATAAATTTAAAATTAAACAGAGGTTTATTGGTTAAATTACTCAGATCATTATAAATAGTTATAATAGACAATTTAGAATTATTTTGAAAATAAAGGCAGGCGATGTGCTTCTGTATTAGAGAAAATTGCCAAATGTCATATATCATTCTTATTGCCAGGTATTGAAGCGAGATCAATTGTATAAAAGTAACTAAAATTTCAATATAGTTGGAGATACAGATCTAAACATTTTACCTGCGAATTTAATTTGCTTTAAGAACAAAGAGATAACATGTCAAAATTATACAATTATAAGTTCATGAACTGAGTAAATTTGTGATGTTTCTCAAGTAGCAATTGCAAATCCATTCGAATGTCTGAAACCTTTGCTTTTCGAATATTCTGTGAAGTTTCGAAATTAAAAATATAAATGAAATTTCTTATTCAGTTTTGTCTGTCCTTTGAACTAGGATTTGAAAGGAGTGTAAAAAATGTTTCTTCTCATACCTATATTTTATATGATATTAATAGCCGAAGAAATTTCGTCAACTATGTCTCAAACATATTTTGCAAGCTTGAAATTTCTAAATACATTTCTTATAATTCTCTTAAATGTGCAATTTTTAATGTTGGAATTTTTATTAAACTGCTCAGAAGATGAAAAATGTTATTTCATTACTCTAACACTGAGTGTAAATCAAATCAACAATAACGTTTAATGTACTAAATTCCTTTTAGCACTCGAAAGAACAAGACAATTGGAAGTATGACTAAGAGAAAGGAGAAATAATATGTGTATACAGAAAAGACTTAATAAAAACGCTATTAAACTCTACTCAAAATTTAATTATCAATTTGATAGCTGTGAGTTGGTGCCATTTCAGAAAGCAATTGTAAGACCCACCATACATTTTTATTTGCCCATAAGCAAGCACATATAAAATTAATTTAACACTGTGGAACATATTATTATTTAACCAAAATCATACAAATTAAATCTCACATCCAAAGCGATATTGGTTCATGAGTACTATATTTGCATAGTGAGAAAGAAGTTTAGTTTAGAGAATTACATCTTGAAATGCTAAAAGAAGATTAAAACGTCATTTCTGCAAAATTTAATGGATTAATAAACACCTCTTTCATAAAAAGGAAATTAATTTTTCAATTACTATCACATTTGACAATGAATTATTAATTCCGTGGAAATTACATGAAAATGGCTTCCTAAACAGATATTTAGCTATTGACCCCTTGAAGGGATATATTTGACTACCGAAACTTATTTTGAAAACTTATTATGAAAAAATGGCTAAACGTTATGAAAAAGTTTATTAATATGAGAATAAAAAGCGAATAAAATAGTTTATTTTAAAACTGCATGATTAAAGATAAGCAAGTTTATTATTAATTCAATGTATATTTTATGTATTATTTATACATTCAAAAGTTATCTTATTTACCTCTTTTTATTAATTTTACAGCGCGAAAATATCGAAAAGGGAAAATTATGCGAATAATTTTATCTCCGAAGAACGTGGTTACAGAATAGAAAAGAACATAACAGATGAGAAGTATTCATAGAGATAAACTACCAGTAACCATAAAAATATTATTTATTAAAAATATAAATTCCTATAAGATTACTTAGTAATATTAACGTTACCGATATCTAATAAGAAATCTTCATTTTTATTTCCCCGAAATTCGAATTTTGCCCACTTTTATTTCAGTCCATTGGTATTCCTGAGGCCTCAAATCATTTAAAGTAAATAAAACTGCTGTCTGTATAATCTGACACAGCCTGAAAGTCATCGCCATTGTCACCGGTGTCATTAACTTCGTCAAAATTTAATCGGTCTTGCCATTGCAATGATCTCAGAAAACCCTCCTGAGCATTAGATACCCCCGTTTTCTTGAAGCGTTTTACTCTTGCTGCTTTATCATTCAGAGCCCATGCAACCAAAATTCCCGAAAAAAATCAATAAATAAGATGAAAACAATTACTATAGAGATAAATCCGTTGTAATGTTTAGGGAAGTTTGCTTTCCGAAAGCCTTGAAGAAGTAAACAATTGTGTGAATACTTAAAACATTTTCAGAACCTAAGATGAAAACTGAGAAAACTTGAGCTGGAATAATAGGTATTTCACAAGTGGGTCGTACGCGTAAATATGTAACTGGAATGCAGACGAATGTTTGCATATTGATTCGAGTAGGAATTGCCTAAGAAAACAATAATGTTAGAAAAAATATTTGAAAGAATTAGAGGGCAAGGTGAATTCCAGTGATATTAATGCAAAACGGTCTATAATCTTTGAACGAAAACTTCAAAGCAAAATAGTACCATGCTTTGGAAATTAAATTCATTTAAAAGTAATTTGAAAGTAGTCAAGCAATTTGAGCAAAGTAATTTAAAATAAATTATTCGCATAATTATTAAATTATTCATTCGATAAAATTATTCGCATAATTTTCCCTTTTCGATTTTCGCGCTGTAAAATTAATAAAAAGGGGTAAATTAACGAGTAAAAGTAACTTTTGAATATATAAATAGTACATAAAATATACATTGAATTAATAATAAACTTGCTTATCTTTAATCATGCAATCATGCAGTTTTAAAGTAAACCATTTTATTCGCTTTGTATTCTCATATTAGTTTGTAAGCACTCTCAAAGTAGTCTGAAAGTTTCAAGTGCGACTATAATACATCAGTCTTCAGAATAAAGTTTTCTCACCAGAGATATAATTCTCCCGATAAATGAGAAACACATATTCTATTAGCTAGATAACTAAACATATTTGAGATGATTTAGTATTCAACTACTAATTTATAGTATTGTAGAGACATTAGGTTATTTTGAAGCCAGGAGACATGAAAAATGCGCAATGCCCTCGCCGGGACTCGAACCATGGACCTCTCGAATACGAGCCGAGCGTGCTGATCATTACACCACGAAGCTATGCTAAGAAGGCGCGAGAAATACCTTATAGCAGCGGTGCCCAACCTTGTGCTCGCGAACACAAGTGTGCGCGCCGATCGTTTTGTATGTGCTCGCCAGCCCGATTAAGTACTAAAAAAATTGTAAAAAAATAACCGTTCATTTATATTTCTTAATTGTTAAAATATGGTATGCATTTATAGTCATAAGAGATATCTTACAAGAAGTTATAAAATAATTGATAGCGAACATGGAATTTTATTGCTTCATTCCGATGTTTAGATGGAAGGAAAAAGTTCTTCAACGATTTGTAGAATTTCTTTCGCCAATAAAGCAGATTTTCGAATCCGGAAACGAAAGTTATGAAGAATTGAACGATAATAATTGGTTATCCGATCTGTATTTTCTCATGGATATAACAGCTAAACTGAACAAACTGAAAAGATCTCCAGGGAAAAGAAAAAACCCTTTTTCAATCGACTTCGGTTGCATGAGAGAAGTATATTTGAAAGAAAGAACTAATGTGTAAATCTGTCTGTGATGCTGCAAATTATTCAGAAGTTCTTAATTATCATGCCATTCCAGAAGATGGTTTGAGCAGAGTATTTGCTCCTCACATGTTTTTAGATCCCAACTTCGTAACCTAATTTTGACTCCCAACGTTTATTGTTTTCTTGCGCGGCGTGACTTTTGTGTCTCGTCGCTTTCCGTTAGATTGGCACACATGAAGTAAAGGAGACAATAGTCTCCCCACTCTCAATTTCTGCACCGTTTCTTGGATTTTCACCGGATAGCTCATCAAAGGCACGTGCCCTTAGTGCTTTAATTTCATTAACTAACTTATAAAGGCTCCTTCTAGGGCCACATAAGCTACTTCATAATCAATATCAGTAGTGTAGATCTGTCAAGTAAACATGTTCATGTGAATATTGCTACCGGTGTATAAAAGCGGAGTGTATGTTAAAATTTTATAACTTCTGCATGTGAGACTAGTTGAAATAAGACTAGTTGGACAGATATATCGCTAAGTACAACAGAAAATTGAAAAAAGCGTAAAAGATCGTTTATTTAAAATAAATAAGATGAGAAGAAGGCACTTCTGGTGATTACAACTTCACCAGCATTAACAGTGAGAAACGTAAAAACAGAAGTCAAATGTACACTGAATTGAACTAGACTGATAACCAAAAGCGACACAGAACAGTTTAACGCGAAGTTGGCTCAGAACTTCACCAACGTGAATTTTGGCTAACGGCAGCTGTCATGCAATATCGAAGACATGCAAGCGGCTTATCGGCAGGCAAGGCCGAAGACAGAAACTCTTACCTGAAATACAATCTTAGTAATCTGGCCTCAAGTTGCAGAACACGTTCTGTTTTAATAATCACGAAACCTCACTATAAATGCACGCGTACTTATTTGCATTCTGGTAGGAAAACTGAAAGATAGAAATGACAGTACTGATTCAAAGCACAAAATAACTAGTTATTCAAATTAA
This sequence comes from Stegodyphus dumicola, assembly GCF_044657685.1. NCBI lineage: Eukaryota > Metazoa > Arthropoda > Arachnida > Araneae > Eresidae > Stegodyphus > Stegodyphus dumicola. The sequence continues at coordinate 108,692,142 of NC_140777.1, forward strand.
ACGAACTTCACAAACTTTATATATGTTACAACATTTAGAACTCAACATTTTGAGAAATATTTAACTGAATGATTTTTAATGATAATTGTTGAAATAGTCGTGTAATATACAAACAATCTACAATGCGCAAAAAATATTAACAAATTTCTGTTGTTACAAATATATTCGTAAACATTCTAAAGCATTATTGCGCGTATTTTAAGTATATCTGTTTCAAGATTGTTTTGAGAATTGGGAAATGTTTAACAGAAGGCTTTTAAAACTAAGCAAGAAAACTTCCATAAAAAAATTTTCAGAAATTTTCTATGTAATATCTTATTACATTCTTTTGTCAAAGTATTAAATTTAATATTAGACGCACATGAGAAGGAAAGAATATTTTATATTCTTTGCATTAAAATACATTTATTGCCTATTTCTTAAAAGAATTTTTAATCTAGGAGAATCAACATTTACATTAATACGTTTATTCGTGGGATGCAATGTACTCATAATATTTCTGTAGTCCTTTACATTATTGATCTTCCAGGTAATTTAGCGAAAGCAATTTTTGCAATTTATTTTTAGGATGTCTCATTTATCTTTTCAGGTGTACGTTATCGAACTTGGTAATTAGGATTCCTTGAATTCAGAGAAAAGCTTTACTAAACAAAAAACATTATTCGCTTTTTATTTATAACGCAAGCGAAGTAATTTATATAAAAGAAAGGGGTCTTTGATGATTTGTTTCTTTTAAAGAAGGGAAGAACAATGTAATATTTTCTGGCATTCCCTTGGTGTCCATTTAATATTCGATTATATCTTATACCTTTTTCAATTAATAATTTTCTTGCTGGGCTGATCTATGGAAGATTTATAGGTTCTGCTTCACGTAATATATAAAATATATATACTTCCTTGTAAAACATATTTGACATACATTTAATTTTCAAAATTAATGGAAGTATCAACATCCTTTTCTTCTTCAGTTAAAATGAGTATTTAATCTCATGTTAGAATAATGACATATTAAAAGACATAAAACAAGAGAAGAAAGTCTTCCACACCATTCCTTCTCTTCGGCAGATTACCCTTGTGGCCTTGCCATATTCAAATAGCCATCTTCTAGGGCCAAATTAAAAGAGTTTGGTCTAGCATTCTCTCAGGGCTCAATATGCTTATATTTATTGTTTTTAAGAGGCTGAAGGAGAATTATGAGAAATCTTGAAATAATTTGTGCTTCTAAATTCTGAGAGCCTAGAGCCGGGTCTTTTGGGCTTAGAGGAGGATTAGGTGCTGTAATCGGCAGTGCAATGTATTCATATTTTTAGCGCACACTTTACTTTACTCTTTAAAAATTAAATAAATTCAAAATTTCATAATCTAATTTTTAAGTGTGTGTGCAAAGTCATGCTTTATTTAACATAACAATACTAATTTAACATACTCATACTAATTTAACGAATAGCATAATATCTTTAGTTAATAGCATTATAGTTAACTTAGGCACCTCAAAATAGAAGGATACATATAACTGCCTTTAATTCTTCTTATGTTGCCATTTGGCGATATTTTGAAAGCGGGCAACAAGAGTAATACTCTGAAGCAATCCAATCATGCTATTCTTTGAACTCTTGATGAGAAAGTAGTGGCAATAAGGATATTTTAAAAAAATGAAAAAGCTGCTTGCGAGATGAGTGCTTTCATCACAATTCGCCTAAGAAATAACGACGTAAATAGAATACTATATTGGTTTGATTAAATTAAGTCAAGCTACTGCAAAATCCAGGTTTCCTTTCTCTTAAGCTGACCAATAAAGTTACACTAAAGTAGCAACATATTTCTTTTTTTTACTGTTCACCATTACATAATTTGTACATAGCTTAAATCATCTCAGTATAGCACTATGTTACACATTCAGCTGTATCAAACCATTGTGAATATTCACTCAACCATGTACTTTACTGTTAGCCGAATTTTGTAAATTTTCTTATCTGTTGTATAATTCTTAAATATTTCTATTGATTTAACTTTACATTTGTACCTGTATCCTAAATATGTCCTTATTAAATTTGTATGCGAGTTTTGTACTCTAATAGCACTCTCTCCATCATGTGTTTTCTCACCTTATCCAATCCATCTGTCATGTACTATCTTTCTGCTGTTCCTTATTTTATATAGTTGCATCCCGAAGGACACTCCATTAAGCTCTTATTTGTTTCAATTTTTATTCCCCCAGTGGGATCCATCAATTTGATGAGCACCTAGTAAAGTGGACCGGCTGTTCTGTTAATTAAGAAGAGAAAAGAAAAGAACAGTCTGAAAATAATGCACAATATGTTGAGCTACAGTCTTATATGGGAGATATGAGTAATATGAGAAGATATAATACAGAAAAGTATTTAAACTCTTCGAACAACGTTTTTATAAAATGCCTAGCAAGCTTTTTTATGTGCTGTGACGTATCTCATTTGTCTGACAGTAACATTGGAACAAGCTCACGAAATTCGTCGGGGCAAGGAGAGCAAGATTGAGCCTGTCGTTGGCAAGAGCCTTGAGCACCATACAAGTGATAGTACGACTTCACTCAGTTCCGCCCCTAGTTTTGATGAAGAGCACCCCACTACTACTAACCTCTCGAGAGGGCTTTCGGCTCCACATATATTTAGGATGCACCCATGTTGTATATACATTCACAATCATCCATGCCTTCTCTGGGATTCGAACCCTTTCTCTTCGGTAACGTAGCAGGCTACCTAATCATTATGCTGCCTGATCGGCTAGTTTTCTTGCATATAATGGAAATAAAGATGATCTTATGTTACAATTTAATCTGTTGAATATGCTTGTAACATCGTAACTTGTACCACTGAATTTACTTGTAACATCGTTTGTTTTTCCATCGTTTGATAGCTGCACATCAGGATTAGCGACTTATAGACGGACAATTAGAAGTATTAGCGAAAGATACGTTTCTTCTTTGATATTAAAGGGAAATTTTATGAGAAAAATTAAAATTTAGATAGTTACAGTTATTCAAAACTGCGATGCGAAGTCTTCCTGATAAATGTTCTTTACTAATTGAAAATAAATTTATATACTATAAAGCATAATCAATAAGTAAAGATACATTAAAATTTACTGGTCTTAAAATTTTCGTATTACATAACTTTTCCTGTCTTCTGCTAAAAATTATTTTGCAAAGAATGAATTAACATAAAGTTACACTCACAAGTATTGAAACTCGGGACTTAACAACTAACACACTTAAGCGTTATCATTGTGACGACACAACTTTGCACAACTTGACAACAGATTGTAATATTACATATCTTTAGTTTCAGTTTTCCTCTTTATTTCTGAGAGATTCAGTCTAAGCCTTTATACAAACACCGAGTTTAATATCTTATGAAAATATGTTGAGTTTGAACAAAATCTATGCTTATTTTGAAGAAAACAAACATAATTCAAGGTTGTAAGAAGAATACAACGGATTTTATAGGCTTTCCAATCAAGATTTTGAATCGCAGAGGACTTTTCTCCATCTTTTTTCATCTGTTCGTGACTCTGCTATTACAATTTATTTCTTCTCTTCCCGAATTTCTCAGAGGAACGCCCTATAAAATGAATCTAGCGTACGGAATGGACTGCACATAAAACGATTTCTAACCTGGAAAGGCAGCTGCTTGTAAGTTACTGAACGACAAAACAATTTAGAACGACATAACATCAATTTAAATGCACGCTGTTGTTAAGCACCCTATAAACTAGCAATTTTTATCACTTAAACAAGGAAAACTGCTTCTTTAAAGACACAAGTGCAAAACTATAAAGAGATTTAGAGTTAGTAAAACTTGAACTAAATTTCATCTTTTACGAAATAGCTTGTAAAAGCATTTTCGTAAATTTCGTTATTTTACAAGTAATATTAATGCTTTTTAAATGAAATATACAGCATGAAAATTTTAACTAATCATATGTAATAATATTGATTATTAAAACTATTACATATTTATGATTTCTAATTAGAAACGTTACGGATTCTAAAATTATAATTAGTTTCAAAGATATTCATTATTTTGATTCATAAAAATGTCATTATTTTAAACCTAAGCTTTTAATTTCTGTTTTTCTAACAAATATTTTAAACTTTTAACTTTTTTTAAATCCTAGATACTTGTATTTGCTTAATAGTAAAAGCCTTTTTCTTAGACTTGTACCTCATGTGGTCGAATGGATTTACATTGCTCAATACTGATAGCTCGACTGTGGAGAACAGGCTAATTGCATGCTTAGGTTTTGTTGTTTTCACTATGTGTAATATGAATACGGGACAGCTAACGTTAGAAAATCCTTCCCGGTGGCACACTTTCTTAGGATGTTAGCCCTTGAATGTTTTGCCACATTGAAATATCGTAGATTAAGTTTTAGACTTGCATTTTAGAGAAGTTTTCTTCTGACATATAAACATCTTTTGCACCTCCTTTAGAGCTTATAGTTTCAACATATCTATAAATGAATTCAGCTTTGTAAGAAATGCTGTAGAAACTGAATCCATAATTCTGTGAAGCAACAGTCTTAAGTTGTCGGCTATATATCAGTCATACCTTTTACGGATTTGCTCCAAATACGTTGTTGAACAGATTTCAAGATTATAGTTATTTGAAGTACATTAACTTCTTTACCTCAAATCTTCTTACTCATGAAAAATTTATTAATGAACGGTTTGAAGATACAGATTTTATTAAATTTTAACCATTCTTGTTAAAAACAAATAAGCTCTGTTACTAAATTTTGTACTATAATATAGTTTGGCAATACATTTATATGTGAACAGCTTTTCTTCCCAGTTGAAAATTAATAAGAAAAGAACTCGATTGACCGATGAGTATCTACAAACGTGATGAAGGTAATTTATAGTCATTTATCTCTAAGGCTACAAACTTAACGAGAATCCAAACGCTATCATGTGTAAAGCTGTAGTAAGAAATAAAAGTTTATGATTATTTACATGCAAACATATGTATTTTTATTTATGCTTCGAAGGCAATTTTAATAAATAAGCGAAAGAGGTTGTCATTATTTTATAGAGACATTAGGTAATTTTTTTTTGGAAGCAGACGAGAGGAAAAATTAGCAACGCCTTCGCCGGTAATCGAGCCACGGACCTCTGAAATATCTGCTCAGTGTGCTGACCACTACACCACGAAGGCACGCTAGGAAAGTGGGAGAAATACCTTGTAATTTATTTACAAGTTTTCGTCAATTTGAAAAATTTTCTCTGAAAACTTATAAATTTTTCGTAATTTGATTTTTTAGTTTAAATTAAAGTTAGTTATTTAATGATTAATTAAAAGTGTTGAAACTATTTTAATAACTGTAAGTCGGAACACTTAGTAGGTATCAGTGCGTGTGGATAACCAAGTGTAACTATCAAAAATTACCTGCAGATAACAAGTTTTCTGATAGAAAATAAATAAAAATTTGAATTTTCCTATTTGCGATAAGATTACTATTGTTAATGCATGATTTGATAAATAAAATTTGAATTTCCCTATTTGCGATAAAATTACTGTTGTTAATGCATGATTTGATAAATACCTGATAAATATTTAGCAAGCCAAATCTAAAATCTATTTAAAGCTCTTTTTATTTTTTAAAATACTTTTATTGTTAAAAAATTAATTTGGCCCGTTAACAGTTTTTTGATCATGCATTCGGTCCGCGTACAATTTGAGTTAAGTACCTGATATACTCTCATCTCAGTGCAAAAGGAAAAGTGTAAGTATAAAAAATTATTGTACATATTTTGACGAAAATGTTTAAAGACTTTTTTAATTTTAAAAAGCAAAGTTTAAAATTCTTTTATCAAAGATGTTTCAGAGTGGAAAGTTAGTACTTCTTGGATATTTTTTAAGATCTTAATACCTTTTAATGTATATGTAAATATATGATAACTTTGCGACAGGGGGCACTCTAAATGCATGACGAACCAAAAGCCGTCTCGTGTGGTTTGGTGGTAGGGAAGGGGGTGTGAAAACCTGGGTTCTAGGGAAAAACCCCACAGGAAAAAAGCCCACAGGAATAATGTTCACATATATAAGTGCTCACCAGAAAACAGCCCACACAGAAATATGCCCACGTAGAAAAATTCTCACATGGAAAAATACTCACTTAGAAATATGCTCACACGGTAAAAAGCTCACATAGATATATGCTCACATGGAAATAAGCCCACTGATAAATAAAATACGTAGAAATATCCTTACATTCATCAATCAATAATTAATCGATTCGAACATCGTAGACCTACTTGAATCTTTAAAAAAAAAAAAACTATTTGATCATTTGGAAAAGATTAATTGGACAGATGCTTATATTAACCTTTTCAGGGGCGGTATATAAAAGAATGAAAGATGCAGTAAAATTTTGCATGTACTGTAATATTTTATACCACTGCCCCCTGCACGACATTTGTTTCCTCCTGTAACTGCCAATAGTTTATTTTTGTTTTTTATTTACTCTATTTTTGCATAATTTTGATGTGTATCTATAGAAAGTGATGTCTGAATGTAGAGACAAAAAAGTTCTAGAAGACCACCGTTTCCAATCCAAAAATGTGGAATCATTATGAAGCAGCCTTCAAAAAATCTCCTAAAACAACAAATTATTACGAAAACTTTCATAAGGTATTAAATTTATTATTTAATTGCCGCCATCCTAGCATGTGGTTTTTGTTTGACGGACTGAAAAAAGATTTAGCCTGTCAACGTTTATTACTAGTTATTGTAAATACAGGGCGTACTGAAGTAAAAAAAAAAAAAAAAAAAAAAAGAAAATATGAAAACTTACATTTGGTAATCGCGAATCATGTAAGAAACTATGATGAAATTGATGATAAAATTAGATATTTACGTATATTAGCTAATATTCATTAAGTTTGTAGAGACATTAGGTATTTTGGAAACAGGAGATGTGAAAAATGAGCAAAGTCTTCTCCGGAAATCGAACCACGGATCTCTGGAATATGCAGACCACCACATCACAAAGGCAGGCTAAGAAGGCGGGAGCAAGACCTTGTAAGTTTATGTGAAATATACATGATTTATATATAACAAGGTATTTTACGTAATTTAAATCAAATAATTATTTCTATTTGCTTATTCTTCTAAATGTTTATAGTGTATAAAATGTGTAACTTACAGTGGTGGCCAAAATTGTGGACACTTTTGGAAATTTTTATGTTTTTGAAATTTGTATGCTTATAGAAAACGTTACGTTTCACAAAATGCAAACTTGTATATATCATTTTAAAGAGAATTTATTACTGAATTCAATACAAAACACAAAATTCAATTATTTCCAATACAAAAAAGTTAAACGATAATAGTTATCGATATACATTAGATAGTGATGATTGCAGTGAGTTATCAGTACTTAGTAGGACACCCTTTATTTTTGATTACAGCTTCACATCGACGTTTCATTTAGCTGACAAGAATTTTAAGCTCTTCTTTCGTTATTACATGATGCCAGGAAACAGTTATAGCCTCGATTAGTTATTTGATGGGCGCCTCATTCGGACAAGAGTTTTCAAACGGTGCCAAAAAGTTTCGATAGGATTGAGGTCAGGACTGTTTTCTGGCCATGCCAACAATTTAATGCTCTTTGTACGAAACCACTCTTTCGATATTTTTGGCCGTGGGGCAAGGAGAGGAATCCTGCTGAAAAATATATGAAGCATTGTTGGGAAAGAGATCTCGGATGGAAGGTAGAATTTTTGGTTCTAGAATAGTGTTAATGTATTTTCTGGCATTCAGTGTCCCATCGATGACATGAAGGCGACCAATACCATCTGCTGACATGCCTGACCAAATCATAACACTAACTGGGTTCTTCACAGTTGCTTGAATGCAGTCAGGATGTAGCTCTTCTCCTATTCTACGTCTTACATATTTTCGCCCATCACTACCGAATAACGATATCTTAGTTTCATCACTCCATATAACTTGTGACCACTGATCATCTGTCCAATTAATGTGTTCCTTTGCCCACTGTAGTCTTGAAAATTAAGATAAGGCTTTTTTCGTGGAATTCTACCTCTCAGTCCAACATCTGTTAATCTTCTCCTGATTGTTCTTCAACTGACAGAAACACCAGAATCATTCACATCACTTCTGATGGCTGCTGATGACATTTTTCTATCTTGGAGACATAGTCTTTTTATTCTTTTGTCATCAACAGATGTGGTGCACCTTCTTCGGCGCTTTCCTTCTTTGTTTTTTATTGAATTTGTCTCCTGATATCGTAAACAAAATTTTCGGACTCCAGATGTAGTCGCTGAACCAGCCACCTGTCTTACAATTTCAGCATAGGAAAGACCACTTTCTCGTAACACAATAATATTAAATCTCTTTCTAGGTGTCCCATCTACTCTTTTATTTGATGTCATTGCTTCTTGACGAAATATTAAAAATTTTTACAAAAATTCCTGCTTGTAATAGCAATGTATAAGAAACAGGTCCTCCTTCTACAGAACAAAGCAAAATAATGAATTGTTTCAAGTGTAAACATGATGTCAGCTTCTACTGGCAGTTACTAACATTTGATTGGTTCTCAGAACAAGAACAGTGATTGGCCAGAAAAGCTAGACGTTACAAACCAATTCATAACTGTGTTTTTACTTCCTTGTACGAAGTAAAAAGGAAGTATTGTAATCGCGAAACGTTCCAGGCAGCATATTTCAACGAAAATATCCATTTTGACCGCTATTTTTGCGTGATATCTGTACGTAGGGACAGAATAAAAGACATGTTTCCTCCAAAAAAAAAAAAAAAAAAAAAAAAAAGTATAAAACTGCTTTAAAACTAATTCTGAAGAGAATTTTTCGTGGCGTCTTTACGAACGTATGTACGTACGTGCGTACGTATCTCGCATAACTCAAAAACGAGTAGCCTCAGAACGCTGAAATGTTGTATATAAGACTGCTATAAGATGTAGATGTGCACCTCGTATTTTGGTTGCAATCGGCCGCAACAAACGTATATAAATATATTTATATATATATCCACTCTGTTACCCGGCTCAGTGATCTCAGTTTCTTAGTTTCTTTACTCTTATATGTTTGTAAATTGTACATTTTTTGCTTTAAAAATGATTGAATTATGCTGTTCTTATCTTCCGGTTAAGGCTTTTATGCCTTTAAATCTGTATGCAATAATTTTAGAATTATCAACAATTTTAAAGTTGTTTAAGTGCCGCTAAGTCTAATAATTTTTTTGATAGCTGCCATTGCTTGTTTACATTTGAAACAGCAGAAAGTGGATTTGTTGCCAATCTAGAGAAACTTAGCTTTGCAACAACAAAGATAACGCCTTCATTTATTATTGCCAATTAAATCATGCTTAATCCTTTCTGAAATATCTATAATAAAATTTATAAATATTTATATTAAAATTTACTTCGTAATTTTTAATATAGATATTTTGAGTTTTTATGTATTTTTGCCTTCTCGCGAAGTGAGAACTGAATTAATTGAATGAGAAATACTCAATCGTCTGTGAAAAACTGTTTCTTTTTTGTTTTGTTTGCTTAATTTCTTTTATATCGTACTAGCTTTATTATAGTATTTGAATAGAACATTTGGAAACGATTAGATAATTCTATTCTTTAAATGATATAAATTTTGTGCATTATGAGTTATAATATGAACGAAATATAATACTGTTAAGTGAATTTAGCGCCAGAGTGTCGCTATGGTAAACAAATACTATAGTGAATTTTAAAAAGAATGCATTTATTCTATTGTGGTTCATGCGCTGTCGGCGAAGTAGATTTAATTCAATCCAATACGTTTAAATGAAATGCAAGAAAAAATGCGTATAATTTAACATTAAGGAAGTCGTGGTGTACGCATCAGATTTTTTATTTATATTAAAGTACATATAACTTTTTTGTATTGCAAATAATTGAATTTTGTGTTTTTATTGAATTCAGTAATAAATTCTCTTTAAAATTATATATACAAGTTTGCATTTTGCGAAACGTAACATTTTCTGTAAGCATACAAATTTCAAAAACATAAAAATTTCCAAAAGTGTCCACAATTTTGGCCACCAGTGTGTTATAATTTTATTGTTTTAACAATTAAAATTGTAATAATTTTTCACTGTACATTCTGTTTCAATTTACTTCCTCCTCTCTTTTTCCTAATTAAAAACGGCCCACTTGTTAATCTTACATAGCAACTAAATCTACATGTAAGTTATACAGTTTTTGATATATATACGAGTATATACCCTAGATGTTTTGTAATTTAAATATTTTTTCTTTGAAAAATTCAAGTAGGTGAACGATGTTGATTAATGTAAGGATATTTCTACGTATTTTATTTATCAGTAAACTTATTTCCATGTGAGCATATATCTATGTGAGCTTTTTTCCGTGTAAGCATATTTCTAAGTGAGCATTTTTCTATGTGAGTATTTTTCTATGTGGCCATATTTCTATGTGAGCTTTTTTCCTGTGAGCATTTTTCCGGTTACCAAGACCCTGAGATCACTGGGTGCTGTCCGTTAAATTGGGATGGAAGTAGAAGTCCAATCTCCTTGAGGCTCTGAGTATCATTCTCCATGAAATATATGGAGAACAAAACAAGAGGACACATAAAAATATCAACAAATGTTTACTTTTAAAAAATCTGATGTGGATACCACATGACATTCTTGTACGGTTTGTTAAATTATACGGATTTTTTGCTGTACTTCATTTAAACTTATTTACTCGAATTATTCTAATTTAATTAACCGGTCCTTCAAAGCAAGTTGAAAATGACATTAAAAACTGCAGATTTTGAAATTAAATATCCCGGCGAATTTTATCGTACGGGAGTCAAACTTCATGTTCTTTTATTTTTTCATGAGTATTCTTTCATAATGAGTATTAGAAGTATACGAAAAGGGAGACCGCATTAAAAGACAGAATTTGTTACTTGCTGAAAACCATTTTTTTTAAAAAAATTCGCATTGTCAAGACATGAAGATTTTCGTCATTTAAAACACTACTGTAACTTCTCTGTAGTTAGACTTCAACTAACCATTGCGAAAATAAAGGTTGAGTAACGACGTTTAAGGCGGGTAAGAGGGAAAGGTGTATATATATATATATATGTTTTGTTTCTGCTGGTTGCAATAACAAAGGGAGGTTCAAAACTAGATGTTGTAACAGTCCTATATACAAAATTCCAACATTCTACGCCTAATCGGTTTTGAAATATGCGGACATGTTCATACATAGATTCGTATGTATATACGTACAGATGTCACGAAACTAATTCTTTTTGAATCCCTTTAAATACATTTTAAAATCCGTTTTGTAAAAAATAGTCGTTTATTCAGTCCGCACGTACAGATGTGATGCAAAAGAATTGTCAAAATGAATTCAGGAATAGTCAAAATGAATTCAGGAATAGTCAAAATGAATATTTCTGTTGAAATCCTTTTACTGAAACGTTTCGCAATTACAACATTTCTTTGTACTTCGTACTTGTACTTACTTATCCTTACTTGTACAAGTAAGTAAAAATGACATGGATCAGTCTCGAAATAACGCAGGGCATAAAGAAATTACTAGTTCTAGGATAGACAGAAGAAATAAATTTAATTTAAGCATTAAGGGGCTATTGCTAATTTAAATTATAATTTATAGTTTACATATATTTTTTGATCTTTTATTACATTAAAAGGCTATTTATGATTTGAATTATACTTTATCTTTTACATATTTTTGTATCTTACACACACATATGTATGTTGAATATGATGTTCGAAATTTTTCGCCATTACAATAACTGCTTTACTTCGTAGAAGGAAGTAAAAGAATTCCGAAACTTGCCAGTAAATTATTATGTGGTCAAAGTCGATAAATACTATTTCAAGCAGAATTCACGAAAACTCTCTTAGCGCGAAAATCAGTAATTTTCATATTTTATCAAAATTATTTTAAAAGTTTTCTTAATTTTTTCGCACTTTACAAAGTTAGAATTTCTTATACACTTTTCTAGATTTTAATGGTTTGAAATAAATGATACTTATTTAAACATTCAACAATTTAGAAAACAGAAAACGTATAGATACCAGCAGCCTTTACCTCTTAAAGAAAGCTTCAAAAACTTGGAAGGAGATTATCAGGTGCTCAAAATCTGCAATTTTCCTACCATTATTTAAGAAGTAATTACTTAAACCCTCTTAACACGATAATCAGTTAATGCGATTGAAAGAATAATACTGTTTCTCGTTCTAAGCAGGCTATTAGTCAGTGAGTGAGGTACTTCTTTTTACCCTAAGCCCTTTACTGCAGTTATGGCTTTACTGCACAAATGATGTTATTGCTTTCAATAACTCAACTGATATTGAAGATAAAATCAACGCTAACATGAATTCGATGAACTAGTAAATGAGCATGTGAAGTCTTGGTCTTGTTCCTTATAAAAATAGTTAATTATGTGTAAAAAATCTTCTTTATTAGAAGAACAGCATACGTAAGAACAGGCAGAGGCATGAACAAAAATAAAGGTCTGGAAGCTAATTTTCATTTTTGCTGAGATTATTAAAGAAATGTGGTTTGATGCTGATCTTACGTGGAACGAAATTCCCAGGTCCACCAAAATGTTTTTATTAAGACATTATTTCTACTCCAGTCACAAGCTTTTGCCTTTTTTTCATGTTTAATAGATTGTATATTCATTCTCGCATACTATCAAATTTGATTTTGTATAACCGCAAAATAAATATGAAGATATTAACATTAAACAGAAAGCGGTTTTAGGCTGACGTAGATTTTGAATGCAGTATTTACCCACTTTTTTAACTTATTTTATCATCCGAAAGTTGAGAGGAAAAATTACGCGAGTAATTTAATTTCCGAAGTACGCGATTACTAGAAGAAGGTAACAAATGAAAAGTAGTCATGAGAAAACGACTAGTAACCAATTGCAATATTATTTCTTTAAAAGAAACTTTTTCCAATAAGGATACATAAGTAACATTACATTGTCTGTGAGATGTTGAGTTGGTATCAGAATAATTCAGCCGAAAACTATCTGTCTGGCTCAGTTACCTTGTAAAATCACACTTCATATAGATGAGTCTTGACGGCAGTTCTTAAGAGGTAGATCGTAGAAATAGATGAAAAGGGGGTCTATCAAAAGACCCGGTTTTCGAAAGATCAAACACATTAGCAGTAGATAAGATTACAATGAGCTGGAACGTCGTTTTGGTAAGTTTCCTTATGTGTGAGAACACTTGATACATCTGTGAAGCTTAATCGAAGAAGGATCTGCATAAAATACCCTTCAGATAACAAATGCAAACGAAACAAATTAGATAAAATATTCGTACAAAATTGAAAATACAAGTTGAAAATACAGTAAAATATACATCGTTATCGAGGATTATCAGGTATAGTTCTTCTGAAGCAAAAAGTACCTACAATCGCCTTTTAAATATTTGCAACTTATGTTTGGTCACATTCAAAACCAGTATAGCTTTATTAAAAATCTGCGCCAATCTAATTTTTTGCTTTGTCTAATTTTAAATCACTTTATGTTAATGAATTTCTGACCCAGTTAATGGAAAATTTAATAATAAATCTATACTGCGCCCACAAAATTCCTTACCTAGCTTTTATTGTCTCAGCCATTAGTCGCATACTCATAAAAATGCTTTAAACGACGCAAAGATTCTCGTTAGAGAATTTTAAATTTAGGAAATCAATTTGCGAAAATTACGATATTTAATTTTTTACATATTTTTCAGATTCCTCTATTATACTTATATTTAGAAACGTTTTGTAATTTTTATAAAAAATAAAGCGCAGAAAATTAGAATCTCGTACGACAAAAATTAAACGGGATTTTTATTTTCAAAATTCAAACATTGACATTATTGACATGATATTCAATTTACATTAAGGGTCGGTTTTTAAATAATTTAGAATAAATCGAGGTTAATATTTCCTCCTTTGAACTCCAATCAGTCGTACTATTTTGTGATTTCAGTGTCTTTAATTTTTAATTATATTACATTTAGTATGGCGAAAGAATTTCACACAAATAATTTATAAGTTTTCAAAGCCAAAAATATGCTTTCACACAAATAGTTTATAAGTTTTCAAAACCTAAAAATTGCTGCTAAAATTCTTACCTAGTTTCATTACTTTAGAAACATATTCTAGTAATCGTGTGAAAAATATTTTTTGTTTTTAATCAATGCAAACAGTTTTACGAATTCGTTACTTAACAATACTGATATTCACCAGTGCTTTATTCGAGCACAAATTCTATAAGAATTTGCGAATTAAATCTCAATTTTAAAATATACATATTTGAAGTGTGGTGCACTATTAGGAGGTGTTGTAATGTGACAATCTATCCAAATATATATCTAGAAATCCTTAATTAATTTACCTGTGCCCGATATTTACTGGCTTGAATTTTTAGTGGTAGTACATTGCGAATTACACCCTAGTAACAAGAATAATTAAATATTTCGCTTACCCATTAACCCTCATGCATGAGACTTGCGGAGACAAATTTCCTTTCCTAATCTCACATTTATTTTATCAAAAAACACATTTTCTGGATTAAATATCTAATGGTTATCACAGAGCACATAAAATATCAAAATATCATAATTTAGAACACAAAACGTGAGAACCTAAAGTGGAACAGTTAACGATTGCCGAAAAAGTGTCCGTTCGCTAATACACTCATGTCCATAAATTAAGGATAATGCAAAATCAGGTAAAGGAAGAGTTAGAAGCAAAACAACTTTGACTTATTTGTAAAGATTATTTATTAAACAAAAGGTAAAGAGCAAAAAAAGATGCTATATGTCTGATATTATTAAAAAAATTAGCGATTTTTCCTCCCTGGACCTTATTTATTAAACAAAAGGTAAAGAGCAAAAAAAGATGCTATATGTCAGATATTAATAAAAAAAATTAGCGATTTTTCCTCCCTGGACCTTATTTATTAAACAAAAGGTAAAGAGCAAAAAAAGATGCTATATGTCTGATATTATTAAAAAAATTAGCGATTTTTCCTCCCTGGACCTTATTTATTAAACAAAAGGTAAAGAGCAAAAAAAGATGCTATATGTCTGATATTATTAAAAAAATTAGCGATTTTTCCTCCCTGGACCTTATTTATTAAACAAAAGGTAAAGAGCAAAAAAAGATGCTATATGTCAGATATTAATAAAAAAATTAGCGATTTTTCCTCCCTGGACCTTATTTATTAAACAAAAGGTAAAGAGCAAAAAAAGATGCTATATGTCTGATATTATTAAAAAAATTAGCGATTTTTCCTCCCTGGATCTTATTTATTAAACAAAAGGTAAAGAGCAAAAACAGATGCTATATGTCTGATATTATTAAAAAAATTAGCGATTTTCCCTCCCTGGAGCAAATTACAAAAAAAAAAAAAAAAAAAAAAAAAAAAAAAACTATTTACAAAAAACCAATATTACATGGTTGGTATGATTATTAATACATTGTATGTCTCCCAGACGATGCAATACAGTCCGTACAATGCCTAGGTATGCTGAGTATCAAATTATCGATCTGATCTTGGGGAATATTACACCACTCAAAAGCAATGCTCTCCGAAGTTCCGGTAGACATGTAGGAGGAGGTTGACGGGCTGCAACTCGTCGGCCAAGCATGTCCCACATGTGCTCTACTGGATTCAAGTCCGGTGAGAATGCTGGCCAGTTCATACGGGTGATATCCTCCCATTGAAGGCATTCGCTTACGATGTTTGCACGGTGAGGACGGGCGTTGTCATCCATAAACACAAATTGTGTCCCCATGGCGCCCCGAAACAAACGTACATGTTGTTCCAGAATGACGTCCCGATAGATTTGCCTTGTCATGGTTCCAATTTGAACATGCAGGTCAGTTCTGGAACCAAGAATAATTCCACCCCAAACGAGCACTCCTGAACCACCGTAACGGTGTCGTTCGATGATGTTTTCTTGGTAGTAATGGGTACCTGGAGCTCTCCCTTTGAAAGTCTGGCGAGAATCAGACTGCAAGCTAAACCTGGACTCGTCGGAAAACATCACACAAGCCCTCTGTTGCGGTGTCCACAATGCATGCTCTCTACTCCAGGCTAACCGCAGGCGACAGTGAGTTGCAGTAAGTGGAACGCATCTGACAGGTCTAAGAGCATATAGACCAATCTGTCCTAAGCGTCTGTACACGGTCTGCCTTGAAATTGTCTTACCAGTGGCTGAAGAGAGCTGACGAGACAGGTCTGAAGCTGTGCTCCGCCTGTTTGTTTTGGCAGTAGCTGCGAAATACCGGTCCTCATTCGGCGTTGTAATTCTGGGGCGACCTGTGCTGTTACGTCTACTCTCATTACCATCATCTTGGAATCGTTGCTAAAGCCTGGAGATGACACTCTGGGCAATTCCAAGTTCGTCTGATACTGGAAGTATCAGACGAACTTGGTACGCCCACATTCCAGGCGGCCGATAATTCTACCACGTAAAAAATCATCCAAATGCGTCCTTTAACTATTCCTTCCAAATGCGTCCTTTTTTTTGTCATAACTATTCGGTTATTGCACTGAAATGCTTATAAAACGCCTGCGAACAATTTTACTTCTTTGCCTGTATTCCTTATATATCACTCTCTTACACTCTCGCCATTGTGACGTAACATCGGTGTCATTTGGTTACTTCCTGAAATTAGCATATGATTCTTGAAGATGTCTGTAGTGATTTTACAGGTGATATATTTATTTTAGAGTTCGATTTCCACGTGACTCCGAATTATCCTTAATTTATGGACATGAGTGTAAATCGCAATCCACTCACATCACACATATATGCAGTCGAAATTTTCTCATATTTTTTTTCCTTTGAGAACATACAGACTCCCCGTGCACCACATATGTACAACACAGGGCTTACAGAAGTAAGTTAACTAGAACATTAAAGGTTACATGTATAAATAAACATTAAAAATTACATGCATAAATAAAGCGAACAAAAGCAGAGAACAGCAGTCTGGACTTCACGAAAACAGATAAGTTCACTGGCCAAGTCACTCCGAACATTTTCAAATCGTTCTGTAAGCATAATCTAGGGCCATCAAATGTAGGGCACGAGAAAATCAAATGTTCCACATCCTGAAGAACTCTTTTTGAACATTCACATAAATTGTTTGATCGTAGATTAAAACGAAACAGATAAGTTGCAAATTTACCGTGACCAGATAAAAACTGTGACACTTTAAAATTTAACGAGAGGAAAGACTCGGAATTCAGTCTATGGTAAATAGAAGGAAGGAACTTTTTGGTGACTTTAGCATTACAAGATGAAATGTATTTCTCATTCCACATAGCTAAAAGCTTTTTATAATGAAAGGACTTCCAATAACTCTTTGGAATGCTAATGTTGATATCAATGGGTAAATTTAAGGCATCTTTAGCTAAGAAATCAGCTCTTTCATTTCCGTAGAAACCATGATGAGCACGCACATAAGCAAAGCAGATATCAATACCTCTAATTCTAAGTGAACTAACAGTTACTAGGGTTTCGATAACTAATTTATCGCAGCTGGTAATACTGTTCAAACGTTGAAGAGAAGAAAGAGAATCAGAACAAATAAGGTACTTTGAGGATGTTGTCCCATGATCCTGGATCCATTTGACGGCAAGATAAATGCACAGAATGCATGTCTTTTCTCATATTAATCTCGTGCTGTGCACGCAGCCTTATTACACACGTGCAAGCTCTTTTTTTTTCCGCTTCAACATTCTTTAACGCACTTAAAATATCACGTGGAGACACACCGCTGGTAATGCACTTTCTGGAGTCAAACATCTATTGATAATCTGCCTGAGAGGTTTTAGAACGTTACCGTGGAAGATGGATTTTTAAGCTGAGCATTTTCATCTGCATATATTGCAATCTTATAGTTCTGCTTCTTTTTATGCAAAAAAAAAAAAAAAAAAAAAAAAAAAAAAAAAAAAAAAAAAAAAAAAAAACGACGACACTCCATGTGCGAATATGCAGGAACGATGAAACTGCATCAGCGAGATATGCAGGTTCAGAGCCCCGCACATATTAAACCCGTAGGTAATGATGAGGTACGTAAAAGGGGACCGGACATCGCGGTCGAAAATCCAGCAAACATGAAGAAACAAAACGTGGTGATTATACCGTCATAATTCTGTGTGAGAGAGGAAACAAAAAAAACGAAGAATATAATAGTACTTTACGATAAAAAGTCTATATGCAATATATACACTATATACATGTAGCTACGCACCAGTAATCCTAAGTAGGAAAATTTGAGTCTTTCGTGAGGTGGGCCGCTAACGGTCTAATATTACAGTCCTCCTCCAAAATCACATAATGCAGCGTGTTCAGATTTGACAGATGTGCACAGTTAATGGCCTTCTGGTAAAAACTTCTATTCAGCTTATGAATATGTTCTTCTATGGTACTTAACTTCAGATCCTTATGTAACATGGCATTACTTACAAAATAGTGAGCATTTGTGATCAGTCTAAGAATCTTATTTTGCAGTAGCTGCAGCTTATGTAAGTCATTCTTGTTAGTCATATTCCAGGCGGGTGATGCATAAGTTATAATCGGCCTTATGTTCATGATGTAAACAAGCCGTTTTCTGCGTAGGTTTAATCTAGAATATTTGTTCAGCAGGGGCTTTAAGCTATTTATTACTGCGAAGGCCTTTTTTCTGACGTTTGTGATATGGTTTTTCCAGTCAGTTTCTCATTAAGTGTAACCCCAAGGTATTTTGCATTTGACACTTGTGGGACCACTTCGTTGAACAAGTAGAGTTTTCTCTTGAGCTGAGTCTGAGTGTGTTTCCTTCTAAGAGCAATTGTGATTTTTGGGCATTGATTGAAATTCTCCACTTAATACACCAACTTTCAATTTCTGGCATAATGTCTTGTAGTTTCTTTACTGCGTGGTTGGCGTTAGCAGACCTCACAGCTAGAGCTGTGTCGTTTGCGTAACAGCCTAAGAAGTTATTTCGGTTCAGGTGTATCCGGAGAAAATCAGCAACATACAGAAGATACAAAATGGGTCCTAAAGTGGACCCATGGGGGACCCCAGCATTAATCTTTCGTGTATTAGTGGTATCCTTTCCAATGGAGACAACGAAACTTCGATTGTTAATGAAAGAAACAATAGGTTCGATAATCTCTCTTTCAACATTAAAATTTATCAGCTTGTAAATAAGCTTCTCATGCCAGACGCGGTCAAAGGCTTTCGCCACGTCCAGCATGAGGATGGCAATATTCTGCCTATGGTGCAGAGCGTCTCCACAAGTCGAACAAGTTGTTTGATGGTAGATAAGTTACTCCGGAATCCGAATTGTTCTGGCGGTAGCACGTCAAGGAAGGGCCTGAACCTGTTCAGAATGATTCGTTCATAAATTTTCCCCAGACCCGAGAGCAGACTTACAGGCCTGTAGCACTCAGGCCTGGTGGTATCTTTTCCAGGTTTTGATAACAGTATAATTTTTGCTTGCTTCCAGGCATAGGGAAGAAACCAGTCTGACCGGTGCTTATATACACACGTGCAGTTCCGCGCTTAAGAATAATTTTGCGATGACAAACTGCGTGGTGTGAGAAGTTACTATTCTCACAATATTGATTAATAATTTTCACAGTAATTTGCATGGAAATGCTTGTCATATAATGTCTTAACATTAGAAATATTTTTATAAACGGTATTTTATTTTAAGCTCGTACTATGAGGTATTTTCTCCCTCTTTTCTGCATGCTTTCGTGGTGTAATGTTTAGCACACTCGGCGCGTATTCGAGAGGTCCAGGTTTGAGTCCTGGCGAGGACATCAGTTTTCACGTCTCCAGCATCAAAATAACCTAATAACTCTACAGCACAAATGCACACATTTCGCTCCTCAGTATTTGTGTATGCTTCCTAAATCTGATTCTTGATTTTAAAATTAAATATCCCGGTCAATTGTATACTGCAAGGAAGTCAAAAGTTTTGTGTTTTATTTTTTATAACGAGTACACAATTTTCCTAAACATAGGTAAAGGAAACGGAGGAACGTGAAAAAGTTATATTTCACAGTTTATGCGAAATTAATTTTTTTAAATTAAAGAATATAAAAACATGAATATTTGCAACATTTAAAATGAAATTTTCAACAACTGTTTGCCTTAGCTAGGAAATTAAATACGAAATAAGGATGCAGTTGGAAAGTAAGGAACGACAGGAAAAGATTAAATCTAATGAAAAATTGTTCCTTATTAAGTTATACTTGAATAGAAGAATAACATTTTTATGGAGCTAAGATGTTCACTACTGTCAGTTGAAAATAAGTTAACAGTGTTTTCTCTTCTCGCTCTTTTTTTGCTCCTGGACTGAGTATTTTAAGGAGAAAGGAATAATGTTTTGTAAGAAATATAAAGTTTTTGAATCTCAGGATAAAATTAAAACAAAGTACTCAAAGATCAATTTCTTTAAAAGTAGCAGTTTTATGATAAATCATAGCACAACAGAATTTTAAAATTTTGGAACATATTCTTACAGATTTCTTGAGAGTTTGAACAAACTTCATTGCTCATATTCAAATTCGTACTTTTTAGGAAAGTAAAAATTGCATCACCGTTACGGTTTCTAAAGAAAATATAATCGTAAAGCAAATAAAGCAAACGTTATATCTCGGAATTTTTATTTCTTTTTATGATATATTTGCATGCTTTTTCAGAACGTTTTCATAGCACTTTTATATGAACTAAATGAAGCTTTGAAGGGGAAGAAAAGCTAAAACACAAATGGGATTGTCTCTAATTTAAAGCGAATCTGCGCTTTGCTTTTTTATATCATTCTACATGACAATATTTAAAAATCCTTAAAGAAATCAAAAATAATATTTCCGATAACTCTTATTCATTTACTGCAAACATTTGCTATTTTAAATTCGGTTTCAACCGGAGATAAGGGAAGGAAAAGTTCATTGATTTTTAGCAAAGATTTGCGAGAAATTTAACATACAAAATTGGTAATATACTTTCAATACAATGGACCACACTTCAAGGCATCTGCTTTGCGTTCTAGTACGGTTCGTGGGAAATTTAAAGCTTTTCCTCAAAGAATAATTCATTGAACAAAATCCTTTAATAGGGAAATTCTCACCGCTTTTATTCACTGTTTTATCGCTGTGCAAAGAGGAGGGGTTTTATGGAGAAAATCTATTGGCGCCATTCAAAAGCTTTAATTTAGGTATACAACACGCAGAGCTTCCTGTATCCTCAAGTTAATGAAGCGCCATTTCAGATTTAGTAGTACTTTCCAAATTGGGAGATGCACAGCAAAGTTTATGGAAGCTAATATAATAAACTTGCATTCATCCGAGCTATTATACGGAGCTGAAGAAAAACACACTCTCTATGCCTTAACTAAATGGGTAATCAGAAGACAGCTCGAGAACCAAAGCCAGTTATTAAAGTATGTTATCTAGTTGGAGCGGGAAGAGAAGTTGCCACCTTAATAAAGCACGTTTAGATATTCAAAAAGATAATTGCTAGCGCAACAACCGTTGAGAAGAGGTTGCTTAAATCAGTAGTGAAGCCATGGATTAAGACTGCTTGCATATTTGTGCGTCTGAAACTTATTATTTACGAAACGCTTAAATAATGCTAACTCTAAACGAAACGAGTTCATTTTGCATCAACTAATAGCAGGGAAATGGTTTATAGTTACTTTCATAATACTAACTAACATAAGAAAGTACTACCATAGCGAAATGTTACGTTTTAACAAATGGTACTCCATTCTCTTAAATTTCAAAAGTAATGGATAATATGCTCCCTTACTGAAGATTTTTGAGAAGCTTATCTAAACAAAAATATATTTCTAATCTTCTAATACCAGATTATTATGAATATTAAGGATCCTAAATTTGAATTTGCTCATCTAACAGCTTTTTAAATCTCCTTTTTGTTGTGACTTACTCTCCTATCTTGTGGAGTGATCTTGAGGTTTTTTTTCCGGGGGGGGGGAGCAGGACACGTGAAAAATGTGCAGCGTCCTCGCCGGGACTCGAACCCTGTACTTCTCGAATACGCTCCGAGCATGCCTCCAATCACACCACCACAACATGTGGAAAGGAGGGAGAATATACCTTATAATCTACTTGTAATATGTCCGTGCTTGCGATTTATATGTTTCCCTTTCTTTTTTCAATTGATTTTTTCCTCTCTCTTTAATGCTGTTTCGGATGCAAGCCATTTTTGGTTACGAAGTAAATTTACATTCACTAGGCGGGCCGGGCTACGCCCAGATTCTAGCTGACTAACTAATCAACTTAACAATCTGACAGTAATATCAACTCAGATCCACGAATATTATGGTAGTGAAAACCATGGGCTTGCATCAATCGTTGGCATGAGCGTTGGTCACATTGCAGGTGACAATATGACAATTAAAAGCTTTCATTTAAATCAAAATATGAAATCTGTATTTAATAAAAAGCAGAGTTAAGAATAGATTTAAACATCGCTTATATTTCTTAAAAATATAATATATAGGGATTTTATGCAGAAGTACTTCACAGTAAGGGAATACATAATTAAGATCTTAAATCTTAAGGTTCAGTTCCTAATATAATTTGACAAAAATATTTGAGTAACTTATTTTTATACCTTTTTAGAGTCCGCTAAAATCATAGCAAGTACAGAGAGGAGATGATTAGCATGTGTAAATACTTACCAATGTCATAG
The DNA here is from genome assembly GCF_044657685.1 of Stegodyphus dumicola. Taxonomy (NCBI): domain Eukaryota; kingdom Metazoa; phylum Arthropoda; class Arachnida; order Araneae; family Eresidae; genus Stegodyphus; species Stegodyphus dumicola. The sequence goes on from NC_140777.1 coordinate 108,714,917, forward strand.
AAGGGTGATTTTGGTGATTCAGGTTCACTGAAGTTTTAACAATTGCGTTCATTTTTCCAATGAACGTTTCTATTACATATTAATAGAAGTAGCCTTCGCAGCAACTCATGCTAAAATTTTTGAGGTTCTTTAGGATGATAAAAGTTTTATGTTAAAAGCTTAAAGTATTTTAGATTAAGTTAAACATTTATATTTAAAAATTTAACTGTTATATTAAACGTTTATATTTAACTTAATCTAAAACACTTTAAGCTTTTAACATATTAACTTAATCTAAAATGCTTTAAGCTTTTAACATAAAACTTTTATCCTATCCTAAAGAACCTCAAATATTGTATCGTATATTTGTAATAAAAAATGTAAGTGTTATATTAAACATTTATATTTAACTTAAACATTAAACATTTAAGCCTTTAACTGTAGATTTGTTTCGTGTTACGAAAAATACGAAACACGAAAAAATATCAAAGATTCGAAAAATCATCGCAAATCATTTTTCAAGATTCATTGGTTTAAAAAATTCAAATAAGCCACTTTTAATTATCATACACATATTTGGGAGCTATAATGCAATTTACATGGCAACTACAGACTTTTGGTTTCATAATATAAATGGATTAAAGTACGAGGTTGAGGAAAATGACGAGCCTGTGCTTGAGAAATGGTTGAAAACACATTGTTAAGATTGCTTGAAATCTGGACCTTCGGAATGTCAGGTACTAAATGCTTAACATTACGGCGCAACAGCACATAAGAAGAGTGCTTTTAATTTCTTGGTTTCTCTTTGCCACCTAAAGGTGACTGAATGCAGGACTAATGACTCCTCTTGAAAACTCCCATCTGATGACTAATTATCCTTCACACAGCTTAACTTGTGCCGGGGGTCCGGCTGCAGTACTTCTCAGGTTTTGAGATAAATCATAATTTTAGCTGAAGCGCATCGGAGCCCTAAATAAAAGAGCTCTGGCGCTTCTTTTATGTAAGTGAACCACCATTTCAGCAGTCAAATTTTATTTAATAATAAATATATGCGTTAAAAATCGATTCTAACTTTTGAATGCTGACCTGCCTTTTCCTCAGATTCAAACCTTGGACAGAAACTGAGACTTTTAAGGGAAAAAAAGCCTCTTCCAACATGTCAAAGGCTGTTTTCCAGGATGTGCGATGAATTTATGAGAGGGGGTAATTTTATCATTTCTTAAAGTACTAAAAATGATCACACTGGTTGAGCACGGGCTACTCTAATAACTCCTACTACAGTGCTCCTGTGGTTTTTTTGAGCGGGATAACGGAACGCGAGGACCAATACTATCACTTATACAGAGCTGTCTTACGTTTATTCTCATGTTGTTATCGAATCGTATTCGGAGAAAATTTCTGCTTGACAGTTAGAATTATATAGACAGGTCATCGTGATCAGAATGTTTTTGATTTTTCCCTCTCTATTTTCAATGCTACACTTTTCCGTTAAAATTTTTTTCAATATCCTTTGCTGTTTTTTTAAAATTCTCATCTTTCTTCTTAGTGAAGCTTTAATTATTTTATCTTTCTTTATTAGTGTACTGAAAAAAAAAAAAAAAAAAAAAAAAAAAAAAAAAAAAAAAAGAATAATTTTTGTATTTGTCATCCCTAGAAGTAGTACATTAAACATATAATTAGGGCTTAAATACAGACGGAGGTCGGAGAGGAATTTTAATTTCAGCCGGAGTCCCAAATAACACAAGGTCAGATAATTATTTTATTTAACTATTTAAAATTAATTAATTTAATAATTTACTGTATTTCTGCTTATCTTTTTGCATTTCTTTTAATTTAAATTTAATTATTTTAATTTTTAGTTATTTTATTTATTTATGTTTTCCTTCTTTCCTGACAGTTTTTCATGGGGCTCCGGCATTTCTAATTTTAAAAATTAAAATTAGAAATGATCGTCCCTGATCATTTCTAATTTTAATTTTTAAAATTAGAAATGCTGATCGTCCACTATTTTTAGTTCGGGAGCCAGTTACAGAGATAAAAGGAAGAATGTGAGTGGAAATCTTTGAAAAGGTAATCACATCTTTGCTCGATATAGAATTCAAAACAGTAGAACTAACATATCGATACACTCCCTGTTGTATAACAAGAGTACAGGAGAAGAAATATGTAATTCTACCTCCAAGTTCGGTTCGATGTTCCTCCAAGTTTGACGGAACTTACTGTATTAGGAATGTTCCAACACCAGTTTAAGATTTAAATTTATATCTTTATTACCACAAACAAAATTAACACTGTTTTACATTTCTTATATATAAAGCATTCAGATACATTCTTCTCAGCTTTCCGCTCGCACACGGCTTTCTCGCCGGTCCACCTCCGTCTCTTATTCGTTTTCGCTCGACCCACGAGTTCTCACGACTGATTTTTTTTTCAATAGCTACGTCACTTTCACTCACAGTTCGTTTCTCTGTCACCAAGAAAACGTTCTCGAAAGAGTTTTCTCATAGGGGAAATGTAAGATGTACAAAAGAGGACGGGATGTGAAAAGGTCTACAACTGACCGAAGAAAAAGACACATGATAGTAATTGGAATACAAGATACGTCAATATAGATTATTGCGGCTAATGCCGGAGAAGCAGATCACGGATCATTGAAAATCGCGGATAATCCAAACTATCAATTTTCATGCATATTGTATAGGTTTACTTTTTAAAAAATAGGTAATTTTATTTAAATTTTTGAGAACATTTAAATACTTGTCGAATTTTAAGGTGTATTTTTCGAAGTGCTGTTTTATCTTTGTATTCGAAACTGTTGTGTAACTTGTTAGCTTCTAATTTAAATTTCTTTACTTTGAATAAATTGGTTGTTCTCAAAGACTGTTTTTTTTTAAGAGCCAAGCAATTTATTGATTTGAGTTGCAATTGCATTTTACTTCGACTAGTAATTTAAAATGTTTAATTCTTTTCAAAATTTTCGAGGAGAAAAGTTATTATATTTAATTTTTTTAATGAAAACTTAATTGAGGATTTTTTATGAAACTTAAGTTGCTTTTATTCTTATGATCTAATTGCTGTTTGATTAGTTTTGTTAAAAGTGGTTAATGCCTTCAGTATTTACTAATTTTAATTTAGATTCTTTGCTTACACTTAAGAGTATGTTAACTTAATTATTTTGTTAATTTTTAAAAATTTTAGTTTAAAAATTAAACAGTCTCTCGCGCTGGAGATAAAAATGTTTTTTTTTCTACCCCCGTACAGTGCTGCCATTGCTCTCTTTGAAATCGTCGAGTTTGTTAATAAAATTTTGTTAAAGTTTTACAAAATATGAAATAAATAATAAAACAAATTTGAAATTTCAAGTTAGGCTTCAAGATGTGAAGTGGAAGACGACTTTATTCAAAATTTAATGTCTCTAGGTACCGTTGGTTTTTCACAGAAACAGACGTATAGTCATGCAGATTCTTCATTATTTAATTTCTTTAAATAAAATGAAGAGTTCATATTTGGTGGCAACAATTTGAAAAGTGAAACGCGCTTTATAGTGAAACAACGCAAAATGCGAAAACGAAATTAATAGCCCCTCTAGGAAAAATGCTCCTTTTTGTTAAAAAAAGGGCCATTTTCAGGGGCAAATACTTCAGAGAGTGTAACACTAATTTAAATGGGCTGCATAATGGTAGTGAAGACGTTTTTCATGAGCATTCAGACAATGTCAATGCCTGCTGCTAAGTCTAGCCGCCGCCCGTCTGGTGAACATTGCAACGACTCCGCCGAGGTCATGGAGGCCGGGGTGGACTCACAAAAGGGATAATTTGAATGAACACAACAAAGGCAGGTTGAAAGAAAGGAGAAAATATCTTATCTTACATTAGTAAAATTGAAGAGGAAAAGATACGCGTGATGGGAAAGCATTCAGTTGATCAGAGCTCATTGATATTTAGCAATGTTTAACGATGTTTTTACCCGAAATATTGTACACAGAGAAATTCTGATTCATTTCATGAAATGGTTTATTTTGTTAACTGTACTGCTCATTGTTGCGCAAAGTTTGAGTTATGTTGTAAAATAAAACAATAAAATAATAGATCCACCTTTGTTTAATCCTTATTCAGTATTATTTATTTATTATTTAATTCCGTTCAATCTTCGTTTAGTCTTATAGCCAAGTCTACAGTTTTAAAGCTGGCTTTTATTCTGCACTTTTTAATTCGCCTATTCTCATTCTCATGTAATTCATATCGTAGAGAGTTTCACGTGTTCACTTATTTGATTCGTTAGAGGATCAGGGGCTTATAGCATATCTAAATAGCTGCATAATCCACGATTACCATAACAAAGAACAATCTTAGGCCAATTATTTCTAAAGTGCTGTTTTATTTCACAATAGTTATGCAAAGGATTAGGCTTTATTCATAATCACATCTAGTTCCCAACTGATTTTTTCCCAGTTATTGCATTGAATTAAGTGTTATGAAGGATTTACATAATAAGAAACGCTCTTTAAAAATTTCGCTTTGTTTATATATATCTATTAAAAGTTAGTATGAAAACTGAGTTCATGTATGAAATGCTCACAGCAGGAAATCAGATCGCTCAAAAACATTTCTCTTCAGTACAAAACACAGAAGAGCAGAAAAATTACCAAACTAGCCAATATTTTCAATTTAATCAGAAAAATTTCCAACTTCACTCCTATTTAAAAATTAAATCAATTATTATCATGATGGCAACCGTATTATTATGACGACTGAATAATTAGTTATGGAAAATAAATAAAGATATACATATTCTAAAAAGAATATTACTATGGAATCTTGTATTGAAATTAGACAAGCCTTAAATCATGAAACGCCAATGTAATAAGCAATATCCATTACAAAGAAATAAGATGAGTGAAAAATGTAAGCATTCAGAGATATTAATTACTCAACGATGAACATAAGTAATACAGAATCTTGGTAATAATTCAGAATGATGGTTTCTTTTAAAATAGATTAGCTTTTGTTACTTAAGTTAAAACAAAACCTCATTTAAATGTGGTGTTAGTTTGAGAACAAAATTTAGGATTCAGGTTCAGTATTTAAATATGAGCTTAGATTATAATAACATCAGCCATAAACGAATTAATTTATAAAAAACAGGTTCATAGACTCAAATGCCTTCAGCAACTGCTCTGTTCAAACTATGCTAAAAATAAGATATTGAAACCATAATACATTTCAGTATCATGCATTATTAAAGCATTGGTGTTATCGGTGCTATTCAGGCAAATAAATAGAACAAGACTCAGTTCAGTTCAGCAGCATCGCATACAGGGTATTCTTAAAAAAATCTAAAATAAACACCTTCGTTTAAACTCAGATTCCCAAATTTCATAAAATATATAGTTCTCGTTCAAGCACTTCAGTTCTCCCTTCGCGGCAAGGCCAAAATACATAAAAAGTTAAAATATTTTCATTGAAAATTGTAAAATATATGAAGACCTAAAACACTAAATACAGTTAAAAATAATTTTTGCAATTAAAATGAGAGTTTCGACGGAAAAACACGCATACCAGCCAACGGGATCGAAGACAAAAATTTAAAGTTAATTTTTACTCTCACTGGGCAGAAAAAAACTGAAGTTGGTGCACCAACTTACTTCATTCACTGCGCTACTAACAAGGGGACATTCCCTACTCGACATCACCGATTTCGCTCAAATTTATAGGACATGCAGGGCTTTGCTAGAAATGAAAGTACCCGAAAGTGAAATTCGATGGGTAAGCGTTTAGAAAATAAAAACGTTGACGCGGCTCTCGCAACGTATAAACCATTTATGGTTGTTTGCCGAGCAGCGGTTGGTGTATCGGTAAGAACTCGGACTAGTAATTCGATGATCGTGGTTCGACTCTCCGTGTGAAGACTTTTCTATCTTTTTCTCAATTTTTATATTATTCATTTTCCAACTAAGCAAAGAGATGAATAATTTTATTGATTTATTTATACGCAAAGGATGTCATTTTTTAATGAGCGCATAATCGTAGAAAATTTGGAGTGTGCTAGATGCGGAAATAAGTATTGCTTCCCCTGTTCCTACGATAAATATCATCCCGACACATGTAAATCATCGAATTTCAACGAATAAAGTTTCGAATTTTCATGTACAAATCTTTTCGTATGCACTTTAATTACAATCCCTTATTGAAAAGTCTTAAATCCCAATTTTTTACCTTTTCTATGCTTTTTTAGAAAGATATTTTATTTATTACTGAAGGGTTTTTTTACTATATCTTTAATGATTTTATATTAAGTCAAACAAGACGTTATTAGTTATTCTCAAATTAGCTGAAATGAAAATAAATAAATAAATAAATAAATAAAACAGCTTAGAAATAGCTCATTATTTTTAGCGAATTAAGAAAGCTATTCACTTTGCCAAGTAGTGAAGGCTTAACGAATAATTAAAAACATTACAGATTTTAATTTTAATTACTAGTAGCAATAATTTCTTAAAGAAATATTTTACTAAATGGCAAAATATTAAGCAAATAAAGATTGAGGTGAAGACAATATTTCAAAAACTTTCCATAGAATGAATAGTTAATTGCTTAAATTTATTATTATGTTTGAAAGGGCGATTACCGATAAAATGAGTGTAAACTATAAATGTGCTGCTCTTGTCCTTGTAACCACTTTTTGTAGTAAAATGTACACTGGTTGTAAAAATCTGCGGATAAGTTAGTTTTTGACATGTGGTAAATAGGTCGGTGGCAAGGTGTTGCGCATTGGGCACCTATTAGAATTCGGGATTGTAGTATTCTTGCTGATGTTTACAGTCTTCCTGGTCTGAGAATATTACTCGATTAGGTCCATGAAAAGCATCATGGCCAAGAAGTAGAAGCCCTGCCGTAGAAGTGGGCTTGGTCACCATATTAGAAGCATAGAGCTCCGTCCCCGTTTTGATGCAGAACACTCCTGGAATGAATCCAACGGCCTCCAATCCCACTTCCCTTACCATCAACTTCTCAAGAGAGCTTTCGGCACAACATAATGTTAAGTGCCTCCTGGCATAAAGACATTATACGTTTAAAAACATTCTCATTTTTTCTAGGATTCGAATCTGGAGGCAAGGATACAGCAGCTGTCTGCATTATTACTATGGCGATAATGAGGTGTGTAGTTTTGTTTAGAATGTATGAGGTTTTCGATAATGAGGAAAATTCACTAGTTATGAATCAAAGGTATCCTTTAAATAAAGGGCAAATGTAGTGGTTAATTGGTAAATTCAAAAGAATACCAAAACACATGGATGTCATCTACAATTTAAACATTTCTGAAAGTGTCCTTTCAAGAACTTGTATAAAACACTTTTTATACAATGAATGAGTTACAGCAACAACATGGTCAAAAGTACCAAAGAGCAACAAATGGAGGAGAGGACTCCTGTTTTCTATCACTGACGGCTCAAAGAAACCTCAAAGCGACTACAGGAGAATTGGCTTAAACGGATCGCTTGTTTTTAATTTGGAAGATAACATGTTTTGGATGGAAATGGCTGCGTTTGGAACTATTTGGAGTGTTAACTCATACTAAACGTTTTGTAACTGTAAATTACTTGTTAGTAACTGTAAACAATAATGTAAAATTAATATTATGAGTGAACTATTTTTTTCACCTTGGATTTCTGCTTCTAAGATACACCTCAAATACAGTCAACATTAAATCCAGAGGGTACTTATGTGTTAATGGAGTCAAAACAAAAATTCGCCCCAAAAAGAGCGAATAATTGCCAGCTTTGGCACTATAACACATATTAATTGTTTTTAAAACCGTATGGTGTTGCTAAGTTTAAGATCTCCTATAAGCAACAGTTTATCTTCGGGGTTTATAATTCGATTATGGGTCTATGGAATCTGCCGAACAATGAAGATGATGCTATATTGCTAGGGACCTTCAATGTTCCAAATTTGCATGATATTAAGTTTTATTCCAGTCGATCGAAGAGCACATGGTGATGTTCAAAAGACATGGAGTATGGAATCGGTGGGAACGCGAGTCGCCGATTTGCTTACAGGAAATAGACTGCCAATTTGTTACTGCCTTTAGATCCATCTGCAGCTGGTCTGTGGATATGACATTAATAAAATTTTGCATGGAAGAAGTGAACATGGCTGATATTACTATTATAGACTGAAACATTTATTTAAGAAAAATTTGAGTCTAAGATATGAGGACTCATGAAAATTAAAAAAAAAAAAAAAAAAAAAAAAAAAAAAAAAAAAAAATGGTTGTGAAAGCTTGTAGAAGTCATCAGGAGTGCATCAGGAAAAATGTGCAGTGCCTTCGCAGGATTCTATCCCTGGACGTCCCGAATACATGTCAAGTATGCTTCCAATTACACCGCGAAGGCATGCGTGAAGGAAGAGGAAATACTGTAGATAGTCCTTCTTTCAAAGCACGACCGGATATCCATTCGCAAAGTCCTGGTGGTGAAAAATTACCGTACATCATCTTTTACTTCGGACACCACTTGTAAAAGTCATTAGGCCTTTTTGAAGCAATAGACATGAAAAATGTGGAATTCCCTTGCCTGCCGTGGACCATGGGTATCGAACCACGGACCTCTCAAATACGCGTCGAAAGGGTTTCCAATTACACCCCGAAGGCATGCGGAAAGGAGGGGACAATAACATATAGGTTTAATCAAAGAGATTGATGAAACCTGTTCTCGAAAAAAAAAAAAAAGAAATCTGCGGTGGACACCACATGACTTCTTTGTACGACCAATTAAATTATACAGATTATACAGTTTTTTTTTGCACTTCATTTAAACTTATTTCTTCGAATTATTCTAACTAAATTAACCGATTTCTCAAGGCAAGTTGAAAAGAACATCCGAATTTGCAGATTTGTAATTAAATATCCCGGCCAATTTTTTTCGTATTGTATAGGAAACAGAAGACCGCATTAAAAATTAGATTTCGTTATTTGTCCCAAATAAACTTTAAAAACAAATTGACTTTTGCCAGATCATGAATATTTTAGTCATCTAAAACACCTTTTTTATTGGAAGTATATGACTACGAATAACGACTGCGAAAATAAAGGCCGAGCAAAGGCGTTTAAACCGGGTAATGGGGTGAGTGTATATGTATGTAAATAATTCTGGTGCTGCTTACTGCAGTAAAAAATGGAAGTGTACAACTAGATGTTATAGCAGTTCCATATACAAAATTTCAACTTTCTACGGCTAACCCTTTTTGAGTTATGAAAGACACATTTATACGTACTAACAGATATCACGAAAAAATTCCCTTTGGAGCCACTCTTTAAATCCATTTTACAACTGGTTTTGGAAAAATGAGTCCTTTCTTTTGTACCTACGTGCATATGCCAAGCAAAAATATCGTTCCAAAACGATTCGGGAGCGTCAAATAGTTTTGTTGAAACAGGATACCTGAAATGTATCGCCATTACAATACCTCCTTTACTTCTTAGAAGGAAATAAAAATAACTTGGCCGCGTTCAGTCGCCTCAGTGGATTTTCGGAGGTATATGCCAGAAAACTAAAGAGGCCTTTCTTGTTATAGTGCCTAACCGAAAAGCCCTGTCTTTGTTAAAGGCAAGCTATGAAAACATAAAAAAAAGGAGCGACCAATTTATTCCGACTCCTGGTACGTCTATAAAACTGAAGAATTACAAAAAGCCGGTTTTAAGCCTTTCAAAGTAAAACACAAGTTCAGTTTTGTGGATCCGCATTCCGGATTTCATATGCAAAATATCTAGAGGTTATGGGGTTCTGTAGAATGGCGTAACAAGAAACATAGGTAAAGTAAAAAGAGATTTGAATCCGTATTAATTTAGAAGTCATAAACAAAAATCAGCGTTATATTTCCAAATTTTCACAGGACTAGTTTTGATGGTTTTACCGAACCATCATCCTCAGCTGCAAAAACGCAAACGAACGAGATAAGATATAATAATTAGATAAGATAAGAAAGACAACCTGGACAGGAGATAAGCTACTGGCGCCATCTGTTGATGATACCAGAAGTAAAACATGATTTCTTTAAAGGCTGAAGGCAGAGGTGGATTGGAATTAGGGTCGTTAACTAGAACAGAAATATTTTTTTTTGAATGTAAAATGCCTCTAGAAAATCCAGTTCACCAATGGAAGATTTTTTTGAATAATTTTGGAAGCAGAAAAATTGAAAGTGATTTTCGGAACAACATTGTTGGGCAACAAAAGACTTCTGTGTTTCCTTTTTTCTAACATATGCCTCATGTTCCTTTATCTTATCTCGTTCGTTTGCACTTTTGCAGCTGAGAACCATTGAAACTAGTCCTGTGAAAATTTGAAAATATAATGGTGATTTTTGTTGTTTGACTTCTAAATTAATATTTGTTTGGCGTGTTATTTTATCTTAATTATTCAAAGCGGTAGTTAGCGGAGTTCATGTCGCTGCAGACAGTTGTGCTCAAATGGAAAAAAAAAAAAAAAAAAAAAAAAGCCTTCGAAGGGACTATCAAACATTTTGCATCTGAAATAGAAAAATATTTGTATCAAATTACCTCTAAAGTTAACCAATCATTCTCCGTTAATGCATTACCATATAGCGTGTGCTAGCTTGAGACAAGGAGCCGCTCACTACACGATATGGTGAGTGAATTTTGAATTTGTTGAGCATAGGGTGTTAGAATCCCCTTTTAATTGCAGCCAAGTTATTTAATAATTGCAAGTTATATTGTGTGTTTTACGTATTTAATTATTTCAGGAGAAACTCTGCATGTAGTATTGATTAGAAATTTGTTACATTTTCTTTGAGCTGCAAGAATTTGCTCTAATAATGTTTCCCTCTCGCCTTTGTTACCGAAATTTAGCTAAATTCCTGTTTGTTTATGAAGACTGCAGTTCGTTGGATCAAGGAAACCGAACAGTTAATAAGGTTTCAGGATCCTTATTGCGAAGCCATAAAATCCACTTTTTACTGCAGAAGCCGTGGAGGTAAGAGGAAAACTAACATTTCTTTCAAAGTCCTAAGTAACATAAATGTTTTCTTGCTATGAGATAAATTAAAAGTGAATCAAAATATATTTAAGGAATTGAATTATAAAATTATAAAATAATTAGAACAAAAATATTTTATTATTAAATGATTAAGAAAACAACACTTCGTAACTTATATGACTCCAAAATTCAGTTCAGGTGAAATTCATTCAGAGAGCTAAGGTATTTGGTAAACTATTTTTAGTTTAGAACCAAGAGTTTCACTCAGGGAATACTGCAGGCAATTTTGCATGTTTCGTGCATATTTCAATCATCGTTCCTTGTCACTTTGCGGTTAAGGTTACGAGCTTTCGTATTAAATTAACTTTTTACAATTACTTTTGTGTAGCACTATCCCGATGTATTCAAATTACACCAGAGGTATTGGAGAAATGGAAAGAATATATTTACAACATTTGCTCAGATATTTGTATAAAAATTAAGAGCATTTTTTAAGCTATATAAAGATACTGAGAAAATACAGGCTGGTCATAAAAAGAAATTCCGTGAAATATAAAGCCCTAGCGGCCTATTCGTTTAGACAATCAAAATGAAATTTCAGATATTGTTATCTGAAGGTATGTCCACGAGATTGGGATGATTTAAAAAAGACAGAGATCTTGCGGTTACGGCCCACGTAGCACGGCAACCTCGTAAAGACGTTGCAAACTGGTCCAAGAGGTTGCAAAGTGGTCATGGTAACTTTCACGACGTCTTTACAACGTTGCGAAGACGCAAAATATTTGCCGTTACATCTTGGCAATTTGTCGACGTCGCTGTAAAGCCATGATATGGCCGCTTTTAGACGTGGTCGTTTTAGCATCTTTTTCATAGTTCATCAGCGTTACTTTTAGAATGAAAAGAGACTATATCTGCTCTTTCAAGAATCTGAAGTCGCGTAAGATTTATTTTGCAATGTTTTATTACTTTATTTCATCTAAATATATTAATCTAAGGTAGATTAATCTAATGAAATATAAATTTAATATAAATACTTGAATTTTAATTAGTACTAAAAATACGTGCTAAATTATTGTTAAAATTTTGTTAAAATAATTAATACTTAAAATATTTTTTTATAAATATTATAGCAAATATTTAAAAATGAAGCTAATTTATAAAGTAAGTTATTAAGTTATGCATTTTATATATTTAAAAAAATCATATTTCCGAAATCAATTCAAATCACTTATTATCAATTATTTTACTGCTGAAATATGACTTTATTCATTATTTTTGAAGTACGAATTTATTTGAATTAATATGATATAATATGAAACATTTTTACCGCATACAGAGCAAAAAGTACAATTTTCGCTAAGATATGATTGTGCGTGAAGATGTATTCACGATTATAAATGGGGCGATTTTAAGACTTCCGAGGAAACGTCCAATTTTAAAAGACGTTGCATGTCCATGCATATTTAACAGCTGTCCAAAATATCTGACGGAAAATTAATGGAAAACGAGAAAGAAATATTAACACTTCTAATGGAAAACGACAAAATTAATGGCTTTGATAAATTACTAATAAATGTTGACATCAAAATTAGAGAAATTATGAACAAAATACCAAATTCATTACCTATAAAAGTTTGCGCATATAATAAAAAAAATAGTGTTAAGGAAACAATAGCATTACTATGAAATATTGTAATTTATAATTATGCCATACTTAATTGTGTAGTACTGAAAAACACTAAATATTTTTTTATTGATTTCAAATTGCAGTTTTATTATTTGTCATTTGTATCTATTCTCCCAAAAACTGTGTAATTCGCGTTTTTTTAAATATTGCCGTTATGTATGTCTATTAGATTATGACAATAAATGGATGTTGGAAATTAGGTTTTGTTCTTTATTAAATTTAAGTATATTCATTATACTTAAATAAGTATTTAAAGTAAGTCATTTAGGTAGAGTATATTCATATTTTAAGTATATTCTTCGCTTACATTTTATGTGCTTGTGATAAAGAAATTCATAATAAACAGAAACAAAAAGTTTCATCGTGTGCTATTTAACGAAGAGCTTACTGTAACGCACTTATCATACTACCGTATACTATATTGTTTAAATTATTTCTGTACAGTATCAAAAGGAAAGTTATTGATTATAAAAAGTGCCCGAAATGATCGTTGTAATTTAGCACTATTGTAATATGTAGAAACTAAAAATAGGTAAATATATTTACATATGATCGAAAGAAATGGTGTTCAGAAACACCAGCATTACTAGTAAATACTGCAATCCATAATTATTGTATTTTTAATTGCTTACTATTTAAAAAACACAAATATTTTCTTATTAATTGGAAATTTTAGTTCTGTTACCTTCCTACTGCTATTTATACAGGGTGATCAGCAAATAAGCCCTGATTTCAAAATTAAATATCTCGACAACAAAGATCGATAGAATTATGCGGTAAACTGTACGTTTATTAGCAAAACTGTAAAATTGGTGTACAAGAGTTTATGAAATTTAGTTACAAAAATCGTTAACAGATGGCGCTTTAATCGCAATGACCTATCAATAGCCTTTAAAATGTGCTTCGAAGTCTAAAGTGATCAGTACGACTGTTGGCTAGTGAAAAGAGGCTAGCGTAGAAAGTGAAATAATGTATTCCATTAAACAACGTTTTTTTTTTTTTTTTTTTGTTCTGGAATTTCACCAATTAGAACACAGTCCTACGGCAACGCGTCGCAGCTTTCAAAACCAATCCAATGTTCCAGTTGGACCCCATGCGAAAACCATTCGCATGCTCTTCGAAAAATTCGAATGGACTGGCAGCGTGGCTGATGGTCGAAAGAAAAATGTTAAGCCTAGGCAAACTGTAGTCACTCCTGAAAATGTAGCCAAAGTCTCTGGAATTGTTCAGCAAAATCCCAGGAAAAGCATCCGATGGATTGCATCAGAGACAGGTTTTTAACACGAGACAGGTTTTAACGAGGTTAAGTACACGAGCACGCACAAAATATTAAAATATAGCCTATGGCTGTTTCCATACAAAATCCAGAGTCATCAGGATTGTTGAATAAAACAGCTTTTATGGGTACCCTTTGTTGCACAGCTTTTATTGGCATCGTAAAAGCTGTGCAACAAAGGGTTGACTTTGCGAATCAGATTCAAAGAATGACTGACAAAGACAGATTTGATATGAGCTGCATCTGGTTCACAGATGAGGCACAATTTCATTTGAATGGAATCGTTAATAAACAAAACTGGAGATTTTGGGGTTCCGAAAATCCTCATTTTTGTGAAGAGAAAGCACTGCATTCGCCTAAAGTTATTGCATAAGCTGCGGTATGCGCCAGAGGCATTATCGGGTCCTTTTTCGTACGAGAAACGATAACTACTGAACGTTACGTTACAATTTTGGAACAATTTGTCAGCAGTCAACTAGCGTTGGAAGATCGACCAGGTATCGACTGGTTCATGCAAGATGGGGCTCGACCACATCGACCAGATAAAGGTTTTCGCTTTCTTCATGAATACTACTTTGGGAATAGAGTAATTGCGTTAGATTATCCGCAATTTACTGTCACAGGAATAGCTTGGCCTCCATATTCTCCCGATCTGAGTGCTTGCGACTTCTTTCTGTGGAGCGCATTGAAAGACAAGGTTATCGAAACAATCCCGCTACTCTAGATGAGATTGAATTGTTATTGGCGTTGCATGTGATTCCATTTCCGTTGAGACATTGCAAGACGTGATGTCAAATTTCCTTGTTCGTTTACGCCACCTCATTGTTTCGAATAGTGAACATTTTGAAAAAATTCTATTTTAATTGCAAAGGTTGCTTCCCTTTATTTTATTTATTTTTTTAAGACTCCTTTCAGAGAAAGAGTTTTCAGCGCAGAGCGCCATCTATTATCGATTTTCGTAACTAAATTTTCTAAACTTCTGCACACCATTTTTACAGTTTGCTAATAAACGTACAGTTTACCGCATAATTCTATCGACCTTTGTTGTAGAGATATTTAATTTTGAAATCAGAGCTTATTCGCTGATGACCCTTTATTTTAAAACACTACTAGTTCCTGTTTTTTCTTAAATAGTGCTGGCTTGTATGTTGCTTGTTAAATTATTATTTAATTTTAGATATGGATATGGGAAGTTATTAGATTTAGGTATATTGTTGATTACATTTATTAACTACTTTGTACTGTGTTTATTTTGAGATATAGAAGTTAATGGTTATATTTTTTACTGTGAAACGCAAATGAATTTATACTTGACTTCAGGTAAAATACTGATCATGTTACCTTAAGGAACACTTCCTAATTTAACATGACAGGGGCAATTTTCATTTGCTTCTGAGATTTAACAGAAATAAATGTGATAATGCTGTTATCAGACACGCTGTTTTTTATACCCACATATATATCTTTACTTTTATTTATGTCTAATTGAGTTTTATTTACTTAAAACCTACTATTAATGTTATATATTTATAATAACCACTTTCATAATTACTCTCACTTAAGGAAAAAAAAATGATGAAATCTTAAATAATCGTAACTTAGAATTTAAGTTATTTAAAAATGTAGTTTAAAGTACTGAAAATAATTAAGGCTATTATTAATTATCCATATTTAGTCTAAAGAGAAATTAAAAAACTATAGTTTAAAGTACTGAAAAATAGTAAAGGCTATTATTTATTATGAATATTTAGTCTAAAGAGAAAAAATTGTATTATCTTCTGGTTTTCAGGAAAGGGTAAAATATTTAAACTTTAGATAAATACAAGGAATACAAAATTTAAAAAAGAAGAAAAATGTATTAATTATTAAGCTTATTTTTCTGCATAAATCAATATGTAACACAAGGACATAATAACGACATTTTCACAACTGTTGCAAAAAGGTGGAATTTTGCGAACATTCAGGCGGACGTCGTGATACGATGCTTCCACAACCAAAATATCACCTGCGAAAGACGCAATAACGACGTCTATGCGACAAGAAACTTATCTCCAAAGACGTTTTTGCAACGGTTGCAAAACAGTGGATGTTCGCTGACATCTGGGCGTCTTAAAGACGACATATTGCAATGTTTTTGCAACGACACCCGCGACGAGTTTGCAACGTTGTTACGACTTTGTTGTGCTACTTAAGGGTTAGAGTGAAAACATTTTAAAATTTCCAATGACAACATTGAAATTTTTACTTTCCTTGTAGAAAGTAAATGAAGTATTGTAATCACGAAAAATTCCGGGTATCATATTTCAACGAAAATATCCACTTCTATAAAATGCAATTCAACAATGTTTTTGCGTGACATCTGTGCGTAAGGACAGAATAAAGGACTCTTTTTTTTCCCAAACGGATTGTAAAATTTATTTAAAATGTATTCAGAAGAGACTTTTCGTGACGTCTGTACGTATGTATGTATGTATCTTGCTCAACTCAAAAACGAGTAGCGTCAGAACGTTGAAATTTTGTAAATAGGACTGCTATAACATGTAGTTGTACACTTTCCATTTTGGTTGCAATCGGCCGCACCAAATATTCATATACGTATATGTACCCACTCTGTTAATCGACTTGGTGAGCTCATTATTTTTATTCTTATATGTTGGTAAATTGCGCATTTTTTGCTTTCAAAACGATTTAATTATGTTGTTTTTATCTTCCGGTTAAGGTTCTTATGCCTTTAATTAATTTTCATGCGATATTTGTGGGATAATCAACAATTTAAAAGTTGCTTGTGAGCGGATAACCTAATTGTTTTTAACACAGGAGCCATATTTGTGTACATTTGAAATTTAGCAGAATACTGAATGAAGTCCGTTTCTGCACCTTCATGTCTTTTTGCCGAGTGGGTCCAAAAGTAAGCTTTCAGTTTTGTGCACCGAAAAATCTGCCTTCTTTCCTGCTGACCTGCTGCTTGTTTTTGCGTAGAAACTCTAATTTTAATTATAAAAAATGTTTTTAAAATTGTTTTAATTCTATTTGGTGTTTTACATTTGCTGTACTACTTCTGCCTGAGCTGGACGCTTGCCGGCTGCGGCCGAAGAACCTCCTTGGACTGGTCGGAACCTTTTTGGCCGGTCATTCGTGGAACCTCTTCTGTTCTTCAGGAATTTCTTTCTCCTCAGAGGCTCCTCTTCTATTCGGCGTTTCGTTTGTGGACTTGCGTGGCTAGCCTACCTTGCCTTCCTTCCTTAGTAGCTGGATTCGTGAACTCTGATGTCTTAGTTGCCTTTTCCTCCCCATCTGCCGGTTGGTAGATCTTGTGCAGAGTTTTGTTTCCACATCTTTTCTCAGAGACTTGTTCCTCTCTTCCGCTGTTTCCAGTTTTCGTTTGTTCATACGTTTGTTCAAAATAACGGCAAGAAACATTTGTGTAAGAGGTACTTTGTTAAAGAGGAATATAGCTTTATATTATATAAAAAATTGGATCTCAAAGTATGATTTTATGAATCCCTGACGAGTTCATTTATTTTCAAACTCATAAAAATATTTGGAGGTTTGGGTAATTTTTTTATTGAAGTTTTCAAATTCTGAAACGACTAATAACGAAATAGCTTGTTCAAAGGTAATACAAATAGTATTTACATTGTAAAATTGCTAATCACAAACAAAATTTGAATGAAAAATGTGATATAATTCAGGTAATAAAAGCAAAATAAATTCAGGTAACAAGAGGAAAAAATAATTCAGAGCAAAATAGTCCGTTCAAAATTCTGATGTTGGATACCTCTGCTTTCTGTATTCATAATCAGAATTCAGATAAGCATGAATAAAATGAATTTTGTAGAACTGAAGATAATGTATGGCCGATAACAGGTTGAATGTAAATGTATCGAATGTAAATGTACCGAATGCTATCTCAATGTAAATGTATCGAAATTTGATATTGTGATATCTGAACTAAACACTCTTTTCTAGATTCTATTAAATATATAGTATAACTAGTAAAGCATGAAACCACAGTATGATTTGCAAATCATATGAATAATTTTGAAAAAAAAAAAAAAAGTAAAAACTCTTATTTCTGCTGAAATGGAGTATCCTTTACAGACGTTTCCGTTGATGTTAGATATGGATTTCGATTTTTTTAAGCCTTTTATATGTTCTAGAACAACACTGGACTAACTATCAGTTTTCTTCCAAAGAAGGATAAATGCTTAAAAGAAACCTTATTTCCCCATCGCTGAATGAAATTTACAATATACAATTTAAATTTACTACATACGAGTGTGAGGCTCCTTTATGTTAACTAACCAGTTATTTTATGTTTTGGATCTGTACTGTCACTTCTCCCTTTCCTTTTCCCCTGCAGAATGGAAATTAGTTCGCGTGTATTTAAGGTTGGGGTTTTGAGATTGTAAGACAGAGCGTGTTTCCCCCCCCCTTGTGGCCGAGTGACTAGGTTTTAATTAAGCCACGTTACTTTTAAATAAGAGTTTTTGTCTTTGGCCTTGCATTATAATTGCCGAATTTGAATCTCATGCCGGTTAAGTTCTGTGTCAACTTCGCGATAAATTGATTGTGTAACCTTGGGCTACTAAGTTATTTGAATTTAAAGTTTACATTTGGCTTATCGTTAATTTATCATGCCGAAATGGTTGTCTGAGTTGTAAGTGAAAAGTGTGCCTTCTGTTTTTATTTAGCTTTAATTAAAGGGTCTTTTACACCCTTCTCAAATTCATTTGTTACTTAGCAGTAATTCGCTGCAAATCTATCTGAAGTTTAGTTGCAATGTATAATTGTAAAGAAGCTATCTAAACTTTACGCAGCTTTAATTTTCATATTCTCCGTATTTATGAAAAATTACTTGCTGATGTTCCATATTTAAATACATCTTCCTTTTATATAAACAGGTGCAAAATATTGGAGCTTTCCTGCTTGTTTCTTAAATTCTACATTAACATTAATATTTGTAGGGCAGTATATTTTCGTATGACATGTAGCATTTTCATCTAATCGTTAAAATTTACTCAGGAATTCCGCTTGGAAATATTATTAAGAAAATTTAGCTTTAACAAAATTTGAGTGATAAGAAATGACCGTTTGAACCAAGTGTTAGGTATATTTCAGTTTTTATATAAAATCAGTCTATGAGACTTTAGAATATGAACTGTGTTTAATTTATCCAAGAAATCCATACATATACAATTATATACAATTATGGAGAGAGTAATTTTTAACTAATCTACCTTTAATTAAATCATTAATTTTAAGCAGATAAAAAATAAACAGAGCAGTATTTATAATAAAAGTAGAGCTAAAACATTTTTAATATCGAGAAAACTAATACCAGAAAATAATGTTAATTATCCATGAACTATTTACATCAATGAACAGGGTACCTTTTTCTGTTCTAGTAACGCATTTACATTGACTAAATACTATTAGTTACGTATTATTCTTTAAAACAGACGTGCTTTCAGAAATGAAAATCAATTAATGCTGAACTGTATAGTACGAAAATTTCTGATTTCAGTGCAGTTCATTATTGAACTCATGTACAATATAATATATTAGTCAAAAATACTTTCTCACTAACCTTTTAAGGAACAAAATATCTTTTATTCATAATTGCACTAAGGCTTGAGATTTTGCCTGATATTTTAAAATTCTTGACTAATAAGTGCTTTATTCCTAAGCTGTCTTTTCATAAATTACATTTTAAGTGCTTGAGATTCCTCTAGGGAACATGCTGGGACAATGCCCTAATCATTGCTGTCTACAACGTGTTTTCATCATCCCTAAGGTAAAAAATTTCTTTAAAAACTAAATAACAGTTGGGAAAATTAATGCGTTAAAATGACAGAAACAGTAGAAAAAGTGAATCGAATAAATGAAATGAATAGAATAAAAAAGGGGATACAAACTTCATTTTGTTAAAGAATTTTAAATGGCACTATACTCAGAAGGACATTCCAGCAGACTTGGTAATCAGAAAACATTAAACTTCATGACAGCATGAAATTTATGCAGAGATGAAACAGACAGTGGATGAAGTAAGTAAATTCCACAGAGATTTTCACAAATTCTACCAGGAAAATAAAATAATTGTCGTGAATGTTTTAATAAGCTTAATACGCTGAAACATGAAACGAGTTTCAGATTACTGATTAGTAATAATAATAATAAATTTCGCTAAAATTATTTTATCTAGATCCTGCAAATTCTAATTCATGTTTGTTATTCCAAAAGACGATATTTAAAGCAAAATATGCTTAGAATGGAATAATTTAAAAATTAATATCACTATTATATTAAAATAGTGAGCTATCAAAATGAAAGGTAAGTTCATAAACCTGCCATTAATGAAAATGTAATCCTAGGTTCAAATTTTTCTGCTGTATCACATCCTATCCTGATTTTACATGGACAAAACCTTTCTTCAAGAGACGTAAACTGGATATGCGAAGAAAACTGGGTACGGATTTGACTGTAATTTGTCGAGCGTAAATTGTAATTGATTAATACGATTTTTTCCAAAAAATTTTGATAGAAATAAACAGTTTTAAAGATACTATTCTAAACAGTTTTTAAGGTATAAAATCCAAATTTGATAGCCGCAAATTCGTATCGGACACTTAAAATTAAATGCGTCATTTTTAATCCTTCATGACAGAGTTCTGGCCCCACCAACAGCCGAGCCGTAACGTCACTGAACACTGGAAGTTCAAATTGGGATGTATAAAAGAATAAAGTGTTAGCTGCACGGAAGTTTTCGTGGATGGCCGTTTTTTACATGGACGTTCTTCTCTACAACGTGGATACGAGCCAGTTTCTGTTAGAAAGACAGGCATGAAGACTTCTCTTCCTTTAGGCTAGCTAGCCGTAGCGTTCTTTTCAGTAATCCAATAAACCAAACGCCAATAACAGTTTTCTTGTTTTTAAAGTAAGTATTCTCGATAAAAGGTTTTTAAATTTATTAGTATTTTTGATCAAAGTAACAAAAGACACATATCTCTCATGTTTAGAAAAAAATTTAATACAGTCAAAAAGATTTAAAAAGTTAATTTTCTGAGTTTATCAGTGTGGAGAACTTATTTTTCTAAAGGAAGTTGTTTGACGCATGTTACTCCCTAATGAAAAAATCCATAATTTGAATTCTTAACGACGTCTGCAGGTGGTAAAGAGTAAATACTGTTTCATGCAGTTAATGGAAGTTAAATCTATTATTGTTTCATGTGCTCGTGCATGCGAAATTCGATTTGTTAAACAAGAATATTTAATCACGTATTTGACTTACCAGAAGAAGATTCTGTTAAGATTCGGTAATCCCGAAATTGCTTTTATAATGTTTTAATTTGATTAGTGGCATGTCATAGCTAATTAATTATTAAGTAATGACTCGCTGTTAGCCACATCGTTGCGCATAACAGGCTGTTAAGTGTGAAATTCTACTCACAGTTAGATCAACTTAAAGCATTAAAAAATAGGTAAGTAAAACGTTTTGCATTACTTAACTTTAATAATTAAATAATGCATTGAAGGTATTTTCAGGAATACAAAGCTGACAGGGTTCTTCCTAATCTGGGAAGAATGAAGTATGAAAGCGTATTTAAAGATATTTTTCCATATGCTAAAATAATGGTATAGTAGCAAAAGAATGACAAATATTTGAGTTTTTATCATAACCATTAATATTATAATTATGTATATAATACTGTCAATATTTTTAATTCTTAATACTTTTTTTAATTTAAAAGGTAACACACAAAATTATCGTCAACAAACGAGCATAAGATGACGTGTATAAATACTTCCTGAAAACTGTAATAAATTACCCAATACCTACGTATATTTGAGTAATAAAAGTAATTGACATAAAAGGAGCTAATAAATCATCATATAAAATACTTGCAGAAAGTTAGAAATTTAAGTAAATGGTCAGGCATAACGTATAGACATTTATTTAACAAAGGTTTGAAAATAAAAACTAAAATAACGCAGTTATTCAGATGAGACGATGAGAAGAATATAGATTTTATATACACATTTTTAATTTAGAAAAAGAATGAAACTCACATGATCATACAGACTAAAAAGTTTCAGTCTAATTAATATCAAGCGCATACTTAAAAAAATACTCATTTCGAGAGGGATGTGCTTTGATTAACACTCATTTGTGACATAAAGAGCTTACATTGCATTTATTCAATAATTCTTACGGTATCCGGACATAATCCCGACAGCCGAAATCCCGACAAGCCAGAATCCCGACAGACGGAATCCCGACAGGGTCGAAATCCCGACAAACCAAAATCCCGACAGGGTCGAAATCCCGACAAGCCAAAATCCCGACAGGGTCGAAATCCCGACAAGCCAAAATCCCGACAGGGTCGAAATCCCGATTGTCCAATATCCCGACAGGGTCAAAATACCGACACGGGCGAAATCCCAATAAGGCCTAATGACCCCTTAACATACTTCCACAGCTGCAACTAGTATATGCTTTGATGACTAGCAAATCTGAAGAAAATTACAAAAGATTATTCCAAGATTTAATTGATTTCGCTGAAGAAAATAATATTGAACTGAGGCCATCTAGAATCATTAGTGATCTAGTAAAGGCAGCTATAAATGCTCCGCGCACTCAAAATGCTGTCGAGGATTGGCACAGAAGATGGGAGACCTTGATTGGACGGACCCATGTTGGCGTTTATAACACCATAGAAGGATTTCAAAAAGAACAGGAGCATGTGGAATACCAAGTTGAATGCATTCTTCGAGGAGAACAACAACCAAAACGTAGGAAGGTAGATGATGACAGAGAAAGGAGAATTATGACTGTTGCGGACGATCGTGATAATCGACCTGTGATGGAATATCTTCGTGCTATCGCTCACAATGTGTCACTGTAAATATGTCGTTTGCATCTGTAAGTGATGTTTTCTTTTTCTTAATAAGAAGAATTTTATAAATCTTCATTTCAAATTTTAACGGTCATTTCAATTTATTAAAATTATTTAAGTAATGATATAATTTTTATGATTTTTTGATTTAAACTTTTAATTAGTAATATGTAATAGTTAGTTAAAAATTGTATTTTATTAAGCTAAATTGAGTGTTTGTATTTAGATATTAACTTGTCGGGATTTTGGACAGTCGGGATTTCGACCCTGTCGGGATTCTGGACACTCAGGATTCTAACCCTGTCGGGATTCTGGCTTGTCGGGATTTTGGCCCTGTTGGGCTTTTTGACCGTGTCGGGACTTTGGGTTGTCGGGATTTCGGCCCTGTCGGGGTTTTGGACAGTCGGGATTCCGACTGTCGGGATTCTGGCTTGTCGGGATTTTTGCTGTCGGGATTATGACCCAGACCCAATTCTTACACGTCCGAATAATTAAAAATTGGTGTGCCATATTAAATTGTTTATGTACAGAACTTGGAGATAATTTAGTACTTGCTGGAATAAGAACCAACATATGTCTCAGAATTATGAAAGATATAATTAAATGTGCTTAAAAGTTTGAAATAAAAGAAAAGCACAAATTCAAAGAATTAAAAATCTTCAAGTTAAAATATAGTTAATATTTCGAAAATAAAATGCGACCAAAACTATGTAAGTGGACTTACTTTCATAATTGCTCGCTTAAAATGCTGTCAGGCATGCATGACAAAATACTATGTTCATATTATGAATGCTCGATGATTTTAGATTACGCTCGTGAATATATATTGTTGTATCATAAATTATAATACGACGTTTAGCTTAAGAGAGCTTCTCCTGACGCATGCGCCGTTCGCGTTTATCCGCGCGGTGATGATGACGTAACTGTTTATTACGTATGTATGTATATGTATACCATTTTTACTTTTTCGCCCTTTTTTCTCTGCTGTATGCAGCTATGTTTAAGTTAATCTCTGTCATTAAAATTGTTCATTGATATTACAATCTATTTAGGTTCATTTATTTCTTCAATGGTTATGGGCCCAGGAACGTTTCAACTGTGCTTAATTAGCAAAATACCTATTTTAAAATGAACATTTTGAAGTTTTCGAGCATTGAACTCTTAAGCCTAATTCAGTGCAAGAACTGTTACGTCTAATCAACGGTAAGAACTGATCAGCGTTCAGTTAAGCCTATTTTTATAGCGCTCAATCTTGTCTTTTGGCTGTGAGAGATTGTATTACATTATGTCGCATTTGACTACTATAGAAAAGCTCGGAAAAGATAATTTTGACAGTTGGAAATTACAAATAGAAGCAGTATTGATTAAAAACGACCATTGGGATTATGTGACCGGTAAAGTGCTAAAACCTGCTGAAGGAACCGAGGACGAAAAGAAATGGCTCCAAGCTGATCAAAAAGATATAATTCTTGCTATTAATCCTAGTGAACTGTGTCATATAAAGCATTGTGTGACATCAAATGCTGTGTGGAATAAACTCAAAGCCGTATATGAATCGAAAGGACCTGCTAAGAAGGCTACATTATTAAAACAGCTTTTATTCAGAAAAATGGCGGAAGCTGAAACGATGTCTGAACATTTGAATAATTTCTTCGAAATAGTTGATAAGCTTAAAGAAATGGAAATTGACATAGCTGATGATTTATTATCGATTCTTCTGCTCTATAGTATTCCAGAAAATTTTGAAAATTTTAGATGCGCCATCAAATCAAGAGATCAGTTACCTAGTCCCGAATCTTTGAAAATCAAAATGTTAGAAGAATGGGAAGCAAGAAAAGGGAAAACGTCTCAAGATTCACAGAATGCATACTATACTGATTATAAAAGAAGAAATCAAGAACAGAAGAAAAATGAAAAATGGAAGGTAAATTCAAACAAAAATTTTCCAGCTGAAAGAAATTTTCGAAACTTGAAGTGTAATTACTGCTCGAAAATTGGGTACAAGGCATCTGAATGCAGAAAGAAAATAGCTGATAGAAAATATGCGCAATCAAATAAGGGAAATCAAGGTTCTATAATGGCTTCTAATTATGAAGAGCAGATTAGTTTAGCTGTAAACAATGCTTATCAGAAGACCTCCTCATGGTGCTTAGATAGTGGCTGTACATCTCACATGTGCAATAACAGAAGGTTATTTTCAGAATTTCACCCTCGAACGAATTCAACCATAAAGTTAGCAGTTGACAAAACAGCAAAAATTACAGGAATTGGAACTGTCCTTATAACAGTACCTAACGGAAATAAGACAATTAAACTTACGCTCAAAAATGTGTTATGTGTTCCGGAATTAAAAAGTAATTTGCTGTCAACATCTAAAGCTACTGCAAATAATCGTTCAGTAATTTTTACAGAACGACATGCTAGAATAATAGAACCAAATGGATCTATACTAGTATCTATACTAGTGCAGGCTATTCGTCATGGTGATCTTTATTATATACATCCAAGCACTGAAACAGCTGCAATAGCACAGGTAAGTGATTTTGTAAAGTGGCATCTTAAATTAGGTCATTTAAATGAGTCTGATTTAAAAAAACTTAGGTCTGATAACGTGGTTAGAAATTTAAATTTTAATAACACTGAATCTCTAAAAGACTGCAAAGTCTGTATCCGAGGTAAACAATCTGTGCAACCTTTTCAAAAAGAATCAAAATTTCAAAGTAATGAATTACTGAACTTGATTCACTCAGATTTGTGTGGACCTATGAGAGTCCCATCCCATGCTGGTTCGCGTTATTTTGTTACTTTCATAGATGACAAATCGCGTTATGTCGAAGTCAGTTTTCTTAAAACTAAAGATGAAGTGAAAAATGCATTCATTAAATACAAAGCTGCGGTCGAAAATCGTCTAGGAAAGAAAATAAAAATCCTTCGGACTGATAACGGTATCGAATATCGCGGAGAAGAATTTAATAAATATATTCAAGAATGCGGGATTAAACGAGAATTCTCTGCACCAATGACTCCTCAACAGAATTCGAGAGCTGAACGCATGCATGAACCGCACTTTAACTGAAATGGCCAGATGTTTGTTACTACAAAGTAATCTACCCCAATCCTTTTGGGCTGAAGCCTTGAACTGTGCTGTTTATATTCGTAATCGTTGCCCGAATCGAAGCCTGGGAGTAAACAAAACACCTTATGAATTATTTTTTGGCATCAAGCCAACTGTATCTCACTTCAAAGTATTGGACAGAAATATTTTGTACTTAATAAAAGGTCTAGAGGGAAGTTCGATCCTCGTTCAGAAGAACATATATTTGTAGGATACTCAAATGAATCGAAAGCATACAGGTTGTGGAATAAAAATTCCAGAAAAATCGTTATAAGCCGAGATGTTAGATTCATTGATGAATTTGAAAACTCTACTAATTATGATAAAGATTTAGAAGTTTTATTTTTCGAAAATATTCCTAATAAAAAGAAGGAAGAACCTCTGAATGTAAAGCAAATATCGGCTGATGAAATAACAGAAGACCCCTCAAATATGGCAGAATCATCTGATAATGAAGATTCTGATTCCGAAGCACTACCTGAAATGCAGATTAAAAGGGGGGCCAGGTCGTCCAAAGAAAGTCAAGACTGGGAAGCCAGGAAAACCAAAAAAGGAGTACCACAATATAAACATAGAAAAGGAAGAAGCACAAATTGCTGAAGAAGATACAAATCCGACATTAGAAGAAGCATTAAATGGAAGTTATGCTGAAGAATGGCATAAGGCTATGCAAATTGAGTATGAAGCACTTGTTAAAAATGGTGCATGGAAATTGGTAAAGCGACCACAGAACAAAAAGGTAATAGGATGTCGCTGGGTTCTTAGAACGAAATATAACGCAGATGGAACAGTTCAAAAGAGAAAAGCTCGATTGGTTGCTAAAGGATTTGCACAGGAACCTGGAATTGATTTTAATGAAACCTTTGCTCCAGTAGCCAGAGCAAGTTCTGTAAGAACTGTGATTGCATACAGTGTTGAACAAGACCTTATGTTATATCAACTAGATTTTGTTATGGCTTATGTTAACGGAGATTTAAAAGAAGAAATTTTCATGGAACAAGCTAAAGGTTTTGAAGACCAAAATAATCCTGATTATGTTTATGCTTTGCAAAAGTCTATTTATGGTTTGAAACAAAGTAGACGACAGTGGTATGAAAAATTAGACAAAAAACTCAAAAACTTTGGATTACAACCATTACAATCAGATAAGTGTGTATACAGGATGAAAACATCTCAAGGTGAGTTAATTCTAATTTTATATGTTGATGACTTAATTATAGCAACAAATAGCTGTGATTTATATGCTGAATTTAAAGGTTATCTTTCTAAAGAATTTCATGTTAAAGATTTAGGCAAACTTCATTATTGTCTTGAATAGAATTTAATCAAGATGTAAATAATAATTCTATAAGTTTATCTCAGCAGAAATATGTTGATAATATTCTACGAAGGTTTAATATGCAAGATGCAAAACCAGTAGCAACTCCTTTAGATCCTAGTGTAAAATTAAGTAAAGAAATGTGTCCTTCTGAAACTGAAAAGGAAGAAATGAACAATGCACCTTATCGCCGTCTAATTGGTTCGCTTATGTATCTTTCTGTGTTTACTAGGCCGGATATTACATATGCCGTCAGTCACCTGAGCCAATTTAATAACAATTTTGGAAAATTACACTGGTTGGCTGCAAAGCGCGTTCTTCGATACTTAAAAGGAACTAAAAACTATTGTTTAAAATTTCGAAAGACTGGAAAAGCACTTATTGGATATACCGATGCCGACTGGGCGTCTGATGTTAATACTGGAAAATCGTATACAGGTTACCTATTCAAGCTAGCTGGAAATCCAATAACATGGGAATCACGAAAGCAACAAACTGTTGCATTATCAAGTACTGAAGCAGAGTACATCAGTCTTTCAGAAAGTGCCAAAGAAGCAGTTTATTTACGTCGTTTTCTTAAAGAATTAAATTTTACTGCTGATTATCCAACCATTATATATTGTGATAATCAAGGTGCACAGAAGCTTATGAAAAATGCTGTTTATCACTCACGCACTAAACACATAGATATTAGACATCACTTCATTCGTGAAATTTATGAAAGAAATGAAATAGACGTTAAATATGTGCCAATAGAGAAAATGCCTGCTGATGTACTGACAAAAACATTGACTGCTTCGAAACATTCTAAGTGCTGTAAATTAATTGGAATGACTGTAAATGTTTAATGTTTATTTTTTTTTTCAGCCGTCAAACGTCGAAAGGGGGATTGTTGTATCATAAATTATAATACGACGTGTAGCTTAAGAGAGCTTCTCCTGACGCATGCGCCGTTCGCGTGCGTTTATCCGCGCGGTGATGATGACGTAACTGTTTATTACGTATGTATATATATGTATACCATTCTTACTTCTTCGCCCTTTTTTCTATGCTGTATGCAGCTATGTTTAAGTTAATCTCTGTCATTAAAAATGTTCATTGATATTACAATCTATTTAGGCTCATTTATTTCTTCATATATATATATATATATATATATATAATTTATCAAGCAAAGCAGTAATAACAATTTGTGAAAAACCAATTTTGGTCTAGAAAACATCTTGCGCAATATGCTGCAAAATAAGTAAAATATAAAAATTGTAGAAAGCTTGCCTAAAAGTTACCAAGAGCTGCTGCTCCAAAAGGTTTAAAACGTTTTCAAAAATTAATACACATGAAAAGCAAATCATTAGACATGTAAAACATAAATAAAATTAAAAAACTGAAAAAGTTAAAAAGTAAGGGGAAAAAGGTAAATTAGCCAAATTCGACTTCCAAACAGGCTTTTCAAGGGAAATTTCATTTATTTGAACGTCGAATCAAGCTAACCCCATTACGCGTTTCGCCGAAACAGACAATTGAAACTTTTTCGCTAAAAAAATTTTTGACAAAGTGTCTTGGAAATTTTAATAGTCTCAATTCTCTGTTCCAATTTCCCGACGCATCCGCTCAGAATGACACATTAAGGTGTTAAAATATGTTAATCAAAATTAAAACTTCCTAAATCTAGTCTAAAATTAAAATCAAAACGAAAATAAATAGCGATGAGCTATTAGTCCTAAAAATACAAAAACATACGGGCTGGGCCTGCAAGCTTAAAGATTAACAATTTAATTATAAAATAATAGATTTTAGAAAACTGTAAGAAAACCTGTAATTAATATAAAATAAAAAATTAGGAAAAGAAACGAACAAACTCAGTGGGTCTTGCTAAGACCAAGAAAAAGTTGTAACAAAAGAAACAAAAAACTGACCTTTGGCGATGCAAAGCTGTCCCTCTGAAACTTGTTTAAAAATGGCTGCTAACTTCTAGCGTCTTATTTTGGATGACGTACTGAGGGGAGCGAAGTGCTGTGGGCGTTTAGCCAATGCGAAGTGATTTTCGTTGTCTGCAACTCGTCTCCTATTATCGAAGGTGGCCAGAAACCTCGGAAACCGTGTAAAGATCTCAAAAAAAAAAATATTTTAACACCTTAATGTGTCATTCTGAGCGGACGCGTCGGGAAATTGGAACAGAGAATTGAGACTATTAAAATTTCCAAGACACTTTGTCAAAAAATTTTTTTAGCGAAAAAGTTTCAATTGTCTGTTTCGGCGAAACGCGTAATGGGGTTAGCTTGATTCGACGTTCAAATAAATGAAATTTCCCTTGAAAAGCCTGTTTGGAAGTCGAATTTGGCTAATTTACCATTTTCCGCTTACTTTTTAACTTTTTCAGTTTTTTAATTTTATTTATGTTTTACATGTCTAATGATTTGCTTTTCATGTGTATTAATTTTTGAAAACGTTTTAAACCTTTTGGAGCAGCAGCTCTTGGTAACTTTTAGGCGAGCTTTCTACAATATATATATATACGAGTGATTATCATATTAGTCCCCCTGTTTAGAATAATTAACAAAATTGCAGTCTTGTACTCTAAAATAATGTTAAATATATTGCCAACTAAGCGGAAAAAGAAGTTAAATCATAAAGGAATTAAGCTTAAAGGAGATTAATTATTGCGAGATGAGGATTAATTTGAATGCTGAAAGATTTACTTTCAAACAAAGTTTCAAGATTAATCTTTTGAAATTAACATAAACAAGCTCTTTTAGTATGCAGCAGAGCTTGTGTTATCAAGGTCTGAAGAAATGGGATGAGAAGAGAATTTGCATTACCGGAAATTCGTATTACGAAAATCATTCTATTTGTTTCAAAGAGATTATAATACTGAGAAAAGTAAAATAAAGGCTTATGCGATTTAGTAAGATTCAAATATGCGCAGAATAAGAACATATAAAAATCTTAAAATTTCTTTAAAGAGTTTTTCAAGAAAAGAAATGTTAGATTAAAAGTATTATCATTAACATATTATCACATTTGTTACATTCTTATCCCCCCCCCCTTTCAGCGTGCCTTCATGCTGTAACTGGAAGCAGACGCGTTGCGTATTCAGGAGCTCCGGCGTTCGAGGTCGCTGAACATTTTTCACGTCTCCATGACTAAAAATGCCTAATCACTCTACAAGTTAAGTAGACTTTATACGGATGAAAAGCAAGATTTACTCTTATTGTATAAACTGAGATCTCAATTTTATTACATCATTAATTTTGAATGAACCATTTTTTTCTCTTCCTTCTGCAATTTCAATAAACACATTTGATCCTGATAGCTTTCCATTTCAGCCTGGAATGCTTAGCAAGATTAGATTGAATTATTTCTTTACTTTATTAAGGAAAGATGCTGAAATTACTTGCTTTAGGAAAAGTGCCATCCTGGAGCATTTTCGATGTAAATAGGCATAGGATAAAAATATGAAAATTCCAATAACAGCATCCGATAATGAACGTCAGCTTAGGTTAGGTTATTTGAATGCACACGAGGGCTATCTATTTACAGGATAGGATGCCTTCGTGAAAATCGTTTTAAAGGTAACTGGTTATTCATGGTAGTTATGGGAAAAACTACGAAAAACAACTCTACAGCCTATACGTTCACCTAGTTTCAAAACTAGAATGAACCATCAATATACAGGGATATTAATCACTTGGTCATTGATGGGACTTGAGAGTTTGGAGAGTTGAGAGTACTCTGATATCATACATATTTGGAAAAAAGTAAACGAAAATATTTGGCGGTGAGAAAAAATTTACGTTGTTAAGTATCCGTTTTCAAAATCCTATTGTTAATGTTTCACTTAAACGGCATTTTTTAAATATTCAATTGCTAGTCAATGAGCCTGCCATATTAGTAATAAAAACACCTACCTTAAATAAAAATACTTAACTTATTAGAAGGGTGAAAAAGGTCTCAAGCTTCTATTACCTATCCCATTAAATATTGTTTCTTAATAATCAAGAATATAAACTTATAAAACTTAGCAAGCCAACTTTACTGAACCAGATAATGATACTATAATAAATTCCTTATGGCTATCTCCCCCCTTGTACATGTTTAACCACTGTTCAATACTCTTTTCACTAACATTTTCTCCACTCTTCAACATTGCATGAAGGTTGAAGAAACAACAAATAAGCAACTACTAAGTATAATTTTAATTACAATTTCTATAAATAAGTACTTTATAATTTCATGTATAGGTACATAGCTGACTTCATTGCTATTAATAATTACAATAATTTTGTAAACATATATCTGTCTCACATACTTTAAACGTAATAAAACTAACAAAAATGAGGCTGAAGCAGATCATCTTGATCTACAAATTTGCATTCTGAATAATAATACTTTGTTTGACAAAAGAAGATCTTTCAGTTTCATAACTATTTTTAACTAACTGGAAATCTAACATCTACAGAAAAATTGTTGCTAACAATATTATTAATAAAAAATCTGATGTGTACACCACATGACTTCCTTGTACGGAATATTAAATTATACGCATTTTTTCTTGCATTTCGTTTATACTTATTGGATTTAATTAAATCTACTTCGCCGACAGCCCTTAAACCACAATACAATAAATGCATTCTTTAAAATTCACTCTATTTGTTTACCATAGCGACACTCTGGCGCTCGGTTCACTTAACAGTATTATATTTTGTTCATATTATAATTCAGAATGCACAAAAATTATATCATTTAAAGAATTATCTAATCGTTACCACATGTTCTATTCAAATACTATAATAAAGCTAGAACGATGTATAAAAGAAATTAAGCAAACAAAACAAAAAAGAAACAGTTTTTCACAGACGATTGAGTATTTCTCGTTCAATTAATTTAGTTCTCACTTCGCGACAAGGCAAAAATACATAAAAACTCAAAATATTTGTATTAAAAATTATTAATTATTAAAAATTAAATTACTATTTATTAAAAATTAAATTATTAAAAATTAAATAAATCTTAAACACTTATTCCCTCGAAAAAATTCCAGAAAGGATTAAGCATGATTTAAATCGCAATAATAATGAAGGCGTTATCTTTGTTGTTGCGAAGCTACGTTTCTCTACATTGGCAAAAAATTCACTACTCTGCTGTTTCAAATGTAAACAAGCAATGGCCGCCATAAAAAAAAATTAGCGGTCAAAATGGATATTTCCGTTGAAATATGCTGCCTGAAACTTTTCGCGATTACAATACTTCCTTTTTACTTCGTACAAGGAAGTAAATAGAGGGATAAAAATATTTGCAATGATAGCAATGGTTATACAAGTTTATTAATTAAAATGCCAGATGATAACAAAACTGCACATAACTTTAAAATATAAATAAGATAACAAAATTCCACATGACTTTAAGAAAAAAATTTCTAGCAAAAATACAGTCGTCAATTTAAAAATTACTTTTACCACAAAACTGCTGTTTTTCATGAAAAGCTATACCTAAACCATTATGGCGGATAGTGTGAATGTTCTTAACCCAATTGAATTAGGCACTCTTGTGAAAATTCTTACACTAATTTTATCTATCTCCTGTATTGACAAAATATGCCTACTTCAGCTACCAAATTTCAAGAAAGTCTGCTTGAATGAGCTCTCTATTCTGTAAAATTTAACAGTTTACATCATTTTTCTGCCCCTATTTTTCTTTTAGGTTACCTATAATTTATGGAATGTTTGCTAAATTCCTCTTTTGCCGTCTCTAAAATTGCTGTCAAGTTTATTTGATACTGCTCTTCATCACAATTTTAGCTTCTTTGAATTTATTTTAGTTATTGTTCAGACTTTTTTGTACTTTTTAAAATATATTTTTTCACGTGCACTACAACTATCTATCTTGCTGAAATAAAAAATAAAAAATAATCACTTTGCTATTAAGCACTACAAATTATTACATTCGTTGAACTTAACACTACAAGTTATTGCATTCATTGAATTGAAACGAACTTATACTTCCATCGAACTTTTTTTTTTGGGTGGTTATTTTAGATTTTTCCTAGAATTTATAATTCAGGTAACTCGATGTTCTTCCCCTTTACAAATTTTTCAATTTTACTACTCATTGAATGTTACAATATGTTACAATAGAAGGTTATTTAATTCTATTTATTAATATTAATCAATTTACCTAAATTAATTACTTAGCCTACTTCAGACTTAGCAACTACTAAGCAGAACTGATCTACAGTGGATGGACAAAAATATGGAAACACCTTGTGAAATGCATGTTTGAAAAGAGAGATTGATTTTAACGAAATATGTAGGTGGCGCTGGCATTTTTGACTACTGACGCCACCTATACAACTTCGTAAATGTGCTAAACAGTTCAGTTGTTGTCGGAGTACTGTTATGTGAGGTTATCATTGCATTATGTCAGAGTTAACAGACTTCGAACGTGGGCAAATTGTTGGAGCACGTATGGTAGGTGCTTTCGTAAGCAAGGTAGCCGAGGTGTTTAGTGTTTCAAGAGGCACTGTATCGAAGATTTATTCCGCATATTTGAAAAGCGGAAAAACATCATCTGCTAAATCACAGCGCGGACGAAAGTGTGTCCTGAGTGATCGTGACAGACGATCATTAAGGGCAATTGTGACGAAAAATAAGAAGACCACAGCTGCAAAAGTTACTGCTGAAATAAATATTGTGTTACCGAACCCTGTGAGTACCAAAACAATTAGAAAGGAGCTTCATAAACAGGGAATTGCTGGCCGTGCTGCAATTGAGAAGCCACTCATCAGTGATGCTAATGCCCGTAACAGGAAAAGGTGGTGTTTAAGTCATAAAGCCTGGACTATAGAGCAGTGGAAGCGAGTAATATGGTCTGACGAGTCTTCTTTCACATTGTTTCCCACTTCTGGCCGAGTTTACGTCTGGAGAACGCCATCTCAAGCCTATAATACAGACTGCTTGTTGCCAAGAGTGAAACATGGCGGGGGTTCTGTTATGGTTTGGGCAGCCATATCGTGGTTCTCTGCTATCCCCATGATAACTGTGTCAGGGCACATAACTGCCAAGACTTATGTGAACATTTTGGCCGATCAAGTTCATCCCATGGTACAAACTTTGTTCCCCGATGGTGATGGTGTCTTCCAAGACGACAAAGCCCCTGTTCACACAGCTCACATTGTCCAGGACTGGTTTTCTGAGCATGAAGATGAGTTATCCCATCTCCCCTCGCCACCACAGTCACCAGAACTGAATATTATCGAACCTTTGTGGCCTACATTGGAACGGAAAGTGCGTTCTCGTTATCCACCGCCACATCGTTATCTGAACTTGCCACCGTTTTGCAGGAAGAATGGTATAATATTCCCTTGGCAAACACACAGGAACTGTATTTATTCATTCCGAGAAGACTGCAAGCTGTTTTGGATGCCAACGGGTTTCCTACACCATATTAAGCAAAGAAACATGTTTTTTTAAAGGTGTTTCCATATTTTTGTCCAACCCCTGTATATATTTAAAAACATTTTTCACTTCAAAACTTCAGTTGAGATAATATTGCAGATATTAAGAACTAACTCTTCTTTTTGTTACTTTTTATTTTTATTATATATTTTTAGATTGTAACCAATCCTTTAATATAAATTCTGCTGCTAATATAAACTGTTGGACTAAGAGTAGCAACGAGGGTGCCCTCTGGTGAGTAACCAGAGAAGTACTCCAGTGAAAGACAAGTGATTAACCTGGTAGGTTGTATCAGACTTTTGCTCTGTAATTTTCTTAAAGTTAAATGTAATGTCCGTGTGTAACTTAAACCCTGTTAATAAATTATTGTTACACTATAAAGGGCTCTATTATTACTCCATCTAAAACGACCCCCCTCATAAGATGAAATTTTCATTTATTATTTTTTCATATCTTGTACTGCTTCTGTGTTATATCCTTTTTAGACTCGGTCCACTTAAATTGAAAATTATTTGATTTTTGAACTTTTTTGCTCGTTTATGATTGGAATGCTATATTTTTAAAAATTTTTAATTCGGCCTATATAATTTCAAAATTCGTATATGTTTTTATCTTTTCGTGTATTGGATTACTTATATTTGCATGTTTTTTTGTTGGACTCTGTCCGCTCAAAATAATATTTTGTGCTTTTTAATTATGCTTTTGAAGCTATAATTTTGCAATTTCTACACTATTTTCAATTTCTACATAATTTCTTCGGCTTGTAGGAGCTGGAAAATTATAGACACAGATTACATTGATTGTTTTTCTTGAGATTATTATAAACGTTTATTTGTGCCTTTATTGGTTCAAAAATAGGCTGATATAGTACATACTTCTCTCGTTGCACCAACCCCTGATGACGATCAAGCGAAAGATGCAAATTTCTTATTTTATTTTTTCTTTTGGCATATTTTCCCCTACTTTTTCTTGCAGTTTGTCACAGTATTTCTGGTTTTGGGTTTTGCATAAGATTGAATATGGGATAAATACTAGACTTATTATTTATTTTATTTTCATTACTATATATCTATATATGTATATATATTAGGCTTTTTCAGCCTAATATTGACTCTCATTTTCTTATAAAGTACAATAAGAACGCATTGTACCAACTTGAGCTTCTCAATGAATTATTTCAAAGACAAATAGTTTCAGAGAAAAGAGCTGTTTAACCTTATGTTCGAGTCTATAATTTTTAGAATACCTCAGTTTGAAGATGAACGCTATTTTCAGCTTCCTACTGTACCATTCATTCTATGAAATAAGAATCATAATAGCACAGGAATGGGATATCTGGGATTAAAATGTTTCCGACAGATTCGCTGAAGTATATGTGACATCGCTCTGAATGAACTTTATTTGTAAAACGAAAGACATCAATATCAGGTGTTTAAGTAAATATTACTTAACCTATGATATATAAGATTTTAAAATAAATATATCTAAATGTCTCAAAACATTAAACGTTTATTAAATTTATGAATGCTTACTTCGGTTTATATTTTTATATTCTGCAGCTAATGTTTTTCCCAAAACATGCTTGCATAAATTAATTAAAAAAAATGATGTATATCACAATTCTTTCCAATTACTGCAGTAACGCCGGCTTGGCGTAATGTGATTACGTTAGCCTCTTTCTGTTCAGGTAATGTAAATGAATGTTAGTACTAAGTATTGAAGCAAAACAGATTTCAAAGCACATAACACAAAAATTCATATTCCAAGCCTCGTAACCAACTCATCATCAATTTTAAAGGTCATAGCATAATAACATCTAATTCGCTTCGCATAAAAATGTATATTTTAGCAGAAGTTTGATCAAAAACAAAATTGAGTAAATTTAGTAATTTTGAACTGTTTAAATTTACACGGAAACTCTTTTATAAACTACCCACATTCACATTACTTCTGGTAAATTATCTTCATAAGCACACTGGTAAGATTTTGTATACAGTGCCTCCCTTATTTCGTCACTGTTAGAAATTTCTCATTATTTTAACCATCTTCTTTATAAAATTGTAGAAACTATTAACTTTTAGGGGTTGGAAACGTTAAAATTTTACTATAAGCAACTATGCTAGGAACTGAACCATGCATTTTTAAAAGCTATATGGTTACGATAACCACTGCATTAAAAGAAACGAATCGGAAGGACTAACTCAATTCTTTACCCTCCTGCACCCTACTTAAAGAGTGAATGGGTAAAACGGACGAGATTACAATCTGCCAAATCCTAGGAGTGATGCTACCGTCCTCCACGCATTATTTGGGGTGATACTGCAGAGATTACTAGATTTTTCTGTACGGTACGTATGCCAGGAATAGAATCGATGGTGCTAATCACTGCATCATAAGAGCACGCCAGGGCATACTTTATATCGTACAAATTCTGTCGTGTTTCTTGGTTGGATCCGTTTGATGAAGGGATTGGTTGGGTACTGTTCGTCTGCATTAGGATCACTGGTATCATGACAATTTTAAATGTATTTTTGTGTCACCAACACTGAATGTATTTTGTATTTTCATCACTAGTGTCATGACAATTTTAAATGTATTTTTGTGTCACCAACACTGAATGTATTTTGTATTTTCATTGTATAGTATTGTATAGCATCTACTGTATCGTATTATATTGTGGTATTGTATCTACTGTATCGTATTGTATTGTGGTATTGTATAGTATTGTATAGTATCTTATATCAGTTGGCTTTTAGTACAGGTTAAATATGTTAATTTTTTTTTGTATTGTATTGTATTGTAATATTGTATAGTATTGTATAGTATCTTATTCGTTAACTTTTATGCAGGCTAAATATGCTATTTTTATTCCTCATAATCGTATAATTAGCCTTATTGCATGTTTTTTCCACAATACCACGTGATCAAGTGTATTGTACCGCTATTGCATTCTGTTACATTGTATTCTTTTATTTTTATTTCTTTTGGTATATCCTCTGTGTATTGCTGTAATCATTTACATTCATTATTTCACTATGTTCTCTATTTTTATGTTATATTGTCATTAAGTCTAATTCTACTGTCTATATTTATTCATTGTATATTATTGGGCTGCCCAACATCAGACTGTACTTTAGCTTATGTATATTCTATATTTGTGTGTATTACACCTTTGTAAAATTTTTGCTTATTGTCCAAACTCGCCCTTTTTGGCCCTGCATGCTTTTGTTATTTTATTTAATAAATGTGGGGCCTGGGCGGTTGTTGGGACTGTCTTTCGTGGGCATTTGGTCTGTTGGACTGCTCCCGGGTTGAATTTGGCTCTGGGTTTGGGCGCCCGGCGCGTGGCTTCTTGTAATTCCTCTTTAGGCTCTAGATATAGGTGGACGTGGTGCTATACCGATTAACCTTTTGGTAAAGGGACAGTGCCCACGTCCTCCGTTGCTTATCGCTTTAATGACTTTGAACGTAACGTTTTCACCTTTCCTGAAATTTCTCAAAATTTGCTTTCATTAGAGCTTAAACATTCTCTATTTTATTATTTACTTATAGGCAGTCGAGATGTTATTCTAGGATTAAGAAAGTTACTTTTTCTCGTTAATACATTCACGTTTAGGTATATCTTGTATACCACGAAGGATCCTAGTAGGCTCAAAACTAAGATATATTTTCATAACTGATATTCTGTGTTGATTGGCTGAATTGCAGAAGTGGACGTTTCTGGAAGGTATACAGTTTTGATACTTTTAAGGTCGTGATGTGAGCTGTGAATTTTAGTTAGAAGAACAATTGAGAAATTCTTTCTCTGATTCATTATTCCCAATTTATACTCTATTAATTTAAAAATGCCGATATCTTCAAAACATTTTAACTTTGCAACTTATTTTTCTCGCTTTCAAGTTATTTTTGAATTATAAGAGATCATTCTGTAACTTTTGATTTATTATTAA
The DNA here is from genome assembly GCF_044657685.1 of Stegodyphus dumicola. Taxonomy (NCBI): domain Eukaryota; kingdom Metazoa; phylum Arthropoda; class Arachnida; order Araneae; family Eresidae; genus Stegodyphus; species Stegodyphus dumicola. The sequence continues at coordinate 108,753,586 of NC_140777.1, forward strand.
ACAACTTGATAGTTGTAATAAGCGATAAATTATGTTTATTTTTATGCACGAACAAGAAACATTTTGAAAGCAATATTTAAAGATAATTCTAACTACCACTGCATTAAGCGGCGATTATTGCATTATGATTTAACAAAACTAAATTTATTTAGTCTTTTAATTTAAATGGGTAATTTATTTGATTGAATACCCATAGGCAAAATCCTCTCTCCTTAAAATGAAAATTTTGGTCATTAGCGTTTGTTTCATTTAGTATTCAGGTATTCTTGTGACATTTAGTGAATAGTTTATACGCATAAAATTTAGGAAATGAGTCATCATTTATGACTTTTATTTTCTCTTTTTGATAAAAGTTTAGTTTAAGTCTTAATATTCTCATTATTATAAATATATATATATACTAAAATAACAGATTAGGTTCTATTTTTCGAAATTATTAAGCTACCACATGAACTTTAGAGCGAACACAAATATAAAATTCCCGCTACACAAATTCCATTTTATAAACTTAACATTTCGGTATTTAATGTATTTATTAAGTCACTGGAATATGTGCGGTTAAATAGTTTAACAAACACTAAATTTCTTCAAGCTGAATAATTTAATTTCAGGTATTTGTGATTGCGATTGTGTGTATTTTTCCCTTTTCATCTTTCAAAAGTATTTCTTTAGCATTTAATAATTCATTTTAGCGCCTTTTAACATTAAAAGTCTGTTAATGTTGCAATTACTTTCAGTAAGGCCTTAATTTATTTTATGTTAATTAATTAGTTACTATAATTTTGATATTTAATATGATTTCTCCCTTCCTTATTCCTCAACAGAATGTAGATTAGCTTTTAGGATAGATAAGCTGAGGGTTTTTGAATATTAGACAGAAAGCCTCTGGCATGCGAGTAGCATTGTTAAAATTCTGCAAACTCTGTCTAAACGAGATTATACCGGTTTTGGCATTTTCCCTAACGGATTGCTTTAAACTTACGCTCCGGTAAAATATTGAGCCAGCTTATATTCGATTATGTATTTGACTGTGTAATCTTAGACTACTTTATAAAAACTTAAGTTATTTGACTGTTAGTATTTAATTTACATTGCCGCAAGTAGTGGCTCTTGTCTGTCACACAATTCGTGCCTTTTATGTTAATAGTTCAAGATTAAATAAAAGAGTTATTTAAAACTTTTGTAAGTCTTTGTTACATTACTTCAGACATAGCGATAATTTCCTAGCTTGTTTAGCACGATTGCAGGACTTAAATTCAGCTTCCAGATCAATTATAACCTTAAACCGTAATAAGTAAAAGTGAAAAAAATAATAAGCCTGGAAATAGCTCTCTAATTTGAGTATTCTTTAAGAAGTAGAATGTTTCTTGTGAATGTTTTATATACTTTTACATAAAAATTTATATTTAAGAGCGGATATTAATTTTAGTCCAGTAGTATTAAATACTTATTAAGTGAGCACTTTTAATTTGAAGGAATAGGAATGGACACATGGGACGTAAGTAAACCAGATTATTGCAAAAAAAAAAAATAATTCAATGCATACTTTATTTTCTATAAAAATGTTTATAATTGGGAATTGTAATTTATTTTCCCTGAGTAGATTTTAGTAAAATTACTAAATTGATTAAAATTTAGCAGCGTGTGTTAATTCCTCATCCGTTCATATATTGCAAAACTGTTATAGTGGTTCTATCGTGCTCTTCGTTTTAGCAGTTTCATTCATAGTTATTTTTTAGTGTTTAATCTTCATCAGGTCTAATATTTCGTCTAAAAGTGCAGATATGGAGCGGCTATACTCAAAATTTATAAGATGCATTAAAAGTAGGGTCAAATTTCATAAAATATTTGTTTTGTGGCAAAGTCCATAATGCATCAGATTTCATAGAAGTAACTATTTTACAGCAAAAGTTGTTATAACTATGTGAGTCAATAAAGTCTTGAATTCCTACGTTCTTCCAAATTTGAGATCTTTTATTCTTAATCTCATTCTAGCGTTCTGTGGCGAATTTATGATTGCTAATAGTATTTTTCCATATGGATCATACTCTACTCTTTGCAAAATAAAAATTTCTAGATCTCAGAGTGGAAGAATATGTCATTTTAAAACGAAACGTTCTCAAATATTAATGCACTTTTTAATTTAGATATAATAATTTAATTAATTTGAAAAGTTTCTGTAAACTTAAAATAGAGTATACAGTTATTTAGTAATGAGTTTTAAAAGTAAAATATTCCAGACAGCATTTAAGTATCGTACGGAATTGTGGCAACCAATCAGGTGCCGACATACCAATCAGGTGAATCACCTGCTATTCATCGTGGTTTTTTTCCCTCCCATGTCACAGGTTGACATATCCTGTTCATCAGTTTTGTAAAGCTCAAGGAAAGCATCCATTAAAATACTTTTTTTTTACTTACATCGAGTATGCTCCTTTGGTAGGTAATCTGGTTTTACAATATGCAAATACATTTAACATTACCAAAAACGAAATAACAGAACACTGATTTAATTTACAAAACCAAACAAATTCTTCAGCTTAAACGGCTTGAAAATACAGGAAAATTTTAATAGTATTTTTCTCTTAACCATTATGTAGATTTCTCCTCTTTCCTGTAATTGTTTAATTACACTTTTGAATTGAATGTGATTCTTGATTAACCATGTACTTCTCCCTGGTATTAATCCAATTACACTGGTTTCTACTTTAGTTTTTAATGCATAGGAACTTTACTCTGAAGCGTAGTTATCTTTGCTTTTAAGATTCTCTTACCCTTAAAATATACATAGGAATACATTTGATTTATCATAATGGCTTTAGACTGTGCTTGAAATATATGAGCTCGAGCAGAACGTCATAAATTCGTTTACTTAGAAATCAGCCATTTTCAGTGATTTTAATAACGTCACAAGAATTTGTTAATAATTGCAGTTTTAAGGCAACGATTTATTAAAAGATTTCAAAAGAATGTTACGAAACTCAAATTCTTAAAGTATGTTTGATACAGCAAGGCATTATTAAAATGAAGTCCCAAAACGCTTTATAATTGCATGTTTCTCAAACTATTTTACAGTTACTGCATATTGCTACAATTTTAGTTACTCATTTTTAAAATCGTACATAATTATTCGAGCCAAGTAATAAATGAATGTCTCCGTAAAAGAATTTTTATATCAAAGGCTTATTTTTTAAAGACCTGGAAAGATAAATTTTTATTTTATATTGAAGTTCTCGTTCTTCTTTAGTAATATTTTCTGTGAATCGAATATAACACGAACTTCTATACCAGAGGTCTCAGTCTCAAATCGCATGCGGTTCGAATGCATGATTTGAAAGCAGCTGTTGAGCTTTAATATTCTTAATAAATTAAAAATTTTTCTAATCAAAATAAAAATTGTTTTTTGAAAAAATAAAAAAAAAATAACTAAATTTTATATTTTAATTCCTAAATATTTATCAAAATGCACATAACAATATTATTTAAAACAAAACAAAAATAATTCAAATTATATTTTTTATCATTTTTTATTTCGTCAAAAAAGACACAGTTTTTTAACTATACTGGTGTGCAAAACTTAAGCAACAGGTTCTTTTTCGCATAACTCCACGAGGAATCATCTGAGAGACATGAAATTCAGAATTAAGAGACAGCATTTTGTATTTAAACGATGACGAAAGCATTAATTGCGCTGAAAATTAATGCAGTACATTCAGTATGAAATCAAAAAAAAAAAAAAATAGGCTTTATTGAACTCATACTATCGTTATACATGATTGTCTGTACAAGAGGAAGAACAACAAGCAGATGTTCCTTACTACGGGATATGCCTTCCCCTTACTGCAATGGTTGCTTCGAACGGTCTCTCCATACTCAGCACCAGATTGTCCAACAGATCTTGAGGTAAGAGTGCCCATTCCTCAATCAGCATCTGTTTCAGTTGTTGGGTGTTCCCCGGAGGATGTAATTGTGCCACAAGGCATCTCCTCAAAGCATCCAGCACATGTTCTACGGGATTTAAATCAGGGCAGCACGCTGGCCAATCCATTCGAGTAATATCTTCACTTTTCAGTAGCTTCTGAACAGCAGGAGTCTGGCGTGGCCGTGCATTGTTATCCATAAAAACGAAATCTGCTCCAATGGCACCTCGGAACAGACGCACGTGAGGAAGGATCACTTCCTGACAATAGCGATCTCCGGTTACAGACCGACTAGTGTTTTTAGGGGATCCAAAAGCCAAATCTTGTATCAGAATGATCATAATCCAACACCCTTTAGTTCGGGCTCCACAGTAGATACATTAGGATAATTTTTTGGGAGCCGGAGAGATGAGAAATGAGCAATCGCGTTCGCCGGGAATCGAACCACGGACCTCTGGAATATCGGCTCCGCGTGCACCACGAAAGCACGCTAGGAAGGCGGGAGAAATACCTTATACTTTCCTTAATGAAAATTACATATTGAGGTACAAAGACACTCGCCATTACACATACTCAGGTTCAATTTACTTAATGATAACTTTAAATTTCTTTATTTTTACTAAGGCAGACAAAAACATATCAATAAGGATCGCATATTCTTAGCTATACAATTTAATTGTTTTATCGTAACTATTAAGCATATCTTTAACACATTAACTTTCAACATACACATAACAACAACATACACATAAAAACTTATTACCTAATTTAAAAAAAAAATACTGACTAATATTTTCCAATCTACACATAATTTACATACTCATTCATGCGTGCATGAAAGAGGTGAAAGGTACTTACGACGTTTTCTGCTTCAAAGTAATTTCCTATAGTCTGATTTTGTTTATATGTACCCTGACTTTTATACGGTTTCGATACAGTTCATAGGAGGACTGTATTGCACACTCTTAGATACAGTTCAAAGGAACACTGACTTTCTCTCAGATCAACATACTTCATAAGAGGAATCGTTTTCGGTGTCTGTAACCTCGTCTTCTGTCTGGGAGAGGAATCCTTTTCGTTTGGCACTTCACATGAAGGTTTATACCTGCATCACCTAATCATGACAACCGCATACAAGAAACTTTATAAATCAGAAAAGAAATCTTTACCGCTTCGTCTTTTCAAGACACCTTCGTTAAATTACATTCTTTCCCGATCACACACTGAGCACATTTTTAAGCCAGTGATCTACCGTTAGTCGTAAATTATAAAAATCATTCCTAGAAATCTAGAAACTGGAACACTTCATCTTCATCTAAAAACTGCAGTCTCTCCTCGCAAGGGGCAGCAAGCCGAATAATAATTAAGACTTGACTCGTATTTCCAAGATATCTTCGCTAAAATAAGTTCTTTCTCCGTCTCAGGATAAGCCTGTTTTTTTCTGTGGTTTTTCGTTTAATTATTTATCATCTGCAAGGCAAAACATTGATAAACCAAATCCAGCCAAAGCCCCCCCCCCCCAAAGACTAAAGAAAACCCTCTCTTCTTCAATCAGTTTCATCTTTTTTTCACTTCTTCTTCTTCAGTTTCGCTATCTCCGCATCCAACTCAAAAACCATTAGTTGAAGAAAAACTCTCTCTGCCTTCCTCTTTCAGTAAAATTTACACCCTTTTTTTCCTTCTTCATTTTTGTAATCTCCGCATTAAACTCAAAACTAGTAGCTGACGAAAACTGTGATCCATTTCAACCAAATCACTTTCTTTTAAATCCTCGCCTAATTATTAATTATGCAGCAACGACCGATGTAACCACGCCTCATTTCAAATTGGTGAATCGCAGTCTCCACGATATTATCCCAGCCAATTATAACTCTGTAAAAATTAGAGTAGGCGCCGCACATCCTTCTTTATCAACAGCGTGCCAAAATCTCAGGGTACTTTCCTCTTCCTGGGGAAAAAATTGGAAAACATCACGCCCCGTCAAAACGTCTCTTACGATAAACAATACTTTTGGCTACATTTTCTGTTTGCATCACAGATCAAGCAACCCTTAACCAAGAATGGCCCCTATTTTCATTCAAGACTTATTTTACAAAGACTTGCCGTCTTCAATATCAACGATCCCCTTCAGGTCTTTATGAATTCGCCGCTTCCTGCAGAACGCACAGTGGCCGAATTCTCATTACACAAAGGGAAACAAATTCACTGACACTGGAATGCACACAGACAGCAAAAAGTTCCTTTCCTTTATTTTTCTTATCTCGAAATTCCGATGCCAGCTTCGCAGCCCCGCCATATTTTGCCGATTAATTTCCTGTCAAGAAATCGACAGTTAAAAAACTCCTGAGACCAGAATTACTACATAACATAGATAATTAATCACGTTTGACTGAAATATACGATATTTGATTATTGATGTCTTACAGTTTCGAAAACTGCTAATTTGCATTGCCTGCCATAAACTCCGTAAGCCTGCAAAATTAATTAATAATTGGTGGTTCATACTATAGCAAGCAACAAATAAAAATTAAAAAGTAAAGTCATACCTACCAGTTAATTTTAAGACCGTCTGTTGTTATGTGATGCTTGGAATTAGCATAGCATTAGCATCTTATTTTACTTTCCAATCAATTTAGTAATATGAAGCAAATAAGTTCTTATGAGTAAAGGTATAATGAAATAATGATTTTCATTTCCTTTCCTACATACAATATAGGCAACGTTTTAATTCTTTTGACTTATTTTTAAAAAATTACTTTTCTGAAATAGGTTCCCCATAAAAAAAATTTACACATTTGAATGCATTTTCTCCCTCCTTATCCAGCGCCTTCTTAGTATAATTCTAAGCATGCCCGGCTAGCAGTTGGGAAGTTAGGAGTTCGGACCTCGACAAGGGTATTGCCCATTTTCAACGTTTCCTTCTTCGATAAAGTTAATGACTCTTCAGTGATGCCCGAATTAAAATGTGATGAACTACAATTTGTAATCACCAAGATTTGGCGATTGGTGGAGCGATTTTAACTGGCGAAGAATTTAAGGTGTGTTTTTCTTTCTTATCTAGTGCGTTTGAAGAATAAACGGAAGCACGTCCGCTTTGCAATCGGAAGGTTCCGAATTGGGATCCCAGCTAGGACACTGCACATTTTCATGATTTATATTTAAAAAATCTAGTGTCTACCCATTTAAGATAACCCTGAATAGACAAAATTTGAAGTCCACTACTGTAAAGCAAGGAATAGGATTTTATACAAAAATGATTATAAAATATTTTCATTTACTTAAAATTAGATATGTTTTTGAACGAAATTAATCAATGAAATTTTTAATACTTTTTATGGACACACAAGTAGTTCATACTTGAACTAAACAAAAATCATTTTTTTTTTTCTTTTTATAAGCCTTGAAACTGCACATGTGAGAAAACTGAGCGAAGAAATTGTGTTTTATTTGTTGAAAAACAGGAGACACAGTTTATTTCTATGGGATAAAATTAAAATAAAGCAAACATTGATACTTTATTGACGTCAAATAGTAAAATAAAATGATTCAAAAGATTAGTGACGCGAAATAAACGAAGTACAGAAAACTAATATTTATTATGCAGTTATTTTTCCTTTTATGTATACATGTTATGTATTTGCCAAACATTATAGACCAATTTACACACATCATACATACTCATCTAAATAATTTAATAGCCTTTTAAGAAATGTGCATTATGCTGCATTTGGTTTTCTGTTATTAATAAACGAGGAAGTTACAAATGAATTTAAAATAGATCGAATTAACCTTGAAAGAGAAAATGATACAGGTAATTCAATTTCAAATATTATATATACAGATAACTAGAGTTTTGGTATAGCATAAAATAAAGCAAAGAATTATTTTTATCATCTTATTATCAGGTAATTCAGTTATTACCACAGTTTAGTAGTTAACAGTACTTACTTCAGGATATATTTTACACAGCGCAGCTTTAAAGACTTTCAATCATATTCTTTTAATTCTCTACTTTGAAAATTTAGAATGGGAGCTGATACATCATATTATTGAGACTTTCATAAAATACCTTTTTTTCCTCGTACAAAATTTGTGGTATTCATTCCTGATAAGCACCGAATACTTAGCTGATATAACTTTTCACTACTCTCCAAGCTCTTAATGCCAGTCTAATACTTCAGCAGTGGTGCTAGCAGGAAAATAAGAAGTTATATACGTGCTATCAAAAAGTTGTTCTCGGAGCTTTAAATCTTAGCTCAAGGCTGTTATCTTGGATGCGTTCACCAAAATGATGGCGAAGAATGAGAAGGGAGAAAAAATCCCGCAAAATTTATCCGCCTCATTTAGTATCTACAACGTGGCAACTTCCGGGAGAAAAAGCTCAGCAACGACCACCTCAAAGACTACATCGTGAACGATATTACACCCGACGGGCAGACTTCGGTAGGATTTACTAAGAAAACTTTCCTTGAGGACAACCCTATGTAAGGGCATCCAAAGAATATGTCAATTGATCTTTGACGATCTAAGGACTAAATGAGGCGTCTAATCGGTTGCTATCGCGAGAAATTCTAAGCACTTTCGATATGAGCCAAACCGGGTAAGGGCCACAGTATAAGCAGCATACTCCAAACTTTCAGATAGATTCTAAGCCTGGGAGCTTATGTAGTTAATAATTATTAGCATCCAAAAATTTCTTAGCTTTTTGAATGAATTATTTCTAAATCTATAAGCAATTCGAGCTTAAAAATTCAATTTTATAAATTTCGCAAAAGACTTCGTTGGAGCTTATAAATTAATCCTTATAGGGATTATTTCACTCCCTTATATAAGTTATCCTTTATACGGATAATTTCACTCGAGCTTATAAATTCCGATTTTATAGAAAAGCTGCTGTTGAGAATATTTAAAATTGTCCTCAAGGTCAAAAGAAAAATAGTCAAAAATATGTAAGAGAGAGTAATATCTCATAATTATTTAATAAATAATAATTTGAGGCAATACTCTCACTCTATAGTCTAAAGATGCTTATTTATCTGCAATAGAATAAATTTATGAACGGAAAAACAAATCATTATACTTATTATACTCTTTTTTTATAAGAAGTGACAAAAGATAAATTTATTAAGCAGGAACACTTACTGTATTTCAGTTGAGGACAATAAATTGTAACAATGCACAAACTTGAGCTCATGTATTTTTATAAAATGGTTGGTTCACTGATAACGGAGAAGAGAAGTTTGAATGAAATACGAAATTTTTTAAATTTGATGGAGATAAAAATAAAAGAAAGAAGCAGCGTATAAGCTGTATTCATATATTTCAATTTCGCAACATTTGGAAACGTAATTTTCAATTGATTCTTTGAATTATTCGTAAGAATTTTGAGAAGCATATATGTATTACACGTCTTTGTTCATCTTGAAATATTTTTCCTAATTTGAATTGTAAAGAGTGAAACATATTTCAAAAGTGCAGGTTAGAAATAAAAATATAAAAGATTTGTCCTTAATTTTAAGCTGTACATAACAAGAACTCTTTAAAGCTAGTAAGTTATATACGTGATATTTTTCTTAGATGACTTGAGGAGAGAAGGCATCAATTGTTTTGCAATTGCGCATTTCAGAAAAGGGCTATTTATAAGATTTGAATCGTTTGTTTAAAATTTGTACTGTAATTGTACGAAAGCTTCATGCCATTGCAGATGACATAATGCGGGTTAGTTTTATCAGTGACGCAGTTTTGCTTCCAGGAAGGAGAAGTAGCCAAATTAAAGCTAGTAACTTTGAGTTTCAGATTTTTTATCCTACGTAAATGTGTAAGAAAATTCATTAATTTCGGTGACTTATCATGTTATTTCTTGAAGTCGACGGAAAGAATACTCTTGCTTGCTGTTTCAGATCTATACCTAGGCAGCCTCAGCAACGGAGATATGAAATCAGTCTTCACAAGACTAGACAAATCGCTAGCGATCGTAGGAGCAGGCTTGGCAGGGACCATTTGATACTGTCTTGCCGGCTCCCTTAGCTGTGGTCCTGCGCTACTTGGTTGATATAATTAAGATGATCTCCGGTGGGTTTGGCTGCATTCAGTCTTCTCAAGGAGAAATGACTTCGTGTCAATATCAACGTATGATCACCGTATTATCCTGCAAATTTTGCCGCCAGAGCAAGGTACCCTAGCAAATAAAAATTGACTAGGTAAAAGCGGCCGCGTGGATTGTCTCTCGGGGACTGTGCTATATCATTTAAGGGCGAAACCATGTAGCGCTTAGGTAATGACGCTTTTCCCTGAGTGTTCCTCTTCCTGTTCTTGTACATATGGAAAAAATAAATGACCCTTTTTTCCAAAAAGAATTTCAAAAGGGATTTAAAATAGATTCAAAAGGTATATTTTCGTGACGTCTGTACGTACGTGCGTATGTTTGTATCACGCATAACACAAAAATGGTTAGTCATAAAACGTTGACATTTCGTATATGGGTCTGCTATAACATTTAGTTGTGCACCTCATGTTTTGATTGCAATCTGAAAATTTGCTGCACCAAATGTATATTTGTACACCCACCCTCTTACCTGACTTAAATAATTCTAGCCGGCCTTTATCTCCGCACTCGTTAGTCCTAGTCATATACTTCCAAGTACAAAAGTACTTAAAGGACGAAAATATTCTTGCTTTGACAATGTCAGATTTAAAACAAAATAATTTGGGAAAAATAACGAAGTCTAACTTTTAATGCGGTCTTTAGTTCCTGTATTTATTTTTGGGAAAGTTTTATACTCGTTATGAAAATTTAAATTATAAGAAGTTTGACTCCCGCAAGTCAAAAATTGACCGGAATATTTAATTTAGAAATCTGCAATTTTTGATGTCATTTTTAGTTTGTCTTGAAAGATCTGTTAATTAAGTTAGAATGGTTCAGGGTAATTAGTTTAAGCGAAGTGCAACAAAGAGTGTCATAATTTAATAAGCTGTACAAGGATTCTTTTGAAATCTCTCTTATAAACTACGTCTAAATAAATAGTCTCTGATTTAATTAGAAATGCTGATATCAATGTAGAGCGTCAAATTCTCTAATTTGAAGGAAAAAGTTTCATTCATTTCCCAGAATTAAAAATTTAACGCTCACATATATCTTATAATTAATATCACGAGATTCTCAATTTCTTCTGTGACGTCAATTAGAGAAGATGAATGTAAAGCAAATATCAAGATTCTTATCATATAAATATTTGCGAATTAAGTAGGGACGCAGAAAAAGTTTTAAATACAAAAAATAAGTATTTTGTAACAAATTGTTTAGAGTCAAACTTCAAACCATATTATTCACTTATTGCTTTGATTAATCTTTCGATGCTTAAGATATATAAATTTTTTCTTGTTAAATATATCTGAACATAAGCTTGTTAAATATATCTGAACATAAGTGCGAGTCTCGTATTTTTTAATAAGTATTAGCTGTGCTCTTCTAGCTCCAAAGGTGTTTTAATTAGAAAAATGAAAGAAGTTAAATATTTTATGAACTTCATTTTAATACAAGTTATTATTACTGTTTTCAATAATTAATAAAGGAATTACAGCATAGCTATGTTGAGAGATTTAATCTATGTAAATTTTAGTGATCTAGTTAATAAGCATTTTTATTACAGAGTGAAAATATTAAAGACATTAGTATCGTTAAAAATGTGGGGTATGACCTAATATGGTCTGTTACTTTAAAACAGGCACCTTAAGGTAGCTGCCGTCCCCCCGCCCCCATATTGCAATCGTAACTCGTGTCGTCATCATTGCACAGCATTTATTTTGTCCACGTCACGTGAGGCTATAATTCAACTCAGCTTTCATTCGCGCGGTTTTCGCGAAGCGCAAAACACTAAGCGAAAATGAGGCGGAAAGCAATTAAGGGACTCTACCTTTTCTCAGCAGCTGTTGTTTTATCATTACAATAGATCTAAGGAGAATAACCTTGAAATTCATATTGATAAAGTAACCGATTATAGTAATAAGCATGCTTATACACAACGAGAAAAATACTGACCCCTTGACTCATAAAAGAATAAATGATTCTTTCGGGCAGAAAAGTTTTAAATCTCGCTTTACCTGACATCTATTGCAGTATAAATGTAGAGATAATAAATGATACTTTTTCCATTTTTTTCCTACTTATGCCTATTTCTATAGTTGCTAACATACCGAATATGCCTTCTTAAATTAAATATTAAAATTAATCATGGTTCTCATTAAAATTTTGAAAACGTAAAATTAAATAAATTAAAACAAAATATAAAGAGCAAAGTGTATAAAAATATGTTGAAAAGGAATTTTCCGAACACATTTCAAATATTTCAAATATTGTGTAATGAGTTATTTTCATTATTTTTTCATGAAAGTATTCCGGTTGATCCGAAAGTAACAGAAAATATGAAAATTGAGTTAAGTAGTACTCTGCGGTTTTTTCAGAAAGATATGGAATTTCTTTAATATTAAAGAATGTTTTGCAGCTACAATAATTATATTTTTCGCCACCAGATGGTGCTGCGATTGTGTTAGAAATTCGTATAGGGGCGCAGCACATTTCGAAACATAACTAGAATTAAAAATGTTCAATGTGACGATCGTCATTCATGAGAGCGGTCTTTAGATGTGGCACGACGCTCTTCAAGCATCATAGAGGATTCAACGACAGTTCCTGCAAAATAACGTTTTTTAATTTGCGAATAAAGTCTTTCAATACAACTAATGGCGATGATCGGTTTCTGCACACTTGTGACTTTGAGTAGCCCTATAATCCAGTGTTACATGTTATAAAGTCTGAGAGTCTGGCAGCCATTCATGTGGAAAAGAACGGCTGAGGAAAGTCATATAAAAATGGCGATTGCAGGAGATGCTGGGAAGTGTATATGCAGAAGCGCTCGATCTTGCAATGAACATTTCATCATGAAGCAATTGCTTCTCATACAAGAAAGGGGTGATGCTGTCTCTTAAATGCATTGCATAAGGCTCGACTGCGATAGAAACAACTCAAAATGCATCATTATAAATCTCACTAAAGGAAAATGGGATTACAAGGAATAATGAAGTTAATCTTCCTTATAGTGTCATCTTTGTCAGACACAAAATAATTTCTACACTCGCATGAATGTTCTGTCTCTCCCGGATGAGGCAGCTGTGGACATTTATAAATGAATTTATCAAGAGCTATGCCTTCTCATCGCATAAAATATTTTACAGCCAGTTCTCATTGTTTTCGTCTGTTGATAAGCCTAGTTTACAAATTCTTACTGTCTCTCGAAATGGATAATTTCTGATCTCTTTAGATTTTGTAAGGATATATCCTAGGGATGATTTTAAGTAATTGTCACACAGTCCCGTTCAAAATGTCAGTTCTTTTAGAACTCTTCACTCTCATTTGTCAATGAATAATGTGACTATTCTGCGAATAAAACGTTTCTGTATTAAAAATAATCTAGTATGCTTCTGTGCATTTCTGTAAAAATTACATCGTCCTTCTTTTCGAATTATTGAATTTTTAACTTTTCTGTTACTTTTTGAATATATAATTACGATGTATATATAAAATTTAAATGAATAAATACGAAGTAAACAGCAGTTCAAATCCTAAATCCATTGCGAGCTGATAAGCAGAGACAAGTGCTGGTAATAATGCAAAGGAAAACAAAATAAAAAATAAATTAAAAATTTACCCCATATTCAATTCGGAATAAACCCCATGGAAACAAAAACAGAATCACAGTGGCAAATCGCACGAATTACACGAATGGGAGAGAACCGTCGGTAAAATAATGCCAAAACTAAAAATGAAATATATACATGTTGCGTGCATAAACCACATTAGATATTAATTGTATTAATACTATGTAACTATGAACTTTTCTGATTTCTGGTGCAGAGAGTCTTAAGAAGGTTGGTTGAGTTGCGCTCACTAATGCATACACACAGGTAACCGACAAAGGGCTGGAGAAGTTTCTAGAGTTTTTCTCGGGTCTAAGAATAACATTTACGAATCAGAATATTTATAAATACACCTTAATAGACGATAGATAGGACGTAGAGTGTGGGTTTTCATATACTGCAATTTCAACAGAACACTGTGACTAAAAACATTAACTAAAACAATATATGAACATAAAATTGCTTTGGATCAAAGTGAATCACGTTCGCCGATTTTAAATCCGAGTCGAACTGCTAATATTCAGCGGTCTTAACCATTCCTGCATTTATGGAGCTGGATAGTGGAAAACATTGCCTCAAGTAATATGCTCAATGCTAGTGCCGCAACATGCTTGCAGACCGAGGAAATATCTTTTCTTGATATGGGCTATGCAAGCAGATATCAATACAAAACCATCACTGATGAATGCATTACAGAGAGCTATAGAGCAGGTCTTGCTAGAGAGATTTTGGAGAACTAGAGAGACTCATTTAACTATGGGAGGCACCCATCCTGTTGATGAGTCCCACTCATCAACAAGGAATTCCAGAGGCTGTGAAGGACTGTGTAATGGTAAGGGGTTTATTTGGCTGGAGTTTGCTACAACTGTCATTAAAAAGTGTGTATTCTTTTTGATGAATTACATCCTTTTAAAGCTCTCCAGTCATAGTGATGAAAATATTGGAACATGTTTTTTAACAAAAACATACACAGCAACACAAGACTAGAGATGTAAAATTACGATTAGAGGAAAGTCACTTGAGGTGGAAGTTTGCTACTGTTGTCTATCTTATCCATGAGTCCAGATCTTTATGTTATCGAATGCATCTGGGATGCTATGCGAACCACTGAGGAATACTGAAGTCATGTTCCTCCGAATGTAACAAAACAACAAATTACTGTGTAAGACGTGTGGTAGTTATTGACTAGAGAATATCTCCGCATACTCATAGATTCTATGTCTCGTCGTATTTCGGCAGGCTTAAGCTCTTATATGGAAGCTATCAAGCATAGAATGTCAAAACAAAAACGCCGAATTTTAATATTTTCATACAATATTTTATTAGAAAAAAAAATAGAATATATTCTTATGTACTTGCAACAGGTAAGGTTCAGGTTCAATAACCTCGAGCCTACCTAGCAACACTGGCATTTTATCATTGTTAATTTATTTCGTAGCTTTATTGCAGCTTAGTCGACATGGACCCTTACACAAAAATACAATGATTTTTGTTTGTGAAAACTCATTACAAGAATGCAAGTGTTGTGCAAAAAATTCTGAAAGAACAATTCACAATTTGATAAAGAAATTTGAGGACACAGGTTCCGTAACAGAAATTAAATACCACGGTTTCAATTTAGCCAGCCTGTTGATAATATCGCTATTATATGTGCTATGTAATATACTACTATATATTATATAGAGTAGTATTACATAAGACATATACCAGCGATATTATCAGATTATTACATAATGTATAACGATATGTGTTGATTACATAATATATAATCAGCACATTATTACGTAACATATAGTTATGTTACTCCCCATTATGTAATTTATTTAAGTCTTAAAAATTCGAACTTAAAAAGTAACAGCAAAAGTGCTTAAAGCTGAAATTCGACCTACTATTAATCACCTCGATAGATAGATATGTGAAAAAATTTATTACGAATTCCATCCAGAGTGTCTGGTGCTGCAGCGTAAGTCAAGAAAGACGTACGCAAGGTATTACGAGCATTTTTCATTCTTTGACCTGTTGTAAACATGTAAAAATATTTCATATTTTTGAAAAGTAAATTATTTTGGCCAGACGCTTTTACTGGACTATCCTTTATTTGACCAAAAGTATTATTAGTCTCGAAGTAAGATTTTACTTTATTTCTCTTTCCATTCGTCTCTTGTTTATTAATTAACAAAGTAAACTATTTAAAACTAATAGATACAGTCCTTAAGACTATTACTTTTATGCACTTTAATCTAACTAATTTAAATAACCCTGCATTTAACCCATGATATGTCCAGTTAAAAACATGAAATATTTTTATATAATGACATTACGTATATTTTTACTTATTAAATATCCAGAAGATATATAAAATTTTCATGTTAGTCTAAATGCATATTCATCTAATATCCTATAAAATGTTTCGCTCTTCCGCCTGAACCACCTCTGCTATTAAACTATATTAAACTTTGAAAGAGCCCTTTTGGGTCATAGTTAAAATTTGGACATTTTTAGGACCTACCAACGGTCTACCAGGACCCTAAAAAAAGGGAGTTCGAACTAGGATCAAATCCTGGCGAAGGGCCTAATGCATGGTTTGTTTTTAAGGCTTTTCCCATATGTAACGTGGATACGACACAGTTTTCATTGAAAAGACTTCCTCGAAAGTGTACCTCCCTCTCCATAGGTAGGTTCCTCGGCTTGCTTTGCTATAATCAGTTTGCCTTTATCTGAACCCTTTCAGTCTTTTATTATTTATTTTCTTACATCGCCTCAGAAAGATATTAGCTCTATTTGTTTAATTCATATTTTAGGTCCCCAATATTTACTTCATTCTTAATGTACAACTTGCTTTCGTTTCAGTTTTAAATTTTGGCTTTTAATTTTCCCGAGTAATTTCTTATCACATCTCACTAAAAGGTCTGCATGAATGCATGTTTACATATGAAACCTGAGCAGGATTTTAGGCGGCAAAAGGTTAAACAATACAAATCTCACAAATTGTATGACGTCATGACCTTGTTCGAACAAACAAGTGTATTGAAACAGCAACATCTTGTAATCCGCTCAATGCGTGAGATTATTTTTCTCTTCTTCATTTTAATTCGTATTGATCTATCTACATGCTTAAAATTTTGGCATACATGATATCAGTTTGCTGTACTGGATGTAGACATGACTATGAATGTGAGACCGATGTACTCAAAATAAATGTATAATTCACCGCGACCCATATTCTATTCATCTTAAACTAATACAGATTCATTTTACCGAAGTTTAGTTGGAACAGACACAAAGACCATTCCATTTATTTTTATGCAACTAGCATTTAACCGAATGCACTCAAGAATCACTTAGCAAATATTTTATGAAGATTTGAAATGAATAATTATGATGCAGATTTTAGAATAAGCATGAAGTCTCATATTTTACTTTTACAAATCCTAATTTAAATTAAAATATGATCGCTAAACATTATAAGGATTACTTGCAAAAATCTATTCAGGAGTTCAACGCATGGGGCCTGTCTGTCCTAGAGTCTATTAGTATCAATGGTAATATATGTATATATTATTCAATTCATTGTTCAACCAGAAATCTTATATTCATATTATACCTAGATCCTTTCGGCAAAGATTATAAATTTTATACAATATTCCTCTCAGCCAACGTTTTGTTTGTCAACTTGTTTAGAGGTCAATCAACTTTATAGTAAACAAATGAGTGCATAACTGGTTTTGTTTTTAAATTCGATTTCCAATGAAATGTATCTTATAGTATTACACCCATCTTCTGAGTAGCTTTATTAAAAGAAGGAAAACGTTTTTTGTGAATACACGCAAGTCTGTATAAACATACACTGGATAATGCTTTACCAAGATAAAGATTTGATTCATATGGATAATCTTCAAATGATTTCCCTTTTAAATCACTTAATACAAAAATGTCTCATCATAAAGCTTAATTTCTAGTGCATATGAAGCTTAATGTGTTTTTTATTCGTCTCCAAACTGCATGTTCTCTAATTTATGTAAAATGGGTACTTCGTGTTCACTTGTAAAAGAGTATTACAATTTAAGGATATACTTCAAATAAAAAAAATCAAAATGTTGGTTTTTACTCTTAATGAAAACTGTAGAAGGCTTTTTGTCTTACAAAAATGTCAAGTGATCTCTGCTTTTACGTAGAATTTACAATTCTACGAAAGGTTTCGGAAAGAGGAAAGAATGCTTACGTATAAGCACAGGAAATTCCATTGTAGAGTCATTAGGCTATTTTGATGCTGAATACTTGAAAATTAGCAATGTT
Source organism: Stegodyphus dumicola (assembly GCF_044657685.1). Classification (NCBI taxonomy): domain Eukaryota; kingdom Metazoa; phylum Arthropoda; class Arachnida; order Araneae; family Eresidae; genus Stegodyphus; species Stegodyphus dumicola. The sequence goes on from NC_140777.1 coordinate 108,771,495, forward strand.
CTCTCCGGGACGCTAATCTGGACCTCTCGAATACGTGCCGAGTTTGCTACACTTACACCACTAAGCATGCAGAAACGAAGGCGAAAATACCTTATAGCATGTATAGTAGAGAATAGTAAAATTATCAATTTTGAACAGCTGCTGATTACTGACAGAAAAATCAATTATATGACATAAAATGCTTTATAATACTGATGTTCATATGAATGTTGAAAGAGAACAGTAATTGCGGTATTTGGGGGTAAACTGACATATATTCTGAATAATCAAAATTTTAAAATTATCCCTTTTATTCATATGAGCAAAATGACGCGTATTCTCCTAAACGTTCAGGAAATACGTTATATCATATTAACAAAACAAACAAAAAAATCGATAACCACATTTTTTAAGATAGACATTTATGAGAAATTAATACTATTATGCAGCTGTAGCCAATTAAAAGAGTTTCTGAGTGTATAAAACATCAAGGAGAACGCACATTTTGGAATTTTTTTGAATGGTCGATGACAACACAATTTCATGAAGTTTGGAAATGTGAATATGTTTAAAAAATTTATATTTAAAGTTGTACTTCTGTTCAGGAGAAAAAGATAATATAAAATTAAGTGTGATGCTTATGTATATTTTTGCTATAAACAGATATATAGACATTTAGAAAATATTCACAGATAATTTCTATTTTGCTTGCAGCAATAGAGTGTAAAGAAAACATTTTGTATTCAGTACTTACGACATACGAAATTGTTTGGAAAAAAAGAAAATTAGTAATTATTTCAATATTTGACTAAGAATAAAAGATTTAGGTTTAAAAATTAACCAAAATTACAGAAACGTGCTTGTATTAATTATCTTGATAATATGAGACTGTTTTCGTTTGAGCAGAATGTCGCTCACATCTATCAGTTTAGTAAAAAAAAGATTCAAAGTCCATGTGAATTGGATTAAATTCTCGTTACCTAACTGTACTAGAGAGAATTAAAGTAAAATTGTCTTTCTTTCAACCCTTTTCATTTAAGTTTGCAATGTTGTTGAAGTTTAATCATCGAAACGAGCAGGACATTTATTAAAACAATTAATGACTGTAAAATCTGATTCCGAGTACTTAAAATACAATGTAAATATAACGCTTAAAGAAAACACTTTAAAATTCAAAGACCGGCAAACATGAAAAAAGGTGAGAGAAAATAACATTTTCTAAGTGTTCAAAATGTTATGGATAAGAAATTTCTTCTAAAAAAACAATTTTTTCATGAAATATATGATATTATATATGTTTAAGGTTTGTGATTTGAAATTTAATTGTGATGAAGGAAAATATTAAAAGTTTCAATGAAGGTACTTTTCTAAATGTTTTAGAATAAATGTATATAATTTTAGGAAATATACACATATTTTCTAATTCGGCTGTAATTTTGATAAGTTAGTGGCATTTGTTGACTTTAGCATATATTAGATACGAAATGCAATGGTAAGTGAAAACTGTAAATATTTCATTGACCGAATAGGTACAGGTAATATATAACGGTGATGCAACCCGAGGTTTCACTGACTGGTTACATAAAGCTTTCTCCATTTGTAACGTGCATAGGATCAATTTCCCTTCGAAAGTTCTTCACGAAAATTCTCCTTTCCTTGTTTCTTAAGTAAATAATCTTTGTACGTTTGTACGTTTTGTTGTGGCCAATTAAACGACTCGATTTATTTTACTTCATTGCGATACCCTCTTTTCTCGATCCGAAAAGTATTATACACATATACTACATTACACACACGAAATCTCTGATCTACATGAAAATTGATAAGATAAATATTCATGTTCGGATATCTGAACGGAAGGGTTCTAAGCATTCATGTTCTATGTCTTCTTAATCTTTTGTAAGAAACATAATATGAAGGAACACAAGAAATACAATATAATTTATTTTAATTTATTTGGGGAGGAGGCAAGCTTCAGTTTTAAATTTTCAGGAGCAAAAGGTTTCCTTTCCTGTGTGAATTTTCGTAAAAACCTATAAAAGGAGAGAGAAGAAATTCATTTTGATATTGCATTTCGTCTAAGGTGGAAAGTTTTACTTACATTTTTTTAAGACGAAAAATATTTACTAGTTTTCAGTTTTCGTTAGGACTAAAAAAAGCACTTTAAGTCTTTAGAGTAGAAAAAGTTCCTGTTTAATGTTTAAGGGAGAAAAACCTCCACTTTTATTTTGTCTACAGAAAGTCTTTTCAAAGTCGAAAAAATTTCATTAAATTTTTTTTTTAGATCTAAAATGTATAACTTCTATTTTCTTAGAGGGAAAAAAACCTCCATTTTTAATTTGTCTGTGGGAAAATCCACGTTAATTTTAAAATGTAAAGAGATAATATTACACTTTGATTTTACAAAGCTTGAAAAAATTGGTTTAAATAGTTTTGTTCCTTTTCGGTCTTTTCTAAGTCGGAAAATTTAATTTTTTTCTAAGATGAAAATACCTTTTCCTTCACAGTTTTGCAAAGATTCGGACGTTCATTTCAGTATTTTAAGAATAAAAAATATAATTTAAATATTTAAGAAGAAATGTTTTCCCCTTTAAATAATTCATTTCCTTTGTGAAAAACAAATAGAAAGTAAATTTGAAATATTTTATTGTTCAAATATCATTTTTAAATTATAACTCTCTTTTACAAATAAATAGGAAGCACCCATTTTACACAAGTAGGAGAATGTATGCAGTTTGTAGATGATTGAAAAACAGTCAGCTTCATACTATATGCTAAAAATTAAGCTTTATGAGGGAACATTCCTTCAATTAATTGACTTAAAATTGAAACCACATGAAGATTATTCGTACCAATCAAATCTTCTTGGTAAACATTTATCCAGTACATGCTGATACGAACTCGTGTATGTTCACAAATAAAGTTGTTCATTCTTTCAATAAATATACTCGAAGGATAAATGTAGTATACTTTAAGGTACATTTCATTGAAATTCTAATTTACAAAAAACGAAAATACAATCATGTACATACGCACAGTTTTCTTAAAGGTTGGCTGAACCCAGAACTAAAGAATTCTCCACTTTTATTTCGCCTATGGAAAAACTTCTGTCAGTTTCAAAACGTAAGGACAAAAATTACACTTTGATTTTACAAAGTCGAAGAAAATTCATTTAGATTAATTTAGGTAAAATAAGTTCCAATTTAATTTTTTTAGGGAGAAAAATCTCTAATTTTATTTCGCCTATGGGAAGACCCATGTTAATTTTAAAACGTTAAGAAGGAAAACTTAATCTATGATTTTATATATATTACATTACAGGTTGAAAAACGTCATTTAGATATTTTAGGTTGAAAACATTTTGCTTTTATATTTAGGAAGAACAATCTCCACTTTCAATTTCTCTACGGGAAAATATAATTTTAAAATGTTAGGAGAAAATGTTACACACTGATTTTACAAAGTTTAAAAAAATGTATATTTAGGAAAATATTTCACTTCTGTCTTTTCTAAGTCTACAAATTTCACTGACGTTTCTGAAACAAAGAAGAGAAAAATATTTGATAAAATTTATCGTCTCTCCAAAAGTATATAGGAATAAGGCGAATTTAAAAGATTTCTTGTGGAAGCTCCGTATACGAGTTAAAGTTATTATGAATTTACTGCATCAGATTGAACCAAATGAGTTCGAATATAATAATTATATGATAGACATGTCACATATGCTGAACTCCTGAATAATTAATTTCATATTATGCTTGTAGTACTTAGCAAACATACGAGATTTTGTGTTTATTCTAAGCTTCGTATTATAGTAATTCAATTTCAAATAATAGTAGAATCTCTGTTTGTCATAAAATAATAAATAATTCTTGAATGCATTCGGTCAGATGCTTAGCATAAAATTAAATGGAAATATTTTTGTGTTTGTTCCAGCTAAACTTGGGTAAAATGAATCTGTATTAGTTTAAATTGAATAGAAATTTATGAGTCGCAAGGAAATATACATTTACTTTAAGTAATACAGAGAAGTGAAGATTCATAGTCATGCATGTATGCAGTACAGCGAACTGACATCATGTATAGTGTTAGTTAGGATACAGTTTTAAATATGTGCGTGGATCAATACCAATTGAAAATAAAGAGGGGAAAATAATCTCATTCAATAAATAGATTCCTAAATGTTGCTGCTTTAAGACACTTTTTTGTTCAAACAAGATCACGGCATCATACAGTGTGTGAGAGGATATGTATTGTTTATTCTTTGCAGATAAAATTAGGCTCAATTTTCAGGCGTAAACATGCATTCACGCAGAAGACCTTTTAGTCAGATGTGATAAGAAATTACTTCATGCTTATTCTAAAATTCGTATCTTAGTTATTCACTTCAAATCATAGTAAAATCTTCATGAAATATTTACTAAGTGATTCTTGACTGCATTCGGTTAAATGCTAGTTGCATAAAAAAATGGAATGGTCTTTGTGTCTGTTCCAACCAAACTTGGGTAAAATAAATTTGTATTAGTTTAAGATGAATAGAATATGGGTCGCAGTGAATTATAAATTTATTTTGAGTACAGCGACCTCACATTCATATTCATGTCTGCATCCAGTACAGCGAACTGATAACATGTATGCCAAGAGATACAATTTTTAAGCATGTAAGGTAGATCAATACGAATTAAAATGAAGAAGAGAAATATAATCTCACGCAATGAGCGGATTACTAGATGTTGCTGTTTCAATACACTTGTTTGTTCGAACAAGGTCATGACGTCATACAATTTGTGAGATTTGTATCGTTTAACCTTTGCCACCTAAAACCCGGCTTAATTTTCATGCGTACTGAAAACTGAAAAGAAAGAAAGTTGTATATTAAGAATGAAGTAAATATTGGAAAACTAAACTATGAATTAAACAAACAGAGTTAAGATTTTTCTGAGACGAAATAAGAAAATAATTAATAAAAGTCTGAAATAGTTTAGGTAAAGATAAACTGATTTCCTATGGATTCGAGGAGGACATTTTAAGGGAAACTGGGTCGTATCGACATTACATATGGGGAAAGCCACAAAAACGAACCATGCAACCAGTTGGTTTGCTGAGTTCACCCAGGTCGAACTAATAATTATCAGTGTTAAGCTACTTTACTAACCGACCGCTGTCGATCCGTCTAAAAATACTTAAATTTTAACGATCGCCCAAACGGACTCTTTCAAAGCTTCTTTCCTCTTCGATATGGTTTAGCTGTAGATATGGCCCAGGCAAAATAAACAGTTTATAGGATATTAGATGAATATACATTTAGACTAACACGAGAATTTTACATATCATCCGCATATTAACAAAGTCAAAAAACAGGTAATATAATTCTATAAAAATATTTAATGCTTTTAATTAGATATGAGTTAAATACAGTTTATTTAATTGGATCAGATTAAAAAGTATAAGAGTAATATTCTTAAGAAATGTATCTGTTTTTTGAAGTAGTTTAGTTTGTTAATTAAGACATTAAGTATAAAACGTTGTGTATTGTTGCGTTTTATGGATTCGTGGATTTGGAGTGATTGATAACAACACTTGATGAAGAATCAAAACACATATTATTCATCAGTATTATAGAGAAGAGTTTCAAAGACACGTTTACAGATGTCGAAAAAGACGATAAAGACCTTGGAACCTTCAGGCTATCAGGCTATAACAGAAGACAGCTTCACAGCCAAAGTACACCTTCCGACTCGGTCGATCGCTCTCGAGATAATCTCTGAACTTAAGACACTACTCTTGAACTTTACTACTTATACTCAAAATACTCCGCTACTCCGAGTTCAAGCAGTGTATATATAACTTTTGACTTGCCTTCGAGAACATTCTCTGGAAAACCGGTAAGAATTCTTCCTAGAATGTTTTCGCTCCGTCTATGACATATCGCCAATTTTGTCAACAAATTTCGTCAAATGGGTGATTTCTCCCCAAATATGGCAACCCTGCCTTTCCTTACGACTTTCTGGCAACCCTAACCCCGCATTTGAGAGGAAGCTATCTTACCGTAGCTGGGCATTTCGCAGCAGTGTGAAAGAATTACGTTTTCTTGAATGGCAAAAGAGTGAAATGAAAAATAAAACAAAATCGTGTTTTCAGACTAATAGGCATTTTGGACTAGTAAGAAGGTTATCTTAGGGAAAGTAATTAGTTTCGAGGACATTTGCCTCTCCTGAAAAATACTACCTAAACTCTAATATGAAAAATGAGAGAAATGAGATTCACGGATGGTTAAAAATATAAGAGAAAATAATGTTAAATGGCCCAGCATCGCTCAGGCCTTGTTGATATCTACAACAATCAATAACGAGACACGCAGACTGTTGTCTCTAACGGCAGTTGTTGAGGTAGAATATTCTCAAAGGGAGCGTGGATCAGCATGTTAAAAAATCCGGTACCATGTCACAACATCATGCGCGTGCAGCTCCCCCTCCTGCGCCTCTTAGCCCCTCTTATTCCAGAAGTAACATATACCCACTACTTATATACTACATCTTGAATATACATGTTTAATTTTGTAAACTCTGGAAGAAGAGATAAATTAGTAATTAGTTTGCTATACACATGTAAGCATATCTGTTTAAAAAATTTATTGTATGCTGTCAAGTAATATTTTGATTAACTTGCATATCTCATATACAGAACACCATTTTGCCGCCTGATTATAGCAGGTGTATCAAGAATAATAATAAGTTTCATCTTGAAGAGGTGATCATAAAATCACTTTTTGATCATCCATGATTGTAAAATAAATTTAATTTCTTAAATTCATTGTTATGAAACCAATAAAATCAGATCAAAACATAATATCGATGGAATTCGGATACATTTTTAATATATGTATTTAAATTAGAAAAATATTGTACACTTTCGACGTAACGAGCAGAAACTGGTAAACTTTAACGTCCTAATTTTTTTCTTCTTTCAAATTTTATCAAGCTCAACATGAGACCCTGGAATACTTGAGATAATCATCAAAATTTCTTTGTTAGCTGTCTAGACGAAAGTGAGGAAAAGTTACTTTCTCAAATGTAAGCAGAAGTTTAATTAAAATATTGTAGATGGCGGTTCTGAATGGTTCAACACATTTAAGCTATGCTGGTATCAGAAATAGGAAATTTATTTATTTAATTTTTCTCCGTAATTACTTCTTGTTTGAGAAGCTCTTAAGGAAAACACGATTTTGATTTTATTTCTGTAGATGAAGGATACTTTATCTCCTAGTAAAAAGTTCAATGAGAAAAAATCGTATGTGCTGTGGACGCAGTCAGGTGATCAATGTACAGAGTGTTAAATATTGCTGTAAATTTTTTTAATATTCTCTATACTGTTTATATTTAGAATGCAAATTCATGAAAGTGTTCTGATGCTGAAGATATTCGGGTTTGCTTCGGATATCTTCACTTGTAAAAATTGTTACTGCTCGGAGTTATAAAAAAGGTTCTAAATTTTTTGCTTGCTTCCCTGGCACCTTTGTTCACCTTTGTTCACAATTTATACGCACTGTGAACGCATAAAAATAGCAACTCAGTATTTGGAAACACTGGAAAAATATCAAAATGCATAAGTTAATTATTTTTTATTTTGAAACTGAGGGTAGCATTGATTTGTAAAGCAATCTGAAATGCAATCTTAAATTTCAAGACTTTTATTTTGCAAAAAATGTAAGATTTATTTTGATACACTTAAAACTGTGAATCTTAAGATTTTATCAATACGGTTAATTCGATGTTATAAGCCTTATTATTATGACTTAATTTTATGATTTACATTCTACGAGATGTTTGAACGTTAGTTTTAAGATATTTTGAGATGAATGAGCTTTAAGGCATGGATTGCCGTCTTTAGATGTTATTTTATTGTTACTTCAGTTAGTATTTTCAGCGTTTGCAGTGATATCAAACATCTTGGTAAATATAATTCTTGGTAAATATAATTCATAGTGATAAAGAGAAAAAAATTGAAGAAAGAAGAAAAATATGTGTGTCGTGGACGCACTCAGGAAATCAATGTTTACATTTACATATAATATTTTTTAAAATTAGAGTAATCAAAAGTAATCCGAGAAAGGTCAATGAACAATGAAAAATATTTAGTTGTCTCCGTGGGCTTACAAGTTAATCTCAATAGTACCCCATTAAAAATATTAATCGGGACAGATAATTGGGTATTTAAAAAGCGTTGAAAACCAGAAAGGACACATGCAAGTTGCGTGGTCATTTTAATTTAATGAATTATTCAACTCGTTTGAGAATCAGGGGTTTACTAGTTCGTTATAGAATGGTTATTAAATATATTCCGAAAGAGTTGCTATCAGTTTACATATTATTTGATAATTATTCAAGGGAAAAAATAATATTTTTATTCATTCTTGGAAAATTAAAAAAATATTAAAATTGTAAAGTAAGAAACAAAAGGTACTTGTTGAGAGTATAACAAAATCAAATTTATCTGTATGAAAATGTTAGTTTGCCATAAGATTGCAGATTTAACGAGCATTCACTCATATTTGATTCACTAATTACTTTCGTTGTTTCTACTTCTTTGCAGTATTGTTCAAGATAAGTAATTGTTCTTCGAAGTTAATTTCAAACGCAAATTTTCTATAAGTCTCTCAAATCTCATGGAATAAAGATCATTAAGGAGACTTATATTTTTAAAAGTTAACAATACAGCTAGCTGTCTAAAACAGACAGATTCAATAAAGGAAGTTTTTTTATTGCTTCCTAACAAAGAAAGCATTGTAATCGCGAATAATTTCTGATATCATACTTCAATGGACATATCCATTTTTTTTTGTTTTGCTTGATGTTAGTTCGTAGGAACAGAATTAACGAAAAAGGACATTTTTGGGTCACATCTGAACGTACGCACATATGTGCGTATGCATGTATCTCGCATAACTCATAAGCAGTTAACCGTAAAACATTGAAATTTTGTATATGAGACTGTTGTAACGTCTAGCTGTGCATTTCCTTTTTTATTGCAATCGGTAGTGCCAAACCTATAAACATACATACATATTTAATAATTGAAAAACAATTTTTTTAATAACAAAATATAAACAAGCCTAGCATTTTCGTGCATTAAACTGCTGAAAAATTAACAGTAAAGATATAAAGGTAAGAAATTTAGAACTAATTTTTTACAAAGACCAAAAATTGAAATTCATAATTAATAAATTTCAGAAATTCTATAAATGCAATAAAGAATTCAGAAATAGTTAAAACCAAAGCTTTTCAAACAAGCAATATCAAAATTCAAAACATTAATAAAATTTAAAGAAAAACTAACACAATCGAAACTATGAATAAGATCTTCACAGTAGTGACGTATAGGTTTGCCATTTTGGCTTTATTGGCGAAACTAAAATACCTTGTCGAGAACGCAATTGCTCAAAAGGCTAAAAATTGTAACAAAAGATGGAATTTTGAAACGAAAAGAAAAACTTTTAAATACTACTATGAAAATATTAATTTTGACAAAGAAAAAGAGTACTTTACTAATTGAAATGAGATTTAAGTTAATTCGGACTCTTAAAATAACAATGGGAATAAAGAATATCATTCAGTATAAAAGTTTCATAGTAGTACTTAAAAGGTTTTCTTTTTACTTCAAAATTATAACATATTAGAAAATGGGTGGGAAAAGAAATGTTTGAAACTATAGCCAGTATGTAAAATAAATAAAAGCGGTAGATCGCATGATACGTGAATAAAAATATTTGTGTTGTTTAAGGGGATGGAATGTAATTCTGTAATTTTGACAGACAAGAAATGTGAAATGATTACCACGTTACTTCCGTATATATAAGGATAAAATGAAACAGATGTTTTACATGTATTGAAGATGTTTTACATGTATTGAAATATAATGCGTGTTTAAAAAAATTGAAATGAAAATTAAAATCCATAAAACACTTGTAAAATATTACTTTAATGTACTAGTATATTAAAATAATACTTTACACGTGTTAGTTTTACAGAGTTACAGAGAATCACATTTCTAATTTTTCAGAATTTTCTTCCGCTGCTGTTACGAATACATAATAATTAAAATAGACGCTATGCTGAGCATTTTAACACTCCATATTTTGGGGTAAAATAAAGCTATCCCACTCAAAATGAGCAACGCTTGCCTACTGCTAAAAGCAGAGCTTTTGACTCCTTTATCTTCTCGGAAATCTATAAAGTACGAAGCTCACATTTCAAGCTCAGGAATTCCCAGTGCTCAGCAGCAAATGTAAGAACAACAACTGTTGCCATTTTTCGGCTTCCTTTAAAGAATTTTAAACGAAGCGTGGATTACAAATGAGACTTGGCTGCGTTATCAGTTCCCTGCCATGCCCTACTTCTGGATGAGCTTGAATGAGGCCGAAGTCAGCCGGCCGTCCACTAGGACTGCCCTGAAGAAGGACGATAGCATTTTGTAGACGATAGCCGGCCGAAACTTTCACCTCTAGAGGGGTTGTGTACTAAGTAACGCTCTTTTGAGAGAAAAACCAAGCATACTTTATCCGTGTTTCAAATAACCTTCTCTGTTTCTTTCAAACATGATTTTCCAGTAACTGATTTATGCGCTGATGTGAGAATACAAATTCTATAAATGCACCAAATACGTTTCTAAACATAAAGCCAAAATGAACAGCGTGTAGAGATGTGACTTGTAATTCGTGATTATCAGAGATTATAGAAAGATTATGTATACAGGAAATCACATTTTTACTACCTCCAATTTCAATATCTACCAAGATTTTAAGTTACGTAACTTTGAATTCAGGAAAATTCTGATTGGGAGGTTAATTATTAAGAATTTCTTATGAATACAAAACATGAAATAAAAATTAGTAGCATTATAATTTTTGCCTCCATAGGAAATCACATTTTTATTAGTTCTGATTTAAATCTGTACCAAAATTTTAAATGGCATGATTTCGAATTCAGAACAGTTGTAATCGACAGATTAACTTTGAAAAATTTCTTATGAATGAAAAGCATGAGAAGAAAATGAATACCATTATGTCTTTATTGTAATATATTTTACACACAAATATAGAAGTTGATAAGAAAAGCTGGATGATAAAAATAATAAAAGCTTCAGATTTTAATAATTATCTGTGAGGAAAAGGAAAACGATCTGTACTTATTTGTTATCGATTTCAGTACTCAGACTTTACTCGTAACTCTAAAATAGCTAAAAAAGATTTTAATATTTCTATTTTCGCCTGTTATTTTCTCTATTTATTATTAGTTGTAGAATTAACCCAATTTTCAGAAGTCAAACAACAAAAATCAGCGTTAATTCACAAAATTTTCACAGGACTAGTTTCGATGGTTTTACCGAACCATCATCTTCAGCTGCAAAACCGCAAATGATTTGCGGTTTTGCAGCTGAAGATGATGGTTCGGTAAAACCATCGAAACTAGTCCTGTGAAAATTTTGTGAATTAACGCTGATTTTTGTTGTTTGACTTCTGAATCAGTATTTATTCGGCGTGTTATTGTGTCTTAATTAACCCAATTTTATTTTATATTAATTCGTTTTATAGATAAACATTATGCATTTTGATGGAATTTCTCATATCACTCTTTATTAACAGTAAAATGCTTTTGAAAATTTCATTCCTTGATAACTAGACATTATGTTTCTTTAGTAATATGTCTTTAATAGATAAGAATTTATTGTTTATGAATAAACACAATGGAAATAAAATTATTTTCCATATTTTTAAACTTTAAGCGCTACTAAAATATTAATTTCAAAACTGCAAAATGCGTATTTGCATAAACTCCTCTGTTACACATTGGACGTATTATTAAGAATACAGGAAGTAAAAATTTGAAAATACTAAAATACAGCTTAGCCTTCTGATATTATTACTAAGGAGCACCCTTAAATTTAAAGTTCTTCTATCACGCTGTAAAGTATAGCTTTGAACTGTGTCTTAAAACGACTCCGGATTAGACTGTCATTTCATAAAATGTTATTAAAAATTTATTCAAATTTTACTTATATCAATTCATCATATAAGCAGGAAGCAAAAATAGCTTTTGCAGTAAACTATATCTTGTATATATTTATGTAAACTAATGTAGCATGCTTATATTAAAAAAGGCAAAGAGGAAAAAATATATGTAGTGTGGATACACTCAGCGGATCTTACAAGGCAAAAGGGAAAATCCTGTTACCTCTTGTCATCACGCCCCATGAAAGAGTTGTCAGTTTTCCATCTGCTGGCGATGCACTTACCAGATCAGCTGCAAGTACATTTCCTAGCATAGAGTTTGATGTAATTGTTATTACATCTTAAGTATTATTATTAACATTTAACAATATTTAGTAATGTTTAACAATGTTCTTAACTGAAACATTGTGTAGAGTGAAGTTTTTGACTAATTTCATGAATTGATTTATTTTTTTTTTTGCCGTAACAGCTGATTCAGTTTCATTTTATCTTATCAAAATGTGTATCCCTTTGCGGCGCACTATACGTTAACGTCGGAATTTCAACAAAAAAGTTGTATGCAGTCTATTTAGTCCTAAAGGAGTGTACAGGTAAAATTTTGTAAAAATTGCATTTACCGTTTTAATTCTGTGGGTGTTCCATGAGGTGGAACACTGCGCCGCCGGAGCTTTTAAAAGTGCGACTAAGCGAGCATTGCAGTGAAGCACGAAAATGAGTAGAAGCGTTTGTATAAGAATAAAACTGTGTATTATGGCTGTATACATGGTTTTCTGGATATACACACTATTCTTAAATATATACGGATAAATGAGATAAATATCTATATACACAAGTCCTATATACAAAAATGTTTACAAATTTTCCTATTTCTTAGGTTCGTGAAATTGTTCAAAGCAAGTCACACCTTTTTGACAGAAGCACAAACTAACTACGGTTAAAATAATTAACTACGATTAATATTAATAATAAAGAAAAATAAGCCTGTAATATATACATACACGAAAAATATCTACACAATTACTGAAAATAAACGGGAATGAGACTAAAAAGCGACAGCAAAAAATTCGCGCAGGTCTAAGTAAAGATGAGTCAAGCTACTAATAAAATTCCCGCCTAAAGCTACTCCCAAAAAATTTGAGATGCCAATATTAGGGCTTTCATAATACAAAACACACCTCACCCCTCAATACTGAAAGAAAAGTTCAAAGTATATTATAAAGGCATTTTTGTCTGTTTGAGGTTGTAGGGTTTATATTTATTTTAACTAACATTTATTTTAAGTTTAAACTATCTTTCCTGTCAAGCCTTACTTTCCCCTGGAACTGCCAATGCTAGAATATGTAAATTTTAGTAGAACGCGCAAGGATTCAAATTATCAGCGGAAGTATTATGATTTAAATAAAAAGGAAACGAGTTCGGTGTGTGATTTTCTTACTTCACGAGCGCGGAGGTAGTTAGCGAGAAATTGAAGAACCCCGCGTTTCGGCCTATGTGCTTGGCGGGAAGTAGTGTTAATCGTTCAAGTGAGCTTCAAGTCTGCTGAATTAGCAGCGGTATTGTAAAACGCGGTGAGTTAGTTATTTTAGAGAGCCTCGTAGTTAGAGTCTTGTCTTTAAGTTCTTTTCAGGTTATTATTTTTATTTGACCGCCGAGTTGGCGCAGTCTGTGAGCGTCAAGAGCACGCAATTGTAATTTATTACGTTGAATAAAAAGGGACTTCAACCCTTTACAAGACTCTGTGTTTTATCCAGTTTTCACAGTCACCCCTTGGTTGCGTGCAAGTTGGAGGCGCGCAACGTTACATTGGCGCCCGAACACTTATCGAACTGAAATGGCCGAAAATTGGATGGAAGCCGCTGGACAACACCAAGAAATGACAAGCCAGTTAGAAGGATTTGGATACCTGGTCCATACTTTGAGAGCGTCAATCAAGCCAAACGTCCATTTCGACGGAAAAAATTCGGTGGCGGTATTTCTAGAAGGTCTAGAAAACCACTTTCAGCTCTACCCTGTTTCTGAAAGACAAAAAGTTGCCATCGCCACATCAGCACTAAGAGGACAGGCCGCGCTATGGTGGAAAAATATAGGCAAATTTTTATTAGGGGAATTTGGAAGCCAGACATATACATTTAAAAATTTCAAAAAATCGTTAGTAAAGGCCTTCCCCATAGTGAAAGATCGCGCACGGCTGGAAGCCGAACTATATAGTTTCTATCAACGGGATATAGCAGAATTAACGGACTTTATTCTACGAAAAATTAAGCTAACGGACATGCTGTATGGAAAGAAACCCGATGCGGAGATTATTGAAATAATATTACCAAGATTGTTACCCGCTGTTCAAGACTACTTTGAAATTAGAAACCCAAGCACATTGCAGGAACTCTTCGAATTGGCGGTGAAGTTTCAAAATCGCAGAATAGCGGAAAAAGCGAGAGGGGAAACATATTCTCAAAGTACCCGAAGGAAATCTTCAAATGAGGAAACCAGAAATGGAAATCGTTCTTATGGGGGAAAAAGCTATCAAGCTAACGCATCGAAACTCGAAGGTCAAGGCCCAAAAAGAAAATTTGAAAATAAACATCCGTGTACCCAGAAGGCACAGATTGAAAGGAAAGCTTTAAACGAGTAGAAAGGCCTGTGAAAGGGAGGGTCCAGACCCCAGAAGTTTTAAAAAAACCCTCAAATAGACATTTAAATACGGTCATCGTAAAAAACTCACAGCTACCAATTATACAAGTCCTGGTTGGCGATGTACCAGTAGAAGCCCTCATCGATACAGGAACAGAAGGAAATTTTATGAGTGAAAATTTCTTCAAAAAGAATTTTTATAGGGTACGATTATTTAAAACCAAAAATACGGAAATTATAGCTGCGCAAGGAAAAACATGTCACTGCATCGGGAAATTATCATTAAACTTACAGGTAAAAGAGGAAAGTCTCAAAGTATTAATTTTTGTGGTGAAAGATCTGCAAAACTCTTATTTTAGGTATGGAGTTTTTAGGGACCGCGAGGGCCAAATTAAATTTTCAAGATAGTTCCGTGGTGTTGGAGATGGACCAGAGGGTGGTGGAACCTGTGGAGACACCGCAATTGGACCTTAGCCATCTGAATGACCATGAACGGAAAGCAATACAGCAAGTGGTGAGTAATTTTCTCATTTATTTTCAGAAAAACCAGGAAACGGCCAAATAGTTACGCACAAGATTCAATTAAATGCCGAAAAACCTTGTAGGACTAAACCTTATCGGTATGACAAACAAAAAGACGTAATCATCGAAGAACATATTCAGGAGATGTTAAAGAATAAAATAATAACGCCCATAAATAGTGAGTACGCGAGTCCAGTCGTACTATGTAGGAAAAAGAACGAGTTTCCTCCTTCGGATAAAAGGGCTTGGAGGTTTGCTATTGATTACAGAAAACTAAATAGTATTACCAAATTTCCAGTTTACCCTTTGCCGGTTATAGACGAGATCATTAGACAGATCAAATCGACAAGATATATGTCTACTTTGGACTTAACGTCTGGCTACTATCAAATAGCTATGAGACCCGAAGATATACATAAAACCGCGTTTATAACAAAATCGGGCACTTATGCATTTTTACGCATGCCTTTTGGGTTGTGTGGGGCACAATCAACATTCCAGAGAGCTATGGACATTGTTCTAAAGCCTGTCCTAGGAAAATCAACTTTAATTTATCTAGATGATATAATTATAACGAGTAGTACGTTGGAACAACACATTAATGATCTAGAACAAGTTTTTAAATTATTAAAAGAGGCCGGTCTTACAATTAACGCCTCAAAATGCAAGTTCGCAACTAAAGAACTTAAATATCTCGGTTATAAAATTTCGCAAAAGGGTATAGAAACGCAAGATTCAAAAATAAAAGCTATTAAGAATTTCCCACCGCCCAACACCGCCAAGAAACTTTCTTCTTTCCTTGGGTTATGTTCTTACTATCGATCTTTCATAAAAGATTTCGCTAATATTGTTGAACCACTCTTAGTAATCAAAAGAAAAAGGGGTAAATTTACGTGGACAGCGGAAGCAAACACAGCATTTGAAAAATTAAAAGAAGCGCTCATTAATGCCCCTGTTTTAAAATTCCCGGAGGGAGACGAAAACCTGGAAATTGCAGCAGATGCGTCAGACTATGCGGTGGGTGCGGTTCTTATGCAAAATAACCATCCTCTGGCATTTTTTAGTAAAACGTTGAATCAGACACAAAGGAATTATACAGCTACAGAAAGAGAAACATGAGCCGTATTAATGGTTGTACACAAATTTCGAGTTTATTTCGGCAAATCGCCAGTAACAGTCTTTTCGGATCATGCGGCTGTTGGTAGACTTTACTCGGGGAAAAACCTAACACCCAGCTTAATAAGATGGGCTTTAAAACTCCAAGAATATAATTTAATAATCAAATATAAACCGGGTAAGGAAAACAATATAGCTGACGCACTTTCTCGTATAAAACTGGACGATGAAGGCAATGAACTTAAATGCGCTGTGTTAACTTCAAAAATTTTAGATTCTAGAGATACAATTATTGCTGAATTGAAAGCTGATCCTGAATTTGGAAGTATCTATGCATATTTGAAAGACCCCGAAAGCTTTGAGCACACAGATATCGATGCGATAAGAAATAGAGCAAAAAACTATGAAATAATAGATAATTTATTATTTTATACGAAAACAACAAACGAAAATCTTGAGTATAAACCAGTCATCCCAGCCTCGCTTCGATTAAGCATTTTGAAGGAATTACACGAAGCAAAAACAGCGGGCCATTTAGGGGTCAGAAAGACTTTAAAAAGGGTACGCGAGGCGGTATATTTCCCGCAATTATACAAAATAGTAACGGCGTATGTCAGGTCCTGCAATCAATGTCAGTTAATAAATGATATTAATTACAGCCCGGCCGGGTACTTAAATAGCATTCGCGCTACATTTCCGAATGAAATTTTAGGCATAGATCTTCTTGGTCCCTTCCCCCAGAGCGAGTTAAATAAAAATCGTTTTCTTTTAGTAATAGTAGATCATTTTTCAAAATGGACAGAAATTGTTCCACTTAAACGCGCGTCAGCCAAAACAGTCGCAGATGCATTCTTACACAGATACATTTTAAAATACGGTGCACCGATAAAAGTCATTAGCGATAACGGAAAACAATTCATTAGTCAAATATTTGAAAACATATGCAATGGACTTGGCATACGCCATATCAAAATGGTTCCGTATAAACCACAGGCTAACATAGCAGAAAGAGTTAATAAAAACATACTAAAAATAATTCGCAGTTACGTGAGCACACATCACAAGCGCTGGGATGGCTACATAAATGAATTAGCTTATGCTTTAAGAACGGCAAATCATGATACTACGGGAAAAACTCCAGCAGAATTATTTTTAGGCAGAAATTAATTACACCTTTAGATAAATTATTCTTTGTGCAACAAAGAGAGCAGGAGTTTAAACAAAAAGATGTGCAAAAGCTGATTGATCAGGGGCTTAAAACCTCGGATACGGCAAGAAATAGGCAGAAAATATATTATGATAGAAAACGCCGTGAAGCAGATTTTAAAGTTGGGAATAAAGTATTGAAGCGGAAATTTTCTTTATCAAGTGCCCCAGACAATTTTACGGCAAAGCTAGCTCCAAAGTTTGAAGGCCCCTATGTAATTCAGGAAATCAAAGGAGTAGTATTATATCTTAAGAACGAGAGAGGGGAAATCTGTAAAGCAAGTCCCGACCAGGTGAAAAAATACTATAATCCAAATGATTTTGAAATCCTTAAAAGTTTCTTGCAGGACTCAAGTCTAAACGAAATAGAAGGTCCAGAGACATCAACTATTCCACCACCCAAGAAACAGAGAACTGAAGAGAGACGTAGCCCTTCTACAACCTGGACGTCGGTATCAAAAAGAAAAAATAATTTTCAGACTCCAGCGTTTAAGAAAAACAAAAATACAGATGCACCGGGTAAAGAAACCGTGGTAAAGAGAAAAACACCACCTACAAAGGATTGCAGGAAAAATTATACATCAAGGAGAACGCGCACACGGCCACAGAGTCAGGTGCCAGCAAGGGCGCCGTTCCGGAAACTGAAACGCCAACAGGAGGCACAAAAATACGAGGAACAGAAGAAATTCAAGAAGGACTCCAGACCGGAGGACGTCAAGACCAGCCGTCCCAGGGAAAAACGGAAATGCCAACCACCAGACGATTACTCCGCCAAGAGGCCAGCATGTAGAGGACGCAAAAGAAAAAGTCAGGTGGACGACACTCGGAGGGCAGTAAGGAGAAGATTAACATCCATGAAACCTCTAACTTGGGACCAATTTTGCCAAAAACGGATGACGGAGTTTCAAGCATCGAAAACTCAATGATAAGTTAAAACCTTCTATAATTTTTTTTCTCTTTTGTTCCGAAATGTTATGCATAAGTACGAAGTTCTATGTTTTGACGAAAGTCAATATGTCTCGGTTGAGACTTAGTTTTGTTTTACTTTATTTAGCTAAGGCAAAAGTATTATTTTCTTTAAGTGTAAAAACTAAAAACAAGCATTTTCTGTTGGTCGAAAGACTAATTCTGTTATGTTAAAGCCAAAATTTGGCCGAAGATAAAAATAACTTCGTATTCTTGTATTAATAAGAATTTTAGTTTCAGTGCCGCCAGCTTGGCGAAGAATGAGTAAAGTAAAAATTTATTTTCTCTTATTCATTTTATGGTAAATTGTAAAAATCATATGTATTAAAATTTTGTAAATGTACATAAATACTTGAATGTTATGTAAAAGTAGAATTTAGTCTAGAAGCATAAAATTGTAGATGCTAAAAGTGAATGCTTAAAAGCAATGAAATCAAAATTTAAGTATTAAACTGTAAAGTCATGCTTTAGAGCGAAAGCCTGCATGTTTAAAGATGAATGAGGGGGAAGTTAGAATGAATGTGTTTTGTAGGGTTCTCCACCTACATTTGAATTTTTAAGAATATTAAAGTAGCTCATGGAGTTGTAGAATGTCGAGTAAGGTGTGTCTATTTGGTCGGTGAATTCTAACAAATCATGGTGGTTAGGGGAAGTGTTGTAAGACTAAAACACGAATATTCCCGTTTGACACCACACACGGTGGAGAGCCAGGGTAAAGTTAAATTAATGCTTGAAAAATTGAATGAATGTGAAGTAAGCAATAACTAAGAAAAACGAATCGTTTAAAAACAAAAATTTATTGTGTCAAGAAAGTGTAAATTATAATGTATTTAGAAAGATACTGATACTTATTCCTTTCAGATGCTGTAAGGAAAGACCAAGATTGATTGATGAAGTCCAGGAAAAGTTGCTGTAAGAAGAGAGCTTTATAACGATCAACAGAATTTTAGTATACAATTTGTTACATAAGATTTTTTTGTGTAAACGAGGTTCTCGCCAGTTAGTTCAGAATTAGAGAAACTTACAACAGGTCGTTTGTAGGACCTGCTTCCAAGTTTTCCAAATTCTGGCAGCGGCAAATGTAGGGTTTATATTTATTTTAACTAACATTTATTTTAAGTTTAAACTATCTTTCCTGTCAAGCCTTACTTTCCCCTGGAACTGCCAATGCTAGAATATGTAAATTTTAGTAGAACGCGCAAGGATTCAAATTATCAGCGGAAGTATTATGATTTAAATAAAAAGGAAACGAGTTCGGTGTGTGATTTTCTTACTTCACGAGCGCGGAGGTAGTTAGCGAGAAATTGAAGAACCCCGCGTTTCGGCCTATGTGCTTGGCGGGAAGTAGTGTTAATCGTTCAAGTGAGCTTCAAGTCTGCTGAATTAGCAGCGGTATTGTAAAACGCGGTGAGTTAGTTATTTTAGAGAGCCTCGTAGTTAGAGTCTTGTCTTTAAGTTCTTTTCAGGTTATTATTTTTATTTGACCGCCGAGTTGGCGCAGTCTGTGAGCGTCAAGAGCACGCAATTGTAATTTATTACGTTGAATAAAAAGGGACTTCAACCCTTTACAAGACTCTGTGTTTTATCCAGTTTTCACAGTCACCCCTTGGTTGCGTGCAAGTTGGAGGCTCGTAACGTTACAAGGTTGAATTTAAAGGTTTCAAAAGCAATTCAATTTGGGTGTTCCATGTAGTGGAACACTGAGCCACAAAGGGGTATACACCTTTAAAGCTGGATTTAATGTCTACGTTTTAATTCTCCCAATTTCATACCCATCCAGTTCATAGCGTAGCGAGTTTCACGCATTCGCTTATTCGATTCGTTAACGATTCGGAGGCTTACTATTTACAAAAAAAAGCTTTTTCAATCCTTTCACTTGCAACAAACGCAGTAAAACTATTTTCAAGAGCTATAATTGTAACTTATAGCGTAACATGATTTTAAACTCTAGGGGCATTCCGCTAATGTTCACTCGAACTGACTTGACCATGTTTAAGTCAAACTAACATTTCAGGAAATTCATCAAGCGGTAATCCGATCTGATTGCAGACCTAGCAGAAGCTGTGACTGCTGTAAGCCTTCGACCGCAGCTTCTTAAAATTCTTAAATTTTTTTTAAGAAATGAAGATGTGTTTCAAAAACAAAATAACTAAGATAATTTTAATTATAATAATTGGTTGCTTGTTAGAGCTGAAAAAAATCCATAGCTTAAGAGCCTAACTTGACGGCGAAGAATTAGAAGGATATACAAAAATTTCTCATTTTAGAAACGCCTTTGAACGCCAATGATTTTAACAGTTGATCTACAGTTGGTCATTTTGCAAGTTATTTTGAAGAAAGCCCAGTAACAGTTACTCCTTTCTCAACAGTGTTTTTTTTTATAAAAATCATTAAATAGAGAATAATTTAAAAAATAATTACTGAGATACGGAAAAAGATTCTTACAGAAATATACAGAAACCTCGCTGTAATGATTCGCTTAGGCTATCAGCTCATAACGAAATTCATAATGTATAATAAGATAGACGTCTTTTACATTAATAATGTAAATATTTATAAAAGCATTCAATTAAATGTAATATAAATTGTAGCAAGCAGATTATTTATTATTAGAAGAGAAAAAATTAAAGATGCTAACATGTAAGTTTGCAATACAGTTTTATTAATTAAAACATAAATTAAAGTTTTTTGTTTGCAAGATGGGCAATTGCTATCAGAATTCGCAGTTTGTCAGGCTATGTTCATATAGTGGTATTGTAGCGCGATTCGGGTAGAATAGATTAGAAAATTTCTGGCATCAAAAAGCTAAATCTTTAACTGAAAGAAATGAAAATACGTGAAACCTTATTTGGTACTGTGGTTAGGAAGGGGTTTGCTTTATCGCTAGCCGCGGTTCGAATAAGAGCGAAAACATGAATATTTATAAATGTGTAATTATTGTGTGTCATAGGAATACCAAAAATTTGAAAGAACTGAAAATTTCAGAGAGAAGTTGATGGTAGGAATAATGATGTAAGAGACTTTTGAATTCTGTTTCTCATAATTTTGTCAATGAAAAATTAATATGGAGGCTGAGAAGAGTCATTTATTACTAATCCGTGGCCAACGACAGGCGCTGTTTTGTTCTTGATCTTAACGAATTCGTGGATTTGATCTACATTGCGTTTAGATCAAGGATAAAATAGCATTTTCATGGAGCAATATGAAATAGTTTATGCTTCATGAAAATAATTTATCTTTGATTTGACTGCATCTATAGACAGTAACTTATAATAAATATATTTATGATTTTAAATAATTGCATTTTACTTCATCAGATTTTTATTCCATTTTTAAATTGCAGGTAACAGAGAGCAACCTAAATGCAAGTAACGAAACTCTACACTCATATTTGTTTGTTCCTGAGGAGCCGAGACTTGTATCTGTATGTCCTCGAAATTGATCGTCATAACCAAAGCCGGGACGAGGGTAGTGCAAGTGAGGCACTTGCCTCAGGTGAATCACTAGAAGGCGCGCCAAATTAGCTATACGAATTCGAACATGACTTTAATTATATTTTTAAATTTGTCAGTTATTATTAGCAAGCTTTGGAAAACTTAAATTAGTAAAACAATAGGAAGAATTTCAACAAAATCGGAAACCAGTGTGCATTTCGATGTTATTTCTTATTTACCCCAAAAAAAAAAAAAAAAAAAAAAAAATTGTAACATTTTCATTTGAATGTTATAAATAATTGGCTATATTATTTTTCGAAATTTAAAAAGCTACGATTAAAAATACTTTAAGAATTATTGTATAATTATGCTATAAGAATTATGATATTTTGATTTACTACCTTTACTTTGGTTTAATACAAATATATCTTTATATCTATATATATATATATATATAGATAGATAGGAAGATAGGGGCACGCATTTACCTTTTCGCCTCGGATGAAAAAATATCTTGGCAAGGCTCTGGTCTTAACTAAAGTTCTATGCCAATACAAGATTGTTTCATTGCCTATTTTTTGTACACTCTTAATAAAGAATAACAAATGCTGATTTTTTAAGCAATAGCAATTTGATAATACTAAATTAAACAGAATTTATGAATACAGCTTCAGACCTGGTACAGCTGTTATTTGCGAGATATAACTTTTGGCACATAATATTCCAAAACCCTTTTGGATGATTACGTTCCTCCTATGGAACAAATTCTGTTCCTCAATGGTGATGCCGTATTTCAAGATGACAGGACTCCTGTTCATTCAGCGCACATCGTCCAGGACTTTCATATCTACCATGGCCAGTACAGTCACCAGATATTAATATTATAGAGCAGTTGTGGGTTGTTTTGGAGAGAAATCTGCACCATCTACAATGGCAAGATTCCCTTGCAAAGACTACAAGACTCCTATTTATCAATTACGAGGAGACTGCAAGCTGTTTTGAATGCCAACGGTTTCCTACACCGTATTAGTCACACAATAATATGTTTTTATTTCGGTATTTACGTATTTTTATCCAACCCTTGTATGCTTCTGGACGCAAAGTTTATCTACCATGTCCCAAGTGCAACTCGTCACAGGCCATTCCTCCGCATATCCTCTTGTGCATTACTATCCTTAAAGATCAAATTTATTCAAATCAGGAGTTTAGTCTGGGACGTCTCAAGTCTCAAGAATTTACAGGTTTCATTTGATTATCAGATCTAATTAGACTGAGATATGCCACATTAACCGGTTAATTTTCTTACAATTCCTTCATTCCCCAAAATATTCATTGAATCTATAACTGTACAGTCGATAAATTGAATCTTTAACTTTCAAATCACTCCTAAAACAGATTCACGAAAGAAACCCATGAGTATCTGGGGAAAACCAATGTGTACTCCTACCGTCGAAGACTGGCTTTGGCCTATAAAAGAATGAGTTTAGTTCAGTTAGCAGTTACCAATAAATTAAAGTTATGTTATTTTCAGTTACTTATATCAATTTGTACCAATTAAATGACGTTATGTGCATTTATACTAATTATATAAAGTAATAAACAATAAAGTACGCTTAAAAAATTACCGCCAATATAAAGTGTCTTTCGATCTGCGTATTCCAGAATGAATTCAAATGTTGAAACTATGCCTCAAAATTCTTAAGGACAATGACTATATATATTAGAAGTTTTCTGTTATTAGTGTAAAAATTGTTTCCCACACAGATGCAGCCCCATCAGTGGCTACTGATTGCTGATAGTTCAATCTGGTTTCAGTTCGAAACAAAGCGTAAGGGTTGTCTGCATGCTTGAACTTCATGGGTTCTCCCAATGTTTAATGTTAACATGAAGCAGTTTTCCTTAGAAAGTTCTCCAAAGTATTTCTCTTCTTACGCAGATAGCTTTTGCCGCTTTGCGATATTGGAATAATCTAACCTAACCTGGGCTTGCAGTTATATCATTTTCAAAATCAAACTCTGCTAATGAATTAAACTCTGCTAATCTTTGAACTTCCAAATGATTCTTAAATCGGATTCATGGATCTTAAGCGACGAGAGAAAGTTACCTATTTGTGGAAAAACGCTTTTTTAAAATCATTGTGCAGTTCTATCTTCGAAGACTGGCCTCTGGTGCAACCGGGAATGGGATTTGATTCGGTTAGTTATCACCAATAATATAAAGTTATGTTATTGGTCATTGTTTTTATACAATCGGCCAGACGGTATAGTGGTTAAGGGAGCCCGACTGCCATACCGAAAGGCCCATGTTCGAATTCTGGAGAAGGCATGGATTTAAAATTGTCTGTCCCTTCATACGAGGTAAAGGTGACCGCTAAATAGGTGCCTCCACAATAAAATGGCCACCTCATCTGGCCTTAAGAGTGGCCAATGCCGTTATAGACAAGTGCCCGCCATTGGAAAAATGCTTTTTGTACCAACATTACAAAGTTATAGGCAGTTTATACCAATTACGTAAATTATAACCTATATGAAGAATCTTTCAAATATTATTCCTAATATAAAATATCTTTCCATTGTATATGTGAGAGAATTCCAAGAAAAATGATTTGATAATATTAGAAATTCTGTGTTAAATAATATCTGATTAACTCCAAAACTCTTAAGTAAATTTGATTCTAGAAAGAAAGAAGTTTTGTAGGAAAGAAGTGCTCAGTGGGCCTAACAATTGTTTAAGCATTAAAGACTTCATCACTCATCGAAAAGACAGGAAGAGCAATAAATCATTTATCCGTGATGTATAGACCATTAGAACAGAATTTTCGGCTAGCGCTGTCAGTCGCTTACGTTGGAAACTAAAGCGAAGGTGTTTCCAGATACTTTGTAAATTTGACTGAACCAGACAGAGCAAGCGCAAAACACATTCACTCTAGAAACAGAAATAATGTTTTCTTAACTGCTATAGAAATTACATTGTGAATGGAGAAACGTGGAACAAGTAATGCTGCAATCAAAAGTGCATTAGAGGATTTGCTTGTAAAAAGAATTATCTTCGTTGAAAGACGAATGTAGAGAAAGAAAAGACTGTGCATGTTTTTTATTCTGTGTTTCGTTCATACTAAATTCGACCAATAAGTTTTAAGGAAGCAATTCTTTGAGAAATCGTGTTCCTTTCATTTTCGTTC
This sequence comes from Stegodyphus dumicola, assembly GCF_044657685.1. Classification (NCBI taxonomy): domain Eukaryota; kingdom Metazoa; phylum Arthropoda; class Arachnida; order Araneae; family Eresidae; genus Stegodyphus; species Stegodyphus dumicola. The sequence goes on from NC_140777.1 coordinate 108,796,537, forward strand.
TAAATTGATTTCGCGTGGCTTCTTCTTGTGTTAATTACAGAACTGCAAAAAAATGTATGAACTAAATTCAAAATGTTTTGTAAAATTAGTGTTTGCTATGGATTCACTAAATATAAGGACGTGGAATACAGCGAAAAGAGAGTTGTTAAGCGATTGAATTTTGAAATATTACTTTTAAAAGATTTTAGAATTCCATATTTTAAATAATAACGAGCTTTAAGTAAAATGTAGTTGCTGTTCTAATAAATAGAAAGGACTATCATACGAAATTTGGAATTGCATTTCATTATGTATAACTGCAAGTTTGGTAAAACTGGGTTTTCTAAATTAATGCCTACATAATCAAATGTTTGCCCATTATTTTTTAATTAAAATTTCATTTTATTAGGCGGCTGAATAAGTATGGTTAAATTGGTTTATAAGTAACTAAGTTAAGTATTTAAAATAATATATTTATAATATATACTTTGAAACGAATACCAAAGTTCAATTTTCTTCTGTGTTCTTTGTAAAGTAACAACAAATCTATATTTATTTTAATTTGCACATATAAACCAGTGATATTCAGGTATCAGTAAACAATCGCTTAGTTGCAACTGCTTTCATGTGTATATATGCAATAACATATTATACTGATTGCTGGAAAATTGTAATGAATTTTAAGTAAAGTAACCCGGTCGCTTGTTCATTAAAAACTGTTATGGGCTTAAATGCCACTTCCGTTACTCCAAGTTTATTCAAAAATTTTCTAGCCAATTATTTGTATGAACGCAAAAACCTTAAATATAGAAAAACATTTGGAAGTTTGATATAAGAGTTTTCCTAGATGAAAAATCTTTCATAGACATACACACAGACAGAAATAATTGTGAAAAGAGTATAAATATATAGCGGAGACTCAGATTCATGCTTATTTAATCAAAGCTCACTGTCGAAATTTTGGACCGAAAGCATTACCTTCCTTATGTATGCATATAGGTTGGCGGGAGGTGGAAACACTATGCCTTAAAGCAGAAATTTATTTTCTCTGATAAAAGCTAAATGTTTTTCTTTGAAACAGGCTAAATGAGATATTATTCAGTGAAATTTGTTTAATTTCAAAATCAAAATTAAAGTTACAAAATGTTAAAAAGTCGAAACAATTGAATTTTACGTTCAGGTTCAGTACTAAAAAACTCGTTTATTTTGTCTATGTCTAGCATAACAATAAAAAACGAAATAAAATATTTATTATAATAGCTCGGATTTGTTAATTACTTTTAAAATGCCATACTAACAATTGTAATAATATTACAAAACGTAAAACGTAGCAACGCAAAAATCCTATTTTTGGAAGAGAAGAAAAGAATATAATTATATTCTAGAGGCTTTAGCATTAAATTTTGAAGGATATAACGTTTCAAAGACGGGATAAACGAAGCTTATTTCCATTTAAGTACAACTGCTGCACTGAAAAGATTCTTAAAATGCAGAAAAAAGTAAGGAAATTGTAGAAATTTCGCTCGTTAAACGCAAATCCTTAAAGTTACTCGTGCTTTAAAGTATCGCTGCGGTTAAGCTCTTTGAATAACGAAAATCTTCCTTAAAAATTCAGAGACTTATCCAAAGCAGATGCGTAGTTAAGTGTGTACAACTGTATGGTTATTTTTCAGTTTTATTAAAGATATTAATTTATTAGTTTTTATTAAACATTTTAGTATTCAGTCATTTTCCATTATTACTGGGAAAACAGTGTGCATGATAAAGCTAAAATGACTAGAATCAAAGCAAAATAGTAAAATAACTTTTCTATAAGTTATAAAATTAGGCAAAATAACAACGCATTTCTCTTTGGCATATATTTCAAACAAGACTATTGATTTCAAGGGTAACAGGTTGAGGTCCCGTATCATCAGGAGAAGAGAAATTCTGCGGAGATCCTTATTCATTAGCAGAGTCTTCGGCTTCGATTTGGAGTCTTTACTCCCGTAAATCTTGTTGCCTCTAAGGCAGACAGAAGTTGAAAAATGAGGAAATGACGCTGTTTTAGACCGGGTACATGCATTTAGGATAGTATATTTTCCATCATCTTGAGTCCTTCCTTCACGAGCGAGGCCTGAACCCGCTACAAAAGAAACGAACGCGGCCTTGCATTTTACTGCTCAGCTGTACTTAGACGTATAGCGAAGGGAGATTGGTCTTCTAGTTCTGCAAACAAGCATCGTTTACATAGCTTGAAAACCTATTATTTTTCGGAGGGAGGTTAAGCGTTCTAGAGTTGGGAGATGAAAATCACAATTTTTTGCAAGAATTCTGTTATATTTTGGTTTTGGGGATAATTTCATATAAGTATTTTTCATGATATTTAAAATTTTTTTTAGCAGTTCATTATGGCTAGAATTGTTCGAATTACGAATTTTAGTAATGTTTGAATACGGTAAGGCCGAGAAATGTTCTTTGGTCGTGCTAGTTATGGGCGATTTTCTTTTCTTCCGTTTCCTGGATGTGTGCAAATTTTATTTTGTACTCGGAGCAACCTCGGTTTGAACTAACGTGGTCTTGTTAGCAAAAAATACAATGAGGCTTTTCTCCCGCCTTTAAATTACATCCAGAACTTCTATTTTTTTGACAGCATTTACAGCATATTTACTCATCGATACTTCTATGTTGAGTATGCCCGAGCCGCTGGCCTTTACAGCACTCGAGCGTTTGGTTTTCTTTTAAGCACATTAAAGCTGACAATAGTGTTTAATCTATATATCGTTTTTCTTCCTTTAGATCTAGAAAGCTCTATAAATATACAGGCAGTTTGATTATTGGGTCATCTAGATAATTTAAAATGTTTATACGAAAGGAGTATATTGAAAAGAGGAATATTAAAAAAAGAATTTGAAACAGGCTGATGAATTCAGTTTATTTTAACAATATACTGAAAAGCTGTCTTGAATTTTTATTAATATTTCTATTTTCCTTAAAATGCCAGTAGCCTTTAATTTTATAAATGAAACTGTCAAAATTTGCCAATATTCATCATTACATGTATTTCCAGGCCACTGGGTATCATAATCCACATTTAGGCCTTCTTTACGGAAGAAAAGCAGTCTGCGCTTTATGAGAGAAACTATCTGATATTATGCTATGCTTGCAACAAACGAAATCATTGAAGCAACCAATATATTCTGCTGCAAGGAGGCAAACTCGGAATGAAACTACCTTTCTTAATAATTTTATTCATTTAACCATAAAGAAATTCGCAAACATAGATATTTGTTACAGATAGAAAGTGAAATGAATGAAAACTTATTTTAATGTTCAAAGCTAGACCACATATTTTTTATAAAGTATGCCTCTATCAAGAGTTGAATTTTTATATTTCTAAAGCCTGTCAGTAAAAGTAAAGTAAATCGTTCACATTTGTATTAAAAATCATTATCTTATTAGCAGGATACATTTATGCATTCATTAATCTTTCATCATGAAGGTTAGATAAAATTTTTTTAAATTTAAAGTAACTTGAAGCATTGTTGATATTTGGTCTCTTGTTTTCCTTCCCACTGAAAATATTCATCGGCTGGGTTTAGTTAGATTTTTGGCCAAAAGCCCCTTATGCCCCTTATCAGAACTATCTTATAACTTAATGTTCGTACCATATCTACCCGGTTTGTCCTTGGGATGCAAAACAAATATGTTTATCTTAGAATGGAAACTTATCGCTCTTTAATGTTTGATTTATAGCAAAGAAAGAGGATGTGCAGTATGTTTAGAAAACTCAATTCTGCACATTACATTATAAAAGTTTTAGCACCTCTATAATAGTGTATCTACGTATATTGCATTAACTGTTTAATTCTTTTCCGTGCATGCGAATAAAGACCCAAAGTGTAGTAGAATACACGGTGATGAAATGTCGACATGATAATATTTATATAAAAAGTTCCATATTGTTACATTTTTCTTCATACGTATGGGTTCGTGGATTTGGAGAGAATAATGACGACACTTGATGAAGTTATCGAAATACAATTTATTAGGCAGTATTGCTCAGGACAGCTCCAAAGTCACGTTTACAGTCGTCGAAGAACTGCTATAAACATGCTAAAACAATCAGCGACACAGTCTTCAGGCTGTCAAATTGTAAACGGATAGCTTCACGGCAAAGCACCAGAGTACAACCCCCCCCCCCACTCTGCTAGGTCATTCTCGGAACTATACGTTTCTAAAACGGGTAATTCTAGTTGCAGAGCTAGTCGTAGTTGCAGTTGCCGATGACAGTATTTTTTCCTTATTCTTAAGAACAGTTGCCAAATTCAATGCAGCACAAATTTGAGATTGACGTACACCAGTATCTAATCTTCTAATCACTTGCATTTTAGTTTCTAGTGAATGCTCTTTCTTGTTGCTTTATTTTCGTGTTTTTTTATTATCCCGCATGACAAATACTAAAATTCAAATATTTGTCACTATATCAATCGTTCTATTATATAAATTTCTACTTACAATAGCGTCAATAAAAGTGTACGTTCCGTTGTTTAAAAATAGTGGACTGTAAATTGACTTGATATTACTTCAGTATAGAACCCAAAAAACCTCAGAATCATAACGTTGACCGAAACTTCTTTATTGACTTTCAAACATTAAGTTAGTTGAGGAACGGCGAAGACCACACAAACTCCGACTTCAGTGGCGGCTTACCAACACAAACTCAGAAGAACCTCTGCTTATTTGAAACTCCAGTAATTCACAGCAACCTCAAAGCTCTAAACGCGAGCTTTAAAAAACTAACAAATTTGCGTCTGCGCCGCTCCTCGGTACAAAGAAAGAAATACAATATGCATAACATCGAACATACCCCCGGCTTTGAAGTCCCAAGGGGGTTCAAACAATAAATTAAAACTGTTGAACTGCATAAACCTGAAAAAATAATAATTAAAGTCACTAAATCAGGAATTAAATGGCAAAGCGCATAGCTTTGCTATAGGTCGTTTTATTTCACCATTAGACGTGCGTAAACTCACCACTCGAACTTTCTCATCCAGACCAGGATACACTTTAATAATTCTATCTAATTTCCAACGTAGCGGAGGTAGATTTTTATTCTTAATAAGAACCATATTACCAATCTTCAGATCTTCTTGTAACGTGCACCACTTGGGTCTCTGCTGCAATCTAGATAAATACTCACTGCTCCATCGATTCCAGAAATGTTGAAATAACCTTTGCACGTTCCTCCAACGGTCACTGCAGCTCATGGTTTCTTGAATTTGGTTAGATTCTGGAATAGCGCTTAAAGCCGCTCCGGTTAAAAAGTGTCCTGGTGTTATCGCCTCCAAGTCGCTACAATCACTTGAAGCTAGTACCAAAGGCCTAGAATTAAGACAGGATTCAATTTGGGTTATTAATGTCAAAAATTCCTCGTATGTTAAAATAAGTGTTCCTAAACATCTTTTTAAGTGATGTTTCATAGACTTGATACCCGCTTCCCAAAGCCCTCCAAAATGAGGGGCAGAGGGAGGATTAAATAACCATTTAATATTTTCTGAAGAAATATAACCCTGTAGCTGTTCATCACGTTGAACAATAGAAAAGGCTTTCCTTAATTCTTTATTAGCTCCTATAAAATTCGTTGCACAATCACTGAATTTCATACGGTTTGCCTCTACGAGCTATAAACCGCTTAAGTGTCGCGAGGAATGATTTTGTTGAAAGATCTCCAACTAATTCTAAGTGTATTGCTCTTGTAGTAAAACAAATAAATAGACATACGTAACACTTAAAGATTGACTCCTCTACCAGGACGATATTTAACGTTAAATGGTCCTGCTAAATCAGTCCCTACACGAGAAAAAGCTCTACTTTACGTAACTCTTGAAGCGGGTAAATCTGCCATTAGCTGAGTTGCAGTTTGCGCTCTAACTCTACGGCAGATAACACATTGGTTTATACACTTTCTTATAATATCTCTAGCATTCACAATCCAAAATCTATGTCGTATGATAGAAGTGAGTAGCTGCGTACCTGCGTGAAGATACGTGTCATGATAATGCTTAATAATTAAACGCGTAATATTGTGATTCTTAGGTAAAATCATAGGATGTTTCTGATTATTTGAAACTGTAGAGTTTCTGAGCCTTCCGCCTACACGCATTACTCCCGCGGAATCCAAGAAAAGACTTAAAGATAGTAATTTACTTGATGTCTTCAAGGGTTTACCAGATTCTGAACAGAATAGTTCTTCTGGAAATTCGGCTCTTTGCACAATCCTAACAATCATAGAAGTAACTTCACAGAATTCTTCAGTAGATAAATAACCCTTTGTAGGTACAATTATTTCTGAATCTTAAACACCACGCTAACACTCGACATAACCATGATGAAAATCTTGAAAACACACTAGGCTCTTCAAATTTGGAAACATTTGAACTGAAACTCTTTTTCAATTCCTTCAACATAACTTCACCCTCTAATTCTACACTTGAATTTTGCTGTACATGAATTAGGGATTCGTTTAACCACTGCGGTCCCTTCATCCATAACTCACATTGTAGGAATTCTGATGGAATAAAACCTCTGGTCCCACAGTCTGCAGGATTTTCTTTCCCAGCAACATAATTCCATTGAATACCTGGAACAGCTTCCTGGATTTTTGCAACTCGATTTGCCACAAAAGGTAGGCAACGGCGAGGTTCGGACGAAACCCATGCCAATGTAACCCGCGAGTCGGTCCATGCGTAAATATTGCTAATAGGCAGTTCTATGCATAATAATACTGCATGTAAGAGGTTTGCTAAAAGTAACGCAGCACACAACTCTAGTCTCGGAAGAGACTGGTTTTTTAAGGGCGCTACTCTGGTTTTCGATGTCAGAAGTCTGACTTTGACTGACGAATCTAGGTTGATTGTTCGGAGATAGATGACTGCACAATAAGCCTTTTCTGAAGCGTCGCAGAAAGCATGGATTTCTATAACTACTGCCTTCGGTCTCAAGATATACCTCGGAAATTGTAAGCTTGAAAGTAAGGGTAATTCTAGATAGAAACGCTTCCATTTTCTACTTATTCTCTTATCAACGAGTTCAACCCAACCCAGCTGTAAGTTCCATAACTCTTGTAATAATATTTTCGCGTATATTATTGTTGGCGCTAACCATCCCATTGGATCAAAGATTTTGGCTACTTCTGATAAAATAGTCCTCTTAGTAAACTCTTTATCACTTATGCATACCGAAAAATGAAACGTATCACTAGAGTTGCTCCAATTAATTCCCAATACTTTTACTTTCTTGTCACTGTTTATTTCAAGAGAAATACTGGATTCTCGTAAGCACTCGGGAATATTCTCTAAAATAGCTGAACTGTTTGAAATCCACTTCCTTAAGCGAAATCCACCCTTTTTCATAATTTCATTCAACTGCTGGACTAGAACATTCGCTTCCTCTTCACTTTGTGCCCCTGAAAGCAAATCATCAACATAAAAATCACGAAGGGCAATTTTTGATGCTAAAGGAAATCTCACTTGTTCATCTAATGCAAGGTGTTTCATTACTCTAGTAGACAAATATGGCGCACAGGCAGTCCCATATGTAACTGTCACTAATCTAAATGTACTCAAGGGCTCACTAGGACTATCCCTCCAAAGCATTCGTTGCCAATTTGTATCTTCTGGTTGGACACGAATTTGTCTGAATATCTTCTCTACATCTGCACATACTGCAATTTTGTAAGTTCTAAACCGTAGAAGAATTGGAAACAGCTCTTGCTGAATTCTTGGCCCAACCATCAAAATATCATTCAATGAAAGACCTGATGTCGTTTTAGCTGAAGCATCGAAAACAACTCTCAGTTTAGTCGTAGTACTCGATTCCTTTAATACGGCATGATGAGGCATGTAATACGTAGAGTCAATAAGAATCTCTCCCTCAGGCACTCCCTCCATATGTCTCAAGGTATTCCCTCATGAAATCCTTATACTATTCATATATCTGAGGCCTTTTTAGAAGTGAATTTTCTAAAGATTGGAATCAACGCATAGCTAATTGTCTGGGATCTCGAAGCTGAGAAGGCGGAGAGTGAAACGGCAATTTCACAGTATGTACCCCACTTTCCTCTCTCGTATATGTAGATTTGAAGTAATCTTCACATGCTCTCTCCGATTTAGTAAGCATGTCAAACGTAGGTACAGCATCCAATTTCCAAAAGTCAGACAGCATCTGATCAGTTTCCACTTGTATATTATTAACATAGATAGTAGGAATAATTTCTGTTGAATTATTCACACTACCTGAAATAATCCATCCTAGTTCAGAACGAGAAGCTACCGGTTTATCTTCTTCGCATTTAATTATTTCTCCCTTTAAAAGAGGTAAGGCAATATCTACGCCTAAAATATATCAACAGCCCACTTTTGTAAAATGTTGGATCTGCTAACATTAAATCATTATCTTCCTCAACGTACTTCTTATCCAATGTAAAATGCGGCAAAGTTCCAATAATTCTATTGATGATAAATACTGGTGTTTTAAATGACACTTTCGCCGGAAAATGCGGAACGAAGTTTATTTCCGTAATTCCATTAGTTTTCGTATCCAAAGACCCTAAACATGAAATAAAAACTTTGGCATTTCTTCTTGCTAACCCTAGCCTTTGTACATAATCTTCTGAAATCAGGCTTGCTTGACTGCCAGGGTCGGAGGGCTCTACACAATTGGTATTCACCTGATGAATCTAACACTTTAATAACCGCCGTACATAATAAAACTTCACTCTGAAAATTAAAGTCTGAAACACAAGATTTAATTACTGGACTAGAACTTGCGATATTCTTCCCTGACCCAGCCGATTGAGCGCGAGGTTCTGGCCCAGGGAAAAATGGCTTAGCTGTCACTGATAATTCATTCGAACTGTTCGTAACTCCTTTACGTGCCTTTGGTTCATTTTGAACTCTTTCGAAATGCAGTAGTGTGTGATGATTTTTAAACACTTTTTACATTTATGTGTACTTTTACACTCGAAAGCTTTATGATTTGAAAACAAACAATTAAAACAAACATTATTTCTCTTGACAAAATTAACGCGTTCCTGAACATTCAGATTTAAAAACTTATTACATTTAAAAACTGAATGACCGGCTTTACAATACGTACACTGCGCGCGAATCTCTGAAGCCAATGAAGTTAATTTGTCTTTTGTAACTTGTTTTTTAACACCTTGCGTTTTACCTGCTTGCAAGGTTCTGGCATGAGATTTCAAGAACTCTAGCAGATTATTAAGTGTTGGTATTTCCTCACTCTTTAATGTTCTTTCCCACCATCCTCTCGTCGAAGAATCCAATTTAAACTGTATTGTTAACATTAAAATAGTATCCGCGAATTGCTCCACTTTGAATCCTAGATTTTCAAACGAACATACACACTCTCTTACAGTGTCTCCTAACGCTAATATCTGACTAGGAATTTCAGCTTGTAAATTTGATAAATACAATTCTTAATAACGATGAAAGTAATTCTCTCTTATGTGAAAATCTTTGACACAATAAATGCCACGCTATTTCGAAATTCCTGTCACAAATAGTTAAAGCTTGAACAATCCGCAAAGCATCTTTTTTTAAAGAACCCTTTAAATATTGTAACTTTTGTGCACCTGATAAACGGTCATTATCCACTATCGCCGTTTTAAATAAATCAAAAAATGATAACCATTCTTCAGTACTGCCACTAAATACAGGAAGAGTTAGCTTAGGTAAGCGTATACTCGTTATTTCACAAGATTTAGTTTCCACACTAATGTCTTTAACATTCTTAACTCTGGTTAGCATTAAAATTAAATCATCAACAGTATCTTGTATGACCTGTTGTTCTTCTATAAATACATCAATATCTTTTTCTTCACACACTACAAATATGTTACTAAAAATATCCGAAAGTTCGGTCATTAAATTATTTAATCTAGATTTAAAAGGTTCTAACTGATCAACATCAGCAGAATCGTAAGTCACTGTAATTTTCTCTTTCAGTTTACTTAACTTAGCTTTAGCTACACGCTTTTTAGTCTTAAGCGTTGTAAATTCCATTATCTAATAAGAAAGATAAAAAACACACTGACTCACCAAATTTACTGCGACTCCGTAGCTGACGGACCAGAAACCATGTACGTTCCGTTGTTTAAAAATAGTGGACTGTAAATTGACTTGATATTACTTCAGTATAGAACCCAAAAAACCTCAGAAACATAACGGCTTACCAACACAAACTCAGAAGAACCTCTGCTTAGTTGAAACTCCAGTAATTCACAGCAACCTCAAAGCTCTAAACGCGAGCTTTAAAAACCTAACAAATTTGCGTCTGCGCCGCTCCTCGGTACAAAGAAAGAAATACAATTTGCATAACATCGAACAAAAAGTTTGAATCTGTAAAATTACGTTCGTATAACACCGCAGAAAAGAAGAAATGCAGATAAACTGCTTCGGATATCGGGAAGCCTAACCAAAGAATATGTAATGCATGTACATAAACATTCTTTGGCCTAACGCTGCGTGCAATTTCGGGGAATGCCATAATTCAAACAAAAGAGCGTTAAACCGAAACAGCGCTAAACAAAACGGCATTAAGCGGGGTCTTACTGTACTTGTGAACCGTCGGTAAAGACCAGATGTCCCAATTCATTATTAACTGAACTGAAATGAACTAAAACCTGGCTACCGGTCTGCTTTCAGATATCGACTGTTGATTCTCTTAGTAAGGTGAAACGATTCTTTGAATCGGTTTCGGAGCGAAAATCATTTTAATGTGATCGCGGTTAATGTTATCATTTGTGTAAGTCTCTCCCATTTGTATACGAAAACAGAGAACATATTGTGATCAACATAGAGTAAGTCGCCAAATGTCAAATAAGTTATACATATTGCCATGTGTAAAGAAAATGTAGCAAAGTAAGCGATTAAGTCACCACATCATTTAAAGTCAGGCAGAAAAGTAAACTTAGTTTCGGGTAGATTTTGAATAACTGTACCGTTTCTCCAAAAAATTCCATGAAAATGCTTACACTATCGTAAGATCACGTTTCAGCCTCATTTTTAATTTTAGATTTGTAGGTTTTCTTCCAGTGAATGGTCCACCAACTGCCGAGCGGTAAAGTCGCTGAACACTGGTAGTTCGGTCCGAGGTTCAAATCCCGCGAACGGGCTGGCTGCATGGTTCATGTTTCCGTGGTTTTCCCCCTGTGTAACGTGTATACGAGCCAGTTTCCCTTAGAAAGTCCTCCACGAAGGCATCCCTCCCTTAGGCAGATAGCCCTAGTGTGCTTTGCCATAATTAAGTACACACGCACACCTTCCAGTGAATGCCAAAGGGAAGCTCTCTGACTATTAAGATAGCATCGGTCAAAATAATTTCCAGAAATTTTATGAACAGTTTATAAAAGAACATTTACGTTAAAGATATTATGAACAGATCATAAACAAAATTTTTCATTTTTCTAATTAGAATTCTGCGAATATACTTATTTATATCTTTTTTGTTGCATTTATAATTGCTGCGTTTTTTGTTGCATTAGTTAATTCCACTGCTGGTTTGAAGGAGAAGTTTTCTCACAGTTTAATGTTATCTTTCGTTGAATAGTATCAAAATAGCCGTGGACAAACGTGATCACAATTAAGCGGCGCCTATTATATTCATAATATTAGTTCCAATATATTTATGATAAAGGAAAAATCCTGTTGTGAATCTCGATATATAATGAGGTTATTTTTTTGTCAAAAACCGAAATTGAAAAATACGTAATTTTTGTCATTATTTATGATCAAATTAGCATAAGATTCTTTGCTGCTGTTATCAAAGATTTTCTTGCCCACTTTTTACTACTAACCAGCAGAGATGAATTTAACTTTTATGCTGATATTCTCTTTCTATATATATATAATATACACACATATTTATTAATTTTCCATTTGCAATCTCAATTTTGAGTTGAGACTCGTGTTCACACATTATTTTATTAAATCCTTTTAGATTGTGTTACATACTAATAAACCATTCCTGTTGGAAACTGCTTTCTGTTGGAATATAGTTTTTACATTGAGAGTAACCTTGCCCATCTCCTTCAAACGACATTTCTCTTTGCTTGTAAGAAAGATTGCAGTATTCGTATTGAGCCGGAGTTCAATGGAGAAGATTCTGTCATTGATCATATGACAGGGCGCTCCTAAATCAATAATCTAGTTCTATGAAGATGATCATTCATTTACAGCGAAACATTTTTCATCAGTGTAAATTCTTTTCCCTATGATTTGAAGCATATTTGCTTTATGATTATAGGGCTCTGTTCATGTTCCTTTATTGCAACTTCCCAGACAATGTAATCTTTCTTCGAATGTCATTCAATTTTTTTAGTTGCTTCTGTTGCATTTCTTTCAGCTTAGGGTTTCGGAAAGCCTTTCTTGTTTAAAAAGCAGTTTCTGATGCTATTCGAAAAGGATTACTTCCTTTCCATCGCTTATCCATTAACTTTCTTTTGAATAAAGAATACATTGTTCTAATGTTAACTTATCTTACTGCTCGCCTAGGGCAGTAATTAGTGCATTATATCCGTCTAGAAAGTATATATAACTATAGAGTTAATTAATGAAGTCTTTTAATTCTTCTCATCTCAAATCCCTATTTCTGCATTTTTATACTACTTTTAAAAGAATTTCCCGTTCTTTATTTGTCTTAAGATAAAACTGATATTCTTTTCTTTCGCATATACAGTTTGATATTTAATTTTGTTCTTTACGCCTTTCATACAGTTCTATTTGAACAGCTTTTTTGTAGAAGTGTATAATTTATTATTATTAAGGTAATTCACTATCAGTAATACATCTTATCATCTTTTCCATAAATTTAATTACAAAATTCAGATCATTTGCTTCTTTTAATTGTCTCCCATACAATTCTTTGTTCATATGTATTTGCGGCCTATAGCTTCATTTTGAATATAATTCTAATAGTCTTTTAATAATATGAAGAACATTATATATATTGGATCTGGAATTTTTCTGATTACTTTGATAAATGTCTGCTGTACTCAGCATATTTCGCGTTTTGACTTCCACATCGTTAAAATCTATATCAACAACTTATGAATGTTCAAAACCTTTTACTTTTTGAGATGCAATTATGGTTTCATTGGTGAGCCAGGAGTTACGTCTATGATTTCAAATCTTGAACTCTTGAACTCTTTTTATACCTAAAGATGTGCAGAATTTCATTTACAGGTAGATTCCCTTAAACATTTTGAAATTAATGCTGTAACTTGATTTAAAACTTTTATGTTCATATATATGCAGACGAAAGCAAATTTTGCATATTTAGAAAGCATTCGATATACATTTGCACATACATGATTGATGGTCAAATTCAAGAACAAAAATACATTTTCTCTAGTTAAAGAGAGAGAGAGAGAAAAAAAAACCCAAGTCAAATATGGAAAGAATATGATCTACATAGTCAATGCTATGGCAGTGATATGTATTAAATACGGTCATTTGTTATTTTGCTCTTACTTCTTTTTGTGCACATCAATGATAATTACAATGTTTGTTGTAAACCTTTGTTTGATTTCAGTGTTAGATGATGGAATGAGGTGAACCATTATTGTTAGATTGGCGGAAGAGTTAATTTTGTAAGAGAGTACTGCAGTCTTTAGTATCATCTGCATTTTTTTGGAACAATTTCAGGAGATCGATTCATATAAAAAAAACTCAATAAAAGCTCCCAAGATAAATAACAATTAATGAAGATCTTTTTTGGCTAGTGGCAACAAAAGGTACCTTAGTTTCGAAGGTTATAGATCCCAAAAGGTATTATGTGGGTCCGGGGAAAAATAAAATTTGTCCGTGACGTACGCCTTTTCTCACGCAACAGAAAGCGTATGGCACAGCAGCCTTACATCTAACTGTAGCTATCCCAAATGAATCCCAATGTCTTTCATTATAAGTCTAGTCCTATAATATTCAGAATAACATGGACGTAAAATCCCAAACAGACGTAAAATTCCATATAGAAGGATAGCTTTCCAAAGTATCATAGACGTAAAATCGCATAGAGAAGGATAGCTTTCCAATTCATTATATACAAACAATTTGGCCAGCTGTTAATGTATCCGATTTTGGTTTGGATGTATATTGGATGAAAAGTAGACAATGTACAAAGTAAAAGGGTGATTTGGGGATTAAAATCAAGAAAATAACATTTATTCATGATTTTTTAAGGGACTGAATCGTCAGGGCCAAACCCGCAAAGCACGGAATGCGATATTAAACTTAGATCTTGATTTTCGACGTAACTTCATCAGAATCTAGAACTCGATACCATTTTCTTTAACATCAGGGTAAAATTCATTATAATGGGTTCCTCTCATGATCTGCTTAGGAATTATATTGCTTGCATATATGCCATTCCACGTGTTTTACAGAAGCTTATAAAGTCTCGTGCTTTTAGGTAACGTAAACTGTACGAAACGTCTTAAGACTTTCCGTGAATTATCATTAAAAAAACAGGAAAAAGGTATAAAGGATCCTTTTATTTAACTTATCCTTTTATTTAAATAAAGGTTAGCAGAAGGCACTAATCGTGCTTACAGAAAAGCTAGCATTTATAGCTTAAAATAAAAGATATTGAATTTGACTTTATAATGTATTTCTCCCGCTTTCCTAGCGTGCTTTCGTGGTGTAGTGGTTCTGCACGCTGGGTCAGTATTCCAGAGGTCCGTGGTTCGATTCCCGGCGAAAGAAGTTGCTAAATTTTCATATCTCCGGCTTCCAAAAAGTACCTAATGTCTCTACAACTTAACTAAATAAGTTAGTCAAACGGCTACACAATTAGAGTAACTTTTAAGTTGGCTCTGACCTTAAAGTCGGCGTGGCAAGTCTCATAGAGAGAATAACGCAGTGCCACAGTATACAGCTCTCAAGACAATTAAATTATTAACATCACCTTCAGCAGGCAGAACGTGCTTTGACTCTATCCTCTAAAGCCTTCTTACCTTTTTTTAAATGCTTGCTCCTTCCTACTTCATTCAAATATCACGCGAGATAGAAATTTACATTCTGGGAGGAAAATGAGAAATGAGGAAGATAGGAAATCGAATTAACATAAAATAACTGGTTAGAAACGAAACGAAACCTTACAAGCCCTTTGACTGCACAGAGGCACAGAGAAGAGGTCTTCGAATTCTGTACGATTTCTTAATGCTGCGGTTGGGCGTTAGTAGTATTTTATAGGCGACGACACTAGTCTACACAGAGCTCAACTGTCGAGCGATTGTCTCCAATAGTAACGTTATTCGGCGGATGGCCTGGACAGCTCCGAGTGATATCTAGGCTACACTTTGGTGGGCAACTGCAATTTCTGTCGATCCTGTAAAAGCCTTTAATGAATTAAGAACTGCTCTGAAGTAGGTGCAAGTGCATCTGGAACAAGGAATCATCAACAGTGTTGTTAATAGTATGACGACTTGCAGCGCAATCTGTTTGTTTTTTCGAGGTGACTATATCCCTAATTACCTTATTCTGGAAGCTATACTGCAACTTTAGTTTTGTACATTTTTGCTCTTTTGAGAATTAATCAGGATCAGGAGTGTGCAAATTAACTGTTGTGTAGTACACATTCCTGTTACCTAGAACTCTACAGCTATATAAAATTTCAATAAATTCTATCAAATAAAACATTAGTATAAAAACTTGAAAAAAAAAGTAGTTATTCTCTTAGCTGTGAATTCAGATATATGTGCCTAAATTTCCTGAAAATTTAAAAAAAAACTGTTATCATATACAATGAATGACTTGCAAAGAGGAGAATAACCTGTAGAGTCATTACGATTTTTGAAGTAGGAATACGAATAAATATTTGAAGTTGAATACAAAAAATGAGCAGTGCCCTCACAGGGACTCAAACCTGGACCTCTCCAATACACATCGAGTATGCTACCGTAACGCCATAAATGCATTCAGAAACGAGGAATTAAATACCTTAATACCCCCTTTTAAAGGGCAACTGGGGATTAGGGGATCCAGTCGGCAAATCTTGCTGATGAAGAATCATCATCCACCACCTTTCTTAGTTTGGGCCCCACTGTAGAGTCATTAGGATTTTTGAAGTAGGAAACACGAAAAAGGAGCAATGCCCTCGCCGAGACTCGAAATTGGACTCTCGAATACGCGCCGAGTGTGCTACCGTTACACCACGAATGAGTGCAAGAAAGAGGAAAAAATGCATTATAATTTAACGGAGTTGGTATTAATTCGCATTTTTGCAGAAAGAGTTTATTTTACTGCATCGACAATAGCTATTATCAGTAAAATACCATTGAAAATGATATCGAGTGGCTTCTTTTGTTGGCAGATCTCAGAAAACTTAATTTTATGTTTTATTTATTATGCTTATTGTTAATTACTATGCTTACAAATAAATAAGTCGTAGTTTAAATTCAAACTAATAATAAGCCTTGCCGTTACTCATTATTTTAATGCGCAAACTTCGGTTATATATTGGGTTGGCAAGGAAGTAATTTCAGTTTGCAGAAATAGATAGCTTTATGTTCGCTTTGGTATTCTTCTGTCAGTCATAAATATATATTTTTTGTTTTGTTTTGAGGTCTGGCAGCTGATAGTTTTAGGTTGCTATAATAACGTATCCGTGCCATATAATAAATTCCGCGTACTTTTGTTCACAACTGTCAGTTTACTTTCAATTTTAAGATGGCGTGCAAAAATAAACATTTTCGACATAGTTTACTTAATTATTTTCATAAAGGAAAGAAAGCGGCTGAGGCTCACAAAGAAATATCCGAAGCTTATAGCATTGATTGCTTAACAGAACACGTATGCCAGAATCGGTTAAAAAATTTCGTTGAGATTTTCGCTTGAAGATGACCAACGTTCTGGCCGAATTTCTTAAAGCCATAATTGGATCAGTTCGTCATATAACTGTGTTGGAGACATTAAAAAGGTTAAATGCATCACACACAGCAATTTAAAGTCATATAAGCTGTCTTGGCCTCTTTAAGAAGCTCGATATATAGGTTCCGCATGAATTGAAAGAATTATTAATATATTTATTAATTAAGAATTAATTATATTATTAATACATTGTACGTACGGGAACGTTCTGTTCCGTAAAGTTAACTTTCTATGGAAAAAAGCATAATCCACATTTGAAGGAAGTATGTGTAATTCAAACAAACTTAAATACTATTGAAATTAAAAGCGAAATATGAAACAAGAATTAATTGAAAGGTTTTTTTTTACTCTCGCCTGAGTTTAAAGTATCGGCTGAGAGAGAACGCAAAACCGATATAATAACATTTAGGTAGAAATGGAAGAATTCTAGCGCAAAATCTTCTTTTCTTCTGAAAGCACAATCGGAGTGCCGGAAACTCTTTATGTCTGACTCGGATCCAAAAGCTCTCAACCTAATTACATTAAACAGTAATTTGCAGTAAAATGTATTTCTTCCGCCTTCTTAGCGAGTCTTCGTGGTGTAATGGTCTCCACGCTCTACGCGTAATTGAGAGGACCGCGGTTCGATTCTCGGCGAAGCTGTTGCCTATTTTTCATCTTGTCTGCTTCCAAAAAATACGTAATGTCTCTACAGTGGCGCCCAAACTAAAAGGGTGTTGGATGATGATTCTCTTCACCCAGGATTTGGCGAATGGGTTCCCTAAAACCCCTAGTCGCCCTCTAAAAAGGGGGTATATAAGGTATTTCTCCCGCCTTCTTAGCGAGACTTTGTGGTGCTATGAAGGCTCAGCGCGTAATTGAGAGGTCGGCGGTTCGATTCCCGGCGAAGGTGTTGCATATTTTTCATCTTGCCTGCTTCAAAAAATACCTAATGTCTCTACAGCAGGATGGTGAGAAATACAGAAAGAAAAAATAAAGTAAAGACCAAAATCATGATAACTGGTTAGTTTAAGGTAAGAGCTTTACAGTCTTTTTAAATTGTTGACAGTTTCTGGCCAGCACGGATGCTAGCAAGCATATTCATTGATGAATTCCATTATTCCCATGCGAGTTTAATAATTTCTGTTCAGTGTCTTATGTTGTAGCTTCATAAATGCCGTTAGTATGTCATAGGTTTCTTCATCTAGTGTTTTATTTGCATAAATGTAAACATGCTTGACATAATAGGCTTTGAATTTTTTATAGTTCCTTGATCCATTGGTTGCATTACAGAGGTGGTGTTTGGTGGAAGGAACAAAACCTCTATAATTGGGTGCAATGTTGGGGGGACTTCAGTACCATGTCCTGGAGAATTATCGAGAATAGAGTGAACTTTAAAGGTCTGGTTTTGCTGTTTTAAGTAAAGTTAAATTTGATTAATAAATACATTTTCAAACCAATCATTTGTATCACAACGCGGCCGACTTTCTGTAACGTATCACGTATAACTTAAAGTTTCCAGTTGGAGACAGTTAAAATAATGGGCATAAGCAAAACTGTGTTCCACAAGGTTTTACTACAAATTTCAAGAATATGATGTTCATCTATCATATTTGATAAGTTTAGACGGCAAAGGCTAAATAAAATATCGTTAAAAATCTGAAGATAATATAAAAGTGCAGCTCTTCATCAAGGAGCAGACTATAATTTCTCATGATAAACCGCAAGATAAAGTAATTTTGATACTCATCTGCCTATTTTGCTTCTGTTTACTCAATTTTCCTTTCCTGTTACTATGCCAGAAGTTTAAAGCATAAAATGGAGTTATATAGCAAAGTTTTGTCCTATGTAGGTTCGCACATCACTTCCTACTCTCAATAAAGAGACTATGCTGCAGTTTGTTCTTTGCTATTTCGTAATATGGAGTTAGAGAAACTTTTCTTCTCTGCAAAATAAGTTTAAACCAGCTGAAATCTTAGCAACTGCCGAGTTTTTCATGTTGAAGAGTTAAAAGAGAATTCTTTTGCCAGTGTTCAAATGCACTTCAAAATTTAATACAGTTTCTCTGTTTTTTATTATCTGGCCCCCAACTATTTCAAATATTTCTACGTTGTGTTTTTCAGAGCTATAGTAACTGGAAAACGTTTCTGCATCTGCAGATTATTTTTCTTTCACAACGATGATAAGAATATTTTATTTCGTGTTCTGGAAGCTTAAACCTCGTCATTTCTTAATCTTTCGATCGCCATCAACGAGCTCACACGAACGTTATTATAAGTAATAGAGGTATGGTCCTGTTGCACTAGTATCAGATAAACGATCGTTTAAACGAATTTGTATATACAGCATAATATTACATGAGAAAGGCAAACATTTACGTAAGGATTCTAAGCGCAGTGTTAGAGTGCTATATAAATGTGTATGATAAGGTGCCGTTGTGCTGATACTATAAATTGATTATGATGCTTGATTATTATAAAGATTATGATATAAAGATTATCACATATGAATACGCTTTAGCAACTTTATTTTTAGGTAAAGTATAATTTCTTCTTATTCATTTGGAATAAGATTTGTATGATTTTAATAAGTTTGCTTTCTGTTCAGTATGAGTTGCTTAGTAGTATGAGTATAATACATTAATGGGATTTCTGTGTTCAAGAGCATCTCTTTCATCACAAGCTTAGTATATGCTGGGATCCAGATTTCCTTAGATGATATTCTCTTCGTAATTAGGGTGCTTATTCCTATTCTTCTGGCCATATTTTGTTATTTATATGGTGAGCGGGTTATGGCTCGGTAAACGTTCTTAGACGATATGACTCCATATTGCTAAAACACAACTTTATTTACACACCTATTCATTAACACAACTATATGTTAACACAACCATCCATTAAAACAGAAAACTTCTGCACAAATATTCGAACACCCTTACACTCGAACTAAGGGCAATCTGGGAGAGTTTGGATATAAGATCTAGAATCAGGCTGGTGTTGGCTGGTATTTAGCTATGCAGCTTTTACCGGTTATCATGCAAATTTGTACTAAGGTGATGGTGTTGTTTTTCGTTAACACAAGCGACCAGCGCATCGCTAAAGAGCGAAATAAAAATGCACGTTGAAGTACTAAAATGATAGAAAAAGTCGAAAGCTGTCGAGCTGTGAGGAGGAAGCTGATTCGTCGGAGTCAGTCACCCTCCCAAGTACTGACTTCTAGAGAAGCTGTTTGGTAAATATAGTTCAGAATCCTAAAAAGTAATAAAAATTAACATAGAAAAAAACCATCAGTTTCTTCTGGTGACGAGTTCACTGGTCGCGCTGGCAGTTATTACGAAAACAACATGACAACATCAGGCAGCCGCGCAGTTGAACATAAGACTGCCACAGAGTATTATCCCCCAGGCACACAGTCATGACACAAAAGGGGTTAATTGCAAAATTCCAATTTAAGATATACACAATCGAATAAAAGTTAAACTTTAAAATGTACGTACAAAAAACAAGAAATACAAAATATATTAATAGAATATACAAGTAATAATAAACTTAAGTGGTCATGCCTCCCTTAAAAGGCTAAAACGTCGAGAAAATTGAGCCATTTCAAACGACTATATCTCAAAATATATACACAGGAAACAAATAATTTTTTTTACTGAAGACAAATGACATATTGTTCTATCTGAAAATGTGACTAAGCATTTAATAATGCTGAAAACTATATAACAATTTATGGCATCTGAAGATGTAATATCAGCTTGCGCGTAATATTACAGTCGCAAGATATAGATACCGTGTGAAGAGGAGAGGAGTGGTTACTTTAATAACTGCTTTTATAGAATATAAATGTGTGTTAATTACACTACAATTAATTTTAAAATACGTTTTTACATCAACAAGCTTTTTGTTCTTTAAATCAGGTAATAAATCAAAATAATGCAAAAAATCAGATTCAATAATATTTGTTGACACTTTACACAGATAAAATGTAAAATTAAAACTGCAACGAAGTCCAAGTTAAATCCTTAAAGATATTTGTGCGTAAACCGGAATAGGAGTACCGTTGGCAACAGAAAACGTCATAGTAGGTGTCTTTGACGAGCTTCATCTTTGGTTGCTGAGAGGAGACTGACATCTGATCCAGTGTCGCACAAAAATATTTTATTTGACTTTCTGTCTCTTGACGGCACGCGCAGTCGAACATAAGACTGCCACAGTTACTGTTGTGAAGGAAATTTTAAAAGGATTTTTGAACTTCAGTGTTAACTTTAAGATATGAGGTATCTGTTTTCTAGGCAGAAGTATAATATAAAATAATTAATTAATTAAAATTATCTCAAAGAGCAGCAAACTACACGATAAGTAAGAGAACCAAAAGAGACACAAGAAATAAAAGAAATTCATAATGACATATGGAATATAAAAGCGTCCCGGTTAAACAAATCTCGTTCTTTATTCAGTCAAATGCGTCACCTACTGGCATTTGAAGAATTTCTATGAAAAAAAAAGTGTTGAATGAAGAACATGTTTAAACATGTGGCCGTTGAACGAAGTGAACTATATCGGAAATTATCCTGATTCAGAAGAAATCGCCCCACTAGTGGCCAAGAACACTGAATACTGGAAGTTCGGCTGAGTTCGATCCCAATAGGTGAACGTGTTGGCGGCACTAATAGTTTTCTGCATATGCAACGTGAATACGAGCCAGATTACTACCTCCACAAAAAGCAATCCTTCCTTAGCCCTTGTATACTTGGCATATTCAAGTAACTTCTCCTATCTCTCAAGAAATATTCCTTTAGTAAGAAGAAAAACTGAAATTTGATTCATATCATTCGTGTTATCTAATAAACTGCAGTATTTTTAATTTTAATTCCGTGTTGATGTGTATCATTCGCATGCTAAGAACAAAGTGACTTCTTAAAATTTTTTTGAGTTTTAGTGACTTTGTTCATGGTCTGTTGAGGGATCTGTTAAAGAGTTTCATTGCACTAACAACTTTTCCGAAATCTACCAAATTAGAAGCATGCAATTTAGTACGGTTTTAAATTCAAACATGGCTAATTACAATAGGTACTAATTCAAACTATTATTCTTGAGATCAGTTGTTACTCTAGACGACCTGCGATAAAGTTTGTACAAAATAAATGAGAGAAAATACATTTTGAATATTTAACTGTAGAGTCATTAGGGTTTTCTTTCCAGTTACAAAACAAGGGATAAGAAGGAGTAAACAAAGGAAATATTTGGTGGGTCACTCGCTTAGCTGAAAAAAGTGATATTACGCTCTTTCAAGCACTCAGTCGCCTTTCGTGTGTTATGTATCATTTGCTGACCTAACTCCTGAATACATGGTGAACTGACCTAATTCCAAAATGCAAATTTCAGAGTTAGCTCAGTTCCGAAATTTGTATCATAATCTCTAGGCTTCTCTTCAAAAAATTAACTATTAAAACAGAATATTAGGCTTTTCGGTCTTTCCTTTGCCAATAAAACATGACGAAACCTCAACTTCAAAAAAGTCTTCAATATAAGTAATTTTGTTAAAAATACCTTTAAGGCGCGCATTATCTTTTCTGGGCGTTATCCAGTTGTCTCTAGCATAAATTCTAGAATTTTGAAAGGTGAAATAATTTTCTTTGTTCAAAATAATTGGCTTCTTTTTGTTACTTTATTTTATAATTTTCTAAAATTTTAGGAATCATACTGGAGTTTTTTATAAATAGCCGTATGTGAACATATTATAAATAGCCGTATTATATTATAAATAGCCGTATACCACATTTATTTGGCGTCAATGGGATTTTCTAACTTTTCTTTTATTTATTGTGAATAATTCCTTAGTTTCTTAATTCTATGTCAAAACCAGAATATGGAGCTCTTGTTTCGTAAAGAATATATACTTCTTTTTCAGTTACATCTGTAGATTAACAAGTTTAACCTGAAGAGGTTGTTTTACTTAAAAATCCTGAAATATTAAAACATAACTTAAACTATCCAGATGGTAACATTGTTTCTCAGAACTGAAGAAGGGAAAAAAATCGGTATACTAGACAAGATATTGAAAGCAAATGTGAATTTAGTTATCTACAGAAAATATTAAGTGCCGAAATTATATTATTCACAAATATTAAGGTAAGCAACTTTTAAAAAACTAAATTCTAAGGAGAATTTACTTCGTTACAGGTAATATAGGAGATCGTTTTGACTAAGACAACAGAAAATCATTTCATTTATATTATTTAAGGAAAATTATACAAATACTGAAGAAAGTAGGAATATTTTAGAAAAAAAAAAAAAAAAAAAAAAAAAAAAAAAAAAAAAGGATATCATTTTACGTGTATGGATAATCATCAGATTTAAATTTAAAATAATTAATTAATAATTGCTTAATTTAATAAATTTGAGAAATTAACAGCCTTATATGAAACAACTTACGTTTTGTACCAGAGTAAAAGTCGATTTTGACCAACGTAAAAGTTAGATAAATCAGGTGTTTCCAACGGGGATGTCATTGACCCCCTGGAAGTCAATGAAATTTTAAAGGGATTAGTGATGCTCAACGGGTCGATAGCCGAATAAGCACCGGCAGTTGAATGGCATAAAGAATATGTATTTGATTGAAAAATTTTATAAATAAAATTGTTAATGACATATTTATTGATGCAAAGCTGTGTCGCACAATAATAAGGAAGAAATCATATAAAATACAAATAACGTCAAAAATGTTTTAAAATCATTTAATATATTTTAAAAATCATAATTTTTTTAAATTTATAAATTTCTTATGCAGTAAGAGTAATATAAAAAAGTAAAACACAAGAACACAAGGAAACACAAATACAAAAAAAGAAGAAAAAAACGTCAAACAAGGAATAGGTTGCAATTTTTAAACGAGGCGATTTGAAAATTAATGTAAACAGTGTACGCTAAATATTCAAAAGTCTGTATCAATACATCAAATGTAATCATTACATTAATAAAAATGGAACTTTTATGCAAATACTAGCTATGATTTTTTTCTGGAAAATTGCTTTTTAATTATAAAATTAAAGACAATAATAACACAAAAAGTAACTAAACAAATATCCATGCCTCCTTTGGGCTTCGAACCCCGGCCCTTCGACACGGCAGTTAGCGACGCTAACCACTCTACCGGTTGGGCGGCTCGTAACAGTATAAATGCATGCAATGCTATCAATATTTATTTAAATTTGTTTGTTTATTAATTACTAAGTTGTTTACACTAATAAGCAATTTTTTTATTACCATTTGGGAAAGAAATCATTCTAAAGGCGAACTCTTAACGTTGCTAATGTGATATGCCACACTGCTGATTAATGTAGAACTATCTATAGGTATTTCCTAGTTTACGAGAATAAAAAAAATGAAATAATAGACAACCGTCGCTTTAAAGTCAAAATGAATTTTCTGTCATAGTTATTTTTAAAATATAATTACTCGCATACTCGCCAGTTGTGTCACATGTTTCTTCATTTCATAATTTTATGATTAACACTGAAAGCAATTTCTGAAAGCTTTAACTCCTAGTTTTGTCTAGAGTCTTTTTAATGTCCTTCACTTTGTGCACTGCTTCAAACTGAATCTGGGTTTCTTATCTTTTGACAGGAAGGCGTACAAGTCTTGTGGAATTAAACCTAGAAGATGGACTTCTCTGAGCAGCGCTGTCAAGGATAAAAGAATTAAAGAAAGAAAACAAATAGCAATTTTCCCATTCTTACTAAAATATCTTCTCGAAAAAGAACAATATCACTCTAATCCACCGAAGCAATTTCACACGATCAGCAGAAAAATGAACATATACGAGGTAATCTATATCAAAAATAATTTTTTTCAGAATGCTTGAAATGACTTTATATCTTTAACTGTAACGTTACATTCGGTGAAAGGGAAATTACAGAGTTTCCTCATAAACACATACATGTAAAAGGAAAAACAAAAATAAGTTTCATTGTTCAGAATAAATAATGTTGCTGCTTTATCAAGTTAAAGCTAGCATATTTATTTCATATGAAAGAATACACGTATAATAACATCTTCGAATGAAATTTATTGAAAAACATCAGAATAAAAAATAAGAAACCAGTAGACCTTGTTTTCATTTATGTATGTGACCTAATTCAGAAACTTAAAGTTTCAAAATATATTTCATCACATAATTCTGATAGAAATTTATAAAATAATACATCCTGTGCAATGAGTTTTACTGTAACAAAATAATCATAATAACAGTTCTTCAACAAATATATTCACAGAATAAAAAGACATGTTTGCATTTGAAAAGTAATTTTGTTGATAGTAATTTCGTTGCAGTACCGCAAGATGCAACTCAATAAAACTCAAGATAATCGTAAATGAAGTATTAAAAAATCGCAATAAAACAATTTATTAAACAAATGCAATCTAAGACGAACTAGAATTTTATTAAAATAAAAAAAAATAAATGAGTAAAAAGAAAAATAATTAACTATCAATTAAAGAGTATTATTTAAATATAATCCGGAAAAGAATAACATGTTAGAAACAAACAGTGAGTTCTAACTATTACATTTTTGTGTGGTAAGAGCCATAACAAACCTTATCATAATAAGTACTGTAGAGTCCTTACGATTTTTCGATGTCAGGAACGTGAAAAATGAGCAATGCCCTCGCTGGGACTCAAACCTAGAGCTCTCGAATACGCGCCGAATGTGGTACCGTTACACCCGAAGGCATGTTGGAAGGACGGGCCAGCCCCTCGCCGGGACTCGAACCTGGACCTCTCGAGCACGCGCCGCGTGTGCTACCCTTTACACCACGAAAGCATACTGTAAAGATGGAGGCTGAAACAATCATGCAGAAAAGTCGCAGTAAAACTGTTCATAAATTTTACATGTGCCTTCATGATTTTGCTACGGTAATGGTTAAATGTGAAACTGCACATTGCTCGTTACCACAGACGCAAATATGTAAGAAACATCGCTTAAGACAATACGCCCCGTTTCGAAATCGATATACAGCCCTTATAGTACAATTAATTTCAAATTGTATTTGGACTATGTTATAATCTCTTTATGCCCTAAATCATTATTTTTAATGAACACTGGATGCGGGGCGTACGGTGGGATTGCACGATGTACCATAAAAGGTAAATTCTAGATCATTTGAAAAGTTTCACTTACACATTTCTTAGTAAATTCCAATAAAGCTTGATTTTTTTTTATTTTTAAGAATTAGTTAGTATGGAAAGGCCCTGCAAGCTGACCTACGGTACATCGCTGGTGTTCCCCATATTTTTACCTGTACCTGTACCTGCACCTGTACCTTATAGTACAATTAAAATAGCAAAATAGAAAACTAATTGCATAACACTGTTCAAATACCATGCACATTTAATGTGATAAATCTTAACAGCTGGAGACTTCTGAAATGAAGTTCTTAGAAAAGGAGAGAGAGATTTTCTAAAATTTCAAAAATTGTAACGAATTGAAAAATTGTAACGAAGTTTGTTTTAATGTAACGGATTAATCCATGAAATCTAAATACATTACCATACATTCTCTGTTATTTTTTTCTTTTTATTAGATGCTCTGATACATTAGAAAGGGAGATGAAAAATGCAGGCATTATACACTGGACTTTAATAACGCTTTATTAATCTAAGGCGATATAATTGCGGAGGGGATCATGATAATTTATAGGCGGTGATCATAGAAAGAAGCTGCATTTTTGAAAAGCAAGTAATTAATTTCAAAACTGCAGCATATGATGTTTATAACGACTTTGCTCTAACAAGCTAATTCTTCCAAATTTGATTAAAAATTCTCTAAAACTTCCGCCTGCAGCAAACTGTCGTTGGATTGTTTCTATAGAAATATTACTTGGTTTCTGATATGATGGTGCACGTGAAGTACACCATACTTGAAAGTACTTTTCCTAATGTTTGATTTAGAATAGAGAATAAGATGGAGGACTAATTTTTTACTTTCAAAACAGTTTATTTCAAGGTAGGATCACTGGTAAATAAATATCTGGTAGAGAGCATATCACATTATTACTTTTATTCAATTCCTTCGGCAAAACTGTGTTCCATTGTTTCTGTTAATTTCCGCAGCTTGATAGAGGTTCAAACAATTTATTTTTAAATTTCTAATTCTCACGTGAGAAAATCTTACTCATGTGAGAAAACTATGACCAATTTGGTTCTACGGTGCTAAAGTGAAAGCATTAAACTACTTTCAATTTTAACAATCTTTAATAAATATGAAATTTTCGATTTATAGAGTGTATTGATAACTTATATTTAAATGATGAACTCATTAAGTAAAAAGAGTTCCACCTTTAAATGAAAATCATCAATATAACTTAAAGTTTATGTCAAAATATATAAATTAATTAAGACACATATATCTTAGTAAATAATATTAATATATGTAGTCAAAATCAATATATGTTATTATAAAATACATATAATCAATATATATACATGTATATAATATAATTAGAGCTGGTAATATTAAAGAGAATTTAATTTTTCGGAAAAAATTCAGCACGAATATCTCTTTGAAATTTGAAAATAAAAATTTATTACAACGTTGTATGGATATAAAAAGAATTTGAGTTATACATCGTAGCTTAAGAAATCTCATACCCTTTGATTTGCTTAATGCATGTTTATTTACTCTCGAAATATTAAAAAAAGACTACATAGTTAATTGTCTGAGCATGGATAATGTGTTTAGAGCAAGATGTTCAATTTCTAAACAAATTCGTTTCAAAATCTCTTGCACTGGAATCCGTACATTTTTTACAACTCTCCGACATATATCTTCTGCAATTACATCTCACAACTGAATGATAAGATGCACTACCGGGCTATGTGGGAGCCATTGCCTTCCGCTTACGTAACATTCAGGAGACAGATTGAACATTATAATCCCATTATACGTCTTTTTCAGAAAATCAAAAATAGCATTTTCACTACAAGGACGGGCTCAATTTTGCATGAATTTTTCAATGTTTCAAGGCAGATAACACTTGAAGTGTGTAGACATTTGATGGCGTTGTTGATGCTTCTGCAATACACAGCCCGTGGTTTTCAGTTGTTGACACAATTCGTAAACGGTCTGTTTGAAAGAATTTCATCGTGTACTAAAGGTGTGCACAAAAATGTTTTTATGTTGCCACCAAACTCTTCGCTTCTTCAAAATCATTAAACTTCAGCTTCTTTTCAACGGCCGTTATCCTTTAACTGCTGTTTCGTGTGAAAATTAGAATATGACGTTTCCTGACATCTACTGGACTTTTCATCAACAAAATCACCAGAATGCAAATTTATAACATACACATTTCTGACATTTTATGTTTTATGGAATAATTGAATGACATGACATTTTGTGCCACTCCCTGTATACAACATAAACTGAAAAACGTATTCTTATGCAGTAATTGTAGCATTGTGCATTTTCAAAGTATTTAAAAAAAGCTTACAACCACAACAAAACTTCCTACTCAGAGGCCAGCACGCGACTTTTATAGCACATTGTTACTCGGACTGAACTCGTATTATCTTATTGAAGGTTAAAATTAAAAACATGAGAATATCTAGACTATGAGAATACTCTAGAAGTGTCACCAAGATATTTGTCTTTTATTTTCTTAATTTCTAATTTCTCGCTAGCTTCCTCTTTCAATTTATGGCAGAAAGCTGTTCACAGAAGATCTTCTGGCTTGAATCCGCAGTTTTTCAATTTACTGGAGTCACCCACTAGTTTCATTTCTTAATTGCATCTGATAAAGGTTTTGTTTCGAATTATGAATCACAATATATGTGTTCCTAAAATTAAATTGAGTATGTTTTGCTTTGTTGAATAAATGAATATAAAAGTTTACTATCATGATTAAGGATATTATAATATCTCGATTAACATTATATAAATATAGAGTAATACCAAAATATAGACAAGTTTGATTTCACTTTAATAGCGCGAAAGGCTGATCAGGCTTGGTGAGTCTGACTGCCGTTGCGATGGGCCCAAGTCTCAATCCCGGAGAATGCATGGTTGTAACTGTCCTAGGTGCTTCTATAATGAAATGGCCACCACTTCGGCCATTGTTGTGGCGCAAGGCTGTTAAATAAAGCATCCGAACTAAAAATTAACGCGAAAGAAGCGGAAACGGAACCTAGAGACAAACAGTTATGTTTGTAACTGCAACTTGAATTTCAGTTTCTTTTGTTAAAATTATTTGAACTTTAATTGTTTTTTAAACTTATTAGATATTTCCTTTACTACAGGAAAAGGAGACTAGTGAAAACCTGTGTATATATGCAATTAGTGTATATTATACCAAATCTAATGTCTTATGGTGATCAATTAGGTAACAAAGTAAGTAATAAATTTTGATGAAGTATTTTAAGTAAATAATAAATTTTTTAAGTAACAAATTCAGATAAGATGTAAGAAATAAGAAAAATTAGCTGTACTCCACATTAAACAGTTGAATTTAATGTACACAGCTGGACAAAAGATATTTAAAGAAAACCAAAGATTATTTCACCAGGACTGATTACAAGGACTGACACTGACACCAGGACTGACATTTCGCTAAATATAACCTATATATATATATATATATATATATATATATGTGTGTGTGTGTGTGTGTAATAATAACAAAATTTTGGAAACATGGACTGTAAGAACACTACGATGTTGATAGCCAGAAACGCTGATGGCGTAAATACTTGATGCTTAGAGCGTCCATCCATTTTGAAGAGGAAGCACTCGAGCAGAATGAAATTCCACATTTACTTAAATTCACATTTTGGTGGTCACAATTAATTTGACACTCCAATCGTGCCTACCTCCAGAACAATTTTGATACAATTGTGATATAAGCGATCATTGCAGAGCATAGATGATTGCAGAAAAATGTCTTAACAAAATGAAAGCTTAAGCTTAAAAAGAGAGAGTGTGTCGCTGTACTTCAGAGGAAGAGAGAAGGGAGTCAAAAGTTTACGTTTTAAGTTTTGGTTTACAACTTGGTGATTGGGTAAGAGACATCTGCATTAAGCATTACGTAAGATTAATTTGAATGACGTTACGCCTGATTAATTTGAATGACGCAGTTTAGACTTATGGCGCTATTTCTACGACAGAGCAATAAAGTTCGCAAATAAAATAAAAATAAGAGAGGCTATAGTGAATTAAATTTAGAAGTTTGCTTTATTATATTTTTTATCTTACATATATAATCAAAGCTAAGTAATAAATACACTCCTACCTCTCCGCTGAATTCTTAGGTTTAAGCGTATATTCCAAAGCGTATACTTATCAGGCTAACTCACATTGTGGTATTTTTTAATTTGCTTGTGTGATTTCCTTCTCCTTCTATGATTGAGAATTCACCGATCGGATGGCCGTAGTAGGTAATCGGACACTGTGGAAATAAAGCTATTTAACCAGAAAAAATGAAGTAAAAATATTTCACAAACCATTATATTATCCGATGAGGTTTAGGGTGGAAGAAGAAGTTATAATTTTCAACAAATATTTCTGATTGAAAGTAACTTGGTTTTTAGATTATAAACATTTATCACATTTTTAATTTTTATCACAGCATTAAGATTTATTTTAGGTGCGTTTATCCGTTTATTGAATCATTTCTGTGAAAAATGAAATTTTTACAAATCATTTGTCTTATTTTCATGTTGTTACACAATATATGAGTTCTATTGTTTATATTAAGGTTATGAATTAAATGAAAATGTTAGCATAATAGTAAGAGAAATGCACTAATTCAAATAAGGCGTCCAGAAATTATTATAATTTTCCATTACTTCCCGTTAACTACTCAGTAGTTCCGTGTAGCGCTGACTAATCAAATGCTTTCACATCATAGCAGGAGATAACACAGTGATTGATCAAAACGCCCATATTCAGCAGCAAACACGATTCAAATTTATAACCATCATTCAATAATCTTCCGATTTTGACGCCAGCTGCAGGTCTGTAAATACATCAGATCAGAACTTCCTTTCGGCAATTCGCAGATCAATGCCACACCCTCTCATTATTCAAATAAGTCCGATGCGGGAAAATTTGCATCGAAATAAAGCGCCTCTTTCCTTCTAGGAGCATTTTCGGGAACACCTCTTCATCTAGTCGCTAACGCTCACAACTTCCAGATTAAGGCCATTTTGATTGCTTAAATGGCGCACTCAAGAAACCATCCATCAAATCCGTCAGATATGGGAATGAGCGGTCGAAATATAAAGCTCGAAAGAAGCGAAATTCATGCGTACATTCAAAGCAATAGCATTGGCCATCATTCATCAAGAATGTAACCGGACTTCATCCAATGTACCTTCCAATGAAATAGCGTACACTTTTATTTACTAAATTCTGGGAAAGTTTACTACAGGTCCTTACATTCAGTTCCTGTTTGATTAGTGCCAAATAACATGCATTAGTTACATAGTGCTACATAAGATAATTGAAAATTTATGTGTTTCTAAGATCAAGGGTACTTGAGGATGTCCATGATATATAATTGTAAATATGGAAATAAAATGAACAGGCATAAATAAATAAAAAAGGAGGAGATCTCAGAGAATTCAGATTTGGCAGGCTCGCCGGAGGGTTCTTAAAGGTTTTTTTTAAGTTTGCAGTTCACCAATAAGCTCTTGGTTTCACTACTGCTAACACAACTTGTTTTGTCTTTTAATATTAACTTTTGCCTTTTTAAGTTTAGTATTTCAATATCACTTTCTTCGCATTTATATGCCATAAAATTCAACAGAAAAATCACAAAATATGTAAAACAAAATATCTTTTAAATTCCTAAGTGAGCGTTAAGTGTAGCCACGCAATCCTTATATACGCTACGTTAATTCTTTAAAAAATACATGTCAATGTGATGTGGTGACTAAGAGTATATTAATTTGGATATTTCATGCATTTTTATATCCGGCATATTATTTTTTTGAAAATAATACTTGGCGATAATATTTGGTAGCAATCTCCTTATGCTCGAAATACGGACAAAAAAGTGAGCATAGACACTAAAAACACCCCTGCCACTAAGATGTTTTACATTTGATTAATATATTTTTCAAAATTATGTTATTACTCTTCTTTAAATGAATAAATTTTATGTGTGAGATTCTTACATACAAAATAAGGAATTTATTTTATTTCTCTTATATACATAAAATATTTCGAAAAGGATGAATTTCGTAAAAAAATCTCTTAAGGGAAAAAAATCTGAAAGATTTCAGATTTTAACGATTGCCCAAAAGGGTCTGTTATTTTTTTAATACTATCGATGAGTTCGCAATCTACCAGTCTGTTGTTGCAGTCAATCCTGCCAACCCATTTTTTTGTATTTTTAGTTTTAATATTAAGCATCGTTTTCTTCGTATTTACACTGTATATAATTTAACAGCAAAATCAGAAAAATCTTGAAAGCAGCCTAGCAGAGTATATTTAGAATTACAGATACAGTGCCTAAGTGTTAGTACACATATTTCTATTTGTACTAGTAAAAGATGAAAGTTATTTTTTTATTGACCTAGAGAGAGAGAAAGAATAATTAGAGATGCAAAGAGAATTAGAGATGCTAGAGAGAGAGAAAGAATAATTAGCACAAAGAAATATCTATACAAGAAATATCTATACCTATACATAACTTGTATTTTGTGTTCTTAAGGGATGGTAGAAGTATAGGTATATACGGATGAAAAACACGTATATTGCATGAGATAGTTTCATATGCTATAGCTCGACGAAAAAAGTTGAATCTAAACTCCAAGTATATCCTGACAAAATCCTAAGCCCAAGTAACCTAAAAGGAATCTTTCATGTAAATTGTTTTTCAGAGATTTGTATATACTTTTCCTTTGTTCATACATTTGGCATTTTCCCAAAAGCTTATACTTTTTGAAACGTATATTCTCTTTTAGAGATTAATATTTCATTTCCTTTATTTTATGTACATCCTCAATAAAGATATATCCCTGAGCATAAGTATTACGTAATCTTTTTCTCTTCTGTCCTTATAGAAGTAATTTTTGGAAATGCTTTTACAATTAAGCTAGGGTATAATTTACGGAAATTTACATTTTATTTTAAAGACGATGTTGGAGCATTATTTCTAAATAAAATTTTAAATTCACATCTAAACTAACATCTTTTGGGTGGATATTTAGGGAGAAGAATAAAATTATTTTTTGTTTTGTATTTTTTAAAGCTAGAATGTGCGATCTCATAAACAACACATTGATACTTCATACTTTAGTTTAAGTGATTTTTACATTTGCAAATTTAAATTCCATATCTGCATTTTAAAGTACGGAACATCCATAAAGATGTAAAAAAATTTCTAGATTCACTTTAGTTTTTTAAGAGTTTATTAATGCTCTTGAGCAAAATGCTATTTAATTTATTTTAGCGTATTATTTATTGCATTTATTATTTTATTAAATTATTTTATTTAGATATATTTAAATTTATTGGCACTTGATTGTCTAAGACAAATTTTTTCTTTTGATAAGAAATATTTTGTGATTTACTAACTTTCATTGAAACAGAATATAAAGCGAAACATTTAACCTTAAGTACGAAGCTACATAAATAGACAGTGGTTAAGTTTAATAACAGAATGATACCAAAAAAGTAAAATTAAGTTCATAAATATATACGAGTACTTTAGGAAGTCTGAGATTCAATTTTGGATTTAATCTATTTCTTATTTTGCATTCGCTTTTAGCAACGACAGAATATTTTCTAGCTATTCTAAACGATTAGTTCCGAGTGTCCTTTTTTTAAAGTTTTTATTTTAGGCAAGAGAAAAATATGTAAATATAAGTTTCACTAAGATTAAAATACTGCAAGAAGAACTTGCTATTTTCAAGATGAATTACATTTTGTTATTTAGAGCAGGTATCGCAAACTACAGCTCGCCAGGCAGAATCCGTCTCGCCGCTTGGTTTTAATCCTATCCGATGGAAATATTATTTTTTACATGAAAAATAAATCAAATCATGCGCTATTATGCAACGGCCGATAGTTGAGTTGAAATAGTTGCGAATAATGACCGTGAATGTCTCTGTGTCATATTCTCTCGTTTATCGTTGTTTTTAAAAGCACTGTGAACAGGCGAACGTTTGTGCCAACAAGTGAATGCACACGAAAACGTGCATAGACCTTCACCTTTTCTATCTTAAATCCATCGATACGATCCCTCCCATGAAGTTTAGTATGGGAAGTCCAACCAAATCGGGTTATCTTTAAAGTGCTAGAAACAGCGACGAAGTTCAACTCTTGAAACTAGCATACACAGGTGTGCCAATGAATGCTTGCACACTGCATTCAGCCTAAGCATGTTGACAATTTTGCTATAGCCTTGCGCGTGGTATCACATATCCGAGTTCTCTCGATATTTTGTTCTTTTTATTTTATTTCATTCATTACCTACCTTTACCATGTTACACTCAAAATCAAATAGGAAGTAAAAAGTAGACCTCGAATGTCGTGCTTTTAAAGAAGAATTATTTTGTCACAGAATTAAAAAACAAATTTTTATGTTTAATATGCAGTGACATAATAGCAATGTAAAAGTATTCGTCCAGGATATATTTTCTGAACTTTTACGCTATTGTTACGGCAGCATTTTCTGTATTTTGATGCAAAAGCAAAACGTTTTCCCATTTTTCAAAATCCATTTGACTGTATAATTGAGGAGCTTCAATCAAACCTTCAGTTCGAATTGACTCATTTAGAAAATGATGCCATGTTAAAAATGACGTTTAAGGATACTCGGAAGATAAATACGCTCAATTAAAATCATCTGTAAGGGGATGAATATTTATATGTGGGAGTACTTACAAATGTCGAAAGAAATTTTCGAAAATGTAGTATGTAAAATCGCAATTCAGATCATTATTAACAGATGACTATTTGCAAACAACTTCAATGGAGGAATGTACTAATTTCGAAATCCAGGATGATGAAATATTATCTCAGAAAAATCAATTATATTGTTCGCATGAGAAACTTTTATCTATTTAATAATATTTTTTTTATTATGCAAATGTTATTATTTTTGTACTTTGTTTTTGCTATATGAGAAAATTAACCATCCATATCTTCATATTTGGTTCTTGGCCCGCCGAGCCTAAAATGTCTACGATGTGGCCTTTTATAAAAACGTTTGACGACCCCTGATTTAGAGAGCTGGTAATTACGAGTTTTCATGCGTATTGGATTGAGATTCACAGACAGACTAAGTATAATGGCGTATACTATTCTATCACTTAAACCGAATGAAATACTGCACGTTTTATAATAAAAAGATCTCACAAAATAAGGAAAATACATATTGTAGAAGAATTTGTTTTTAACAGCAAAAGATAATGAGAAAAGTAGTCAAAATCTTCGAAAGACGATTACTTAGATATTACTTAATTATCTATGGAAAGAAAAATTAATTCTACAAAGATATAAAATGAAGCTATACGTTAGAGTGTATACCAATGATTCTCAACCAGTGTGCCGCGACGTTTTTTAGTGTGCCACCAAATTTTGCGAATTAATACGGTAAAGATTATTTTGTATGTTCTTATATGTAGTGAATGTTCACACGCAATGCAATGTTTTCCTTATACAGTGAGTATATGACTTACCTACACCTTAATGTCACTAGACGCCACTGCGAATACCCATATATAACTGACGTCAGAGAAGTAGGAGAGTACGCAAGCACCAAAATCGTAATCTACCTCAACCGATAGATTTTAAGGATTTCAAAACAACCGAAAAATTCTTTATGGTAGAATAAAGCACACGCGGGTAGTTTAGAAAAGTTTGAGCCAATTAAAAATGAATGTTATAAAATAATGCATTATACACTTTCAATAATTTAACAATACTAGAACAAAGGAAGGTTTATTACTTTTCAAATTTAAAAAGTAAACTAAAATATTGGCTTCAAAATCCATTTGTAATAAACGGCACATATATATATAAAAATTAACTTTGAAAGAAGAGGAGGAACTAATTAAGGTGAGTAATAAGTAATATTTAATTTTAAAAATATTTAGAAAAATCAATTAATATTCGTTTTGGTTCAATATTAGATACGATTATTCGACGATATCGCAAAATGTTTAAGTGTGTTATTATAAATTTACACAACTTTTGTACGAAATGGGAATTTCGGCTTTGTCTAGGATAAAAACGAAACAAAGATCCAGACTTTTAAACCTAGACCACAAGAGAGACACATTATAATATTTACCCCCAAATATAAAAAGTTATGAAAAAATACCGATCTCAAATTTCGTATTAAATGAAATTTATAATTGATCATTGAATAAACATTTAGTTTATTTTGTAATGCTATTTTATTTCTATTTAATTTAAAATTATTATGGTATGCTATTTTTGCAATACATATTATAAATACATTAATCAAATAACCAAGCAAAAATTCTTTTAAATTTATCTTATTGATAGTGTGTCGCTAAATTTTAAAATTATAAAATGTACACCGCGACGAAAAAACGTGGAGAATTACTGGTGTTGTAACTCCCTTGTATTGCGCTGTGGCGCCGATTTATTCTCGTCAAGCATTTTGATGTAACCCTAAATATATTTCTTCTTCTATGTCCAGTAGATTAGATTAGATTCGATAAGGGTTTGAAGTGAGTCTCCGGCGCTATATCCGGATAGTTTTGATTTGAACCGAGATTAAATCCTCGGTAATAATAATGATAATTTTTTAAATTTGTTAATAAAACTTAGTTTAATTTGAAAGTGTCTTTATTTTGATCAGAACACGATTGATGAAAGCTAACCTCACGCATCTACAACTGGTGTAGAAGTTAGGCGTAAAGTAAAACTAATAACATAACAGCGAAAAAACTGACAAAAATAATCGGAAGTAAAATTGGGATAGTGCCCAGAATTCGGTATCGAAGGTATGTGTTATAGTCAAACTTATTTGGGAATGCACGAGAAGGTCATAAACCACGAGGATAGTGTACGATTCGCCCTTTAGTCGAAAATGTTGACGAATGCAAAGTCATTGACGAATTCAAATTCCGAAAGATATCTACTCACTGTTAACCAGTGGAATGACCGGCGGGAAATCTCGTAAACAGAGGGGCTAAAGTGTTTCGGATCGTATACGACGTCATGTCATAAGCTTGAACGGTATTCCGAAAAAAAAAAAAAAATCTGATGTGTACACTACATGACTTTCTTGTACGGAATACTAAATTATATGCATTTTTTCTTGCATTTCATTTAAACTTATTGGATTGAATTAAATCTACTTCGCCGACAGCGCATAAACCACAATAGAATAAATGCATTCTTTTAAATTCACTCTAGTATTTCTTTACCATAGCGACAATCTGGCGCTAGATTCACTTAACAGTATTATATTTCGTTCATATTATAACTCATAATGCACAAAATTTATATCATTTAAGGAATAGAATTATCTAATCGTTGCCACATGTTCTATTCAAATACTATAATAAAGCTAGAATGATGTATAAAAGAAATTAAGCAAACAAGACAAAAAAGAAACAGTTTTTCACAGACAATTGAGTATTTCTCATTCAATTAATTCAGTTCTCACTTCGCGAGAAGGCAAAAATACATAAAAACTCAAAATATTTGTATTAAAAATTACGAAGGAATTGTTAAACACTTATTTCCTAGAAAAATTTCCAGAAAGGATTAAGCATGATTTAATTGGCAATAATAAATGAATGCGTTATCTTTGTTGTTGTAAAGCTAAGTTTCTCTAGATTGGCAACAAATCCACTAGTCTGCTGTTTCAAATGTAAAGAATCAATGGCCGCCGTAAAAAAAAAAATGCTTAGCGGCCCATAAACAACTTTAAAATTGTTGATAATTCTAAAAATATTGCACACAGATTTACTAAAGGCATAAAAACCTTAACCGTAAGATAAAACCAACATAATTCAATCATTTTTAAGGGAAATAATGTACAATTTACAAACATATACGAGTAAAGAAATTGAGATCACTGAGCCTGGTAACAGAGTGGATATATATATAAATATATTTATATACGTTTGGTGCGGCCGATTGCAACCAATTGCAATACGAGGTGCACATCTACATGTTATAACAGTCCTATATACAAAATTTCAACGTTCTGAGGCTACACGTTTTTGAGTTATGCGAGACACGTACGAACGCACGTACGTACATACGTTTGTACAGACGCCACGAAAAATTCTCTTCAGAATTAATTTTAAAGCAGTTTTATAATTTATTGGAGGAAACGAGTCTTTTATTCTGTCCTTACGTACAGATATCACGCAAAAACATTGTTAAATTGCATTCGATAGCGTTCAAAATGGATATTTTCGTTGAAATATGCTGCCTGAAACTTTTCGCAATTACAATACATCCTTTTCACTTCGTACAAGGAAGTAAAAATAAGAACAGTTATCTGAAGTTTTGGTTACGATCGTTTATGAGAAACTACGGTGGCCGAAGGCAGGTATGCATATCATTCCCATTTTTTCCTTAAGAAATGAAGCCCGACAGTAAATTAAGCAGTTTAAGAACTTTCAGCAAAACTGAAAGAGAAAACAGTTAACATGTGCAGAAATATATGTAACCATTCATTAAAATTTACTCTAAAAAATTATAGCTTTTGAAGTAATGTTAACAATTTTCATTTTCGAAGGCAGCATATCTGCAATTATAAATAAGATAACGTTTCGTTTATTGATTCTCATGCAAGTTATTTTTCTCCATAACAGTTTCATCAAAATTTCATAAGTCGCCAAATGTAAAATGTAATGCAAAGTTGCATTTCCAAGCAGGAAATTGAAATACGCGATTGGAATCTTGTATTGCAGGCCAGAGCAGATTAAGAAAGACAGTGAAATCTTTGTAACAAATTATTGAACACAAGATATGTTTTACTGCGGCTGACGGACTGTAGACGTGGTGAAATGTTCCTATGTATGACAACGACCGATTGGAAAGGGCGTTTCCTGTGGAACCGGAAGCTGAATGAGTAGAGAATTAAGCAAGTATATAGGACGTCCTTTAAGAATAAGAGATCAATTAGTCCTATTAGTGATTCGAATATCTGATTAGCTAAAAATTATTTAAATGTAGAAAATCATAGTTTTGGAGGTAGCAAAGCTCTTCTTTGGGGAAAAATAATGCTTTTATGGAGTTCTAAATCTTTCAAGATAGTTTGTTCACTGTTCTTGTTATGTCTTAAATCTCAAAGACGTGTTTTCTGTAACGATGGGGGAGGGGCGAGACTTTAGTCCAGGTTTCACTCAACAGCTCATCGTACAACGTCTGTCCTTAAGATGTTGAAGTGTTTGCTGCGTCGATTGGCTGACTCTGTAAGAGTACCCAAATCCAATCGGACATGTACAGAACTAAATTAGAAAAGGTTTGGCATGCTGAAACCGAGAGATAGACATTACGGAACTACAAGAGTCCTACAGAAACGCAAAGATTTTTACATTGGGAGGCTGAACTCGTATACGGTTCTCTTTCCTGTTTTAATTTCTAGCCAATTTAACAATTTTATTACTTATATTATTATTATTTTTACACTTATTTTTTATTATTTGAAAAAAATAGACCTGCTAATAATTTCGAGATCATAGTTTAAACCAATATGCTTCCGTAAATGCATTTTCTAAATAGAAGCAGAGGAAGATTTTATGATCAACCATCTCCTATTAATGTTCTGTACCGTGTCTACGTTTAATAGACATATATCGAGAATAAACATGAAAATAAATTAGAATATTATTTTGTAGTTCCCAAAGTTTTCGACATGCTAGCACAAAAATTATAATCGAAAACGACGTAAAATGTCATTTTCATATTAAAAAATTCTTACTGAAAAAATATCGATTGGAAAAATCTCAATAGAACTTAGACCTGGCTGTTAAATAACATCATTGTTAAATTATATTTTAGGATGGATAGTAAAGAAACATAAAATCTATCATCTCACTTTTTGTGCTACGCCTTAAATTTAAACAAGTTTTAAATAATGTTTCATTATGAATGCAACCGTTGTTTTCAGGAAGAGACTAATTGAACCACCTATAGACGGAAAAACACAAATTCTTAAACGGCAGAAAACATTTTATTTATTATTCCATTCTAAAAACCATTTTCAGGAAAGAAAAAAATACCATAAAAATGTTTTGTCTTAAAGAGGAGTTTCCTGATACCGATGAAAAACTGCTTACAGAATTTGTCAGAATTCTACATTTTTCAAGATTGAAATATTAAAAAAATTAATTAATAAAAAAATTGAATGTTAAAAAATAACGCAAGATTTATTTGACAATTAAAAGTACAACATAGTGCGGAAAAGACAAGATTTGAGAAAGAATTTTTTTAATACAACGAATAAAGTAATTCGAATAATTGCTTTTGCTGAAGGAAAGGTAAGCTAGTTTTTATTTTGCTGTCTTTGCGCAAGAAGGCTGTTTAATCAATCTAAATATTGGTTAGCAGAAGCAAGTGTTTTATTCTGTGACTGCTTATATAAAAATATATATTAACGCATATGTTAAACGTTGAAAATCATATGTTTATACTAAACGTAAATGAAATGTTATAGTAAAATTTTAAATGAACGTTTAAGCTTACTATTCGTCTTAAGTCTCCTTATCAATATGATGTTTTCCTTCTACTATATACCTGAAATAGATAATGCTTGCGTAAATCTAACTGAACTGCGCCATTTAAAAATTAATCTCTGCCATGTGATTCTCCTAGATCGCTCACGGAGCATATGCTTTCATAATAATAAAACGGTTATTAGCCAATAATAACGTTAAACATTGCAAACCAGAAACTTAATTAGCTATTCTGCACAAACATCCAAACAAAAAAGTACACAGTTCTCAACTTCTCTTTTCCGTTAACATGCAGATCGGCGCATTTTTCCTTATTTCAAAAGCATTTTTTTGTATTTATTTAAGTGTAATCACTGGATATGACACACACTTGCTTCAATTTGGCTGTAAATGTTTCATTCAAAAGCCTTTGTTAAAAATAAGAAACGTGTTACTCAGGCCATGACTGCAGCTCTGGATTTACGCACCAGGTACATCACATTCTACGTTATTTCGATATAAAATATCATATGCATGTAATATAATTAACACAGCATACCAAAACTTTCGTTAACAAAATTAGGTTAAAATAGGAAAAATTTTTAAATATTCAGTCTGTGTAAAGTGCAAAAAGTATGTGAGCTAATTAAAGGTTCTTATGAAAATTAAAAGCACTACAATATATTTACAAAATTAAATAAAACTCAAATAACGATATTTATAAAACTAAAAAAGAAACTTATATTCACTAATATACCTGGATCATGCTGGACCTTAAAGCATATACCTGAACCTTTATGTAGGAAGATCTGTATTATAAAAGACGTTTGCATATTTTTAAAACTGAGAAATCATAAAAATGATTAAGTATAAATAATTCAGGAATGATCTCGGCAGCAATGAAATAAAATTTATTACAATACAAAAATTTAGTACAAGTGATCAACAGATTACACATTATTAATCAAAGATTAAGTTTATTTTTTAAGAAATTTTTATATTTTTGTGCAGAAAAGTTCTTTGCATGTATATCTTCGCATTTTGTACACATTGCATATCAAAACAATAAGTCAGAAAAAGAAAATAAAATCTGAAAAGAAAAGAAAAAAATTAAAATCTGAAAGGTTTCGGATTTTAAATTATGTCCAAAGGGGCGTTTCTTTAACATTTTGTCTGTTACCTTTATTTATTAAATATCATGTTCTTCAAACGTGAACCATTAAATTCAGTTCAAGATCAATATCGCAAAATAGTTTTAAATTGAGCATATCTTTAAAATTTCCGATACAGAGTGTCTCACGCTGGAGATAAAAATGTTTCTTTTTCTGTACAACGTTGCCATTGCTCGCTTTGAAATCCTTAAGTTTCTTAATCAAAAATTAGTTAAAGTTTTACAAAATACGAAAGCGATAATAATTCCAAATTTCAAATTTTTGCTTCCATATGCCCGTATTCGCAGTAGGATTACGTTATTCAAAATTCGATGGCTCTGTGTACCGTTGTTTTATCACAATGCGAGAAATATACATACATGTATGCAGATTTATCATTATTTAATTTCTTCAAATATAATGCAGGACTCTATTGGTGGCAACAGTTTGAAAAATGAAACGGACATTTATAGTGAACTAATGCAAAATCACAAAACGAACACAATAGTCCTTCAGGAAAAAAGGCCCCTTCGAACTAATGACAAAATTGATAATTGTTTTGCCCTTTTCAAGAAGCAGTCAAAATTATTATAAAATGATTTCTGTATCGTATCCGAATTAACTGCAAACAGAACAGCAATCAAACATCTAAACGAGAATAATTTTTTATTTTTAAATTAAAAACAAAATAAAATTTTTTCGATAATTTATTGTTACATATCTAATTACATGTTATTTTGAATATTACATGCCTACATATAATACATGGATTATGTCAGAGCAGATGAAATATATATCATTGTCATTGTTTATTTACTTATTTGGAGCATATTTGAATATTTATTTGAAAGTTTGTATGTATGTAAATATATATATATACATAGTATATATATCGATATACAATGTTTTTAAAATCTTTACGTGTATAAAAATTATAATATAACTAGAAAGCCCGGCGATCATACGAAATGACCACTGTTCGAGATATTATAAATTGTAATTAAAAGGATTTGTGCAAAGGTGTCTGCTAATTCAAACTGAATTACCCAGGGCAGGCGGCGAGGACGCTTCTTTGCTTACTGCCCCACGGGGTTTCCCCCATCTACTTGCTTAATTGCTTAAAGTAGAGTGCAATGAAGGAAACCACTGGCGGTACATTTCCTAAGAGCCACCGCTAGCTCAATAAATAAATGTGACTTAAATAATAAAATGTTAATTCAC
Source organism: Stegodyphus dumicola (assembly GCF_044657685.1). NCBI lineage: Eukaryota > Metazoa > Arthropoda > Arachnida > Araneae > Eresidae > Stegodyphus > Stegodyphus dumicola. The sequence continues at coordinate 108,839,450 of NC_140777.1, forward strand.
ATGTCAAAGATCTCTTTGTGCACAACATTTCTTGTGTAGATCTCTGTATCATTTTTAAGCTCGCCTTGCAGAAGACTATAAATTGTTTTTAATTTTACGTTTTTCGCGAACTCTTGAACAGGAACTCACGGACCCTTGCGTTCAGTTGTAAACCATTTCAAAAACAGATGATTGTTAATGCAAACAAAAGTTCACGTTCCCCCTGACACGCTCAATTTGCGTTCAGCTGAAAATTCAGTTTAAAATACAATGTCGGAATAAAATCGGGCAAAATTTTAAACTCTTTACGCGAAAGGATATTTAGAATAGGAGTTTGGGTAAAGCTACCTGATGAGATGTACTACGCACAACTCGTTAGTTAGTTTCGTCTCCTTTAATTTCTCAGTGTCTGCAAGTTTCTAGGTAATTCATATGTAAATATAGTTAAATGCATAATAAGCAACAATTGCATGAATTGAAAATGTTTAAATGTTCTTAAATAACATGATAATTTAATTAAAAAATGATAACTGCATGTATGGTATCAGTGTATATGGACTATTTGAATGGCGTGGCAACTTCACCCCATTGGCTAGTATAGTTACGCAAGCAACCAATAAACTATCGGCGACAAACAGACACTTCAGCCGCATATATATAAGATTAGCAACCCATTCTTAATTCTTTAATATAAACATAGAGAAAATAAGATTACAAATTAATTTCAAGCACCTGTTATAGTTTCTCTTTTACAATAAGGGAGTAAGCGAACATTGTCATAAGGTTCCTGTATCTTTGTCATAAGGTTCCTCATTAAACGCGCTTCTCTCATAAGCAAACTATGTTCAATGCACTAATATTGGTAGGAAATGCTCAGGTGAGAGGTCTGGTAGCCCAAAGCAATGATTCGCAGCTGCGATCGATGCTACAAGAGAAATTTGTAATGATGCTTCAAGAGATTTTTCAATGACCTCTTACTAAATATGAATAGACGGTGCATATCCTATATCTCAGTCATAGGCAATTGCACCTTTAACAAAGTACTGCACTTTTCTTCTGTGTTGGCTTGCCACATGGACGTTTCTTTTTTCTGTCCATTTGTACTCATCCAATTTTAAATAAATTTCTTTTGAGTCTTTGGTATTTCTTTCTTGACCAGTATTTTACATACTTCGTACAACTTCCCATTATTATAGAATACCTGTTTATACATAGCTGAATCATTGCTATTCCCGGCTTTCATAAATTAAGTGACAGCCTTTTGTACGCCGTTTGTTTGTAAGACTGACATACATTTCTTAATTGTTTCCATTAAATGTTGCATAGAAAGTTTAAATCATTAATGCATAATGATTAACAGGAAAGCTAATCTTAAAGCAGAACTTGTGGCAAAGTATTTAGAGACATGTATTATTAACATTTTGTTAAGCAGATAGCTGCTGATAGGGAATTCTCTTGAATGAAATATAAACATCGTGAATTATTACTAGGGGTTAACTGGGAATCTGGTGTCTTATAAATTTCTGTCGAAATACTCTGCAAACTACTCGGCATTGACAAAACCCAAACGACGAAATTACATCCCCTGTCAAACGGCATGGTAGAGAGGTTCAATCGAACCATCCTTAATAATCTCTCATTAGTGGTTTCCAGAAATCAACAGTATTGGGACAAGAAATTACCACTGTTTCTACTGGCTTACGGCAGTGCTGTCCACGAGACTACCGGCTATTACCCATCACAGATGCTCTTCGGTCGTGACCTTCGTCTGCCTTGTGATCTCTTGTTTGCTCGCCCTCCGGATGCTCCTTCTGTATTTAGTATTTGATTTGTATTTGATAGCATTTGATTTATTTTATTTATTGCATTTATTGTTCATGTTGTTTGTTATTGTAATGTAATGCTTATTATTGTATTTATGCCTTAGTTTCAAGTTTGGCTTCCTGTCCAGGGATTGCACTGCCCGGGACGTGCAGTCCTTGGAAAGGGGGCAGTGTTACGGATTTGGTATTTAAATAGCTTATGTTAGTTGAAATGTTAATAAAATGGTTTTATTTCCCACGCAGTGCAGCGCGTGACGAATATTAAAAGAAAGATAAGCCGGAAAATTGAAACTACAAGAGTGCGTGCATGAGCATTTAATAAATATCTCTTTTTGATTTCGAGAAAGTACTAGAAAATTCTTCTAGAAAATTCGCGATTTTAAAATCTTATAAAAGGAGGAAAAACCTCTCAGTTCGTGGTAGTTACTTAGTTTGCTGTTGTTAGAAAACTGTTCTTGTTGACTGTAGCGAATTCGCGGATTAGCTATTTTTAGCTGTTTTGAATTAAGTTCTCTTGAACGTTTGAGTAGTTAAAAGATAACTACTGTGAAATATTGTAATACTGCACGAATATTTTAGGAAGTTTAAGCATATTTGTTGCGATAATAATAATTTTTTTTTTTCATTTTTCATCGGACTTGTGCATTTATTTCGTAACGAACCCGTACGCACGCAACAATATAATTACTAAGAATACCTTATGCACAGTAAAATAATACGTAATAGTTACACACAATAAAGTAATACATAACATTTTTCATAACACACTTCCAGTAGACGAAACATAATAGCATTTCTTCGATGAGTCAAAAATTAGCATTTAATATGTAGAGATATTAGGTATATTTTTGGAAGCAGGAGAATTGAAAAATTAGCAACTGCCTTCACCGGGAATCGAATTACGGACCTCTGGATTACCAGCCCAGCGTGCAGAACCACTACACCACGAAGGAACGCTGGGAAAGTGAGAGAAATACCTTATATTCTCCCCTTTTTAAAGAGTGACTGGGGATTTTAGGGAACCCAATCGCCAAATCTTGGTTGTGGAGAAACCTCATCCAACACCCTTTTCGTTCGGGGCCTCTGTAGAGAGATTAGGTATATTTTTGGAAGTGGGAGAATTGAAAAATTAACAACCGCCTTCGGCGGGAATCAAACCACGCACCTGTGGAATACCGACCCAGCGTGAAAAACCACTACACAACGAAGGCACGCTAGGAAAGTGGGAAAAATACCTTATAAATGTACATTTCAAATGCAAAAAACTAATAAAATAAGAAACAGAAACAACTGGTTTTAAAACAATATGTTTGACAAGTCTCTGGTATGATTTAGTATTAGGTTTCAAATAGAATAAGTCTTAATAACTTCTCAAGAAAAACTGTAATCTTTAATACTTAAATAATTTGACCATGGTTGCTCCTTAATTCTATCTTGCTCTTAGCCAGGTTTGTTGTTTTGTTACCTCTGCTTTAAATTATTTGCGTTTTACAAAGAAAGTTTTGCTTTCTTATTTCCATTAATGTATGGTTATATTACTAGATATTAATTCCTGTATAAATACAGGTATGTGCGCAACAAAACTGATATTCTAAATTTAGATTTTAATAACAATTAGAGAAAGCCTTTTAGAATTAAGTTCTCTTGTCTTAAAAATATACATTCTGCCAACACAACAAGATTTCAATTAAAGAAAACAAGCCATTGTGAGCTATTAACTTCGCGGGAGAAAATCTCTTTATCACATCTGCAGTCCCGAGCATACGATGCCGTTCGCTGTTATCTTTTAATATGTTAGGCATCACTTAGTAAAAATTACGTCTTGGGCTCCGTAAATGGAGATTAAATTTTCTGAGCTGTAAGCAGGGAGCAAAAGTAAATAGATTTGTAAAACTGATGCCTCAGACAATATTTGCTCTACAAAAGCAGGAGACATTGTTTACTGAGTGACTCTGAAAGTAGTTTGATTTAGAATTAATTAGTTGCCGAGGAAGATTAGAGATTGCCTGTCATTTAGAAAATAAGAAAGAGCTAAACGAATCACTTTGGAAGTCAACTGTATAATGATTAATTATTTCTTACTCTTTACAGAACAAGAATGGAAATATTGCTAATGATATTTCAAAGAAGTTGTACGCCTTTAGACAAGACAGCTGTACTTTATAATGATATTTGTTATTGCAATGCTTTCACAGATCAAAGCTGTTCTTTTAGAAAAGAAGTTTTTAAGTTTATAATCTTCTTTTGTTCGTTTTCGTGGCATTAGAATCACGTGAACGTGAATGCTTTTGACATCAGTCAGTATTAATCATGTGTGGAAATCTGCAAACAAAATTTTAGTTACAGTTTTACAGCGTCGTTTTAGAACATGATATGTGCTGAAATATATTTTGGAGTTAGATGGGACATTAAACGTACACATGGGGTCTGCATGGCAGCAATAAAAAAATCCGAATTTAATACTGTATGAGACCTTTTTGGAAGACGTCATGTATCAAGTTTTGTTCCTCTATTTCATGCACATTTTAACGAACCTTAAAGCATTACAACAGCTGTCACGGCTGTTGTCATGTGTATAGAATCTTTTCCCCAAAAAAGGGGACAGTTCTGAGTATCCTGTTCTATTAGACCGATTGACAAAACTCAACTTGCGTTTTTCTTGTCTGGAAAGCGCGATTTAAGATAGGTATTAGATTTATATCAATCAGGGTTTCTTAAACTGTGGGTCGCTACCCCCGAGGGTGTCGTGGGGCTTACAGCAAGGGGTCGCCAAAATGTTTAGCAGTTTTGATTTTTCTTTAACGTATTATAATAATTTTACAATTACCAACTGTTTTTACACAATGTATCTGAAAATAGATAAGGCAATACAGACGAATAAAAAAACGAAAACGTTTCGACGCATTCTTTTTGTAATATAAATGTTCATTTTCTTTGCTTTGCACGTGACGCTGTCATTTCGTCTGTTATTTATTTAAATTTCCACATTGTTCTATGTCTTAAAATTTGAAATTAAATTTAATGACCTAAAACTGCAATAGTATATTACAGTACAAGTGAAAAAATTGACAGTTTTACTCACGCGTGTGTCGGATTTGCGCAATATTTATATAAGTGCCACAAAAGTTTTGTAAATCTTATGAAGTCCTGGGAGCCGCGAACAAATCTCAGTGTTAAAAAGGGGTCACGACTGAAAAAAGTTTAAGAAACCCTGATATAAAACGTTGATCTAACGAAGGTATTTTCGCATAAAATCCAACTTTTTTTTAAATGACATACCGATTCTTTTCCATATTTCTTTCCTACACAAATATGCCAAAGTGCCAAGTGTCGTAAAACTCAATCGGGTACTGTAAAAACAAATTAGGTTTCAAAGTATCAGCACTTCAATGTTAATTAGGTTTAATGTATATTTATTAGCCCAGAAGGTCTATTAATTACGTTTTGGCATTTTGCGTAGGTTCACTTTTAAAATTGTTGCCACCAAATATTATAGTCCTGTATTATATTTAAAGAAATTAAATAATGAAGAATCTGAATAAATGTATGTATGTTTCTCGCATTGTGGTAAAACAACAGTACCTAGAGCCATCAGATTCTGAATAACGTAATCTTCCACAGAATATGGGAATCTAGTAGCCCTAATTTGGTTTTTGAAATTTGTTTCATTATCAATTTTATACTTTGTAACACTTTGCTGAATTTTTGATTAACAAACTCAACGATTTTAAAGCGAGCAATGGCAACACTGTGCGAGGGAAAAAAGTATTTCTAGCACGCGAGACTGTGTATCAGAAATTCTAAAGATATATCATTTTAAAATTATTTTGCGATATTTCTGTTGTCTGCTCCTTCTTTCTTACTGCAAATTTATCTAAAATATATACTTTTTGGAATAGGCACAATTAATGTGCCAACGTGTTTGTGGCCGCAACAGGTTTACTGAAATAAAGTTGAATTAAATATACCTTAACTGCCAAATTTCTTATTCATTGTGGGTCGGCGCTTCATCATCTACGACATCAAAATTCTAGCTCTTCATTATGGATTCAACCGCCTGCATTCTAGAATCTATTACATATATATGAATATTATATATATGTATATATAAGCGATGCGATGTAAGTTTTCGTTTTCGTTTTTTTGTTCTTGTTTTGCATTTTACAATCAGGTTTTAAAATTTTAGCTTTATTGCAGTTTCTCGTCAACAAAAAGATCTTATCTTTAAATAATCAAGACAGCCCAGTCATTTTATAATAAAAACTAGGATGCAGTCGTCTTTTCTATTCATTACGAATTCTTTTTCTTGAGTAAATTATTACTACGAGTTTGGTGCATAACATTTTTAAGTCTCAAATGGTCTAGAGAAATATACGCGGTACTCATAATTCGACCAAATTTAAAGCTTCAAAGACTTCTCCCCTTCACAGGTTATGTTTGAAATGTTAAACAAGGGGAATGAATACGTTTTTGCCGCCCATTCTGTCAACCTTTGGCACAATTTCAGGTATATTTTTACTGTTGCTTTGATGGTTTGATTTATTAATTTTTAGCTCACTTTTCGATACTTCTTCGGTACAATAGGATTTATTCCATGACTTCACCACTTTTTCGTTAGTATATTTTGATATGTGTGGAAAGGGGCCATGGAGGGAAAATATTAAGAGCCACTAATTTAAAATATTGTAACTTGAGCAATTTCTATATACCTCGTAGCTAAAAGTAAACTGTTTCATGCAATATACACAAATTAATACTTTTTGAAAATGTTTTCTACAATTAGAAAAGTTGAAATTTAACATTATTTGTTAAGAACAAGCAAAAATAATGAAATCGGAAATATTTTATGACAAATTCATAATTAAGTGTAGTTACGAAAAAAATAATTTACGTTTACTATTTATGATACGAATATACAATTTTCATTAAAGTTTTAACGCTACGTAAAGAGAATAATAACCAGAAAATTTACACAATCATATTTTTAATGATTTTCGGAAATGCATTTATAAGGTATTTTATCCCTTCCTTTCGCATACATTTGTGGTGTAACTAGATAGCATGTCCAGAAAGTCAGGTGTTCGAATCCCGGCAAGGGCTGTGCACATTTTTGATGTTCCTACAGTGATATAATCTAGTGACTCAACACAGGGATTAAGTTGTTTGTCTCCCCTATCGATTACAACGCCTACTTCAGTTAAATTGCTTTGGAGCATTTCATATAATTAGGAAAATAGAGTTCTATTTTAGTTACAAACAGCCTTATCAACCATGTATTACAGTAAACAGGGTCTGTTTACGCTCCAAGCTCAGTGCGCTACATTTTACAGGATTCCGAAACAGTTTAAAATTCATCAGATACCTTCTTTTCCCTGACAAAAATAAGGAAAGTCGGCATTAAGGGCCATTCAAAAAATGCTGAAGCTATGGCTCCAATATGTTTTTATAGGGCCTTGTCAGAAAGCGAAAATTAAATTGCTTTATATACTTTAAACGATTCTAATAATAATACCCAAATTTCGATAAAAAAGCATTATGACCGATATAGTCTTTTAAAACCTGAGACAATATTTTCATTCTCTAGTTATATAAAATAGAGTCCTGAGCATCGATTTAAGGTATCACCTGTGTGTCTCATAATATTTTTTCCTCTTTTCGTTGTAAGAAATGATAAATTCTTAGACTGTAAATGTCGTTACAGTAATTTTAAAGGTAAGATATTTTGACATTGCTTTTCATTTTCTACTCAGGAAATACGTTGGTCTCTTTTTAATGTACTTGGCTCTCCAGAAACAAAAGCGAGAAAGGCGATACTTTAGAATGGAATAAAACTTAAAAGGTAGTAAAACTAAAAATCGAAACTATAAAGTGCTCTCTTTATTATGTATCGAAATCTGTAAAAATGAATTTTTTAGGAATTTTGAAAAAATTTATTAGTTAGTCTATCCGTCTCCCATTAAAATTTAAATACTGAAATCATTTAAAATCTTAGACAACTTATCATACGATGAAAGGATTTAATACTACATAACATTATCAATAAAATATTTTTCTACTATGTACGATTTTGTAAATTGACAAGAATTGTTACATTAATGTCAAATACTATTTGGTCACTCCATAGTGGCTGCATTTAATATAAGCAGTTTGTTTAGATTCTTTTAAGTTTATTTGAATAGTGATTGTAATACTTGCTGGAAATGCTGAAGTAGAAAATCAGATTTTTATTGATCGTTCATAAAATAATCTTCTTTTAATTAGTACATGGTGTCATTACTCTTTTTGACATTCGTGCTACTCTGTTTTCAGATGTGACTAAATTGTTTTGGGAATGTGTGAGATAACAGGAAGGACAACTAATATTAGACTGTTTGATACAAGAGCGTCAATTACTACAGCAATCGAACAAGAAATTTACTATGTATACCTGCAATGCCTCTTGTAAGCAAATATCAACCCTATAACTATATGTATTAAAGTACTTTTCGCTTTTTAATGTTACCGTAGTAAAATTAAACCTTTCAAATATTGAAAAGTAATCTTTGAAAATTTGAAAAAAAATTATCTTCTTGAATGATAAACAAGTAAAAATGAAATCCCTTATTATAATAGAGTTGCACGTTAAATTGTCTTTAAAAAAAAAAACATCTTACTGTGTGGTTGGTTTCTCTGTACAAGCGATGCCGTGGCGAAGACGCAGCATTTGCAAGCAAAGTCATCCAAAGGAACATTTTTACGTTTTCGAATCGAATCCATAATGCATCGCGGCATACGTAGCATAATTTTGTAAAAATATTTTTGGTCTCCTAATTCATTACTACGAGTATTAATTGGCCCTCGACAATACTCGAACCTCGGACCACTCAAATACGAGCCGAGTGTGCTGACCATTACTCCAGGACGGCATGCTAAGAAGGCGGTAGAAATACCTTATATACTCTCCCTTTTAAAGGTATTAGGGGACCCAATTGCCAAACCCTGGTGGCGGAGAATCATCACTCACCAACATTTTTAGTTTGGGTGCCACTGTAAAATCATTCTTGGTTTTGATGCTGAGAGACGTGAAAAATGAACAATGTCCTCGCCGGGACTCGAACCTCGGACATTCGAATACGAACCGAGTGTGCTGCCACTACACCAAGAAAGCATGCTAAGAAAGTGAGAAATACCTTATAATATATTTTCAATATTAGTCAATTTTCTTAATATCTTTTTATTCATTTGTATCCTTTTCGTTTCCGATCCCTACCCTGTGCAGTTGCATTTTCTGCTAATGAACGCTTTGTGTTGAAAAGCAACATCTAAAGACACATTTTCAGCCCATAAATACATTTTAATAATTTCGATATATTTTTCGGTTTTGAGAATAAAGTGGTTTCGTATATTGTTTCAAAATGTTAAAACTTTATAGAATTATGAATAATTAAGCATTTCTATCAAATGAATTACACCATGTGGGGATTTATTTTACTTAACACTTAATTTTATATTGAAGCAATCTTTCCTATTATTCTCTCTTTCAATCACGCTTTCTTGCCAGAATATAAATGAGTTAGCTTGCGTGTATTCAAATGAGGTAGAAAGAAGTTAGTAGTTAAGGGAAAGTTTTGGAAGTTGAATCGAAAGCGTGTTCTGCCTGCGTGAAGGCCACGTTGTTGTCTTTGATTTACTAGCGATTAGATTTCTGTACGTTGTGCGCTTCCAGCGTTTAAGCTGGTTTAAGTCAACTTTTACGAGTATGAGCCTTTCTGCGCGTTAAGTAACCTGTGAAAAGCAGTTAAGCTAATTTAATGTGTTGGCTTTTGTAAGCACAAGTCGTACCATCTGTGAAAAATATTGAGTTAATAAAAGATTCTTTACATTCTTTCTCTGGACTTTGTTGTACTTAAGATTTAGGGATAATTCCTTACACGGTCTGTTAACATCTAAGATGACCAGACATTCTAACACAATGATGCGTAAGGATGCGAGGAAGGAATTCAGAAAGATCTCAGACATAAAAAGTTGTTCCCAATTTTGGATAAAATGGATCAAAGAGAGTCCGTTGAGTTTAATGGTAGGCGTAACTGCTATGATAAGCAAGGAATGATCTACTAAATACCTCATACAGATTAAGGTAACATACAGAAAAGTGAAATGGAAGTAAAGAGACGAAACAATAAACGCTTACAGGTTCCTTAGAAAGAAACAATTTCCAGCTAGAAAACAAGTATATTTACTTGTGTATTTGCTGATAACTAGTGTGAATTACAGTACTTAGCAAATGGAACTAACTCCAAATTATTAAAAAACTCTAAATTATCAGGAACTGTGATTTGACGGCATCGTTTGGCTTATTTGATAGCTAGATCTTAAGAGATACAGTGTGGAGGAATTTCTAACGGAAACTCGTTCGTGTTCACATTACATATGGCGAAAACCACAAAACACCCATAAATTCCGCACGTTTTTCTGGAATCGAACACAGGTCAAACTACTAATATTCAGCAACTTTATCTGGTACAGGAGATCTTGCAAATGATTATTACGCATTAATTAAACAGTCAAGTAACTGTTGACTTTGCAACAAGAAGATTTAAAAATCTTCTTATTATGTTTAAAAATCTTCTTATTATGTTACGTTATTGTATAACGTTTGCTTCTATCCTTTTCACAATAGTGAAATTAGACGAATCATCGGTTTTGAACATTATATATAAGAATGAAGACCCTTATTGTCAGGGAGAGACTGTAAATGTTCAGAACTGAAGAATATGAGGCTTAGACATCCTCCACATGTTCAAAATCCTCAATGCATCCATTACATGTCAGCGTTTAGTGTCGGTTTTAATATTAACCTTTATAGCGTTCAGTTTTGAAGAAATTCAATCGTATTGTGATTTCTTATCAGAGAGGCAGTATATGACAAGTATTTTCATTCCATTATTTCAATAGTAGTAAATTTTACTCAAGTGTTTCAATGTTTTTATTATTTCGCTATTCTGGTTACCACAACACTTAGATTTTAGTTGGGAGGTTATTTAAATGCCACTGTCTATCTTAATAGTATTACTCAAGCGTCCTTTAATTATGAGTCCTTTAAATTTCATGCAGCCCGTCGTAAAATGTACGCAATGTGTGCGGAAACATTTTAACAGTATTTAAATATGAATTAAAAATCACTTGAAAATTAACACTGGCCTCGAGCATTTCTAGAAAAATTTGAAACATCTGAAATTAATTCAGAAGTCAAACAACAAAAATCAGCGTTATACCTACAAAATTTTCACAGGACTAGTTTCGATGGTTTTACCGAACCATCATCTTCAGCTGCAAAACCGCAAACGAACAAGTAGGAAATAATGATTAGATAAGATAAGAAAGCCTGGACAAGAATAAGCAAGTGGCGCCATCTGTTGGCAAAACCAGAACTAAAACATAATTTCTCTAAAAGCCGAAGGCAAATTTGGATTGGAATTAGGATCGTTAACTAGAACAGAAAGATTTTTAGGAATGTGAAATGCCTCTAGAAAATCCAGTTCTCCAATGGAAGATGTTTTTTGAATAATTTTGGCAGCAGAAAAATTGAAAGAGTGATTTTCGGACCAACAATGTTGAGCAACAGAAGACTTCTGTGTTTCCTTTTTTCTAACATATGCCTCATGTTCTTTGACGCGAAATTTTAAGGCTCTCTTAGTTTGGCCAATGTAAATTAAACCACACTGGCAAGGAATCCTATAAATACCCCAGGAATTCATATCCGGAATGGGGTCCTTGAGTATAGAAGTTGGAATTTTATTGATGGGAGAATAAACAACCCGAAAGTTAAATTTCTGCAAAATATGTGCCACTTTATAGCTAATTGATGGAAAGAAGGGAATGACAACAGAATTTTTATAATCTCCTAAAATAAGAGTGTGGCTTTTAGTGTGTTGGGATGAGAATTTTTTAACTGCTTGATTAATAATGTTGGGTGAAAAGCCCAACATTATTAATCAAGCAGTCTATAATCTATAAGCTTCATCTGGAACTCGCTAAATCATATCCAAAATTCACTGCCCTTGAACAAAAGTCTTGGTCTAGAACGGAGAATGCAGTTAACCGTCATAAAAACACCCTTGCAGTTAAATTCGAAAAACTTCTTTTACAGTCTTCCAGTTCAAGTAGTTCAAAAAATCTTCCCATTGTAAACATCAAGCCAATAGTTAATATTTCTAAGGTTAGTATGTCAGAAGAACAAGAGAGAATTCTAAAATATAATTTTAACTTCTCACAAACCTGTAAACCCTCGATTCCAAAGATTTTGGCTCCTATCGAAAAAGCTTTCAAGTTCAGTAAAGTTTCAGATTCACAGAAAGAAATGATTAGGCATCTTATCGCTCATAATGTGAAATTCAATAATAAACCTTTGAAACCAAATCTAACTGCGGGAGAAAGAGCTACAATGCGCGAAATTCATTCTAACCCGGATATTATCATTTCAAAGGCCGACAAAGGTGGCCAGATAGTCGTCATGGATAAGAACACTTACATCGATGGTGTCACTAAACTCTTAAACGAAGGACCATATAATCCGATCCCTAAAGATCCTTCACCTTCGGACTTATCCAAAATAAAAACTGCGATCAAATCTTCGCAAATCATTTCAAGCAACTTAAAACATTCGCTTATCCCATCTGTTGCGAATTGTGCCAGATTATATGTTCTTCCCAAAATTCATAAAAGTGGTATTCCTTTCCGCCCTATTGTATCAAATTTAGGTACTGCCTCGTATCCTTTAGCTAAATATTTAGTTTCTAGATTTTCCACTCTATTAGACAATAACATTTACACCATAAAAAATTCAATAGAGTTTGTAAAAAAGGTTAAAAACATTTCTCCTAGTAATTTACTCATGGTTTCTTTTGATGCAAAATCATTATTCACCAATGTCCCAGTGGAGGGTGCATTAAGATGTCTAGAAACCAGACTTCGCGAATTTCATTTCTCTTGCATCGAAATTGATGAGCTAATTTCTCTCACTCAACTCTGTTTGAAACAAACACATTTTGTTTTCCAAAATAAATATTACAAGCAAACTGAGGGATTAGCCATGGGAAGCCCTCTCAGTCCCATCCTGGCTGATATCTACATGCATTATTATGAATCAAAATTGTTTAAAACTTTAAACTTCCCGGCATGGTTCCGCTACGTAGACGATACTTTTACCCTGTTTGAAGGTAATAAAGATGATTTAAATAAAGTTCTTTCAACAATGAATTCTATTGATCCTGCTATTCAGTTCACTCTTGAACTTGAGACTTGCAATTCTCTTCCGTTTCTCGACATTCTGGTCACACGTAACACATCCAACTTCAGTACTACAGTTTACCGTAAACCTTCATCGGTTTGCCTTCCACCACACTTTAAATCATGTCATTCGACTAAGCAAAAGTTAGCTTCATTTTATTCCTATGTTTTCCGTGCTCTTCAAGTTTGCTCCTCCAAACTAGCCCTTGATGAAGAACTAAATTATTTAAAAGCAATAGCTATTGACAGGGGCTTTTCACCCAACATTATTAATCAAGCAGTTAAAAAATTCTCATCCCAACACACTAAAAGTCATTTATTTATTTTAGGAGATTATAAAAATTCTGTTGTCATTCCCTTCTTTCCATCAATTAGCTATAAAGTGGCACATATTTTGCAGAAATTTAACTTTCGGGTTGTTTATTCTCCCATCAATAAAATTCCAACTTCTATACTCAAGGACCCCATTCCGGATATGAATTCCTGGGGGTATTTATAGGATTCCTTGCCTGTGTGGTTTAATTTACATTGGCCAAACTAAGAGAGCCTTAAAATTTCGCGTCAAAGAACATGAGGCATATGTTAGAAAAAAGGAAACACAGAAGTCTTCTGTTGCTCAACATTGTTGGTCCGAAAATCACTCTTTCAATTTTTCTGCTGCCAAAATTATTCAAAAAACATCTTCCATTGGAGAACTGGATTTTCTAGAGGCATTTCACATTCCTAAAAATCTTTCTGTTCTAGTTAACGATCCTAATTCCAATCCAAATTTGCCTTCGGCTTTTAGAGAAATTATGTTTTAGTTCTGGTTTTGCCAACAGATGGCGCCACTTGCTTATTCTTGTCCAGGCTTTCTTATCTTATCTAATCATTATTTCCTACTTGTTCATTTGCGGTTTTGCAGCTGAAGATGATGGTTCGGTAAAACCATCGAAACTAGTCCTGTGAAAATTTTGTAGGTATAACGCTGATTTTTGTTGTTTGACTTCTGAATTAGTATTTATTCGGCGTGTTGTTGTGTCTTAATCTGAAATTACTTTGGCTACTACGTAGGGGAGCTAGTGGCTAGTATAACAGGTGTAAAAAGTAACACGCCCTTTACGCAGTGATTTTTAAAATCTTTTAACAGAATGTTTACTAAACATAATTCTTAGAGGAATAATCAGGGAACAACCTTTAGTGCCCTATCCCAACAGAGTGAAAGATTGTGTTCATGTGCTTCTTAGCTAGTTATAGGGAATATTTCGTAAACTTTGATTTAAGATAATTTAATTGTACTTGTTTTAAAAAAAGTTTTTATTTAATTATTTTGTCTATGTATTAAGTTTAAAAATGCTGCTTTATATTTTATTTATCGAAATATTTTTTTATAAATCAACTAAAATGCCAGAAATCATACGATAGACATGTCGTAACAAAATCTCGGTTCAAGTTGTTACATGTTACAACCTTTCGCAAGATTTTGAGTCAGATAGTTATACTTTCGTCTTTCAATGGTAATAAATAAATTATTTTATTCTATATAGTTTTCTTTGAAAAAACAAATAGGTTTTTCATCCTCAAAGTTTAGACCCTTCCCTAAAACTTAAATTCGGAAAGAATGTGAAGACACAATTAATAAGAAATGAAAACAAAGAAGAGAAAGATAAAGGAAAGACAAACATTAAAAAAGCATTCAAAACGAAAGCGAAGAAATAAAATGGGTGAAGATTTTGGAACTCAGTATATGTTTTGAAACAAAAAGTGGTTTACCTTGCGTTGGTACCTACAGCAACTTTAATGTCGACGTGTATTATACTTAGTTTGCGAAATGCGACCATACGCTAAATCTGTGAGAGGAAACAATCTTTTAACTACGAATTTTTTGTGTAGCCGTTTAAATGATTTAATCTTCATTTTACTATAAACCACTTTTCCTCTTTTGTCACTACACTTAGTAATAATAATCAACTAACGATTTTTAAATATTTCTTCGATGGAGAAGAAAACTTTACCTTCATTATAGTCCTTATTCTTCAAATAGAATTGGAAATATAGTGAAATATTATTTTGCACAGGACCGTATATTTTCACCCAAATTTTTGAAACAAATATATTTTTACATAAACAACTGTCCCATGTTTTAGTACATCATCCAAACTTAGGGCATTTTGGGACGCCGATAAAGCCATAGAATACTCGGTGTAGCGAAGTGTATCTCCTGGGTATTCTGCATTTGTTGGAATTTGTTTATTGCTTACCAATCTATGAATGGCAGATTTCAGTTCTATATTTCAGAAAAAACTTAAATTTGGTTGTTTCCTGCCAACATCTGGATAAACGCTTTATATAAAGGCTGCATGGACAGGTTTCAGAAACGAAACAATATTTTTCTGGAAAAAATTGTGGATAATCAATGATAGTTTTAAACTTGTGTCTTGAGAAACGAAGCTAAAGAATTGGTTGATATGCCGTTTCTTACTAACTCAAAGAAAACTATATTTCCACTGCTGATGAGGCTGAGTAATTCTACACAATGATGCCAAATCAAATGTTAAAATTTAAAGACCAAAGGTATACTGGGGGCATCTGGTAAAAGTGTGAATCACAGTTCTCGTGTATGCCAAACTGAATGGAACTGGGCACTGCAGGCTTCTCAGGAATAAAGAATCTAAAAGACTATGATGCTTAAAAATATGAAAATGTTCACTTTTATCAATTAATCTAACGGTACGATATGCATGATGTCGGAACTGCGTGAAGAAGATCTAAGGAAACAGAACGACAAATTATCAACGAAAATGCGAAATATTCTGTTCTTAATTGAATTAATTCTTTACTAAAATGCATACACAGATGGCAAAACTTAGAACGGATTAAAACGTTTCTTACTATTAAATGCATTTTCGATTCTGCATCGTTTGAACAAAAATGTGATCATTAATGTCATTACAGGAAGAAGCTCGTTTTAAGAATTTTGGAGATGTTCGGCAATCAGGTGAATCATAACATTCCAACCGTGATGCTATTTTGGCGCTAGAACAGATTTGACCATTTATTACAGAATCAACCATCCGAAACGCTTTTCTGAGCCCTTGTCTAGTAAAATTGCTAGAGAAGAAGACAATGAAAACGAGGATTTGCTTATCACTAAAAGATTAGAAAAGAATGGCATATGGAGCGTTTCCAAACATGAAGTTCCCATGTTGAAAATACTATATCAGATACTAAAAAGAAAAATGCTGACGTCAAAGAGATTTCGTTCAGTGTTGGTAAAAATATTGAAGAAATGAAACACATGAAGCTACCACACCTGATGTCGAAGCTGCGATATGAGATATTAGTAAGTTTTAGTGATACAAACTGTAAAACCGAGAATGACGGAATCTACAATTTTTGGGTAATAATATGAATAAAAATTCCTGCAATCTCCTTCACGTTATCAGGAATTTACAGATGACTTTTGTACTCGAAAACTTAAGTAAAATTTAGTGGTGAATCCTTCAATATTTTTTGTTTAACTCACTTTTAGTATTTGTATAATTTTATGGGTAAAATAACTATAATTGTTTTTTTTTTAGTAGGAAACGTGTATTTTGAAGGACGAATTTGAAAAATGACTTTTACGTTCACTAGAGTTTTGCATAAAATTATGGTGAAACAGAAGAAGACCAGGAAAAGAATTTAATAGTTGTGTGTTATAATAATGGCAATTAATATTTCACGTGAGTTTTTAAAACTTATTATACACTCACTTCTTCTGATAGACTAAGAATCAATTAGTTAATCAGGATTTTTATGATTCAACTGTCAATTTTTGAACTTTTATGTGAGATAATCCAGTCGTTTATAGCAGATTACTGTATATAGAAAATTAAATGTACGGTCATTTGAAGCTCAGTATAGCAGTTTTGATTGAATTAGAGAGGTTTGTGCTAGCTGTACGTTCAGAGCTAATCTGCTACATGTTCAGAGTTACTGACTGAATCATTGATCGGAGAGCTAAAATTTAGTAGATGGAAAAAAGGGCGGCATATTTTTTATAAATCATATTAAATATCACCATGAACATATAACTGTGACATTGAATACATATTCATAAGTGTAAATGTTGTACCCTTCTCAGAACGCTTAAACGCGTGTGTCCAATTTACTTTCATGTATGGTTTTATGTAAATATGTATTTCATAATTATCTTCACTGCTAAGTTTATCTTATTTTTTGGAATGCTGTAATGAGAAACTGCAACAAGTTCCACCGTGAAAGATTCTCAATAATTACGCAAAAGTAACCTTCTTCGCCTTAAGAAGAAAAAACCGAACAGATACGGAATAACATTTTAAGCAGATGCGCTTAAAATTCAGAGCTGCAATAACTGAATGAAAATTTAAAATAGTAAAATTTTGAAAGACATTATGAATCAATACGAAAGAGTAAGAGAGAGAGTGTGTGTAGAAGATCGATGAAGCTATGATTAGAAATTAGAAGAAAAGTTCCCGGAAAAACGTAAAAACGTGAACCAGATGGAGAAAGATGAAAATACGCAATTAAGCAAGTAGAAAAAGTTCGAAATGGCATTAATCTTCTGCCAGTTTGTGATATTGCTTTTTGAATTAACTTTTCGGAATAAATAGAAATTCTGAATTTTTTTATATACGAAACTCAGCTTGATGAAATGAAACTGACATTTCATTCCGATCTCGTTTTCAGACTTTATGTTGACTAAACTGGTTATACTTGCAGTTATTTAGTTTCAAACTACAGTTCAGTAAATTAGTAAAATGAAAAATTGAGAAAAATTAAAATTTAAAATTAATTTTGCTTAAAGAAACTAAGCTTTTTTAAGGAAAAAAACAGGAAAATAATAACAAGGTAAAGAGCTAAAAAATAATTTACTTGGGTTCGTCAAACAAAAATGTGATAATGGGATAAAAGTTATCCCACATGATAAGGAATAACCAATTTTATGAAACATATGCTGAATTTATCGAAAATTGTGGGAGAGAAACTGGTTCTTTACTGGATCAAAGCATGACAGTAAAGAATAAAATTATAGTTCTGTTCTTTCAGGTAGATTGATATTATAATAATAGTTATGAAAATCATCTCTGATTATGAAGGAAATGTTCAATAGCTTTCAAGATTCAACATTAGTCTGAAGATAATTTTCTAACAGGAAAACATTCAGTTTATTTTGAGACACAATGCTACAAACCTAATGCAAAAACATCTATCTTTCAGAAATCTTTTCTTTAAAAACGCTAGAATTGTTTGACATACAGTTTTGAGTTTAAAGCGTTTTACTAATATTTTTACAAAACCTTTATTTTAGATGAATTTCTTTCCCTTCTTTGTAAATTCTACTCTTTTTTCTTTGGTCATGCAGAAAATAAGCTCTTCAATGGCCTTCTGCAGTGAAAGAATATGAAAGAAAACCGCTTTTAGTATGGAGAACTTTTGATTTAAAATTAACGTACAAAGAATAAACATGGGGTTAAGATAAAAAAATGCCTGAAAAAGCCCTTTTTCGATTTTTAGCAATTCATCTTTCAAATACGTTTGACAGCTTTCTGTTACTAAAATGCTGCGGCTGAAAAATTGCAATACAATTGCAATTTTTTTTGTGTGTTCCTATTCGTGTATATTAAAATACACTTTAATTCCGAATTTAAAAACAAATGCTTGCACAGACATTTTAAGATAAACGCTTTGCACCTAATAAGTGGAAATTATTTTGGAAAGAAAAACGTTACCTTTTAAGTAGACAGTCATATTACCGAAAAAAAAACTAATAAAAAAGCAATGCATACATACGTTTCGTAAAATAAAGAACACTTTTGTTACGTTCACTTTGTTTCTCAATCTTTTCGTTTTAAAATGAATTCAACTGAAAAACATAGTTTCCATTTTGCTTTTGGTAGAATGCACAAAGCAGGAATCGCGAAATTATAAATAATCAGCTTTTTCACTACTATACGATTGCATCTAAGTATTTTCACGCTTTACGTAACAAAATGTTTACTTATGAAAATTTCAACATTGTGACGTTAAAATTAACAATTTCACTTCCCTTTCATTCAACTTAAAGCATTTTTGTCTAATCGCGGAAGGTAGAAATTGAGGTTCTAAATGTTCAACTGAGCATAAAATTCCCATTTAAATCAATAAACGTGTTACGCGAAATATTTATTGAATTTACAGAATGTTATTTGAATAAAAATCAAAGTATTCCGAAATAATGTTTAATAATCTCTTAACGTTAACGCCGAGAATATTTATCCAAGAAATACTTGCGTTTTTCACGTAAAATACTTTACATCTATAAACACACGAAATACCGTATTTCCTCGAATATTTCTTCTTCTTTTTTGAAGCAATTTTATCGTCCGAAAATCGAGAAGGAAATATAATGTGAGTAATTTAAATGAAAAATTTAATAAAATGAAAAGTAGTCACGGATAACAACTGGTAACTATCACAATATTATTTCTTTAAAAGAAATCGTCATTTCAATAAAAATACTTAGTAACATGAACATGAGTGAAGTGTCAGCGCGAAGTGTTCGACTCAGTTGCCTTGTAAACCGCTAGGGGCACCTCACATGAATGAATTTTGACCGCAGTTCCAGAGCGGGGCAGAGGAGCAAAGGAGAAGAAGGCGAATAAAAGACCCGGAGTTAGGAAGATCGACCACATCAGCAACACATAATGGTAGCATGAGCTCGAACGTAAATTATAGATGTAAGATGAAAACACATGTTTTTAACATTCCTTAAATGTGAGAATAGCTCCATGTCCGGATAACTTAATGATAACTCTGCACAAAATACATTCCAAATAATAAATGCAAGGGAAAATCAAATGATTGAATTGCTAACACAAGAATGCAAATTCAAATTTCTTAAACTGAATAAAAATAAAAATAATCAAGGGAACATAATTTAGCAGTAAACTAGCCCTCAGAAGGAAAAACTATGAACAGTAAAGCAAGCGGAAAATTATACGAATGCTTTTAAAATTTTCAGAATTTAGCGCCGTCCCCACATTTGCTATTCAGTATGTCATTTAAATAGTTTCTTTATTATTAGCGTTCAATACGTGTAAAATTATTTTGATATGTCATGTATTATTGCCAAAGTTGAAATCTAAATATGTGTTTAACGTAGGCGTCATGTCCATCAAGAAAGATTAATTACTGACCATGCAAAATTTGAGATAATCTAAGAATTAGAAAGCCCTTACAATAATTTTAGTGGTTAATCTTTCGTAAATTTGCTATAAAACTTTACACAAAAGTCACACGTTTTATAACACTGACAACTTTGAGAAATTCAGTTCAGTTATAACTTCAACATGATTAATAGAAAAATATCACTAATAACCAGTTATCAATAATCTTATTAAAGGACTCAGAAATATAGAAAATAAGTGTTCTTTTAAACTGAAGACCCGTATTCTGAAACTTAGACAAATTCATAACTTAGAATCATATACAGATGATTTGCACATTCTATAACATAAACTGCTAAAATTAGTCTTTAAAATATTGAAGAAATAATACTGAAATATACATTCTAGGAGAAAATTTCCACCATAATCGGAGCATGAAAAAGATCGATTGATCTAAAAGATATTTTTATTACGAACAGTTTCATTGTTTGGTATTTAATAGTTTCTAAATTGTTCGTTTTGACTTTTGACGAAAGGAAAAGGAAATCAGGTTCATTCTACATTTTCATTGCTTGGGGAAAAATAGAGAAAAATGTAAATTATAACCGGCTACTAGTCCGATTGACATTGAGACAAAAATAATCTGAAAGCTTTCAGATTTTATATTGCATTATAATTGTAATTTAGCTGAGTTCTTGAAATGTTTCCTTGCATATAGCGCCCACCAGCGGCCGAGCGGTAAAATCGCTGAACACTGGTAGTTCGGTCCGAGGCTCGAATCCCGCGAACGGGCTGGCTGCATGGGCGTTTTCGTGGTTTTCCCCATGTGTAACGTGTATACGAGCCAGTTTCCCTTAGAAAGTCCTCCACGAAAGGCATCCCTCCCCTTAGGCAGATAGCCCTAGTGTGCTTTGCCGTATTCTCAATACACCAACACACCAATACACCTTGCATATAGGATGGTTGATATGCGCGAATTAAATCAAGTGTTTCTGACATTTATCCTTGAATATTTAAGATTATATATTTTTGTGAAAATTCGGAGACATTGTAAGTCTTAAAATTTGAGATCTAACGCTAACAATTCGCACGTGTTAAAATTCTAGTTTTTTTTTTTTTTTTTTTTTGAATAATTAAATTTTGCATCATTTTTGCAGATATACTAACTGTTGAGATATGGAACACGCATTTGTACTGAATACAAGTTTATGCGTCATAATTTAAATTCTCTCTTGGTAATTTGTCAAATTTACTTGCCTGAGATGAACTATGTCGCCTAAAATATAACTCACGAACTACTAATAAAATAAATAATAAAAAGAATAAGATTTTGATTTAAAAAATAACAACAACAAAACATTTTTGGTGACGTTGAAAGATTTAAAACTTAGCTAGGAAATAATTAGTTGAATAGAATTGGAACAGTAACGTTTACTGTTTTTAACTATACTCTTTTATTTGTAATCAAATGAATAAAAGTTACTGAACAGTTTGGAATATAATGAATTTTAATAATTTCAGTTTGTTGTAATAAATTTATTGAATTTTAAGCTTTGATGACCTATACAGTTTAATTATTTTTGTTAGCAAAAACAAGTTTAAAACTATAACAGATTTAAAGGAAATATCGCTTAGTTTGACGTTAAGTATAGAGACTTCAGAAGGTTAAAATAATCTTTCTAACTCATCTTTCGTGCGTTAGGTTGATACTTTGACAGTATCAACCACCGCTTGTGGCGATGTAACTTCAAGTAACAGTCAAATTCAAAAGTTAAACTAAGCCTTGTATTCGAAGACTACAGAATTGATTTTAAATTCTAAGTTGGCTCAGAACTTCTCACCGAAGAAGCAATTAAATGTCGGCAGCAATAACGCAAAGCCGAAGAATACCAATTTTATCAGAGATGGCGAAACCTAGTAACCTGGCTCCATCTTACACTCTCAGCTCAAATGCTTTCTATCTGATTTATATTTCTGGTGTTCTAATGGAAAAGGAAATGTTACAGTAAAGGTCTAAATCACAATAACGGTTTAATTAATGTAATAATGACCCTACAGACGTAAGTTTTGTTTCTTTTATGCAACTAGATAACATATCTTTATAATAATGTATGTAATTACATTTAACAGTCTTCAAAATTGTATATTGATATTTTGACCTGTAAATATTTACGAGACTCTTCCGAGTTTTAACTTTTAATATTGATAAAGCGTACTTCCTTATCTTTAGTACTAGCAGCAATCCGATTTTACAATATATTGAGAAGCGTTTTATATTTACCGGTATTTGAAGATTTACTCTAAAACATAAAATGAATCCAGTTTCAAAATTTGCTTGTTTGTCAATGCTATCTTTCGAAGTTTCTCTATCACTTTGTTATTACAAGGGGAAAATGCTAAAAGTAACATTGTTGCAACAATACTTCTATTTGATTTTCTTTTCATCATTGCATCATGCATCGAAATCTTCTTAAGCAAAAGAAAGAAACTAAATGCATTGCAATTCGCGACATGCAGGGTGAGAAAAGCGTTATCATTTTCCTCTGAAGGCTCAGCACATTCTCTACGGAATATCAATTCGTTTTCCTACAGTATTTTATCACAGATTCGTAAATTTATGTGCTATCGTCACACATATGCATACTGCATTGCCGGGCTATCATCTGTCTTGTCTGCTCAGCATTCAATCTCAGTGCGAAATTCTATTTATTTCTGCTTCGTATAAGTGTTACGAACAGTTGTGTTTTGGATGAAAGAAAATATAATTCTTAAAAATTATGCTGCTGACAATGAAAACTCTTTGAAACGCCTTCCAAAAAAGCGAGATGTTTTAGATTTAACAAAAGGATCTTCTCGATTCAGATACTTTTATTTAAAAAGATTCAAGCTTCTTAAATAAATGTAATATAATTTCTGATAAAATATTAATTTTATTTTTTCAGCGTAATGTTTATCCCATTCTGTCCAACTGAGTTCAGCTTTTAGTTTCTAAATATAAACACTTTTTCATGAAAAAAGTAAGGTTTCGCGTAATGCCTTCACATGTTAAAAACATCGTTTCAAAAATCATTACTTCAAAATAAAGAAGCTTAATTCATTTTTTCTTGATGTTGTACTTTTATCATCTTTGGTAGCATGTATTTTTAAAATATTATTTGTTCCATTGCGTTTTTTCCTGGTGTAAACTGAAGCGGTCACGAAGTTATGTTTTTTTAAAATATTTGAATTAAAAGAAAAGATATTTTTTATTTACTTCCAGTGGAACTATGTAGTGCATTTTTGAAATCAGTGCATTCTTTTTTATACGTCGTTGTTTAATATGAAAATATTTCGCTTATCTCGCTTTCTTTCTTTAAATTAAATACCAAGTGAAAAATATTTTCTTTATAAGACGCTGAAAAATTCGCATAGAACTGAACAGAAAAAGAGAGTAAAAATAAATTCTGCATTACGTTGTGTTAATTATATTTTATTCTGCGGTATCTGCAATTGTGCTGTTTTGAATATGTTTAAGTTGACCAAATGGTACGAAGAACTTCATTTTTTTTTCCGAAGGTCGATACTATTTAACTAATAAAATTATTAGCTAAAAACTGTTGAAAGAAAGAATTTATATTATCTTTTCCTCTCAAGGTAGCGTCAGTCGTTTCCTTTTTCTTCATGTCTCATCGGCTTGCTTCGTTGCATTTCTGGGGATCGTTGCGTTAGTAAACTACAATAATTATAAACTTCCTGGAAGAATTACAAAATGTAGAAAGATTATATACTACCATGTGAATGGAAAAGATTTAATTACACTGCAAAAACTTATAAATAATCCTGTTTGGAGACATTTCAAAAGATTAACAAATAAAGCTATGCGTCTTATATAAAATAATGGACATATTTTAACCCTAAATGGACCATTAATTGAAAACTGTAAGTGAAATAAATATATATTTTAATTAATCACTTAGTCCTTGGTACAAGAGCAATATAATTGTGACTTTGAAGTAAAGACAATATTATACTCCTCTTGTTTCTCATAAGAACTTATATGATTATGGGCATCAAGTAAGTTACATAATACGAAATGTAATTATGGGTAGATGTGTAACCGTTATTTATACTTTATATGCTTGTATCTTATCTGCTTAATGCACCGTAATCTTACTAAAATGAAAATTCATTTAAGAATTGCTAGTCATAAATTGGTATAAAATCTTGCGATCATTAATACAAAATCTTCTCCTAAATATGAAAAAACGTAATATTTCGATTTAAGTTTGTTTTGCATTAGCTACTTGAGGTGTGTGTTTTTGCATTGATATTCTGATATTTCTTTTAGGACACAGATTTTCATAGGAAACGACTTTCGAAATATATTTATTGAGGTTGCTAAACTTCTATCCTTATCCATCTTTAAACTAAACAGAAAAATAGAGTATTTGTGATAAAACTGATAGAAAGATGGAATAGCTAAACGAAATAATCTATAATGTTTCTGTGCGTAATTTTATAGATATTTACTATCTACATATGCTAGGAATACTGAGTGCTTAGAACTGTAAATTTAATCAATAAATGCTAATTTTGAAGTAACTTCTAATTAAGTTCACACGCATTACATACCATATGCAAAAACTAAGAAGCTAAAAAATGGTTGTTTCGAGAAGAAAAGGAACACTAAATCCATTTTAAACCGCGACTTTAAATAGCAGGCTGTGAACGCGAAAAAATACTAAGCTGTTGTTATTAAACATGCTAGGTATTTGTAAATAACAGCAGCTAAAAATGTTCTGCACCCTGTTCTTATAGACAAACACATTTTAAAAATAGGAAAATTATATTTAAAATAGACATCTGGTATTGATATATAATAATTAATAATTTCAGAATAACAGAAAATTGTGTTCTAATTCATCCTTATTTCTACGCGTGGGTCGTTTTTTTTCATGATAACTCTGAACGAAACGTGAATTGAATTAACGGTTATGAATCTTCCGACTTGATTAAGTATACATTAACATTTTTAAGAATTGCAAGATACTAGAAGAAAAATTTTCAGCATGTTTTGGGATTTATTTAATCTGATTTAAAATGCGCTTAATGAATTGTTGCCCGCAATAACTATTTTAATAATACTCAACTGTGAAATAAATA
The DNA here is from genome assembly GCF_044657685.1 of Stegodyphus dumicola. Lineage (NCBI taxonomy): Eukaryota > Metazoa > Arthropoda > Arachnida > Araneae > Eresidae > Stegodyphus > Stegodyphus dumicola. Next base: position 108,864,810 of record NC_140777.1, read on the forward strand.
TATACACGAAAGAATACAAGTAGTTTAAAATTTGTGGGATAAATATTTAAATGTTTCAAATGTAAAAAGAGAGATTTCGAATTTCATCAAAATACAAGTACTATGCAACATTCATTCCATTCTGATGCAATGCTAATGTTGGAGCATTCAGATATTGAGACATATATTAAACTGTAAAATGAAGATATAAAGCTTTGTTTTCTAACAAATGGCATTATCGAAAATCAATCCATTAGAGATGTGGTGTCACATTGTATTACATTCATGAAAATGCATAAAATACAGAAAAGAAGATATAGCTCAAAGAATGCTGATATAAAATGAAACGGAACTAGAGAATAAAATCTGAAAACTGCAAAGTTAGATGACTGATGTTTTAGTATTTCAAAATTACTTACTAACTATATTCCGTTGAGACGTCGTATCCAGTCCTGCATGCATGAAAAGGTTCATTATACACACCATGCACGTCTGCTCCGAAAAATCAAAGGATATTTTCAGAAATAAAATTTAATAAATATAAAATCTGCTGTAATTTAAAAAGGATGAAATAACGAACAACCTTGTCTTGAGACAAATGCTTCTTTAATATGGTATATGGCCACCTCAGATAGAAATGCACGTATCTCATTTTGGATTCATAAAAGTTATTGAACTGTCAATGATGTTTTGTGGAATTTCATGCGAACTATTTCAGGTATTGGATGATTGAGGGAGGGATTTCACGAGCTGCAGTATGGTGGCCTAAGGCTTTCTAGACATTCTCAGTGGTGTTCAAGGCTGGTAAGTTGGTTGATAAATTTCAGATATATTTTCTGTATTTCAGTATTTTGAAACTAGAAATGCTCATTGTGCATGAGCGTAGTCACCATCGGAAAGAAATTGGAGCTGCCTCTTTTTAGTTTCTTGTGCAAAATAAAGGAAGTATTATAATCATGAAAAATTCCAGGTATCATATTTCAACGAAAATATCCATTTTGATAATTATCGAATGAAATTTAAAGATGTTTTTACTTGACATCTGTACTTAAAAACAGAATAAGGGATTCTTTTCCCCGAATTACATTATGCAACTGATTTAAAATGGATTAAGAAGAGATTTTGTTTTTCGTGGCGTCTGAAGATACGTACGTACGTATGCATCTCGCATAATTCAAAACCGCGTAGCATCAGAACGTTAAATTTTTATATATAATAGGACTGATATTATATGTAGTTGTGCAACTCCCTTTTTGGTTGCAATTGGCCGCACCAAAAGTATATATGTAATATTTTGGTAGTCAGGCACCGGAATGTCAAAGCTTGACGATATAATTGCATCCTAGTCAGGGCATTGCTATGGCTGAGTGTAAGGCAAGTGACGACAAAGAAGAATATAGCGGTTTAGATACCACATCTCTATTCAATTCTCACCGCAGATCATTTTTAATTTAGATGTAATCTCCAAGATTACATATTCAATAGTGATTTAAACTAAGTCTGATTAAATTTAAATTTACTGTGTCATAACCATTCTAAAAAAAGAAGACAGACTACAAGAGCGGCAGCAAAGGTCTGGTAGCAGCGATAGAAGAAAGCAGTCTGACGAAAAATGGCTCGAACTCTGTATTTATACTAACTGTTATATAACATGCCAGAATGTTCTCGAAAGTACTGGTCTAGGGCAAGATCCTAAAATTGCGGAAAGTTAATTATAGGTTGTCTGTTTGCCATCGTATTGGTGAAGTCAGTTTTTTTATTCCTATATGTTGGTAAATTGTGCATTTTTTTGCTTTAAAATGATTGAATTATGTTATTCTTATCTTCCGGTTAAGGTTTTTATGCCTTTAGTTAATCTGTATGCAATAGTTGTGGAATTATCAATAATTTAAGTCCGGCTAAAGCTAATTTTTCAGAATAATGTATTAAGTCTGTTTCGGTACCTTCAATGTGTTTTGGGCAGTGGGACCAAAAGTTAACTTTTTTTTGGTGTGCACCGAAAAATCTGCCTTGTTGCCTGCTAGCCGAATTCCTTGTTTTTTCGTAGAAAAGCGAAATTTAATCGTAAAAATTGTTTTTCAATTGTTTTAACTGTAATTGGTGTTTTATTTTTTTTATATTTTTCAATTTTTATGAAGATATTTTACGATTTTATGCATTTTTGTCTTACCGCGTAGTGAGAACTGAATTAATTGAAAGAGAAATCTATCTCGAATCAAATTGGAGGAACTAAGTTTAAATGAAATATAGCAAAAATGCGTATAATTTAATATTCCGTACAAGAAAGTCATGTCGTGTTCGCATCAGGTTTCTTCTAAACAGACTTGCATGGCGTGTCAAGAACTTTCCTTGCGTCCGTATCTGGTTAAGCTCGAGGAGACGGTTTTCGATGATTCCGTCTAAAACCATTAAACTGCTTTCATGGAAAATCTTTCATGAACAAAGGATATGTCGTAAGTTTCTCTCTTCCTCTCGAATAAGAGAGGTCTAGACTCAGCGTTCAGAACGAGTTCCTTAAAATTAAAAGTTAGTAGAGCATACATCATTTCTTTTTTTTTTTTTTTTTTGCCTACAGTTCAATCTTATGTAGCCTTTGTGCAGCAGCGGAACTCCGAATTCCATTTCCTATGGAAGCCTGCACCTGTAAACCCAACTGGTTTTTAGTTGCTTCATGGATTCGTTGAGCGAAGAGCTGCAAAAATGTTTTATAGATTAAGTGACAGGGCTTGAATTCGAGACCTTGCGATTGCTAGCCGGTTGGCTTTTCATTTACACTTTCAAAGCAAACAATAACGATTAGAAAAACCTTACATTCTCCACCACTTAAAAGGCAACAGGGAAGGGGGAGAAACCAGTAGCCAAATTCGGCAGCCGATAATTTTTTCTGCTACAGCTTTTATTTAAGGTGTCACTTATAAAGATCTTTCAGAATATTTTTTATACCCGGGAACTAAGGAATACGCAGTGCCGTCGCCGGGACACGAACTACGTACCTTCCAGTTGCTAGCCTGATCTGTTTTCATATTACACCTCAAGGACACACGTTAAGAACGAAGGAATACCAACTTTGCATTCTTCTCCATTTATAGGACGCAGAAGAGGAGTGAACCCAGTCGGCAAATCTTGGAGCCGACGAATTTTAGGCAGCAGTTTTCAGTTATGGTGCCACTTTTCACGTTCTTTTAGTAGTTTTTATTTAAACCAGGAAGCGAAGAAATACACATTGCCGTCTCCGAGACTCGAACTCCGCACCCGCCGATTGCTAGTTGGATGTGTTTTCTTATTACATCACAAAGGCACACGGTGAAGCTTGAAATAATCTCCGACTGCATTTATCCGCCTCCTTTGAGTCCACAACTGAGCACACTTTAAATAATATTACAATATCTAATATCAACAAGCTGTGGATTATTGTGAGTCGCCAAATTTTCATGTTTCATGAGCTAACTTATGCCTTCAAATTCTAATTATGTATTCTGTTTAGGATAATTAACACGCAAATTAAAACATTGGGCATTGTTTGAAATCTTTAATCACTGGCCATATGTATTAAGATTATTCATTAATTTTATTAATTTTGACTAGTAGTGTAAAAGGACAAGACAAAGAGAAAGGGGTGGGAAACTAGAATAAAAAAAAATGCCTCACAGTTGAGTCTCACCGCGCTAGCTGTAAATGTTGTATAAATTTCATGGAGCACACCCCGGAGAATGGATCCAAATATCTCGAAGCTCTTTCCCTTTTACACACACCCAAAATAACAACAACAACAAAAAAACTTCTCGAAAGGACTTTTAATTAGCCAATATTTAAGTACCTTTTCCATAATGCATAGACGCCATACACATATAAACATTTACAATTTCTCTGGAATTCGAACCTGGGCTCCTTTTTGAGGCACCCAGCATGTCTATCCACAACATCGCTTAGAGTAGTAATATAAATAGGGCACTGGGAGCACTTATTTTTGCCTTTATTAAATTTTCGGCTAAGCAGATATGATCTGAAATCTGCTGTTGTATCTTTACATACTTTGATGCAATTTTAGATTTTTTGGCTATTGCAAAATACCTTATCCTTCGATCTCCTTTTAGGACACTTTAAACATTTTCTGTAATTTTGCTACGAATATATTCCTTACGTGTTTTGGATGGTGCAAGTTTCAGATAAGAGATTTACTTTCTTTTTAGTTAATTGTCTCTAATCAACAGGTTGCATGTCATTGTTATCCGCACATACATATGAGAGTATCCATTAAAAATACTTTATTGATTTTTATTGTTGAGAGAATTTAAGCTCTGGTTTGTAGAGCTTCGCTCGTGAATTAATTTCTCCAATCCTACTATGAATAATAAGACGATTTGTGGCTCTATGTGCGAAAGTAACTAAAGATTCATATGAAGGTTTAAAGAACATTTTTTATTTAAAATTTTAAACAGAATTTTGAACAGAATTTACACAGCTTAAATAAATAAAAAATAAAAGAAAGGAACAGTTCTATATCTCCCCTTCCGATTGACCGATTGATGAAATTCAACTTGCATTTTTCATGTCTCGAAAGCGCGATAGGATATGTATTAGATTTGCATATAGCATTGTTCTAATATAGGAATTTTTACACGAAATCAAACCTTTTCTGAAATGACATGCCAATGTTTTTCCATTTTTCGATTCTACGACTCAAATTACGCCAAAGTACCAAGTTTTGTAAAATTCGCACGAGTAGTTTTTAAAAAATTAGCTCTCAAAATTTTAGTTCCTCAATGTTAAGTGAGTTTGGTATGCATTTATTAATCTTCCTTTTTTATTAAACTTATTTGATTCTTTCTTTCACATTTCGAAATTCAGGTTCATTCCAAATAAAATTAACCCATCTTTTATGATTTATTTTTAAAATTTGTATTTTTAAATAATTTTAATAAATTTTTCAAAAAAAATGAATTATGATCTATAAAATTTTTACCATCATCTTAAAGTAGACGTATTTCTAAGCATACCTGCAAAAAATTACTATTTTTTATTCAAAATTTCCGAAGATATACGTGAATTTATATATTGGCGCGTTTTGAAATTTGGCATATTTGTAGAACGCGCTAAAATAACAAATGTGTTTTAGACACTTTGTTAAAATTATTTGAAAGTAGGAATGATGTCAACTTTCTCTCGTCATGTACAATGTAAAAAGATAGGAGGTACCTTTTTTTCCGCTCCGGCATAATGGAAGGAAAGGCAAATAGGTTGCCAAATATTAAGAAGTTCGCCAAGTGAATTATTCTGGATGCAAACTGAAAAACTTTTGCCAAAATAAATTTTGGAATTTCTCCGTAAATTTCGCACCACATTTTACAAAATATAATATCTAGGCATAATTTGAGTGGTAGAATTGAAATATGGAAAAACATTGGTATGCTAATTCAGAAAAAGTCCGATTTTGTGTTAAAATGCCTATGTTAGAAATATGATATATATAAATCTAATGTATATCCTACGTCGCTCTTCCGAGACATGAAAAACCCAATTTGAATTTTGTCCATCAGCCCAGTAGAACGGGAGATATAGAACTGTCCCATTTTGTTTTCGCAGTGTATACAACTAAATGTTATAGCAGTCCTATGCACAAAATTTCAAAGTTCTGAGGTTACTCGTTTTTGAGTTGTGCAAGATACATACATACGTACTTACGTATGAACAGGCGACAAGAAAAAATCTCATCTGAATCTGTTTTAAATCCATTTCACAATCCGTTTTAGGAATAAGAGTCCTTTATTCTGAGCTTACGTACAAATGTAATACAAAAACATCGTTCCAATGAAATCGAGAGCGGTGATAATGGATATTTTCGTTGAAATCGAGTTAAAAACCGAAATTTTTCGTGATTACAGTGTTTCCTTTATTTCGTACAAGGAAGTAAAAAGGGAAAAATTATTAACTGCTTAACATAAATATATTTCTCGAATTAAGAATTTTAATCACATCTTTGGTAAATATGACAATACTAATCAATATTAGTCAATTTGTATGGTATTTTTAAGGATCAGGTATTTTTCTTCTCTACTAGGATGCACTGAATCTTTTAGGGGTTCAAAAATTTCATCCTTCGAAGTTTCTCTGTGGAAGATTTTTTTGTCGAATACTCAGGAATAGTATTTAAAAAAACGAAAAAATATATCTTTTCTGCTATGTTATTTAGGTACTAGAGTTTAGTTTTCCATTTAAACATTACCTGCGTAATTATATTAGGCAAGCCGCTCATAATATCTAAGCAATTCAAATAGATATAATTCTGAGCTTCCGAATTCTTTAATTATAGAGTAGGAAGCGTAAATCTTTGAAAAGGATTAACGGAAACTTAATGCTGATAATTATTTATATTGTACAAAGGCAAATAATTAATCATAAATTTTCATTCAAAGAATAATCTACACTATTAAATGGATCATGCAGAAGAATGAAGACATTAGGGTGATCATTAAAAAAAGTAAATCTCTCCTGGGCCATCATTTATTTAATAATTCCGGGGCAAACTCTTTTATTCTGTGAGATTTTTATAAACAGTAGAACAAAGGAAAGAATGGAAAACTTCGCAATCATGATTAAAAAACGTTAATTAAAATTTATGTATTAAATATGGCCTTTGCTTTCCTTTTATTCTAGAATAAAATATAAAGATGAAAATATACAACGGTGTTTAGAAATGAATGAATTTCATTTTAGGAAAAAAGTTAAAGAATTGATTAATTAATAAGATTTAGTGTATAAATTTATCATAGAATAATTTATGTAAAAAGGTTAGGAATATTAAAATTTTGTTGCTTACTATTTGTGTGGGTTATTAAACGTGCGTTAATATTACTTCCGCAAATGAGTATTAAATTAGGAAGTAATCGGGTTTAAATTTATATAAATACTGTTAAAGAAATTTCTTTGTAATGAAAGCTTTGATTACTTAAATTTTAAAATCATTTATAGTATATTGTTTATGATGCTTATAGATGTAAAATATTTTCCTCAAAATGCAATTTGGGAGACCTGAATTTTGCATAATGGTAGCTTTTCTAGCAGAATAATCAGTTAGATTAACGAACCAGAGTTTCTAACAAAACTTATTCAGCTAGTTTAATCTAATAAAAATTGTGATGTGGACACCACATGATTTCGTTGCACGGCTTATTAAATTACGTACAGTTTTTGCTGCATTTCATTTAAACTAATTTCCTCGAATTTCAAGACAGATAGATTTGCAGCTCAATCAATTCAGTTCTCACTTTGCAGCAAGGGAAAAATACATAAAAATTCAAAACATCTTCATTAAAAGTTGTAAAATACAGAACAATCTAAAACACCAAATAGAATTAGGAATAGTTAAAAAAACAATTTTTACAATAAAAATTAGAGTTTGAATTAATTAATATAAGAAAAAAATTTCCGTTCACAAAATGTTGGACCCACTCGGCAAACAAATACTGAAATTGATGCAGAAACTGACTTAATTCATTTTCAAACGTAAACAAATAGCGGCGTGGTTAGGCTTAGTGGAATTTAAACAACTTTTAAATAGTTGATAATTCTAAAACTATTGCATGCAGATTTACTGAAGGTATAACAACCTTAACCGGAACAGAAGAACAGCATAATTCAAACACTTTTAAAGAAAAAATGCAAATTTTCTAACATATAAGAATTAAAAAACATATCTCACCAAGCCAGGCTACAGAGTAGGTATGTACACATTTATGTAAATATACATACGTATATATATATATATATATATATATATATATATACATATAAATAAAAATATATATACATACATATCTATATCTATATCTATATCTATATATATATATTTATACACTTTTGGTGCAGCCGATTGCAATCAACAAGAGAGGAGCACATCTGCACGTTATAGCTGTTCTCTATACAAAAATTTCTACGTTCTGAGGCTGCTCGTATTTATGTTATGCGAGATACATACATACGTACGTACGTACGAAAATGCTACACGAAAAAACAGAGTAGGTATATATATATATATATATATATATATATGTATACTTTTGATGCTGCCGATTGCAACCAAACAGAGAGGTGCAAATCTACATGTTAGAGCTGTTCCATATGCAAAATTTTAACGTTCTGAGGCTACTCGTTTTTGAATTGCGTACGTATCAACAGACGACACGAGAAAAGCTCTTCTGAATCTGTTTTAAATCCATTTCACAATCCATCTTGGGAAAAAGAGTCCTTTGTTTTGTCAGTATGTGCGAATGTAACACAAAAACATCGTTCAAATGGAATCGAGAGAGGTCAAAATGGATATTTTCGTTGAAATGCGATACCCGAAATTTTTTGCCATTACAACATTTCCTTTACTTAGCACAAGGAAGTAAAAACAAATTAAACACGCGAATAAATAAAATAGGGTAAATTTGCTATCCATGGGCCGGCTCCTTTATTGAACTACCTCCATTATTTTCTGGTTATTAACAGTAGGCGCTATTTGTTGACTATTTAGTCAACAACATGAAGCTTGAAAACTGTCATCTTGACTGGGAGGTGATCTTCGCTCAAACAAAGTTGCTTTACGAGAAAACAAGATTTTTGTACTTTTCTTCTATTAATGCAAAATAAATATAGATGTTAGTGAGAGGTTAAACGTTTCCTTGCTGTTACTGATATTATTAAAGACTGTGTAAAATCAGGCTATATTAACTGTGGTTGTTTACTCTGTTATAACCTAATTCAAGGACGTATTAGGTACAGACTGCTAGCTGCCTTCAGTGAGCTAGTCTGCGTTACTATGAATGAGCAAGTGGCCCAACCATGGAAACCATATCAAGGCTAATATTTTGTAACTTTTCAAGTTACAAAAACAAAATGTCACTGTATCTGATGCAGTAAAATACTCTCAGGAGTAATTAAATCTGTAATTAAGTAAGGATCTCATTTCCTTTGTTATAAAAATAATTATGAGCTTTTAATACAGTAATTTTAATCTCGGAGTATCCCTCATTCAGGTGTAAAATGAATATTTAATTGAAACTATCTTAATGGTTTCATTCATTCTTGGAAGTTAATGCCTATTTGTAGTTTTCAAATTGTGTCTGCGGAATAAATAGATTAAGGAATATGCATAGTGTAGGAATTAAGACAAAAATTAACAAGTTCAATGTAGGGAAGCTCAAGTCTTACTGTTGTTCTCTGTAAGAACGTTCAACAATGCACATTTGTTGGATACTTTAAAAATGTTTAACTAACAGAAGCCAGCCATTAAATTTATGATATATACTACATAAATTTGCGATCTGATAGTAGCTTTGTGCTTTTTTGTCGTACATCTCTGATTTTGATGCTCACCATATGAAATCGGGGGGGGGGGTTACAATAGGGATTTTGGTTTGTTATAGATGCCCCTACGAATTAAATATGGTAAATGCGAGGAAGATAGATAATATGAGTCGTGCACTTGATTCAGTGGGAAATAGTGACATGAGCGTGAATGCAGCTATCAGAACATTTTATGTTCCAAGGGCAACGTTGTGGAGACATTTAAAGGAAACAAATCGTTTTGCAGTGGACCATAAAAGAATTATAGGTACCACGGGTGATCTGCACTAAGAAGTGGAACAATAATTAGTATTGCATGTCCTTAAACTGCACGAATATTTGTTTAGAATCCACCTTATGAATTGCACACACTTTCTTTCGAGATCGCAGAACAGAATGCAATTATTTCGCACCATTTCAGTCAAGAGGAAAGAATGGCTGGTAAGAAGTGGTTAATTCTTTTATGAGAAGACATTATGAATTCTTGACACAAGCCTAACTGGTTTTACTAGTAGACTGTCACATGATATGTAGGCTCCAGCGAGAAAAGCTGTTGAACTGCCGCATCAACATTAGTGTTAAAATTTAAAGTTTGTTTGGGTGAAATATCTCCGATTCCCATCTAAATTCTTAGTTGGAAAACTCTCAAAGAAAGCCCCAAAACAATACTGATAACAAGTAGTCTACGCAAGCAGATCCTGGAAGATGCTGAAAAAAAAACGAAGAAGAGGCACTACCGTGGAAAGACGACTCCAACGTTTGGACTGCAGAAGGCTAAAGGCTAAACTTTCATTGCCTTCAGTAAATAGGCCGATGAATTCTAACGAGGATTCATGGTTCTGTGCTATCTGTTGCGGTAACTTCAAGGAAGACATGATTCAATATCGTTGTGCAAAGTATGGGTTCATGAGAAGTGTGCTGGTGTCAGAAAGAGGATCGCAATTTGTCATTGCGAAAAATAACTGAACTCATCAAGAACGAATAATTGTTGCAATATATTATGTAAGATTTATAGCTTAATATTAATATTAGGCTTAATAATTATTAATGCTATTTGAAAGTTTTTAAGTAATGGCTATTGTTCTTTTTATGCTAGCCTAAATATAAATTACACTCAAATTCTCATTTTCATTAAATTGCTTCTAATAAAGGCAATTCTATGTTATTTCGAAGATTCTCATATTAGGCTTAGACTAAACTAAAATCAAACTCCTTAATACTTGTGAATAATGAGAAGCTATCAGTATGTTTCAATGTATTTTAAGTGGTCTGTGTTAGTTTCTAGCCAGCATTTTATATCTGAGAATCATGCTCAAAATAGTTTTAAACATTTTATTGAATTGTATTAAGATGATACTGTATTAGAAAGAAAATAGCTGCCGGCCCATTCATAGAAACTTCCTAGCTCAATGAATGCGCCCGCTTTCCTTCATTGCGCCAGAGGCACCAGTTTTTATTTTTCTAATATTTACTGAACATTTTATAGGTACAACATCTATTCCTAGATATGTGTTGTTATGGAAAGTAATATTTACCTTAAAATGTAAAAAACTGTAAAACTGCCAAAATTGAAGTTTTAAGAATCATTTTATTAAAGTCGACTCATCTATTGCAACCTTTCCCTATATATATATATGTTATCAGGTTCAATGTTCTTTCTAGCCTTCTTCGGGAACATACAAGGACCTGACTCGGAACAGAGAGCTTACTAAAGCTATGTTCACTAATTGTGGTAAGTAGACAGGATACAGACGAAGGGTATACAAAACCCTTTATTTTTCTCTATATACAATGACTTCCGTACTTCGGAATACAATGACCCGCCACTCGGGGTCTAACGTAAAAGTATAAAAATAAAACTAAACTCTAATTTAACTTTAGAATAATACACGTGGAAGATTGGCCTTATAATAACAGGAAGCGTATGTAGCACAGAGACTGTGAACACTACAATACGTTTAATTTATCAAGAGGATTAAAACCTCTGGCCTGGAAGGCAAACAGCAACTGCGTAACTTCTAAGGTAAGCGGCCTGCGTTGACTCACTGCTTCCTCTCTTTTGCTTGGCAAAAAGGCCACACTTAAATACTTGGCGTTCGCCAGACAAACTTTGCATAAAAACCTTCACGCTTATAATTCTGGCCGGAAGTAGAAAATAAGAAGTGATAGTAAAGATTTAAAATAAAATAAACGTTAGTAAAACTTAAGATCCTTACATACTTCCCGCCAGTGTTAATTAGTTTGAAACTGAGGTCTAAAACGACCTTGTTGAAAACTTTTAGCTCTAGAATCTAACGCGAGGCCAATCTTTTACAAACATAACTTCGCTAGAAACTAGAAATTTAAAAGAAAGAAATTTGTTACAATAGCAGCTCCCAGGGTATACAACAATCTTTTTTTCATCTGTACTGCATCTAAACAGGAGCTTTTATTCAATTCTGGTTCCTTCTAGAGTTCTGGAAGGAAAACTAGTGTAATGAAATGTTACACAATGACATGGCAAGTAACATATACAATTATACTGCTCTTTAACATTCTTATTTCATTCATGACTATTTTAATTATCTCTCCCCGTGCTCTCTGACATGTGTTGTAAAAGAACACCAAACACGAATGTGTTTCTGTCTACGTGTGCCACACTTCCTCCTACAATCAAAACACTAACGTGTTAAAATTCAACATAACGAGACCTCTTAACACACCCTAATTTCAACTCTAAACCCTGAGGTACTATTCTAAAAGTGGCTAACTCTAAAGTGTAGCGTCAGAGAGCCTAACTACATCATTCAACCTTTAACACATATTCGCCATGATTTAGTCTTTACAGTCACACGAATAACAAATTTTTAACATTACTTTCACTTTTACCATATCACGGTATTTCTTAACATTTAAAATAACAGAACATATCAACATGCCGTTAATTTTACAGATTTGAAAACATACATTAGTAGTACATTGTTAACTTCTATTCTTTTCAAAGCAAGTGCCAATTCTTTCTACATTGAAATACTACATTTCAAAAAACGTCTTTCAGACTAAAACTTCTCTCTTGCTAGAATGTTTTAAATAAAATTTATACAATAACTTTTTACAATATTTAAGTTTTTACACAATGCTATTATACATCAACTTTAGTTTTACGCACGAGTAATTGAAAAACATAATACGAAAATCGGTCACAACTCATTTCTCGCCCTTTTGGCGATAAAGGTAGACCTCGCATGAGGTAAAACTTCTTGAAATCTGCCACTTGCAGTAAGAATGAAAGATTAACTTAAGTTTGCAAAGTAACATAAAATTTTACTTATCTTTGTAATATTCGGACATCCTTTTCTGGGCCCAGTCTTTAAAGGTACTGCAGATAGTAGCTTGATTTATCCTCCTTCTTGTACGGGCTCGCCCTTCAGTGCTTTCCTCTGGAAGCTTCCGTTTTTCACCAGTTCGGCCACCCTTGAACACCTTCCTTTTCTCCTCTGCTTGTGGTCTTGGCCGTTTGAAGGCAGCTGGTCTTGGCGGAACCGGGAAACTTCTGTCGTGATCCTGCTTGGACCTCGTTGTTGGCCGTTCAAATTTTCCTTGTACATTTTTCTCCGCCGCTGATGGCCCTTCCGCAGTTCGGCGACTTTTGCTGCGGAGAGTTCTGTCGGATGAGTAGATCTTCCGTTTTAAAGCCGGGTTATAGTTGCCGTCATTTCTCCTGGTCCTCTTCACATACGTCGTCCTTCTCCCTTCTTCATTCTGGGGGTGTTCGTGAACTCTGTTTTCTGGACGGTGGAACGGCTTCTTTTTCTTGTTACCTTCAATTTTTTCGCGGGGCAATTTTCTTTTCACTTGCTTCTGTCTCTCATTGGCTTGCCCTTGTACTTGTCGTTTTTCCACCTCTGGAACTTGTACCTGCGGTGTCTGCCGTGCCGGATCCTGCAAAAGATCTGAAAAGATTTGCATTTTATTAGGATCGAAGTAGGGCTTGATTTGATCAATGTTTGCGGAACAGGTTTCACCATTTCTGGCTTTTAACACTACAACAGCGTGAGTTATTTTTTCTATAACATATGGTCCTTCAAATCGTGGAAAAAATTTGGCAGTTTTATCTTCTGGTGCTGAAGAAAGTGAATGCTTAATTTTAAAACTTCATCCCCTACTTTATAAGTTACTCCCCGTCGTTTCAAATCATAATATAGCTTCTGTTTTCTTTGTGCTACTTCCGTATTCTTTTTTGCTTCTTTTATTAGTTTTTCTATATCACCCATTTTAAATTCTGGGGCTCTTTGTTGCACATAAAATAATTTATCTAACGTTGTTATAATCTTTCTGCCTAGAAATAACTCAGGAGTTTTGCCCGTTGTATCATGTTTTGCGGTCCTAAGGGCGAAAGCAAATTCATTGACATAGTTATCCCAGCTTTTATGAAAATTTTTAACATAACTACGGATAATTTTCACTATATTTCTATTGACCCGTTCCGCTATATTTGATTGCGGCCGATACGGGACCATTTTTAAATGACGTATGCCCAGTTTTTGGCACATGTCTTCAAATATATTACTTACAAATTGAGGACCATTATCCGATATAACTTTTAGGGGCGCCCCGTATTTTAAAATATATTTATTTAAAATAGAATCAGTAACTAATTTCGCGGAGGCTCGTTTTAAGGGAACAATTTCGGTCCATTTACTAAAATGATCAACCATAACAAGGAGATAGCGAGTTTTATTTAACTGACTTTTTGGGAAAGGGCCCAATAAATCGATGCCAATTATTTCATTTGGAAATTCGGATTTAATACTATTTAGAAACCCGACCGGGCGGAAATTAATATAATTAACTGCTTGACATGTTGGGCAGGACTGGACATACGCCCTTGTTAACTTTTGCAGTTCAGGAAAGTAAACTGCCTCGCGTACGCGTTGGATAGTTTTTCGAATACCAGCATGAGAAGCTAAAGGGCTGTCATGGAGCTCCTGCAGGATATTTAATCTAAGACTAGCTGGGATAACAGGTCGAAATTCGTTGTTGGAATTCGTAGTTTTTGTATAGAATAATAGACCATCTATTAGTTCGTAATGGGCCGCCCTATTTCTTATCGCCACAATATCTTGGTGGCTAAAATTTTCAGGATCCTTCAAATACTCATAAATACTTCCAAACTCAGGATCCTTACCCAGTTCGGTTATTACAGTTTCTCGGGAATTTATTGTACACGCTGTAAGCATTGCCATCTTTACGGTATTGCCTTGTTCGTCTATTTTAATCCTTGATAGGGCATCTGCTACGATATTTTCCTTTCCAGGGGTATGCTTGATTACCAGATTATATTCTTGCAGCTTGAGTGCCCATCTTATTAACCTTGGGGATAAATTTTTCCCTGAGTACAATCTAGTTACCGCTCCATGATCAGAGTATACTGTTATCGGCGCCTTTCCAAAATAGACTCGGAACTTTTGCACTGCTAACAGAACTGCAAGTGCCTCTCTCTCGGTCGCGGAATAGTTTCTTTGTGTTTGATTTAAAGTTCGGCTAAAAAATGCCACGGGCTGCTGATTTTGCGAAAGTACCGCTCCTACCGCATAATCCGAAGCATCCGGTGAAATTTCTAAATTTTCATCCTTTTCAGGAAATTTCAACGCAGGGCCTTGCGTTAATGCTTGTTTTAATTTTTCGAAAGCACTATTGGCTTCGGCCATCCACGAGAATCTTGCCTTTTTCCTTTTTAATTTTAACAATGGCTCAGCGATAGCCGCAAAATCTTTTATAAAGGACCTATAATATGAACAAAGTCCTAGAAAAGAAGAGAGCTTCTTTGCCGTGTTTGGAGTCGGATACTTTTGTACAGCGATTATTTTTGATTCATCTGTCTCGATCCCTTTTTGAGATATTTTGTAACCTAAATATTTTAATTCAGGGGCTGCAAATTTGCACTTTTCGACATTAACTTTTAGACCGGCCTCCTTTAATAAAGAAAACACCTGTCTTAAATCCTGTACATGTTGGTCTAGATTATCACTAGTAATAATGATATCGTCTAAATAGATAAATGTGGACTTTCCAAGAGCAGGTCTTAACACAATGTCCATGCATCGCTGAAATGTTGCTGGGGCCCCTGAAAGGCCAAACGGCATACGCAAAAATGCATAAGTGCCAGACTTGGTTATAAAAGCAGTCTCAGGCACGTCCTCAGGCCTCACCCCTATTTGAAAATAACCAGTCGTTAAGTCTAAAGTCGTCATAAATTTGGTTGATTTTATGTTCCTTAAAATTTCTTCTATGATCGGTAACGGATATAACGGATATTTCGTTATGGAATTTAATTTACGGTAATCAATAGCGAATCTCGACCTTTTTGGATGCTCCAAAGGATAGTCATTATTTTTCTTACATAAAACCACCGGGCTAGCATAAGTACTTGAGATGGGCGTTATGATCTTTTTACGTAGCATATCGGTAATATGCCATTCTATAATTTTTTCCTTATTCTTATCATACCGGTATGGTTTTTGGCGAACTGGAATTGCATCTCCGGTGTCAATACTATGGTTAGTAACCTGAGTAAATCCTGGAATATCACTAAATAACGAAGCAAATTCACTTACTACTTGTCGGATTCTATCTTGCTCGTCAATAGGCAGGTGGTCAAGATTTACCATCGGCGGTTCAGCCTTTTCAGTACGAACCGGTCTCATTGTCAGCTTAAGGGACGCTTCATTAAAATCCAGTGTTGCTTGTCCGTCTGAAAGAAAATCTATCCCTAAGATTAAATGTGCTTGCAGATTCTTTACTATAAAAAACATCACCTTTATTTGTTCGTCCTTGATACGGATATACAAAGGTACTTTACCTACGTACTTACATTTTTCTCCTTGCGCCGCTAACACTGTTGTATTATCCGCATTATATATGCGGTATTTGCGAAAATACTTTCTAAAAACTCTTCTGCCACACAGGAATACTGCGCGCCGGTATCCAGGAGTGCGGTGGCCGGGATATTATTCACCAAGACTTCAATCTTCGGAAGAGTCAAAGTTTTCACCATTACTGTATTTAACTTGTAGGAAGAGGGGTTTTCGTGGCCTTCGGATTTCCGCACCCTCTCGTCAGCAGAAATCCGTTTTAGTTTAAATTATTTTTCATTTCCGTGCTTTCCTTCTTTTTCCACTGGCCTTGAGACTTTTTTCCTGGGTTGCTATTGAACTGTCGACGTTCGCCGGCTGTTTTTGAAAGCTCGGGTTTCCTTGCACACTGATTCGCTTTTTCTCCGTAGCCATGTGCTTGAGTTTGTTGTAGTCTTGGCGTACCAAATTGGTTTCGCTGTTGATATTGGCGTCTTCTTTCGACGTCCGCCGTTCTTCTACTTTCAAACTGGATTGCTAGCTCAAATAACTTTTCCAGTGTAGTCGGATTTCTTAATTCAATAAAGTTTTGCACTTGGGGCAGTAACCTCGGCAAAATCACTTGAATTATTTCAGAATCCGGACGGTTTCCATACAAGAGCTTGAAAACGTGAATTTTTCTTAAAATAAAGCTCGAGAGGTTTTCGATTCTTTGTTGATATATACTAAAAAGTTCCGTTTCTAATTTCGCACGATCCCTTACAACAGGGAAGGCTTTTAGTAGGGCAGTCTTGAAATTTTCGTAAGTATAGGTGGGACTTCCTGCTTGACCCAAGAGACTTCTGCCTATACATTTGAACCAGTTAAGCGCTTGGCCCCTCAAAGCGCTGGTAGCTAAGGTAACTTTTTGAAACTCGTGCACGGGGTAGAGCATGAAGTGGTCATCCAATTTTTCCAAAAAACTGGTTACCGGTGAGTTTCCGTTAAATGTTGCTTCTGGTTTCATCGAAGCGCGCATGGTCTGGACGATGTACCCAAATCCTTCCAGGGCGGCAGCTGGCATTTCTGGATTCTGAGCCGTTTCTGCAGGCAGCACAGGTTCTTCTTGAAACTCGGCCATGGTTATTCTTCTTCTTTGGGCGCCACTATCAGGTTCAATATTCCTTCTTACCTTCTTCGGGAATATACAAGGACCTGACTCAGAACAGAGAGCTTACTAAAGCTATGTTCACTAATTATGGTAAGTAGACAGGATACAGACGAAGGGTATACAAAACCCTTTATTTTTCTCTATATACAATAACTTCCGTACTTCGGAATACAATGACCCGCCACTCGGGGTCTAACGTAAAAGTATAAAAATAAAACTAAACTCTAATTTAACTTTAGAATAATACACGTGGAAGATTGGCCTTATAATAACAGGAAGCGTATGTAGCACAGAGACTGTGAACACTACAATACGTTTAATTTATCAAGAGGATTAAAACCTCTGGCCTGGAAGGCAAACAGCAACTGCGTAACTTCTAAGGTAAGCGGCCTGCGTTGACTCACTGCTTCCTCTCTTTTGCTTGGCAAAAAGGCCACACTTAAATACTTGGCGTTCGCCAGACAAACTTTGCATAAAAACCTTCACGCTTATAATTCTGGCCGGAAGTAGAAAATAAGAAGTGATAGTAAAGATTTAAAATAAAATAAACGTTAGTAAAACTTAAGATCCTTACAATGTCATAATAAAATCACAAGGAAAACGTCGGATCAGTGTCGATGCGTGATTAGATTCATATTGAAGACGAATTTCGATTGCGTAGTATGCTAATAATGCTAACTTGGTAATATGTAAAGAACTTGGCAGTCGAGGCAGTTTTAATTCCATTTTTATTTGCAACTGATATTTGTGGCCACAATCGCTTGACACTCTAGCCGTGCCGTTCCGCAGAAGATTTACATTTTTGATATTGTTGAGATAGAAAGCAAGCCAGCGAAATTACATCTTAGCACAGTAGAGAGCAAAAGCTGATGTGCGTAGTTATGAAAGATGGAAGCACGGCGAAGAGAAAAGTTTTGGTTTACAAAGGCAGTTTCAGTTCCCAATTATTACGTCATCAGAGCTGCGCGGGCCATAGAGTGATCTAGAAATGACGCAATGCAGAGAATTTATTACGATTTTAGAATAGAGAGGAAGAATTAATGTTTATAGTTATAATTCTGATTCATATAATTTTATCTTACATATATATATATTTCTGACTTTGAGCTCATAGCCAGAAAAAGAATAGATTAAATTAAATATGGGATTTTTTTGGTCACACTGTGTGAAAAACTTCAAATTTGCGCCTGTATAAAGTATATAGTCATTTTTTTATGCAATCATGTTTTCTTAAACAGAGTTTGTTGCTCAAATCCTGATCAAACATCATTTTTATTATTCTTGAAATACTAGTAATACTTATTTTAAAAAGTGAAGGTACAGATATAAGAGGAGGGATACCAGGATTTCACTACTGGTCGTGTAGATTTACTCCTGCCTACATGTGCTCTTTCTCCCCAATACTGAAAAACCAAACCCCGAAAGGCGTCCAAGGGTTTGCTACTTCTCTTCCCCTACCACACCCTCTCGAGAGGACTTTGTTCTTGCCATGTAATCTAAATGCCTCCTTGCCGCATAGGCATACAAATACCCAAGCTTTACTCTGTGACTTGAACCCTGGTCCATCAGTCGGGAATACTATCTTAATCCCCAAATTAGTATCGATAAAATTCAACTTCATTTTATTTCTCGAACTGAGGCTATAATATAGAATACCCTCATGAACACAGAATTGCTCATTGGAATAATTAATAAAGAGCAAAGTTACCGATATTGAACAATGCGTTTGATATTGAGCAATATCAAACTGAAACATTTCCGTGTAGCTAGCTCATTCACCTGAATTTGAACCTAATCGAGATACCAGTCTTCAGCGGTCACATTCACTCGGCCGCTGATGGGACATTTTAGAATTCAGTATATTATAAGCCGAATTATTTGTTTTCAATAGACAAATGTAACCCCGTCCTACGGTACTTAAATAAATTGGATAACAAGAATGTAATCTGATGTTAGGCATCATTTTTATTCAAGAGTACAAATATCATACATAGAAGCTTGTAAGGCTTCCCTTTAAATCCTCTTCCTGATTCACTCCAGTTACCTCAGGACGAGAAAACCATCTCGGTATACTCGATGTCCTCAAACACTTAACATGCGATTATCCCGAGGTATGAATATTTCCACTTTTAACTGCAAAGAGTATCTCCCCCTTCAGAGCGAGCATTAGCAATCAACAATACAAAAGAAGTAAAGGAAAAAATTTTCTCATTTGGGAGTTTTACTAAAAAACAAAAACGCTGTTTAACGTAATAGCTTCCTGTTTTGCTGAGAAGCGGAATGCAGTTTTAGGCAGGGAAACTGACTACATTTTAATTGGACGACGAAACTTTTCAGGTATGTTTTTGTCATGACTAGTGTTAGTATTCTTCAATTAAAAGAAGTTAACAAAATGTACTAATTTCAATATAATTGTATTTACTTTCAAAGCGAGCATTACTATTTTTGGATACAGTTTAATTTAATACTCTTAATCAAAAAGTTCTGAATCATACTAGTAAAAGCTACTGAAAAAGTATGCACAAAAGCTATCGACAAAAGTTGTATTTAATCATAGCAATATCTTTTGCAAATTATCTTATCAAAGAGTATGTTGGTAAAAAATGTAAGCAAATAAGTATCTTTAAGTTCAAATATTGATCTGTTTTAATGTGAAAATATTCAGCTATTTTATCAAATGTCCAACTAATCAAAAATATGTTTATTCATAAATCCGAGAAATATAGGTTTAAAAATTAGTTTTAAAAATTCTTGACCAATAATTGACAGCTGATACCAAATTACATTGCACTGAAAAAGCAATTCTCTCACAAAGATTATTTTTTACTTATTTCCGAAACGCTTTCAGTGAGTGCATCAATATTTTCTGCTATGACATACACATGTCTGACATGCCACTAAATATAGCAGATATGTGTCTGCTACAGAGAAGATTTTCTTTGATTTTCTGGTTGAAGCCACCGTTGAAAGAATTACTTCTTTCAGAAAGAGATAAGTCCAACATATTGGTATACCTACCGTTATAGAGATCATTTTTGAGAACGTCTTTGTCAGTCTTTGTCTTGGAAAAAGAGAATAGTTGCGAGAGTATCTCAATCAAATTTGCCATTAATATGTATAGGACGCACACGTTGAGGATATGACATGTTTATGCAATGGCCACTCCAGTCTTTAGATTTAATCCCATGCGACGTTTTCTGGCAAAGGTTTATCGAGGATTCTAGCTTTGTGCTATCATTCCTCGTTATTCTCCATAATCTTTGAAACCATAACATGATCAACCACAGCCACAAAAAGGTTTTTCTGGTTGTAGTTGATAACGATACACTGGCATGAGTATGGGGGCAAAACGCTTATCTTATACCTGTCAATAATATTGAACAATGTACTGAACAATGAAGGCGAAATTGTGTATTTATGGAATATATAAAAACTCATTTACTGAGAAATGTGATACTGATTGCATAATTTATTTGCTGTGAACTTTCAAAACGCTTTACAAAATCATGTATAGCCGTGTTTAATATGACATGTAATGTCGTTTGAAAGAGTGTGTAAAATGAATTAACTAATAATTAATTCGAGACTGAGTTCGATCATTCAAGACTTTCTGTATTAAACGAGCTGATTACATGGAGGTTTAAAAGTTACCTCTCCTTTCCTTTTGTAACTTTGAAATAGTTTATTCCATTAAGTCTAATGCGAAGAAGTTCTCCTAAGACATATAACCTTTAATTGCTTTGCCATTATAATTAACCTAACTTTAAATTTAATTTCTGTTTGTTCAAAGACTAGAATTCCTATAGGATCTTGTCTGTTGTACGAACAGGCAGTATGCCTAAAGCAAAAGGATATAAACGAAACTTATATAAAAAGCATTTAATAGTTAATGTTTATGTATTAATGGTCAAGGGACGTATAATTTGACATATTTTTGAAACCCAGTTACAAAACGTTCTTAGTTTAATCTAGCCTGTTAAAACTTCAGTTCTTGTTAAAGAGAGATTAAAATAAATTGACATAATGAGCTCGAGGCATAGCTATAAGCAGGAACAATGAAAAACCATTTTAAAAGACTTATTGATTTTACGCTCTCTGTTAAGAAAAAGGGAAAAATATCGTCTTCAGAAAGAGAAATTCTTTTCATTAAAGTATTTAATAACTCATTTAACAAAATTCCTTTTTGACATAATTGATAAAAATAACTTAATTTTTTTTTGTAGAATATATTTTAGGAAAGAATTCTCTGTCTTCCTTGTTTACACATTGAAAACATTTGTAAGGAACTAATAAAAGATGCCTCGTTTTGGACGAAAAGATTAAAAGACCCACTAAAATAAAAAAAAAGATAACAGCTTTTGATAAAAGGCATTTTCAGAAGCAATTTTAACAGTTATTCATAGACAACCTAATATTTGGAGTGAGGGAATGTTTTTGTTATGCAACGGTACCACTTCGAGAACTGCTTACTATTTTTCAATGTGATACTATAATATGCCTTAAACATTAACCAAAATTATTTTTCACTATACACTATAGCAGATTTTACCAGAAAGTGATTGTTTAAAATACGAGAGGCTAGATATAACGGAGTGATGTTAATAATGATATAGATAAACAAAAACTGAGAAAATTTATATTCTATGCCATCCAACAGATATTTCTTATATTTATTATAATTTATTTTCCTTACTTCTGTACAATGAGCCCCAAAATGAGCCCATAAACGAAGAATCACTTTTAAAACTGTTGCCACCAAAAATTATCATCCCATATTATTTTTAACAAAATTAAATAATGGGGTATCCGCATGCATATATGCATGTATTTTACTTGCACTGTAATAAAAAGCCGGTAACTAGAACCATTAAACTTTAAATAACGTAGTCTTCCACCCGAACATGTGCTCTAATTTCGAACTTTATATTTCATATTTTGTGAACATTTGATGAATTTTTGATTAACAAGAATTTTTGATTTGAAAGCGAGAAGTGGCAATACTCTCTAAGGAAAAAAATGTTTTTATCTCCAGCGTGCAAGGCAGTGTGTCAGAAATTCTAAAAGTATGCTGTTTTTTTAATGTTTTGTGATTTCGTGTTGAATTGGATTTTATTACGTAAATTTAACGAGTAAACGTAACTCATCAAACATTAATACTAAAAAGATTTTTAAAAATGCAAGACATTTTAACTAAGAAAACTGAGGATGATGATCTGAGAAAAGATTGAAAAAAAAATGTAAAAATGTATGATAGCACTTAAGACTGCATCGGAAATTCTAAACATATTCTGCTGTGATGCTTTTAAACTTTTTGTAAATTTGCTGCTGAATTGTATGTGACGAAACTGTAAAGAAAATTATGCTTAATAATAAAACTAAAAAGACAAAAAGGAAATGGGCTAACAGGAGTGAGCACAATAGTAACCTGGTAGACTGCAAGCTCAGCGAAAGCGTAAAAAACATTAACATATTAGTTTTTTTTTGCGATTTTTAAAATCTGAAACCTTTTAAATATTTTTCATAATTTATTTCTAAAATTTGTGCTTTTGAGTAAGTTTTATAATTATTTTTTTAAATATTTTTTCTGTTTTTTTATTTATTAGATATTAGTCTTATTTTTTATTTCGGGTCAAGTTAGATTTTATTATTATTTTAAAATCAGATTAATTTCTGATTTTCTGAAAATAGTAGAAAATCCCATATGCATATCACTATTCATGCACACGCGCACATAACTAAAAGGAAACAGGCAAATATACTTTCAGTAACTATATACAGAGAAATAAAGTTATCAGTCTAAGTACTGCAGCATCTCAAACCTTCTTCAATTTTTCAAATAGTAGCGAGTTTTATTCTAATTATTTTCTTATTAGTGAAACGGAGTGATCTTGATTGAAACAGGTGTTTAAATACGGTCTTTTTTGTTCACGATCCATAATTCTAACATGTGTTGTGGCATAATTTTTGTTTCAGTGCACTACTAAGAAAAGGAATGGAGGACCAAAACTTAATTTTCGTCTCATTATGCTCTTTTCTTTTTATAAAGGAAATGAAAGTTAATCAGACTGCTAGTAAGATTCGTGCTGTATATGAAAAATACGTTGTTTGTGATGACAGTCCGCAGGTCGTTTGAGAAGTTAAGCATGGAAATTTCTGCCTCCAACCCTCTGAACCTCTTTAGTCCCTCTGGATGACCATCATCTGTAGCATCCCAAAAGGTGATGAATACTTCGTATGTGGTGGAATTTCAATAGAATTGTTGTCTCAAAGCAGATATTAAATTTCCGAAAACATACTGTTCCGAATTGCAGTTTTAAAAGCAAAAATCGATGCAAAGGGGTCAGAATTAACCAATATTTAAGGATGTTGTCTTTTATTATGGGAATGTTTGACTACACATTTCGGTGAAATTCAACCAAAATTTATCAACTGGGGCTGAGATATTTTGTGTCACCTCCCCCATTATTCATTCTCTTTTGGAGTTCCATCACTTGAGGCCACTTCCAAATTTTCTGAATGCCCGAAATTTATTTCTTTGTGCACTGCAACAGCACGTCGATAAAAGTTTTAAGAATAAAACTAATGACTATTTAAAGAAATAGAATTTTTCAGCTACCTAGCAAATTGTTATAGAAGAAAATGGTGCTTACATGATTGAATAACTGTTGTTATGTTTTTCAATTGTTTCATTCGTACTTGTCGTCAAACAACTGTACAAATATCTCAAAATTTTGAATGACCTAGTTCTAAAATACTTACATTACAACTGTTCTTTTAGCAAACATAAAAAAGTATATTTTTAATAAGTGCAACAGAAATAACCAGCATAATTTCCAAATAATGATCTGATATTAGTCGAAAATGAAAAGCAGCTGCTCAAGTTTGATAACTAGATATTAAAATAATTAAAATTAAGCAAGAGAGAAACTTTATAGTAACCTAGATTTTAAATGAAACGCTATCGGTTTCGAAATAAGTCTCATACAGATCTACCTTCTCACACAGAATAAATTCCTATGGATATAAATGACGCATGTCAGCTCTATGTCGAAAAGATATTTTTAGTTTCATTCAAAATCTATGCCAATTTAAGTTTAATTCCTTAATTAATTAGTGATGATAGATGCTAAGTTTAATTCCTTAATTAATAATATTTACCCTGAGGAATTTCTCCTCCAATTATATTAAAAAAAATATTTGGCGACTCAGACGCGCTTTCTGTAGAGCTGTTTCGCTAATTACAAGTATCAGAAATATAATTGCTTAAATTCGTAAATCATACCTTTGAATAAGACAACGAGAGAGGGGTTATCTGCTTAAGTGCATCGATGCATTTATTAGGAAACTCTTTACCTAGAAACTCTTTCTTTTAAAAGGAACACGGGCTCGGATTTATGTTTTATATGAAGAGGAAACCAAGAAATCACCAACTCAGCTACTGGGATAATCTAACTATTTGTTTTTTTGTGTTCTTAACCACTGAGACATTGGCGGGCTACTAATTGTTTGCTACTGCTTTTATAAAATATCAAAGTAAGAAAGTTAATAAATAATTCTTTGATGGCATTGACTAATTCATTTAATAATTTAATATTTAATAATAACATATATATATATACCTAATGAGGACTCGATAGCCTTCCTCCGCATAAAGAAATAAAGCCTTTATACTCATAAAACTACATTTGCCACGCTTCTACAGCATTGCACTTATTATTCGAAAAAATAACAACAGAATTTATTTTCTTCAATATGCATTTTAAAAATATATTTTAGTTATAAAGTTTCTTAAATATAGCAATAAATGTTATGAAAATAGTCTAAATCTTGTAAACAGGAGAGAACAAAACAAAAACTGAAAAACAAAATCTGTCCTTTTAAATTGCTGACCACTTAATTTGATACATAAGCAGAAGTAAACATACGAATGTTATTTTTTGTACATATACAGTATTATCGAGGCAAACATATTTAGCTTTTTAAGTAGTTTGAGATATCTAACGTGCAGAATTCAGTGCACGTATCTTCTACTTCTGGCAGCAACAATGGCTGTAACTGGCTCGGCATCAAGTCGAACATAGCTCGAATGGCAGGTAAAGATACTTCATTTCAATTCACCGCTTTATTCAAAATCTATTGCAGAGACTGGCACGCTAGAACTCCCCAGTCATAGTCCCTGGGTAGATCTAGCTTGCAAGTCTCTGCAAAACCTGACCATGGATTATCAATAGGTGAGAGATCTGAAGAGCATAATAGCCAGGGTAACAGTCGAACACCGTTTATATCGAGGAAGGACAAGACAGCATGGACAGTATGCTGTCGTACATTGTCTTGTGTGGAGATTTCATCACGCAGACATCGAATGTATTTCAGAAACACTGGCCTTAACACGTCAGAAATGTAATGATAGCTGTGCATATTACGGGGTATTGGAAGAGGAAAGGAACGCAATGCGTAGCAAATAGCACCGCATACTCGCGCGCTAGGGACCTTAGTATGATGACAAATGCAAAACTGGCAATGTTCGTTCTCCTCGGTGCCTTCACACGCATATATATCTATGATGTTGCTGGGCGAAGAACCGGCAATCGTCTAAAAAGACCAGACATTATGTGATTGTGTGCCTCCTATGTCCAGTGTCCTCGTCCGTCGCACCAAACTATACAGACAGAATGGTCCATCACACCACTCTGATCAGCAGAGCCATCTGTATATATACACACACGCACACTTATATATATATATATATGTCATGATAAAAGCAAAGGAAAGGACGGAGCACTGTAGATGCGTAATTAGATCCATATTGAAGAAGAATTTTGATTGCGTAGTATTTAAAGAACTTGGCAGTCGAGGCAGTTTTAATTCCATTTTTATTTCCAGTCGATATTTGTGGCCACAATCACTTGGCACTCTAGTCGTGCCTTTCCACAGAAGATTTACATTTTTGATATTGTTGGGATAGAAAGCAAGCCAGCGAAATTACATCTTAGCAGAGTAAAGAGAAAAGCTGAAGTGCGTAGTTATGAAAGATCGAAGCACGCGAAGAGAAAAGTTTTGGTTTACAATTCGGTGATTGGTCGAGAGGGATCTGCATTATGGGTTAATAAGATCGCATGATTAATTTGAATGACGCAATGCAGATAAGTTATTACGATTTTAGAATAGAGAGGAAGAATTAATGTTTTATAGTTTAATATATAATTTTGATTCATATATTTTTATCTTACATATATATATATACCAAGTAGCACACGACGTAGCAAATAACGTTGCAAACCGGAGGATGCAAAGTGGTTGTGGTAACTTTTACGACGTCTGTACAATGTAGCGAAGACGTATAATATTTGCCTTTGCATCTTGGAAATTTGTCGACGTAGCTGAAACGTAATGATCCGAAATCATTGAAATCACATGTTAGTAATTATTTCTCAGCTAAAATATGACTTTATTTATTATTTTTGAAGTAAGGACGAATTTTATTTGAATTAATATGCTGACATAATATGAAACACTTTCCCAAGTAGCACACGACGTTGCAAAGACTGTTGCAAACTAGTCCGAGAGGTTGCAAAGTGGTCGTGGTAACATGTACTACGTCTTTACAACGTTGCACAGACGCAAAATATTTGCCGTTGCATCTTGGCAATTTGTCGACGTCGGTGAAACGTCGTGATATGACCGCTTTTAGTCGTGGTCGTTTAGCATCTTTTTCATAGTTCATCAGCGTTACTTTTAGAATGGAAAGAGACCAAATCTGCCCTTTCAAGAATCTAAAGTCCGCATAAGATTTATTTTGTGATGTTTCATTACTTTATTTCATCTAAATATATTAATATAAGGTAGATTCATCTAATGAAATATACATTTAATATATATATACTTGAACTATTAAATTTAATTAGTACTAAAAATACGTGCTAAATTGTTGTTTAAAATTTTGAAAAATAATTAATACTTAAAATATTTTTTATAAATATTCCAGCAAAACATTTAAAAATGAAACTAATCTATAAAGTAAGTTGCATTTTATAAGTAGTTATGCATTTTATGTCCTATAAGTAGGTATGCATTTTATATATTTAAAAAAAAATTTCCGAAATCAATGCAAATCACATGTTAGCAATTATTCTCTTCTAAAATATAACTTTTACGATTATATAATATATTGTTACGGATTTGGTATTTAAATAGCTAATGTTAGTTGAATTATAAATTAAATTGGTTTATTCCCCGTGCAGTGTAGCGCGTGACGAATAGTAAAGCTAAGCCGGAAAATTAAAAATACAAGAGCACGTGCATTTAACATTTAATAAATAAATATATCTCTTTTCGATTTCGAGAAAGTTCCAGAAAATTCTCGCGAGCTATTTAAAATCTTATAAAAAGGAGGAAAACCTCTCAATTCGATGATTAGTTAGTTTGTTGTTGTTTTAAAAGTTTGTTTAGAAAACTGCTCTTGTTGACTGTAGCGAATTCGCGGATTAGCTTTGTCTAGCTGTTTTGAATTAAGTTCTCTTGAACGTTTGAGTAGTTGAAAGCTAACCTCTGTGAGATATTGAAAGACTGCACGAATATTTTAGGAATTTTAAGCATATTTGTTGCGATAATAATAAATTTTTGTTCATTTTTCATCGGACTTGTGCATTCATTTCGTAACGAACACGTACGCACGCAACAATATAGTAAAAGTATAATATAAATATCGATAAAATATTTACTATTTTTGAAGTAAGGAGGAATTTATTTGAATTAATATGCTGACATAATATGAAACATTTTACCTCATACAGAGCAAAACGTACAATTTTCGCAAGATGTATACACGGATAAAAATAGGGCGATTTTAAGAATTCCGAGAAAACGTCCAATGTTAAAAGACGATGCATATCCATACATTTTTAACGTCTGTCCAATATATTTGACGGAAAACTCATCGACGGTCATGACAAGCAGAACGGAAAAATTAATGGAAAAGGAGAAAGAAATATTAACAATTTAATGGAAAGCGACAAAATTAATGGCTTTGATAAATTACTAATAAATGTGTTATATAGAAGTTTAGGCACCAATGTAAAATAGATTTACTTCAAGGTACCATTGTTAAATAAGAAACTCCTATATGTTAAATGTTAAATATGAACCTACTTGCCGTGAAAGGTTTCTACTTCCTCTTAGGGAGGAAACTAAACTCTTAAGAATTTTTGCTAATTACCCAAACTTTTAGTGATCGTATAGTGAAACGGTAAAGCATTTTGCGTTGTGAAAAAATGCATCCCGGGACCGCGCCGTGAGAGGACCGAAAACATAAGAAAAACATATACAAGATATAGAGGAAAAACATATTAAATATATAAAGAAAACATACTGTAATAGGTTTCCAGATTAAATATCAGTTTATTCAGTTACATCACAATAAAAAAAATCTTAACCTCATCTGAGAGTCTAAGGAGAAGTCATCAATTTGTCATTTTCCCTTTTTTTTTCCATTTAAATTCATATAAAAAAAACTTAAAGTTTGTCTGGTAATTTAAAAGGGGAAAGGGAAACAATATAAGGCCTGAGAATTAATTTAAGAGTCGACGCTGTTTTTACATTCCGAGAAAAATTATTGAAAACCCACTCAAAGTTCAAACACAAAAAAAATAGCACTTAACTTGGTTGGACATCTTGAAGTGGAGGACTCGTACCTTAATAAGCGTTGACGTCGGCCGGGCTCATCTTTACACTGGTTCTCATAATGTCGACGTTATTTTTACCACTGTAGAACAGAAACAGGAGCACTGCTGCCCAGGACGGCTATCCACTTGGTCCTGAAAGTCTAAAGTCAACACGCAGGTAACTGGTTTTCATAGTGACGAAACTAATTTTACCTCTGTAAAACAGAAACAGGAGCACTGCTGCCCAGGACGGCTATCCGCTTGGTCCTGAAAGTCCTAAGTCAACACGCAGGTAACTCGTTCAAATTTCGCCTCTTTACCAGAACGCGGCAAGGGAGCGTGTTTGCAGCTTCCGGCCAGAAACGTTTTTTCTAGGCAATTACGGCTCGCCTGTTCTTACTCATCCCAAGAGCTTCACGAGTAACGTCCCAAGTAAGTTCCACAAGACAGTCAGTAAGTTTCGCCTCTTAACCAAAACGCGGCCGGGGAGCATATTTGCCGCTCCCCGCCGGAAAACATCTCTCTTCGTAATTACATCTTGTCTCTCGCTTTCCAGCAAGTTTCAAGAGTAACGTCCACCAGTCCAGCAAGCCCGTAAGTGAGTCAATCCAACTCGAATTTCCTTCGTCTCCTTCACAAACGCGGGCTCCCACTATGGCTTCAATTATCGCCCCCTTAATTATGGCAAAATTTTCGTTTTCAACCCCTGAATGCGGAAATAAGGGTGATCGCGCATGCGCGCCCTTCTTCACTTAGCCAACAACCGGACCCTCAATCGCCCAAAACCTGAATGACTTACATTGAAAGACAAGTAGCAACCTTTGACCTTTTGTCACGTACTTCCTCTCTTAAGGTCAACTACACAATGAAAAATCCCTTCTCGAACATTCTAAAGGACAAAGCGCGCGAAATCATGATTTGGCAAAAATTGCTTCCCTTTCCCTGCTTCTTTTCACAATGAATCAAAGCTTGTATAAGATTTGCAAATAAAGGAAAATAAATAATATTCTTTTAAACTAAATAATATTCCCAGAAGCATCTGTTTTCCCCAAAATTAAAGCCTTAAAATAAATAATTCATAATCAAATAAAAATTAAGATTTCCATAAATCAGAAAATCATTCACATAGTTTTTATAACGCTATAAGACAAATTCTCTACACAACATTTCCTTTCCCCTAAGGAATTAAATTTTGGTTTACCAAAATTTAGAAGACAGACACTTCTTGAAATACCATGACTCATACTGTGCAATAAGGCTAAAGGATAACCTAATGTAACAATATTTCACACGACTCCTTGGTAACAGTGACGATACTGACACATTAAATTTCAAGTCCAAAATGTGCAAGGAAAACAACAAGATTAATCAAAGCAATTACTAATTAAAATAGTCAAGGAAGATCATCAAAAACAATTAATCAAAAACATCAATTAAATCACTTAATTAATTACCTAGAAATATTCAGAACACATACAAAAATAAAAATAAAAATAAGGCGTTAATCACAAACAAAATATGTCTAAGATCAAGGATTCAAGAATTTTATGACAAAAAGAATTTTTCTTTTTTTTTTTTCTTCCAGTTCATTACATCACACTAGTGTTGCAGTCTGTGTGTGGCCACATTTCTGAACGTTTATTTATCTATTCATTCCTTTTCAGTCCATTAATGTAAACAATTTCACCTGAGGTCGAGCACATTCTACTATTGTGACAATTTCTGCTGAGCACAATCATGGAGTACATTAAATGAGTACGGAGTTGTCAATAAAAGCCAGGGAAAACCCTGTAGTTAGAAATCATTGTGTTAGCAACTCCCCCCTGCAGCCTTCAACGCGAGAAAGTGAAAGCAACAACCCCGTAATGTAAGAACTCAGCACCACAATAGCTTTAGTAGAGAAACTTGACCTTAAAAGAAACCAGATTTCACCCTCCTATGTCTCACCTTCGACCAAGGAAGAACAATCACTCTTTCAAAGTTGAAGAAGACCGTATCTGTCAATTTTTCCCTTACGATAGATAAGCCACTGAATGTGTTCGGATACTCACACCCGAAGAAAGAAATAATCTAATCCAATTGTTCACACCAAAAAAAAAAAAAATAAATAAAATAAAAATAAATAAATAAAAATAAGATAATTAACGCGCCGCAGATACATAAAATACATTCCTGAGAAAATAAACACACTAATAATTCAAACAATTCCAAATAAAATATGTCACATGAACGTATTCAAATAAGGAGTAAAGACCCCTAAGTACTACGAAATTGAATAACTTCCAGGAATGAATCCCAAACAATCACGTCTAAGAACAGAAGCGGCCTGATCAGGGCCAAGCATTAGAAAAGAAAGGAACGTTACAACACAAGGAACCTCGGAACCAGCCGAAAATACCCCACACAAAAAATCAGAAAGAAGGAAAACGTGATTGTCCAAAAATTCAATCCAACCAAAATCAATTCCGAGAATGAACATAACGAATACGCTGTGCAAATACCAATTAGAATTTTATCCAAGACACACAAAAATAATAGTAATAATACAACCTAATGTATATACAAAATAACGTTTGGCCAAAATTTACAGATACTACCAAGATACACATATACACCAAAAATAAAAATACAATTAAACTGTAAAAATTTCGCACATAATTCAAATGAGCAATGAGATCAGCGATACTTAAAAAAAATTTAAACTGCAATACCTAAACAAATACACGAATAGTCATTATGTTAAACCATATCAAGTCAAAAATATTTCACTGTAATTCAAATCAATCCAAAAAATAAAATCAACCAGCAAGAGTGAAGTGTCGCTAAAAATTTCAAACCTCTAAGTAAACACTAGTGAGTAACAACACCAAACTTAAGTCCCCTTAGTAAGACAACAAAAAAAAAAAAAAAAAAAAAAAAAAAAAATTCAGTAATTCTAAAAATTCCACTAAGTCCACGAGGAAAAAAAATTCAAACTAGTCAAAGAAATCAATCAAAGCTGGACTGAAGCGCGTTACTAGAACACTAAATAAAATATCACAAATCAAAAAGTGTTCAAAACAAACCCCCCAATTTTAGGCAAAAACTGAGATCTATTCTGCATCAGACTCTTCCAAAACGTTGTATAGTAACCTAAGTAGCAGCCTTCAGCAACACCTCCACCCAACAAAAGAAACAAAGTAACTCTTTACCGGGTCCATGTAAGCTGAGAAAAGCGCTGTATTATGAAAGACAGACTCAAACCTTTACGTATCAAGCAAACCTCCAGACACGTTGAAAGAGAACATAAGAATCTCTAATCTCGGAAAGAAAAGTGCGCTGACTGAAACGTTACAATTCTGAACCAACACAATGAAAAAGATACAACAATAGTTTTCTCAGATAACAAATTCCTGTTTCCTCCAGTGTAAGAGGTCAAGTGCCACCATGAAGTGCAAGTATTTACAAGAAAACGAGCTTTCAGGACATTACAACTTCACGCAAGACCTAACTGCAAACAACAAATGCAAAGTTCTCAAAAGTGCTAAACTAAAAAAAAAATACTCGTAACTCAAACTCAAAGATCCCTAAAAATCACACAAATCAAATCCATAACTCAAATTCTACCATATACTATACCACAGAAATCTCAATTCTTCCACAAAAACTAAACATCAGAGAACTTACATTTTACGGACCTTGGTAGTAACCACCAAAAACAAAACAAAAACCTGATACAACTATCTTGATACTAACGATTCAAAAACAAAACTTAAGCCAAAACAAGAATTAACCCCAAATTCTGCAACAAGTACAACCAAGAAAGAAAATTCAATAACTCAAATCAAATCTATTACGATCCACTAGTAAATTCAAGACAAACTACTTGTAATCAACCGAAAATTCTCACTCATGAGTACAGAACAAAAGTAACTAATCTTCTCAAACTTATTTCAAAAATTTCATAAAAACAATTCCTGTTGTCACCAAAATTCTCATTAAAATTCACTTTCTACAATTCACATGACTAACTCAATTTCTACTGTTTAAACAATTCTCACCTGACAACTTTTCACAAACTTAAAACTCAGAAGATAACTAATCTCAATTGCTCTGACTCATTAAACTAATTAGGACTTCACTCAAGCTGAAGAATTCAATCCAAAAACAAAATTAAATATGCAAACATCACTATTGCTGATCTCAGGCAAAAATCCAAATCTAACCCATGTTAACTTTAAAACAGAATTTTTCAATAAGAAAAACAATCTACAATTTTTTTAACTCATTCATTTGTATCATTATGCGTTAAGAACTTATAAAATTCATTGCTCAATACTAAATTAAATTTTCTAACACATTACACAATATACTGGAATCATATCAAAATATTGTAAATCAAAAGCAATAATATACTACGCTAGAGAATCATGAAAACATTACATACATTTCACAAAATATTATTCAATCAATTCAAAAAAAAAAAAAAAAAAAAAAAAAAAAAAAAAATCAAAATTTCTCTAACGTTACCCCTCACAATTACACATTTCACAAGATTCTAGGTTAAATAAGTAGCAAAAACACAAAAAAAATTTCTAGCTACGCATAGCTATGGCTTGTCTCATTCAGTAAAATATTAGAGTCTTTAATCTCTTTCTCTTAGAAGTGCTCATAAAATGAGTCCAGTTTTTAAAGACAAGCACACGAAACTTTATACAAGGATACACAAATAGCATAGGATTATCGTGAAATAATTCATTTTCCATCTTGTATCAGAAATCAGAAATCACAAATATACATCCAGAAAACACTCAAGGATTTTCAACAGTAAAAATATACAGTACCTATTCTCCTACATTAAAAGTATATATTTTTCCTAACTTTAAAGTTCAATTCTGTTTGTCTAACGTTAAAGTCCAAAATTCCTGAAATTTACACACATTTTCAAAATTTATCACTCTCGTATTAACAAATAAGCAAACACAAATCAAAAAACTAATTAATCCTAGCACATAGACTTAACTCCTTCATTAAAACAGTAAATTACTAAAAATAGGTAAATTCAAAATCAATTACTGATTCGATCCTTCACTAAGCAGAGGTCACGGCACCAATGTTATATATGTTTTGTGCCGTGAGAGGATCTGATACACAAATGATAAATCAAAATCTATCTATATATAGGAAAACATGTAAAATATAAAGAAACAATAGTGATATAGGTTTCCAGATTAAATATCAGTTTATTCAGTTACATCACAATAAAAAAAATCTTAACCTCATCTGAGAGTCTAAGGAGAAGTCATCAATTTGTCATTTTCCCTTTTTTTTCCATTTAAATTCATATAAAAAAACTTAAAGTTTGTCTGGTAATTTAAAAGGGGAAAGGGAAACAATATAAGGCCTGAGAATTAATTTAAGAGTCGACGCTGTTTTTACATTCCGAGAAAAATTATTGAAAACCCACTCAAAGTTCAAACACAAAAAAAATAGCACTTAACTTGGTTGGACATCTTGAAGTGGAGGACTCGTATCTTAATAAGCGTTGACGTCGGCCGGGCTCATCTTTACACTGGTTCTCATAATGTCGACGTTATTTTTACCACTGTAGAACAGAAACAGGAGCACTGCTGCCCAGGACGGCTATCCACTTGGTCCTGAAAGTCTAAAGTCAACACGCAGGTAACTGGTTTTCATAGTGACGAAACTAATTTTACCTCTGTAAAACAGAAACAGGAGCACTGCTGCCCAGGACGGCTATCCGCTTGGTCCTGAAAGTCCTAAGTCAACACGCAGGTAACTCGTTCAAATTTCGCCTCTTTACCAGAACGCGGCAAGGGAGCGTGTTTGCAGCTTCCGGCCAGAAACGTTTTTTCTAGGCAATTACGGCTCGCCTGTTCTTACTCATCCCAAGAGCTTCACGAGTAACGTCCCAAGTAAGTTCCACAAGACAGTCAGTAAGTTTCGCCTCTTAACCAAAACGCGGCCGGGGAGCATATTTGCCGCTCCCCGCCGGAAAACATCTCTCTTCGTAATTACATCTTGTCTCTCGCTTTCCAGCAAGTTTCAAGAGTAACGTCCACCAGTCCAGCAAGCCCGTAAGTGAGTCAATCCAACTCGAATTTCCTTCGTCTCCTTCACAAACGCGGGCTCCCACTATGGCTTCAATTATCGCCTCCTTAATTATGGCAAAATTTTCGTTTTCAACCCCTGAATGCGGAAATAAGGGTGATCGCGCATGCGCGCCCTTCTTCACTTAGCCAACAACCGGACCCTCAATCGCCCAAAACCTGAATGACTTACATTGAAAGACAAGTAGCAACCTTTGACCTTTTGTCACGTACTTCCTCTCTTAAGGTCAACTACACAATGAAAAATCCCTTCTCGAACATTCTAAAGGACAAAGCGCGCGAAATCGTGACTTGGCAAAAATTGCTTCCCTTTCCCTGCTTCTTTTCACAATGAATCAAAGCTTGTATAAGATTTGCAAATAAAGGAAAATAAATAATATTCTTTTAAACTAAATAATATTCCCAGAAGCATCTGTTTTCCCCAAAATTAAAGCCTTAAAATAAATAATTCATAATCAAATAAAAATTAAGATTTCCATAAATCAGAAAATCATTCACATAGTTTTTATAACGCTATAAGACAAATTCTCTACACAACATTTCCTTTCCCCTAAGGAATTAAATTTTGGTTTACCAAAATTTAGAAGACAGACACTTCTTGAAATACCATGACTCATACTGTGCAATAAGGCTAAAGGATAACCTAATGTAACAATATTTCACACGACTCCTTGGTAACAGTGACGATACTGACACATTAAATTTCAAGTCCAAAATGTGCAAGGAAAACAACAAGATTAATCAAAGCAATTACTAATTAAAATAGTCAAGGAAGATCATCAAAAACAATTAATCAAAAACATCAATTAAATCACTTAATTAATTACCTAGAAATATTCAGAACACATACAAAAATAAAAATAAAAATAAGGCGTTAATCACAAACAAAATATGTCTAAGATCAAGGATTCAAGAATTTTATGACAAAAAGAATTTTTCTTTTTTTTTTTTCTTCCAGTTCATTACATCACACTAGTGTTGCAGTCTGTGTGTGGCCACATTTCTGAACGTTTATTTATCTATTCATTCCTTTTCAGTCCATTAATGTAAACAATTTCACCTGAGGTCGAGCACATTCTACTATTGTGACAATTTCTGCTGAGCACAATCATGGAGTACATTAAATGAGTACGGAGTTGTCAATAAAAGCCAGGGAAAACCCTGTAGTTAGAAATCATTGTGTTAGCAACTCCCCCCTGCAGCCTTCAACGCGAGAAAGTGAAAGCAACAACCCCGTAATGTAAGAACTCAGCACCACAATAGCTTTAGTAGAGAAACTTGACCTTAAAAGAAACCAGATTTCACCCTCCTATGTCTCACCTTCGACCAAGGAAGAACAATCACTCTTTCAAAGTTGAAGAAGACCGTATCTGTCAATTTTTCCCTTACGATAGATAAGCCACTGAATGTGTTCGGATACTCACACCCGAAGAAAGAAATAATCTAATCCAATTGTTCACACCAAAAAAAAAAATAAATAAAATAAAAATAAATAAATAAAAATAAGATAATTAACGCGCCGCAGATACATAAAATACATTCCTGAGAAAATAAACACACTAATAATTCAAACAATTCCAAATAAAATATGTCACATGAACGTATTCAAATAAGGAGTAAAGACCCCTAAGTACTACGAAATTGAATAACTTCCAGGAATGAATCCCAAACAATCACGTCTAAGAACAGAAGCGGCCTGATCAGGGCCAAGCATTAGAAAAGAAAGGAACGTTACAACACAAGGAACCTCGGAACCAGCCGAAAATACCCCACACAAAAAATCAGAAAGAAGGAAAACGTGATTGTCCAAAAATTCAATCCAACCAAAATCAATTCCGAGAATGAACATAACGAATACGCTGTGCAAATACCAATTAGAATTTTATCCAACACACACAAAAATAATAGTAATAATACAACCTAATGTATATACAAAATAACGTTTGGCCAAAATTTACAGATACTACCAAGATACACATATACACCAAAAATAAAAATACAATTAAACTGTAAAAATTTCGCACATAATTCAAATGAGCAATGAGATCAGCGATACTTAAAAAAAAATTTAAACTGCAATACCTAAACAAATACACGAATAGTCATTATGTTAAACCATATCAAGTCAAAAATATTTCACTGTAATTCAAATCAATCCAAAAAATAAAATCAACCAGCAAGAGTGAAGTGTCGCTAAAAATTTCAAACCTCTAAGTAAACACTAGTGAGTAACAACACCAAACTTAAGTCCCCTTAGTAAGACAACAAAAAAAAAAAAAAAAAAAAAAAAAAAAAAAAATTCAGTAATTCTAAAAATTCCACTAAGTCCACGAGGAAAAAAAATTCAAACTAGTCAAAGAAATCAATCAAAGCTGGACTAAAGCGCGTTACTAGAACACTAAATAAAATATCACAAATCAAAAAGTGTTCAAAACAAACCCCCCAATTTTAGGCAAAAACTGAGATCTATTCTGCATCAGACTCTTCCAAAACGTTGTATAGTAACCTAAGTAGCAGCCTTCAGCAACACCTCCACCCAACAAAAGAAACAAAGTAACTCTTTACCGGGTCCATGTAAGCTGAGAAAAGCGCTGTATTATGAATGACAGACTCAAACCTTTACGTATCAAGCAAACCTCCAGACACGTTGAAAGAGAACATAAGAATCTCTAATCTCGGAAAGAAAAGTGCGCTGACTGAAACGTTACAATTCTGAACCAACACAATGAAAAAGATACAACAATAGTTTTCTCAGATAACAAATTCCTGTTTCCTCCAGTGTAAGAGGTCAAGTGCCACCATGAAGTGCAAGTATTTACAAGAAAACGAGCTTTCAGGACATTACAACTTCACGCAAGACCTAACTGCAAACAACAAATGCAAAGTTCTCAAAAGTGCTAAACTAAAAAAAAAATACTCGTAACTCAAACTCAAAGATCCCTAAAAATCACACAAATCAAATCCATAACTCAAATTCTACCATATACTATACCACAGAAATCTCAATTCTTCCACAAAAACTAAACATCAGAGAACTTACATTTTACGGACCTTGGTAGTAACCACCAAAAACAAAACAAAAACCTGATACAACTATCTTGATACTAACGATTCAAAAACAAAACTTAAGCCAAAACAAGAATTAACCCCAAATTCTGCAACAAGTACAACCAAGAAAGAAAATTCAATAACTCAAATCAAATCTATTACGATCCACTAGTAAATTCAAGACAAACTACTTGTAATCAACCGAAAATTCTCACTCATGAGTACAGAACAAAAGTAACTAATCTTCTCAAACTTATTTCAAAAATTTCATAAAAACAATTCCTGTTGTCACCAAAATTCTCATTAAAATTCACTTTCTACAATTCACATGACTAACTCAATTTCTACTGTTTAAACAATTCTCACCTGACAACTTTTCACAAACTTAAAACTCAGAAGATAACTAATCTCAATTGCTCTGACTCATTAAACTAATTAGGACTTCACTCAAGCTGAAGAATTCAATCCAAAAACAAAATTAAATATGCAAACATCACTATTGCTGATCTCAGGCAAAAATCCAAATCTAACCCATGTTAACTTTAAAACAGAATTTTTCAATAAGAAAAACAAACTACAATTTTTTTAACTCATTCATTTGTATCATTATGCGTTAAGAACTTATAAAATTCATTGCTCAATACTAAATTAAATTTTCTAACACATTACACAATATACTGGAATCATATCAAAATATTGTAAATCAAAAGCAATAATATACTACGCTAGAGAATCATGAAAACATTACATACATTTCACAAAATATTATTCAATCAATTCAAAAAAAAAAAAAAAATCAAAATTTCTCTAACGTTACCCCTCACAATTACACATTTCACAAGATTCTAGGTTAAATAAGTAGCAAAAACACAAAAAAAATTTCTAGCTACGCATAGCTATGGCTTGTCTCATTCAGTAAAATATTAGAGTCTTTAATCTCTTTCTCTTAGAAGTGCTCATAAAATGAGTCCAGTTTTTAAAGACAAGCACACGAAACTTTATACAAGGATACACAAATAGCATAGGATTATCGTGAAATAATTCATTTTCCATCTTGTATCAGAAATCAGAAATCACAAATATACATCCAGAAAACACTCAAGGATTTTCAACAGTAAAAATATACAGTACCTATTCTCCTACATTAAAAGTATATATTTTTCCTAACTTTAAAGTTCAATTCTGTTTGTCTAACGTTAAAGTCCAAAATTCCTGAAATTTACACACATTTTCAAAATTTATCACTCTCGTATTAACAAATAAGCAAACACAAATCAAAAAACTAATTAATCCTAGCACATAGACTTAACTCCTTCATTAAAACAGTAAATTACTAAAAATAGGTAAATTCAAAATCAATTACTGATTCGATCCTTCACTAAGCAGAGGTCACGGCACCAATGTTATATATGTTTTGTGCCGTGAGAGGATCTGATACACAAATGATAAATCAAAATCTATCTATATATAGGAAAACATGTAAAATATAAAGAAACAATAGTGATATAGGTTTCCAGATTAAATATCAGTTTATTCAGTTACATCACAATAAAAAAAATCTTAACCTCATCTGAGAGTCTAAGGAGAAGTCATCAATTTGTCATTTTCCCTTTTTTTTCCATTTAAATTCATATAAAAAAACTTAAAGTTTGTCTGGTAATTTAAAAGGGGAAAGGGAAACAATATAAGGCCTGAGAATTAATTTAAGAGTCGACGCTGTTTTTACATTCCGAGAAAAATTATTGAAAACCCACTCAAAGTTCAAACACAAAAAAAATAGCACTTAACTTGGTTGGACATCTTGAAGTGGAGGACTCGTATCTTAATAAGCGTTGACGTCGGCCGGGCTCATCTTTACACTGGTTCTCATAATGTCGACGTTATTTTTACCACTGTAGAACAGAAACAGGAGCACTGCTGCCCAGGACGGCTATCCACTTGGTCCTGAAAGTCTAAAGTCAACACGCAGGTAACTGGTTTTCATAGTGACGAAACTAATTTTACCTCTGTAAAACAGAAACAGGAGCACTGCTGCCCAGGACGGCTATCCGCTTGGTCCTGAAAGTCCTAAGTCAACACGCAGGTAACTCGTTCAAATTTCGCCTCTTTACCAGAACGCGGCAAGGGAGCGTGTTTGCAGCTTCCGGCCAGAAACGTTTTTTCTAGGCAATTACGGCTCGCCTGTTCTTACTCATCCCAAGAGCTTCACGAGTAACGTCCCAAGTAAGTTCCACAAGACAGTCAGTAAGTTTCGCCTCTTAACCAAAACGCGGCCGGGGAGCATATTTGCCGCTCCCCGCCGGAAAACATCTCTCTTCGTAATTACATCTTGTCTCTCGCTTTCCAGCAAGTTTCAAGAGTAACGTCCACCAGTCCAGCAAGCCCGTAAGTGAGTCAATCCAACTCGAATTTCCTTCGTCTCCTTCACAAACGCGGGCTCCCACTATGGCTTCAATTATCGCCCCCTTAATTATGGCAAAATTTTCGTTTTCAACCCCTGAATGCGGAAATAAGGGTGATCGCGCATGCGCGCCCTTCTTCACTTAGCCAACAACCGGACCCTCAATCGCCCAAAACCTGAATGACTTACATTGAAAGACAAGTAGCAACCTTTGACCTTTTGTCACGTACTTCCTCTCTTAAGGTCAACTACACAATGAAAAATCCCTTCTCGAACATTCTAAAGGACAAAGCGCGCGAAATCATGATTTGGCAAAAATTGCTTCCCTTTCCCTGCTTCTTTTCACAATGAATCAAAGCTTGTATAAGATTTGCAAATAAAGGAAAATAAATAATATTCTTTTAAACTAAATAATATTCCCAGAAGCATCTGTTTTCCCCAAAATTAAAGCCTTAAAATAAATAATTCATAATCAAATAAAAATTAAGATTTCCATAAATCAGAAAATCATTCACATAGTTTTTATAACGCTATAAGACAAATTCTCTACACAACATTTCCTTTCCCCTAAGGAATTAAATTTTGGTTTACCAAAATTTAGAAGACAGACACTTCTTGAAATACCATGACTCATACTGTGCAATAAGGCTAAAGGATAACCTAATGTAACAATATTTCACACGACTCCTTGGTAACAGTGACGATACTGACACATTAAATTTCAAGTCCAAAATGTGCAAGGAAAACAACAAGATTAATCAAAGCAATTACTAATTAAAATAGTCAAGGAAGATCATCAAAAACAATTAATCAAAAACATCAATTAAATCACTTAATTAATTACCTAGAAATATTCAGAACACATACAAAAATAAAAATAAAAATAAGGCGTTAATCACAAACAAAATATGTCTAAGATCAAGGATTCAAGAATTTTATGACAAAAAGAATTTTTCTTTTTTTTTTTTCTTCCAGTTCATTACATCACACTAGTGTTGCAGTCTGTGTGTGGCCACATTTCTGAACGTTTATTTATCTATTCATTCCTTTTCAGTCCATTAATGTAAACAATTTCACCTGAGGTCGAGCACATTCTACTATTGTGACAATTTCTGCTGAGCACAATCATGGAGTACATTAAATGAGTACGGAGTTGTCAATAAAAGCCAGGGAAAACCCTGTAGTTAGAAATCATTGTGTTAGCAACTCCCCCCTGCAGCCTTCAACGCGAGAAAGTGAAAGCAACAACCCCGTAATGTAAGAACTCAGCACCACAATAGCTTTAGTAGAGAAACTTGACCTTAAAAGAAACCAGATTTCACCCTCCTATGTCTCACCTTCGACCAAGGAAGAACAATCACTCTTTCAAAGTTGAAGAAGACCGTATCTGTCAATTTTTCCCTTACGATAGATAAGCCACTGAATGTGTTCGGATACTCACACCCGAAGAAAGAAATAATCTAATCCAATTGTTCACACCAAAAAAAAAATAAATAAAATAAAAATAAATAAATAAAAATAAGATAATTAACGCGCCGCAGATACATAAAATACATTCCTGAGAAAATAAACACACTAATAATTCAAACAATTCCAAATAAAATATGTCACATGAACGTATTCAAATAAGGAGTAAAGACCCCTAAGTACTACGAAATTGAATAACTTCCAGGAATGAATCCCAAACAATCACGTCTAAGAACAGAAGCGGCCTGATCAGGGCCAAGCATTAGAAAAGAAAGGAACGTTACAACACAAGGAACCTCGGAACCAGCCGAAAATACCCCACACAAAAAATCAGAAAGAAGGAAAACGTGATTGTCCAAAAATTCAATCCAACCAAAATCAATTCCGAGAATGAACATAACGAATACGCTGTGCAAATACCAATTAGAATTTTATCCAAGACACACAAAAATAATAGTAATAATACAACCTAATGTATATACAAAATAACGTTTGGCCAAAATTTACAGATACTACCAAGATACACATATACACCAAAAATAAAAATACAATTAAACTGTAAAAATTTCGCACATAATTCAAATGAGCAATGAGATCAGCGATACTTAAAAAAAAATTTAAACTGCAATACCTAAACAAATACACGAATAGTCATTATGTTAAACCATATCAAGTCAAAAATATTTCACTGTAATTCAAATCAATCCAAAAAATAAAATCAACCAGCAAGAGTGAAGTGTCGCTAAAAATTTCAAACCTCTAAGTAAACACTAGTGAGTAACAACACCAAACTTAAGTCCCCTTAGTAAGACAACACAAAAAAAAAAAAAAAAAAAAAAAAAATTCAGTAATTCTAAAAATTCCACTAAGTCCACGAGGAAAAAAAATTCAAACTAGTCAAAGAAATCAATCAAAGCTGGACTGAAGCGCGTTACTAGAACACTAAATAAAATATCACAAATCAAAAAGTGTTCAAAACAAACCCCCCAATTTTAGGCAAAAACTGAGATCTATTCTGCATCAGACTCTTCCAAAACGTTGTATAGTAACCTAAGTAGCAGCCTTCAGCAACACCTCCACCCAACAAAAGAAACAAAGTAACTCTTTACCGCGTCCATGTAAGCTGAGAAAAGCGCTGTATTATGAATGACAGACTCAAACCTTTACGTATCAAGCAAACCTCCAGACACGTTGAAAGAGAACATAAGAATCTCTAATCTCGGAAAGAAAAGTGCGCTGACTGAAACGTTACAATTCTGAACCAACACAATGAAAAAGATACAACAATAGTTTTCTCAGATAACAAATTCCTGTTTCCTCCAGTGTAAGAGGTCAAGTGCCACCATGAAGTGCAAGTATTTACAAGAAAACGAGCTTTCAGGACATTACAACTTCACGCAAGACCTAACTGCAAACAACAAATGCAAAGTTCTCAAAAGTGCTAAACTAAAAAAAAAATACTCGTAACTCAAACTCAAAGATCCCTAAAAATCACACAAATCAAATCCATAACTCAAATTCTACCATATACTATACCACAGAAATCTCAATTCTTCCACAAAAACTAAACATCAGAGAACTTACATTTTACGGACCTTGGTAGTAACCACCAAAAACAAAACAAAAACCTGATACAACTATCTTGATACTAACGATTCAAAAACAAAACTTAAGCCAAAACAAGAATTAACCCCAAATTCTGCAACAAGTACAACCAAGAAAGAAAATTCAATAACTCAAATCAAATCTATTACGATCCACTAGTAAATTCAAGACAAACTACTTGTAATCAACCGAAAATTCTCACTCATGAGTACAGAACAAAAGTAACTAATCTTCTCAAACTTATTTCAAAAATTTCATAAAAACAATTCCTGTTGTCACCAAAATTCTCATTAAAATTCACTTTCTACAATTCACATGACTAACTCAATTTCTACTGTTTAAACAATTCTCACCTGACAACTTTTCACAAACTTAAAACTCAGAAGATAACTAATCTCAATTGCTCTGACTCATTAAACTAATTAGGACTTCACTCAAGCTGAAGAATTCAATCCAAAAACAAAATTAAATATGCAAACATCACTATTGCTGATCTCAGGCAAAAATCC
Source organism: Stegodyphus dumicola (assembly GCF_044657685.1). Lineage (NCBI taxonomy): Eukaryota > Metazoa > Arthropoda > Arachnida > Araneae > Eresidae > Stegodyphus > Stegodyphus dumicola. The sequence continues at coordinate 108,908,899 of NC_140777.1, forward strand.
AAATCTAACCCATGTTAACTTTAAAACAGAATTTTTCAATAAGAAAAACAATCTACAATTTTTTTAACTCATTCATTTGTATCATTATGCGTTAAGAACTTATAAAATTCATTGCTCAATACTAAATTAAATTTTCTAACACATTACACAATATACTGGAATCATATCAAAATATTGTAAATCAAAAGCAATAATATACTACGCTAGAGAATCATGAAAACATTACATACATTTCACAAAATATTATTCAATCAATTCAAAAAAAAAAAAAAAAAAAAAAAAAAATCAAAATTTCTCTAACGTTACCCCTCACAATTACACATTTCACAAGATTCTAGGTTAAATAAGTAGCAAAAACACAAAAAAAATTTCTAGCTACGCATAGCTATGGCTTGTCTCATTCAGTAAAATATTAGAGTCTTTAATCTCTTTCTCTTAGAAGTGCTCATAAAATGAGTCCAGTTTTTAAAGACAAGCACACGAAACTTTATACAAGGATACACAAATAGCATAGGATTATCGTGAAATAATTCATTTTCCATCTTGTATCAGAAATCAGAAATCACAAATATACATCCAGAAAACACTCAAGGATTTTCAACAGTAAAAATATACAGTACCTATTCTCCTACATTAAAAGTATATATTTTTCCTAACTTTAAAGTTCAATTCTGTTTGTCTAACGTTAAAGTCCAAAATTCCTGAAATTTACACACATTTTCAAAATTTATCACTCTCGTATTAACAAATAAGCAAACACAAATCAAAAAACTAATTAATCCTAGCACATAGACTTAACTCCTTCATTAAAACAGTAAATTACTAAAAATAGGTAAATTCAAAATCAATTACTGATTCGATCCTTCACTAAGCAGAGGTCACGGCACCAATGTTATATATGTTTTGTGCCGTGAGAGGATCTGATACACAAATGATAAATCAAAATCTATCTATATATAGGAAAACATGTAAAATATAAAGAAACAATAGTGATATAGGTTTCCAGATTAAATATCAGTTTATTCAGTTACATCACAATAAAAAAAATCTTAACCTCATCTGAGAGTCTAAGGAGAAGTCATCAATTTGTCATTTTCCCTTTTTTTTCCATTTAAATTCATATAAAAAAACTTAAAGTTTGTCTGGTAATTTAAAAGGGGAAAGGGAAACAATATAAGGCCTGAGAATTAATTTAAGAGTCGACGCTGTTTTTACATTCCGAGAAAAATTATTGAAAACCCACTCAAAGTTCAAACACAAAAAAAATAGCACTTAACTTGGTTGGACATCTTGAAGTGGAGGACTCGTATCTTAATAAGCGTTGACGTCGGCCGGGCTCATCTTTACACTGGTTCTCATAATGTCGACGTTATTTTTACCACTGTAGAACAGAAACAGGAGCACTGCTGCCCAGGACGGCTATCCACTTGGTCCTGAAAGTCTAAAGTCAACACGCAGGTAACTGGTTTTCATAGTGACGAAACTAATTTTACCTCTGTAAAACAGAAACAGGAGCACTGCTGCCCAGGACGGCTATCCGCTTGGTCCTGAAAGTCCTAAGTCAACACGCAGGTAACTCGTTCAAATTTCGCCTCTTTACCAGAACGCGGCAAGGGAGCGTGTTTGCAGCTTCCGGCCAGAAACGTTTTTTCTAGGCAATTACGGCTCGCCTGTTCTTACTCATCCCAAGAGCTTCACGAGTAACGTCCCAAGTAAGTTCCACAAGACAGTCAGTAAGTTTCACCTCTTAACCAAAACGCGGCCGGGGAGCATATTTGCCGCTCCCCGCCGGAAAACATCTCTCTTCGTAATTACATCTTGTCTCTCGCTTTCCAGCAAGTTTCAAGAGTAACGTCCACCAGTCCAGCAAGCCCGTAAGTGAGTCAATCCAACTCGAATTTCCTTCGTCTCCTTCACAAACGCGGGCTCCCACTATGGCTTCAATTATCGCCCCCTTAATTATGGCAAAATTTTCGTTTTCAACCCCTGAATGCGGAAATAAGGGTGATCGCGCATGCGCGCCCTTCTTCACTTAGCCAACAACCGGACCCTCAATCGCCCAAAACCTGAATGACTTACATTGAAAGACAAGTAGCAACCTTTGACCTTTTGTCACGTACTTCCTCTCTTAAGGTCAACTACACAATGAAAAATCCCTTCTCGAACATTCTAATGGACAAAGCGCGCGAAATCATGACTTGGCAAAAATTGCTTCCCTTTCCCTGCTTCTTTTCACAATGAATCAAAGCTTGTACAAGATTTGCAAATAAAGGAAAATAAATAATATTCTTTTAAACTAAATAATATTCCCAGAAGCATCTGTTTTTCCCCAAAATTAAAGCCTTAAAATAAATAATTCATAATCAAATAAAAATTAAGATTTCCATAAATCAGAAAATCATTCACATAGTTTTTATAACGCTATCAGACAAATTCTCTACAGAACAAATGTTAACATAAAAATTAATGCTTGGTTTGCTTGCTAGTATACGGTACTTCAACAATGTTTGCTAGTATACGGTACACTCGGGATTTGGCGACACTAACATTACAAATGTTTTAGCTAGCCCGATAAATTATTTTTTTTTTATAAATATAATCTTCTGAACATTGCTCGCAATTCTATTTAGTTGAAACAATTCTTCTAGGCCGTTTAAAAAAGATTCTATTAAATTATCAGGAGAACCGTCGAAAGGTTTAATGCAATCGTGTAAATCGCTAAAACGTTACACTGAACTACTGTTCGACCGATTGACATTCCATGTATATTATTTACTGGGTGATTATACGAATGTTCTGACATCATAACATCTGAGATCGAGGCTTGCGCGCTTTGGCTAGCTGGCAAATTCGAACAAGTTACTTAACTGCTCAATAATTTCAGACTCCGTCTTATTTTCAAGAATATTTTCTTCATGGTTTTGTAATTCACCGTCGGAATTACATACTGGAGAGCTCCAATGCAGCAAGAGAACGATGTACAAGAATGCTATGATGTTAGTTTATTTTGAATTGAGGAGAAATCATCGGGGTAATGCCGAATTTCTGCTTATTTTGTTTGCGAATATCTGCTCTGCAATGCAACGTGCTAAAATCGTCCATACAGTGAAATAGTGTTCTGTTTTGATGTTTTATGTGTTTCCGGTGATTAAACTTATATGGTGGTGTTCTCCAATCTTCAGTGTTTCAGAGGTGCAATATTTGGATACACGGATTAGCGTTGTATTTGGATACACAGATTCGGTTATAACGTCTTAAGTGCTATATCGCATGCCACTCATATTAATTCATTATTGTATTCATAATGACAGGTTGGTGCTCAGACTTTCCGTATATGATCGAAAAAATAGTCTCAAGGAAACATTAGCATTGCTATGAAATATTGTAATCTATAATTATGCGACATTTAATTGTGTAATATTAAAAAACACTAAATATTTTTATTGATTACAAATTGCAGTTTTATTACTTGTCGTTTGGTATCTATTATTCCAAACACTGTAATTCGCGTTTTTTTAAATATTGCTGTTATGTAGGTCCATTAGTTTATCTCAATAAATGAATGTTGGAAATTAGGTTTTATTCTTTATTAAATTTAAGTATATTCTATTTTCTTCGCTTGAATTTTATGTGCATGTGATAACAAAAAAATTCATAATAAATAGAAACAAAAAGTTTCATCGTGTATTGTTTAACGAAGAGCTTATTTTAATGTACGTAGCTTACTATCGTATATACTATATCATTAAAATTATTTCTGAACAGTTACAAAAAGAAAGTTATTGATTATAAAAAGTGCATGAAATAATAAATTGTAATCTACCACTATTCTAAAATGTAAAAACTAAAAATAAGCCAATACTTTAACATATGATCGAAAAAATGGTGTTATGATACATCAGCATTACTAGTAAATACTGCAATCCATAATAATTGCACTTTTAATTTCTTACTGTTTAAAAATCACTAATATTTTTAGTAATAAGATATTTAAGTTCTCTTACCTTCCTACTGCTATTTATACTTTCAAACACAACTAGTTCATGTTTTTCTTAAAGAGTGCTGTCATGTATGTTGTTTGTAAGGTTATTATTTCTTTTTAGATTTAAATATGGGAAGTTATTACATTTAGGTATAATTTTGTATGAAATATTTTTTATCACATTTATTAACTACTTTATACAGTCTTTCATTTGCATATCTTGGAGGTATAGAAGTTTTAATGGTTATATTTTTTTACTATGAAATACGAATAAATTTATACTTGAGTTCAGGTAAAAAAACTTATTCTGTTACCTAATTTATCATGAAAGAGGCAATTTTCGTTGTCTCTGAGATTTAACAGAAATAAATGTGATAATTCTGTTATAATCAAAAACGCTCTTTTTTTACCTACATATATAGCTTTACTTTTATTTATGCCTGATTGACTTTTATTTACTTAAAAACTACTATTATTGTTATATATTTATGATAATTAATCTCCCTTACATACTAAAAGATTAAGGAAAAAATGATAAAATCTTAAATAATCTTAAGTTAGAATTTAAGTTATTTAAAAACTATAGTTTCAAAATGAAGTACTGAATATAAGTACTGAAATTATAAGTACTGAAAAGTCTATTATTAATTATGCATATTTAGTCTAAAGCGAAAAATCTGTGTTATGTTCTGGTTTTCAGGAAATGGTAAAATATTTAAACTTTAGAAAAATACAAGGAATACAAAATTTAAAAAAAGAAGTAAACATGCATTAATTATTAAGCTTATTTTTCTGCATAAAGCATTATTTAACACAAGGACATAATAACGACTTTCCCACAACTGCTACAAAAAACGGTCGAATATCGTCGTGATACGATGCTTTCGCAACCAAAATATAACTTGGGAAAGACGCAATTAAGACGTCTATTCAACATTAACCTCATCTGCAAAGACGTATAAATATGTCTTTGTAACGGTTGCACAACAGTGGAGTTTCGAGGACATCTGGGCGTCTTAAAGACGACGTATTGCAACGTTTTTGCAACGACACCCACGATGAGTTTACAACGTCATTACGACGTTGCCGTTCTACTTGGTTCTACTATATGTACGGCCTATTATATTTTTTGCGATGTCTTTATGAAAGTACACATAAATATGATATTTTATTGCGTGTTACTTGAAAGCGAGGCTAGAATCGAAGAAACCCGGCTGTCGTAATGGCTGAGGATAAAGGCATGAAGACGAAGCTAATAAACCTGAACTCGACTACTCACAGTGCTTATTCCTTTTCACATCCAATCATTTTTTTTGGTAGACAAGATAATTTTCGATCGTAGTGAAATGCAATAATTTTTATGTATACTGGTTTTAGGTAAAGACTAATGGAGGATAATTGGGGCATAGCAACGCAGAGATCTTTGCAGGGCAGAAGTTAAGGAAGTAATGATGTAATTGCTCGTGAAGCAGTATTTTTACTAGGCAGGCGCATATGTACAGCTAATTTGAGATTGATTAATTTCAGGTTTTTAGTTCTCCTTGCATCTCCTTGTTATAAGACGGTCATATGATTTTGGAAAGATCTCGATTTTGGGAGAAAAGTTGAACTTAGGGTGAGAACATCAAATTTAGAATAGTCAATTTTGAGGTTTCCAGTTATTTCTTAGCGTAGCCATCCCATTTTATTATATCTTATATACATGAATCTTGAAATATGTCCGAAAAATTAAGGCAGTGCATTAAGAGTACATCAGTCCATGTATAACGTACCAGTGACATTTTGGCATTAAAATAAAAAATATACATCTTCCTCATATAAATTTTGAGAAACCCTTTTGCGGTCAGAAAGCTAGGTGCACCATCTCTGTTACAGTGTCAAGGGAAGCTGTATGGTGCTTACCGTCCATGGTACTGCGAATTTCATCGCCCTGCGCTTGCGTAGGCCGTCCAGACAGTATAGTGGCTATTGAAATAAACTCCACCTTGGGTGACCACTGACCTTAACGTTTTCAAGAAAAGTCTAACAGTGTAATGGCACCCTGTAAGATACTATCCACTATGACAACCATGCCCTGGCTTGGGTAGGGCCAGCGGTCAAGACGGCATTTATTGAAATTCAAAGTAAAAAAATACATTGGCAAACAAGGCCCAAAATACATAGTTTCATATACAGTTAAACTACACAGATATATGAGTTGGATAGTTATTTTATTATCATAATCACATATAGGCATGTAATTATTGATTTTAGGTTGGTCGTGTAGACATTGTTACTACAGCTTACAAAGGCAGTACTGGGTAGATTTCAGGATGCACGCGTGTTATTTAAATGCTAAACTGTTAGAGTACAATTGTAATAACGGACTGTTTTCAATATCGCGTAAACAGAATTATGAACAAATTACATAGATAAATAATAAATCAATTAAGAGTTTCATTTTTATACAATTTATGTATGTTGCCAGAATACTGAATGTGTTGGATACCAGGGATTATCTATGCAAACAAAATATCGTAAAGATGCTTAAATAAATTCAAGTTACATTATTCATTGTTTTAGTACAATGTAGAAACGAAGCCCATAATTATTTACTATGGTTGACTACTAGTACTGACATACTAGGCAGCGCAATAGGTAGTCACACTTCCTAATTTCCTTTTGACAAACTTTGGGAGTTTTAACACTAGGATCCAGTGAGTAACAGTCTGCCCTGCTAATTAGTTGATGAGTTAATCATCAGGGTCACCTACCTCTCCGCACTAAGTTCTAGCTAAGTTCCTAAATGCCGAGGTCATAATGCTACATATATTTCGGGAAAGACCCTTACCCTGTGATGCACTGCGTGGAAAACTATTGAGCACTTTCAGTTCATGGCTAACTTTCAGAAAAAATATGAGTTTTCTTCCCATTGAGGAGTTGTCCCAGCGAGCTTGCCAATGTTCTATAAGTTTCTCCATTGTTATCTTTTTCCTGTAGGAAATTGGTGTCTTTTTAATTTAAAGTACTTTTTAATGTATATTGGACTCATTAGCTGTTGATTTGGCCAGTTTATCTGCTTTTCATTTCCTGCTATGCCTACATGAGCAGGGACCCATGTCAGCCGTGGACGATTATCTGGAAGGAATCGAAACAGAGTATAGTTGATAATGGAAGACTTGGCCACTTATAGACTTTCCATCTCTATTAACTTCTAGGATTGACTCTGAGTCAGTGCATGTTGAAGTGTTGTCGAACTTGTCAATGCTGACATAACAGAGTGCCGCAAATAACACTACCAGTTCAGCCTAAAACACTGTACTGTAACCGTTTAATAGTTTTATTCAAGAGTGTATGATTTTACCTTCTTTTAAGACGCACAAAGCACTCCCGGTACTATTTTCTGTTTCTAGCCATCAGTATACATTCAGATACTGTTCCATTTTGGAACAGCATAGTTCATGTTGATAGCATCTGTTAGACCTGTAATTGCGAGAAGGCGTAAAAAACTATTGTTTGTGGGATAGCACTTCGGGTGAACTATTGTCTCGCCCCCAAGGATCACTTTGGAGTTTTAAAGACAATATTATATTAGCCTTCCTTTCTGCTACTAAATCAAGGTGCTAGGACTTGAAAGATCGAAGTATGCGATGCCTTGTAACGTTTACAACTTAATAACAATTACAGTCTTTGTAGCTCAAGGAATTGTTTTCTCATATGTATAGTTAATTCTTTTCCCCAAATCCCCAAACCATAGACGACATGGCTTTATGCCATTGTGTATGAATCTTCGTTCTGACTCCGTAGCGCAGGTCAGTAGTCCGAAACACTGTATTCGTAAGCAAAGTGAGTTTCTGCTTAAATACCTTAAGGTGGAAAGTCGAGGAAAGCCTATCCTGTATTTAATCCAAGTAGGTAAGGCTGGATACACTTTTTATAGATGTCTCGCAGAGCATTTTGGGATTTTTTTCAGCTAGCCCTTTCTACCTAAATTGCAAAAGTAGTGGTTAGTGGCTCTGACTGCTGCACCGTTCGGCCTGGTTTCGATTCCCAGGAAAGGTATGGATATTTTTAAGTGTATAGTTTGTGTGCGGCAAGGAGCACTCAGAACGCATGGTGCTCTAAAATTCCTTTTGATAGTTCACTGGTAGAAATAGACTCGTGGAAAACATTCGCATCACCTTCCGTATGTGTTTTCCCTCAACTTGGGGGGGGGACTTAGCTGTTAGCAAAGCCCGACGGAGAATATTATACTATAATTACGGCACTGCACAGATACCGGTCTTGCTTCAACTTGCACCTGTCCCTACGTGCTGTTGTTATCCTGCGAATGAACCGAATTCCTATCCACGTTAATTCCCGTAACTTTACTTTCCCGCAAGACCGAGAGGACAACATGTGGGTCCTTTCAGGCAATAAGGTACCAAGATGCCCCTAACCGATTCCGTATTCACTTGATAGTCACGGAATCCGAACCAATACGAGCAGCAATGCCATGGAACGATAAATCGGAACTTCGATAAATCTGGATCCTACTGCGTTCGAGTTCCGACACATTTTGATAGAAGTTTCTCCTTCATACATGAGGCATAACTGTAGGATCGTACTCTCTTTGGTAACATAAACTCTGCTATATCCTACTTCTCGCACATGCGACTTCTCGCACATGCGTAAAGAATATCAGCACAGAAGAAAGTTAAAAATACCTCTTTATTATTCGTCAATTTCTGAACAGATACTACTGCGTTCCTACTTTTTTGTTTTTAATACTTCTGTTTCGGAGGTGGTTACCGTAAAACGCAGACTTTCAGGAAAGTACCGAAAATTCTTTTATCGTCAAACTACAGTTGGATATATTTGTTTCTTTTGATGAGTAACACTCAGATATTCCCCTAGGATTCATTTTTCTTTGCCTGCTGACATCTACTTACAAGGAAAGGAATTGAATTAGGAAGCGAAAGAAACTAAAAAAGTGAAAATGTCTTTCTTTCGCATTCTGATTAGCTTCCTCAAGAAATAAATGAGGCAATGTGCGACTGCTTCAGACAACAGCACATTGCTATATGGCCTTTTTCCTGTTTTATGTTCTGAAATTTTTATGGTAATGGCGATCTTGGGATTCAACTTTTTTACTCAAACAAATTGTTGCCTCCTCCGGTAACTTTTCCTCCACAGATGTTATTAATATGTATATATGATCTGAAATTGGAAAGGAATCGAAAACCTCAGGGAAACGGAATTCTACTAATCTCTTTTGATCGATCCTTTTTCAGAAATTATTTTTGAAAATTGGAATGTAAAGGGGAACACACTAGTACTTTTGGACAACACTATGTCATTATCCTGCAAAATACAGATGTATTCTAGAAGCAGTCTTCTTTCTTGCCCTCGTGATTTGAGAGGATCCGTATTTGGTTTACAAATTTATACGTTTAAGAGGTAGAAGGTGCCTTCTTGTTCAAGATCTCTCGCACCTTATAGGCAACAATTTGACTTTTGCCACGTTCCACGTAAATATTGACGAGAACCCTTCTTTGAAGATGAATCCAAGGGTCTAATACCTTTCTACCTTACAAACAACCTCTTGAGAGGACTTTCGTCTACATGGTATTTTAAGTGCCTCCACATCGTAAAGAACTGTTCCCTTCAAACACCTCCGGACTTAGACTTCGAGCCCAGTGCTATGGCAGATGACGCTTCTACTACTATGCCAACAGCCATCCAAATGGTATAGTGGTTAGTGACCTTGATTACCGTATCGCTGGGCCAGGGTTAGAATCCCGGAGAAGGCATTAATGTTTGTAATTATGTAATGTGTGTGTGCAAGGCAGCACTCAAAATACACGAGGAGCTAAATATGCCCTATCTCGTGAGTTATTAGTGGCCCTATCTAATTATTAGTGGTTATTATCAAATTATTAGTTATATTCTCTATCTAGTTACTAGTGGTGAGTCAAGAGAGATGGAAAACACTCAGACTGCCTGGGATGCTTTTCACCAAAACTGGTCAGAGTTAAGGCACGGATAAACCTAATATACCTTCGTCGACTTTGCTTCAACGTATACCTGTACTTTGCCCACACGATTGCGTGGTCTGGTTTATTTGATTCACGTAAAGGCTATCTGCCCGAGAGGAAGTATGCCCTCGTACAAGAATTTCTAAGGTAAACTAGCCTGTACTCACCAGCACCGCTCAAGGTATATGCAGCCATCCCTTTTGCCTAGAATCGAACTCACGTCGACATACCGGTTTTCAATCCGATAATGTTTCGGTCGAACTACCAAAAAATTAAGCGCTAGGCGGCTGTTTCGGCGTCAGATTGGCGGTATAAGAAGTGAAAATGATTTTAAAATGATTAATTTAACATTAATTTAACATTATTTTTTAACATTCTGATTCCTGACATGAACACTCGACTTTGTGTACTTAAACATTTCATAAATACAAATAAATTTAAAGCGAATGTATGATCAGTAGCAGATGCAATGCAGTATAAAGCTATTATAAGAAAAAAATGGAATAAAATAATAAAAAGTTGACTAAATAATAAAAGTAACATAAACAATTAAAGAAATGAAAAAAAGTAAAGACTTCCAAATTCTGTGCTTGCTCAACTAAAATGCGTAGAGTCAATACTTTTTTCCTCACAAATACATTCCATATTTGTACTGGTATATTGAAGCAGTTTATTTACACCGCAAGTCATCCAAAGTTTTTGAAAATGTTATAAATAAATCAAGCACTCTAAAGTTATTGAAAGTTAGTTTCAGTAGAGTTTCTCAAAGCGAAGGTTTCGTCTGAGTTAGGCCATTGTGTATGGAAATAGTCTTTTTAATGTTCCTATCATCCTCAGTCGTGTCTGGATTTGGCAGGATGAGGTTCTTTGTAAACGATTGTGAATAAAAAACATTATCTAGACCAATACTTTCTTAATTTGGAGTACGTGATAATACAAGAGTGTCATTTTTTTTCCTGCTAAGGTGAATCAGCTACTCATTTTTCAAAGTCTCATGAAGTTTATTTTCTGCCTTCACATATCTAAGTATTAATAAAATCAATAATAACAATCAAATAATAATCAAAGCACCAGAGGAAAATTTCAACAACTAGAACAGCAAACAAAATTTCATTTGGATTCTGTTCTGACATTCATATTGCTTTTGAAACAAAATTAATTTACGTTTATTTTGCTTTAAAATTAAACCTTTAATATTTAAAAGCAGAATTTAAAAGCAGAATTCTTGAAAGAAGCAAAAAAAGGAACAAAATTTTAAATTAAGTCAAATTTAGATTTTTCAATATCCGGAAATTCTACCTCATTAAATGATTATTCAAAAATAAACCGCAAATTTATCTTATGCCTAGCTAAATTTTACACTTATAGTCGGTCTTAAATTTCTCTGATTTGAACCAAGGTATGCTTTACAAATTATAAGAATTAGGAGTCGAAGTTTGATTTTCAGTATGTAACATAAAGCATACTTTACATTTTTGTAATAAAAGTACATTTTTTCATCATTAAAGAAACAGAATTTATTTATAATTGTAACATCAGAATAGTGTTTACATTGGATACTGGTAAATATTAATATATTGTATAAAATATCTTACTATGATAATTAAAGGCTGAAAATCAAAAGCCTCAGTTTATAAAGTAACTACAATTTATTTTCGGCTTTTATTTAAAAATGGATTGAAAGAGTCCAATTAATCATTTGCCGCAGTTATTAAAATTTATTGCTTTGATGCGCATAAATTAGAAATATTACCAGGGCTTTTTAAATTTTCGTTTATTGAAACAGTAATTTAATAATTTTTAAGCCCTATTTTGAGAAAAATACAATATCTCGCAGCTGTGTGATTTAATTTCCTTACAGGCATTGTTAAATTGGCGTAGAGTTTTCTCATACGTTTTTCCTTTTCAAACACTTTACTCATTATATAATTTCAGTTCTTGTACTACTAGAGGTTAAATTACAATTTCTGAGAAATTCTTACTTACTGTATCGAACTTAGGAATTTTTTCAAACATCATGAAAACATGATACTGATGAAACCTCTTTTGCTACATCTTGAGAAAACTAGAAGTTTTACTTATTTGAGGCTGGAGTGGCAGTTCCTCGTTTGTCAACGCTACCTACAGATTATTACATTTATACAATATGGTGCACCCTCTCATAAATATCATGGAGGAGTTTCCTAGTTATTTTCTTGGTTACTAGTGAGTAATTATTTCCTTGTGTCCCATTGCCAGGCTTTCCGTAATCCCGTTGCTCGCCTGAATTTTACACACTTGAATTTTAATATATGGCTCTACTTGAAGTCGCGAGTGCATACCATGCACCAGTAATTCCTAGAACAACTAAGAATTTTGTGTCAATTGACAGTGGCGTGTAGAAACGCAGACGGAAAGAAAATTATAGCGTGACGTCTGAACACATCTTAAGCATATATGGACGAGCTTGGCCTTCGTGCGTATGCTTCTTAATTAGTTTTCGAAAGGTTTAAGTTTTGTGGAGACGAGTCTAAAGTATTTTTAGGGGAACCCCTGAAAACGTTTGAAGATGTATTAAGCAATTAAAGCATTAAAAGATGATATCCACTTTGAAGTCTCTTAGACACAGATATTTCATAGATATGTTCAACGGATTATTGAATAGCATCACCATACACTTTACTGTGGTCACAATTAACATTCGTAAATAGGAAGAACCATGCAATGAAGGAACTGCGTGCCGTGTAAGCAAACAAACTTTGGTTAAATGTCTTCCGAAAGCAAACATAAGATCTGAAGATATACATGTCCGATGGGTGATAGTGTGGTAGCGTCTATTTTTATCCAAAGTGTTTATATCGTTAAAAAATATCAGAATTCATGGCATGAATTTCAGGGCTAATCCCCACGAGAAATGTTTTTTGTTATATAAATTCTTGCAAAGTGGAATGAACTCAAGGTAAAATGAACTCAAGGAACACTCAAGATGAAATTTAAGTTGAAATTATGTTTAGAATTATCACAAAGAATTATCCTGAATATACCATTATTTCATAATTTTATAAATTAACATTTTAAAATTAAATTGAAGTTGGCAAACAACATAAGGTAGATATTTAATTATGTAAAATATTTGAGAGCGTTCAGTCTGAAGAGAGACATTTTCATGGAGGGCTTTTATTAGTAGCTGAGTATTTAAATTTAAATTTACATTTAGCTTAAACTATGGAAACTTCTTCGAAGCTAACATTTTATCCTCTTTCTCAAAAAGACGAATGCAGGAAGAAATTCTTGCATTCGTCTTATCAATTCGGCCTTTAGTTCACTAAAATGCTTTAAAGTGATACCATTTTCTGCAAGAAAGGCCAATTAATCAATAAATAATACATCGAATTTAAATAATTGTGTTGTATGATTTCAGGTATTTTCTTTTATCAATCTGTCAATAAAGAAACGCAGATTTCAAATGTACTTTAAAGAAATTATTATCTTACCAATTCGGTCTTTAGTTGACTAAAATGCTTTAAAGTGATAACATTTTGTTGCAAGAAAAGCAATTTAATCAATAAATACTACCTCGAATCTAAATAACTTGTGTTGTATAATTTCAGTTATTTCCTTTCATAACTCTTTCAATAAATAAACGCAAATGTCTGATGCATTTGGTCAACTCAAATAGGCCCTCAAATGTTGTCAAAATCCTGTGAAATACTGTCAGAAAATTAGTCAGAAATTTTAGTCAGAAATGAGTGAATGGACTGATTTCATGACGACTTCGGCTTTTGCGCTTGTTAAGATTTTAAGTTTGAATCAATCTTCCTTAGAATTCTTAACTAAACATCTATTTAGATAACTAACCCTAAAATGCTTTGCTACGATTAATATTCATTTAGAACACATAAATGCAAACTTCATAATCATAATTCCCAGTTTAAATGTGAATAAAAATTTGATATCGAGTTTAATTTCTGATAAAACTGTGATTAAACTGAACTTTGAGGCAATCATAAAAACAATTTACTTTAAAATTAACTTAAATGTTAGCGACAACTTGTTTAAGATAATATTAGCTAAGTCAGTGTTTTATACTGTATAATCATAGTGCATCATTATAGTGTGCAGAATTTTATTACTTTATTTTAACTTCTTGCTTGAGTAGATAAGGTTCAAAGGTTGAATTAAAATTCCGCAAACTTATAAATAACATGCTGCATGTTTATGCTTATCGATGAACTTCCAATGCTGATAAACGCATGCACGTTTAATATGCACCCACCACTATTTTTCGTAACGTCTTTCTTCGTGACATACGGCTCGTAGATATCTTCTTGAGAGAAGCTGAAATCACATTTTCGATACGCTCCAATCTCAAATATCAATAAAAACCAACCGATCCTTAAAGTTACGCCCGACGGAGCACAAAATCACTGCATCGCCAAAACTGCAATAAACTTATTGATAGAAATACGTTGCAAATTCTTTTTTTTTCCGAGACAGAATATTGCAAACGGGTGAAAAATATGATAATTTTTATCTCTCTCGATATTTAAAGGCAGCGTTAAAAATTTACTTCATTTTTCAAAATGTATATTTCCGAGAGATTGATCGTAAATATATGCATAAAATACCCTTTTTAACAGACTGCGTAGTATTTTCTAGTCTTAACATAAATGTAGATTTTAAGTAAAGGGACATGTAGCAATGCTAGGAAACATCATTTTATATGGTAACTTTTAGTTATCTTTAATATATGAATTTGCTTAATCCTTTATCTTAGCCTTCGTATCCTATATAAATATATCATTTAAATGTAAGATGTATTAAGTGGATTTTCTATTTCGAAGGCTTTTGAGTCATTTCTTTATGTAGTATAATATGCACATTGGAAGACTTAAAGTAATAAAAATGTGTATTTCAAATTCTTTTCATTTGAAATGCTTTTTCTCAGATAATTTGCTTTAGTCTGACATTTATTTCTGTTTACTGATACTTAAATTTCGTAACTTACGCTACTGGAGTTTTAAGTTACGCGAGCATTTACTAAATATGTAAGAAATTTTATTAATACATAAAATGATGTTTAGAAAATATATCGTAATTTTGACTCATAGAATTATTTGAGTACTTAAAAATAATTGAGTTTTTTATTATATATATTTTTATTATATTACTGGTAGTTATATTACCAGTGTTCGGTTATCTTAATCACTCGACAATTGGTTAAGAAATGTATTTTTTGTCTAACAAACAGATTAGAGAAATAAGAATTAGAATTCGACGAAATGCTCCGGAGATGATTTACATAACTGATTCACTTTACTCAATGAATGTATAGTTGATTCTAGAAAACGGAGTTGGTTGCTCGTTTACAGTTCACGGAACTTTTTTGTTGAAAACATGCCAGGAACCAGAAGTGTGTATTTATTCATGAATTGGTTTTGTTTATTGAAACATCGAACGTCTGATCCGCCAAACCAAGAGCTCAGTTCTTGACGGAAGCGTTTCAGGAAAGTTCGAGTGTTATTTTACGGGGAAAAAATAATGTTTATTCCCTCATGTTAAAGAGAGCTTAATTTTCGTCACTTCCCACCTTTTTAGTTCTAGAATTTTATTGTTAGTTTTATGAGGAGTCAAAATTACAGGTGAAAGAAATCAGTTCTATAAGTAGATTAGATTGAACTCATTTTCCGATACAGCTGCTCATGTGATTTTCCGCCGCTCACTCCATCCTTGCTAACAGCACCCGATATTCCGGAACCTCCCTTCCAATGTTTTTCATTAAGGTTATTATTAGTGGGAGGTGAGTCATAAAAAATAACTGACCCAATTCAGTGAGCGAACGGTTTTCATTTGATCCTATGAAAAAGCGGATTTACGCATTTCTAATAAGAATATACTTCTTAAGAAAAATAAAAACGTATTTAGGACGGTGCCATTGATGGACGTAAGGGGGGAGGGTAATCTTTTGTAACATAATGTTCGCAAAATTGTGAAGTTTATCAATTCATTTTCAATTCTACTTCTTTTTTTTTTTAAGTGCATCTTAGTATATCGAAAGTAGATCTTTTAGAAATTCATTTCGAATAATTTTTGAAAGATTCTCCTATTTAGAATTTTCAACAGTATTTTAAAACATATTAGAATATTATTTGTTTTAAAAGCGTTTACCAGTATTCGCAAAACGTTTTGAGCATTCTCTATTTTAGGTATTTTTGAAGCATTTTTTAAACACGTTTGAGATTCTAGAAATGTCAGTTTTGTAAATTGATATTTCATTATTAATAATTGTTTTGACTATTATTCTTTACATTTATTTGAATGTTGCAATTGCTATTTTAGAGTAAAATAAGCCGTAAAACGGAGAAATTTATATTCTGAGTTCAGTTTTCCTTTCAGTGCCTAAATATTTCCTTCAAGAATGTAAATGTTAGAAGAAAGTACCTGCACTATTGGAAAAATACGGGAAATAAGAAAAGATTGACATGAAGTCACTAAAAAAAATTAGTTTTGGAGCCCTGAAAGCGAGTTATTAAATATAGCAAAATATCTACTTAGAGGGAAAATGTATAATCTCTCTTTCAAAGTATAGCATAGTATCTGATTAGAAACGAAATATTTCCTGTGCGTTTGTGTACTGGGTGGTTAAAAAAAAAAAACTCCCCCGATTTAAAATAAGCACTATCGGCCTATCCGTCAACCAACTGATATGAAATTTCAGATATATTTATTCGAATGTATGTATTCGATTTTGTGACGTTTTAGAACCATAGAACTCTCGTGAGTACCCGGTAGCAATAAAAATATTTTGGAATTTTCCGATGCAACACCCATGCATTTACAGCGTAAATTGATAAGCGGTTTGAAAACCATAAATTGCATCAGAACGATTTTCGTTTGACAAAAATTGCCAGAGTGATACGTTTGCGAACAAGAGCATTGTAAAGACTGGTGACAACACAAGAGGAGAGAACGAAGAAAGCTTTCAGTGGAATTAGAAGTTTTCAATATCCCTGCTTTTCCAAAAGAAACCACATTGCGTTAGGGAGATGACAACAATGACAAATGTAACTTCGCAGGAGAAATCTGCATAACTTCACGATTTATGGAATCCTTCAGTTCTGACAAATCTCGTGGATTTTTTGTATACATCTTAGATCTCAGATAACCCCAAACCAGAAATCATTTGGAGTGTGATCAGGCGATCGTGGTGGCCACGAAACTGTGAAGCTACAGGAGGTGATTCTAACTGGAAACACTATAAAAGTTGAATTTTCGCTATAAAAGTTGAAATTGAAAGAAAGGTTTTCCCTGTCGTATCTTGTGTTATCAGTGGTCCTTTAAGATGCTCTTGTTTTCAAATGTTTTAGGCGGCAATTTTTATCTTACGTGTATTGTCTCAACACCATTTAAGGTTTTTCAATACACTGAACAGTAAGCGCAGGAAAAAAAAAGTGGAAGGTTTCGAAATGGTTTCACTGTAATTGTAACAATGAGAGCTCTAATGTTTTAAAGTATCACGAATCTCGAGCGCATGTCTTCAAATGACAACATCTGAAATTTCATTCTGATTGGGACAGAGAAAAGGCCAGCAGGGGTTCATATATCGGAAAGTTTTCATATAACTACCTTGTATATTTAAGTTAAAAAAGACATAAGAATTTTCAAGCTTCAAAATATTATAAATGATGATCGGTAAATAATTTTAAATCCTCTGATTTAAACGGATGCTTCAAAATAACTTTTACAGTTATATTAAAGGAAATGTTTCACTTATATAGTACAAGTTTTTATTATTATAAACGTCATTACATCCTTTTAATAAATGGTATTAAAGCAATTGTTACGGTAGCTTTTAAAATATTACAGTACAGTTCAAGACACTGTATTTAATAATCAAATGAAAATGCTAAAATCTCCCTTTCTGCAAAGTTAAAGTTACTATAATATTTCTGAAGCAAAATTCAGTTTGATTTCATTCTGAGGGAAGCAAATATACATTTCAATAGTATTGCTGATGGAAATATATAGACTCAAAAGTCATTTTGATTGAAGTATTGTATATTCAAAGTTAACGCAGACTTCCATATGAACCTACATATTATAAGGCTGTAAATATATACACAATTTTCAATCATGTCATTTTAACAAAAGAATAATTCATTTTCTATATCTTTTCACATAAAGCAGAGAACTAAATTATAACACAAATATTTCCATTTCTTGACATGCTCGTAACATCTGCACAATACTTTTAACTGAAGTTTTAATTATATTTTCAAAACTGAAATTTAATTTAAATGGAATCGCAATACCATTATAATTAATACTTTTTCAGGACAACAATGCATCTTCAGTTCTAAAGGATTATTTGTTTTCAAATATGTATTTCCTTAATCGTAGCGAATTCATTTTCTGAAGCATTATTTTTCTGATAAATGAATAGTTTTAATTAAATCGTCAGAATTATTGTTCTTCGTTTTGTGTAATGTATGTTGAAATTAATCAAAAACTACAGTTATCTTGTAACGAAAAATTCATGAACTTGATTAAAGTTTTTCGCATATTCAATCATGAAATGTTTTATTGATTGCTTCCAAACTGTTTTTTTTTTTCTCTGTAAATTATGTATAAATTATTTGTTAGTTTAGAGAGGTGAGGGAAAACATACATTACAAATACTAATTTTTAGCAATATTAGTTAAATAAACAATATTAAAACTAATGTTATGAGTGTAGTTTAAGCAAGTGTTTCCACTTAATTATATTTCTTCAATTTATTAAACTTTCTACTGATAGGTAATACAGGAATTTAAAATTAGCCTACTTTCAGCATTAAAACAGATTCTAATTCAAGTACTGTACATTTGAACTATATTTCCAGTACGTTATACTTATACAAGTGCTATATATAAGTGCAATTTAAGAAAGGCTATATATTTGAGCAAAACCACTTGGAAACTCTAATCGAAGGGAAAACTTAAATTTCAAACTTACATACTTCTCAGTAAACCCTTTTGAGCTATACATATTTAAAAGGAAAAAAGTGAAATAACTGCAAACATAAATATGAATTGGAAATTTTAATGAATTAAGAAATTTAAAAGTAGGCAAAAGAACAGTCTTTGTTTGGCACAGAGTTTGAATGAAACCCTGCTGATTTCGAAGGCGATAAGAAAGGATTGTCCTTTTCAGGATAAAAATTTTCGTTTCTTTGCAAAACAAGAGGAACGAGGAACTGGGGCAGAGAAGTAAAATTTTGCTCCTAAGAAAGATTAAGAAGAAAATCGTTCACATGTCAGTTAGCCTTCAGACGAATGGGAAAACAGCAGCTATTGAGGCTCAAGTAAGCACACTATGTGTACCACTCTGAGGATCGGACACCAGGGATACCAGGATCTTCCAGGACACTCATGCGCGATGTTGTCTCTATTTCTCATTACCTTTTCTAGGTTATTCCAGCCAGCCCCCTGTTATTTAGGTTTGGCTATTAGTTCTCATACCATTTTCCAGGTTTTATTCATTAACGAATTCAATTTGACATCTCTTTTCCGACCGAATTCATTTACCGAATTCAGTTTGACTTTATCTTTTTCTTTCTTTTCAGAACTGACGCCTGTTTGGGGATATGACTAGTGGGTAGGAACGTGTATGGATCCACTGCAGAGTGCTGAGACTGTCGCTATTGAGGATAAATTCCCTGATTGCGTATACCAAGGCGCTTTTTAGAGGCGCCACCAGAAATGATTTGAATACCAGACATGCTATCTGTTCATACACGCGTTCTAGAGCTCATACCGAGGTCCCAATCCACTGTTTTTTAAAATACCAATTAAATCTACTTCAAAGACAAAATTAAAATGATTCTGGCTGACCGTTGAAAAATATAATTATTCGCCAACTTTGTGCAGAAGGCACTAGCTGTACTGTTCTTAGTCTTGGAACCATCGGTATATATTTTAAATTCTGCTATACCGTTTACTATATTACTGATACGGAATTTGTAATTATATCAAGAAGGATTGGTTTTTGCTCATGGAACTATTTTCTCTTAGTTTATGCTCACGTAGGTGCCATTCTGTGTGCTTCAGTTCGCCGCCAAACTTGAAGCTCTATTATCGACTGTATCAACGTGTAGCGTCATTAGATTATTTTGAAACGAGAGACCTGAAAAATATGCAATGCATTCGCTGGGACTCGAACCTGGGGCCTCTCGAAATACTCAACAAGTGCGCTATTGTTACTCCACGGAGGCATGCTGGAAGGAGGGAGAAAATACAAAAATGGCCCGTCCATATGGCAAATAACCTTAGTTTCCAGGTAATTGTCGAACAGCTGATTCCCTATGTGAACGAGCGTTGTCATCCATTAATAGGAACCCAGGACCAGCTGCGCCCCTGAAAAATCGAACATAAGGCTCGAAGATCTCTCTGTATCTCATAGATGTCAGAGAATATGTAGTTAAGTGCGACCATCCAGTATAATGCCTGCCCAACGCATTACACCTCCATGTGTTTGATAAAGGGTCCGTGACTGCTATGAGGTATAGAGAGGTCTTACAGCCTTCTCAGGAGCGCAGCTGGCCTTGGTATCCTCTTAATGGACGACAACGTTCGTTTACATAAGGATCAGCTGGTCGACGATTACCCGGAAAGTGAGGTTATTCGCCACATGGACTGGCCAGGTTTATGTTAAGATATTTTCTGCCTCCTTCCAGTATGCCTTTGTGGTGTAACGGTAGCAAATTCGACGCATATTTTGAAAGGTTATGGTTCGAGTGCCGTTGAGGGCATTCCTCATTTTTCACGTCTCCAGTATCAATAAACTTAATGACTCTTACAAACTGGATGAGGAAAGAATGGCTTCTGGATACCCCTCGAGAAAAACTGCTGGCGTTTGAGTAATGTACAGTACCGCTACAAATGGGTAAACTCAAACAATACAAGCGATTTTAATCCATTGCTCAGCAAGCTTTTGACATAAGAACTCAGCCTGAAAGACAGAGCATCATTAAATATGCACTGTTTGAAATATATTTATTGTTTATCTTCATAAGCAAGATCAACCTTATCATTCATCTGTTGTGTAGTGAATTTAAGTGTTTTAATTAATTAACGTTATATTAAGAATTAAT
This sequence comes from Stegodyphus dumicola, assembly GCF_044657685.1. NCBI lineage: Eukaryota > Metazoa > Arthropoda > Arachnida > Araneae > Eresidae > Stegodyphus > Stegodyphus dumicola. The sequence goes on from NC_140777.1 coordinate 108,929,987, forward strand.
TTATAAATTATTCTAAATTTACACGACACAACGCTTATTTTTATTTAAGGGAGGAATTACTTGTTTTTTTTCTACTAATTGGTGTTCTTATAAGCTAAGTCTGTCTGTAAAAGACTGTTCTCACTGATTTCCTGAGCTTGCGCGAATGAGACATTTTGCAACTGGTCGAATTTCTATGTAATATTGAGAACGTTCATTAAGAAATGTGCAATAGAATTAAGCCCGATTAATTATCTAAATATTTATAAATCCGGTTATATTCTTTCGAGTGTTAGAGTGGTAATTTCGGGTAGTGTACGTGTTGTCAGAACCACAGGTTCACTTTCATGTTTTCTGTCTTGGGGTGGGAGATTAGCGCTGAAAAAAGGGGTTACTTTATACTTTGGACGATTGGAGATTAGGGGAGTGAATTGCGTGAACTTGTTTGAACCTCTAAGGGAAAAGGTGAAATTTTTTCTATCTGTTTTTGGCGTTTTAGAGTGATATTTCTCCGTAATGTGTAGGCCGTTTAGGTTGACAACGGGGTGCAGGCCTCATTTCGCTCTTGCCTCTTATCTAGATTCCTTGTCGTTTGCTATCTTCTGCAAGTAGAACTTTCTGCTCGGTTTTTCATAATCGTAGACTTTGTAACGTAGATGTTTCTTCGGAATTTTAAGATGTACTTGTTGTTTAGGACTGCACTTTTTCGGACTCCGTTTGACAGGAGTGCCACTCCTAGTTTAAATTTTAGTTTAGTCTCTTCTTGAAGTTTCGCCCGTATATGCTACGTAATGGTCATCATAATTTTGTAGTCCAGTTCCTGACATGGTTATACATTACCCGTTCCGGCCGTTATTGTGCTCCCACTTTGCTACCTAATCGGATTCAATGGTGCTGGCTCCAGATTTCTTTCGAATTCTTCATCTATCTTCAGTTGTTCTAGGAAAGAGGGAATTACTCATGAATGTTTGCAGAATTCGACGTTTCCAGCGATAGTGTGCTACATCCGAGATCTTCCGTCTTCATCGGTTCCGTTCGTCAGCATAGGGTTTCATCAGTTAGTGATGTCTTATTCCTCTGTGGCTCTTCGACAGTATTTGCTGATATGGGGATGCCTAGTGGAACTATTTATAGTGGAAGTGGAATGACAGCGGTCCATCGAACCCAAGGACAGACAAGATAAGTCTTAAAGTTTTTTTTCCTAAATAAGTTTCCTAGGAACTCTTTGTAAGTTCAGAATTTAAGCTTCCTAAGATGAAGTGTTGTATGCATCAAAATAAGTGTCAAGAAATAACGTTGTAATAGTTTGTAGGGTTTATATTTATTTTAACTAACATTTATTTTAAGCTATCTTTTCTGTCAAGCCTTTACTTTCCACTAGAATTGCCAATGCCAGAGTGTGTAAATTGTAGTAGAACGCGCAGAGTATTCAAATTTTAGCAGAAGTAAATTGAGTTTAAATAGAAGGGAAACGAGATTGTAAGTGTGCTTCTTGAATTACGAGCGTGAAGGTTGCTAGGTAGAAATTAGTTTGTGAGCGTCAAGTGAACGCAGCTGTATTTCTAAAGTGGAATAAAAAGGGATTTAAACTCTTCTTACGAGTTTGTGTAATATACAGTTCAAAGCAGTTACTACCACTGTTGCTGACAAGTTGGGGCCTCGCAACATTATAAGTTTACTAGCTTAATTAAGAAAGAAATTGAGTATTTTAAGATTTGAAGGGAGCATTTCACATAAAGCTTAGAAGTAAAGTTTTTAAATAAAAATCAGAATTAATCTCTGATTCGGTGCTTGCATTTCTCGTAAATGCTACATTTCTTAAGATTAGAAAAGATTCTTAATGTTATAAGATATTTCTCCCGTCTTCCTAGAGTGCCTTCGTGGTGCACGCTGGGCTGGTATTCCAGATGTCCGTGGTTCGATTCCCGGCGAAGGCGGTTGCTATTTTTCATATTTCCTGCTTCCAAAAAATCCTAATGTCTCTACAATGTTTTAGGGTTGGAGCTAACATATTCAGTGCAATATTGTTAATTTTCTTTTGAAATAGAAAAGAGCTGTTAGTCATATGTTAGGAAGTTTAGGGCTATAGCTTCTGAACTGTATTTATTTTTTAAGTTTATTTTGCTTTTCTATATATATATTAATAGATTCTGCGTATTAATTCAGTATTATGCTCGGTGGTTGGTAAACCCTGCCAGATTAATTGGCTCGTTTTGTTATTGAAAGGAAAAGAGGATGTGTGTAATGTGAAATGCGCAATGTGAAATTATTCAGAATGGATTTAACAGTTAATCCAATTGATTAAATAATAGCACATCAGTTATACCAAATGATTGTATTGAATGTAAGTTTATTAATGTTTAAATTTTATTTTTTTTCTATTTTAAGAATTCCTTGCATTCCGGGAGAGTAGAGAGTATTAAATATTGTATAATTTATCATTGCTCATATATCGAGCTGTAAATAAACTTTAATGTGGTTTAAAAGTAAGATGTGTTTGCTTAAATTCATGTCATTTATTTATTTTTTGTGTTCCCATGCTCTTGCTACTACAAGGTCTTTTTTCTTACACAACGCAATGTAGAGAAAATTTAATATTCGAATGACTTTTTATTAAGAGATGAGATTAAATCATCGGAGGGATTCTATTCAGATTATGCTTATTAGTTCACGTCTAGGGCCAACCGATTCGAGGTACCATCACTTTTCTCCTTAAGCATTTAGTTGCTGTTTTGGCATTCCTAATTTTAGTAATATAGCATTAGTGGGTTTACCTCAACGTTACACTGTTTTCTATGGGTACCTAACGCAACACATCCCACTTCCCTCTGTGAAACAATTTTATTTGTTATCTTCAAGGACAGCATCGGAATAGCCAACAACTGGTATAGGATTCCTGTTAAAAGGATGCAGCAAAAAAGAAACTTGGATATTGCACTCAAAACATTTTGATGAGGATTGCCTGCAAATGCTTTCCTATATTGCAATGTGCTGAAAATTTCAATATCTATAGTTGGAATTCCAACGACAGTAAAAACTGTCGTTAGAACTAATTCTTCTCTTAACTAATTGTTTTGTAGCCACGATTAATTCTTAAAAGGTATCGTCTTTGTAGTATTTTTAGAAACTCGCAGTTTACTTTTTCCAGTACAGACCTACTCTAAAACCTGGAAGCATATTAAATAACCAGCATTATTCCTTGGCTATGGATCAATTCAATAACATCTGTTTTGACTCCACAAGTATTTTTAGAAATTTCAAATAATGTTTATAATACCTTTTGGCAATTTCCTGAGCGATGAAAAATATGATACTTCCACACTGAAATTTGTTATCCAAGAACTTCGAAACATTTTAGAGTAACTTCTTGGCATGTCCCCAAGTAATAAATGTATTCTGCAGTCAATATTCATCTCTCTATTTACCATCAAAATTTTTCTTTTAAGTGAATTGAATTTCAGTTTATAAAGTTAAGACCTCTGAAAAGCATTATCAAGTAAGATAAAGAACAAAACTTTTGTATTGAACAATTAAAAGCAAATCATCCCCAAAGCACGTTTAAAACAGTTTTGAAAAGAAGATTTTTTACACAAAAGATCATTATACATAAGATTCTACGAAACGGTTCCACAGACTGATTTAAAAACTGCATTATTTCGTAATGCCACGTAGAGAAACTCCTGCAGTGTGAGTATGCAAAAGGTCCTTGATCAGGTAGAATATTCTACTAGGAATTAGATACATCAGCATGTTTCAATAAATTTATGTGTCTTGGTCATCAAGCATTGCCAAAAGTCCATTTTATCCCCAGAAACATCAAAATCGTGATTAATTGTTCCTTTACTATGTCACATAAGCGAAGAAATGCATCTTCAGCTGAACGCTGAGGCGTATTGATTGTTATCTAAAGTATTTCTGCTTTAGTGTGTTTATACAAAGTTTTTGGAGACATTTACTTAAGTATAGCAGAAGGCCAATACACCTGACACTTTAAATACTAGACTTGTTAACTTCAGTATTTTTAGGAATAGTCACAATTCTTTCCACACCACTGGAAAGTGCTTCTGAGCTAGACGGGTATTAAATAATTTATATAAGATAGAGGAACAAACATCGTGAAGATTCCGAATCATTTCATTTGGGATTATGTTCACATGATTAAAACTTGATTAAAACTTATATTTTACATAGATCTTCATATGCAGATTGCTCGCACTTAATATATGAAATAATTGCATTGTTATTTTGTAACTATTGTGGAGTTTAATTGCGTAGCGTAATGAGCGCACTCGATTTTTTTAAATAATTTATTTTCAGTACTTATGGCTTATGCCACCTAATGTCAGAATGATAAAAAAACAAGGAATTAATTTAGTGTGCAAAAGAATACCAACTAAGTCATTCAGTATCTAAACTCTACAATTAGTGTAGTTTAGTTTCTGAAATTCTTTTATTTTATTCCCAATAAATTGCATTATTATGTAGACAGAAACTTGATTTAGTAAAAATAAGAATGTAAAAAAACCGAGAATCCTAAATTTTTTATTGGACAATGAAACTCAAAATAATAAAATTTTACAAACTTCAGATCTCTTCTTAATAAAATGTACTCGTATGTAGAACCATAGTAAAAATATTGAAAAAAATTTACTAAATTTTCTATAAATGGAATGTGAAAAAGTATTCGGGCAACTATGAAAAATGTGAAATAATTTACTTTAATTATTACATGCATAATAATTCACCATCAAGCCGAGATTCATTTATCTATTTAAAATTAGTATGTTTCTAAGGCCACGTTCAGTTTTATTTTATGCTAAACTACTTTCCTGTCCTCCTCATTTCCTATTTTCCTGTCAGAATATAAATTTTTTGCTCGCGTGATATTCAAATGGAATAGAAAGGAGATAGTACATAAAATTAGCGTGTAGAATCAGAGCGGGGTCTGTCTGTTGAAAGACCGCCTGTTGCTAATTTAGTCTTCTTAAGAGTAATACTCTGCGGCGCTGCGTTATTCACGCCATTAGGCTTGTCACTCTGACTTAGCCAACTTGCGCGTTACTCTATTTGTGTAGCCGTTATCAATCGAATTTTACTCACCACTCCTGCGATCTTTCGCAACTGTGGGAAACCTGCTTTGACACTCCCTCTGTCTGGGGAGGTCCATCCTCCGTATTAGGCGGGAGGATGAGGTCTGAGCGGACCGGTTCATTGGCTCGTAAGTGGTTTTGAATCCACGTAGACACTTGTTTTAGTCCCTCCGTATCAGGCGGGAGGGAGCTGCAACTTAAGTTTGTGCTGATTTAAATGGCCCTTTATAGGTACTGGTCTTTGGGTGCCGTGTTTGTAGATGCCCTTAGGCTGATCATCGTATCTTGGAGGGCCTTTCGGCGAAATCTCCAAAGCATCACACACCATAGTGCGATCCAATGACTGGAAGATTTGTCGGGAAATTATGTATCTCACCAACAAATAGTTTTATTTGAGGATCGCAATCTAGATCCTCTTACTTTTATTTATCTTTTTTCATTCTCTTATTATTTTATTATTATAATTAACAAGTACAAAGAAAAACTATTTACAATATTTACAATATTTACAAGACTTAGACACATGAGTCGTAGTATATCTGAGGGATGCCTTATCGCGGCATCTCCTTTACAATTGTATTTTGATTGTCGGCAACGAATTTTATTATTCGCTGCATGCCTTTAAGGCCTGCTGGATACTTCGCTAGGTGGTTAATCTCCATTGAGGAGAAGGCGTCTTTGAATATTTCTTGTCTTAGCCCTTGGAGAAGTGGGCATGTTGTGACGTAATGCATTGCATTTGCTAATGATGCGCTTGTGCCGCATGCACATTTCGTCTGTCGTCTGAAGAACCGAAGATAATAGCTGGGGAACTTCCCGTGGTTTGTGAGCGCCTGTACTTCGTAATAGTCTGTTCTTGTTTTTTTGGGGGAGACTGTCGGGAATATTCTGAACGTCCATCTACCCGTCTGTTCTTGTTCCCATCGCTCCTGCCACTGACGAATCATTTCTTGTTTTAGTTTTGTTTTCATTGCTAGTTCCGAGAGGGGGACTTCCGTATCCACTTCTATTTGTTCTGTAGCCCTTTTGGCCTCCGTGTCGGCTCTTTCATTTCCCGTCGTGCCCTCATGCGCTTTTACCCAGTGGAAACCTACTGTGTGGGAATCCTGAAGGGTATGACATAATTCCTTCAGTGCTCTGATGCTCCTGTTGGAATTTTGTGTCTTGTTTACACTTTGTAGGGAACTTTGACTATCTGTGTATATATTTATTCTATTATCTGCACTTATGTTGTGGCTTAGCCATATACATGCTTCCTTTAAAGCCAGGACTTCCGCCTGGAAAACCGTGGCGTCATTATTTAATCTGATTCTTTTATTATATACTTCTTGCGTGTTGTTAAAGATCACAAAAGCCGCCCCTACTTTATCTTCTTTCTTCGAGCCGTCTGTGAATGCTTCTATTCCCTGTCCTTCTGGGGGGTCTTTGTCCCATTTTAAGTGAAATTTTCTAGCCGGATGTTCCGAGGCTGCTGGGAGTTTTTCCTCTATTTCATTAGCCCAAATTATGATGTCTCCTATGTATATGTTTTCTTTATAATGCTGTGCCCTGTACAGGCTTGCCTCCATGTGTGCTTTTAAGTCTAGCGGCATTAGACCAGCCAGGACTTGTAGCGCTGATTTTGGGGCGGTTGAGAATGCTTTTGTTATACAAAGAAGCGCCACCCTTTGTATTTGATTAAGCTTTATCTTTTGTCTTTCTGTGCCCGTGTACCATATGGGGCACCCATAAAGAATCATTCTTTCAATTGCTTGAAGGTACAATGTCTTTAGGAGTTTCCCTCTTATGTTCCACCGATGCGTAATCATCTTATTGAGGTTGTTAATGAGGCATAATGTTTTATCCTTAATTTCTCCTAGGTGGGGGATCCACGTTAATTTGGGATCCAGTGTAAAGCCCAGATATTTTAATGTCTCACACCTCGGAATGGTGGTGTTGTTCCATTTTATCCTGGGGGGAGAACGGTGTAATTTATTGCTTTTGGGGAAGAGAATTTGCTTCGTCTTCTCTATACTGAACTTTAATTTATAGTCTGTGCTCCATTTTTGGATCTGGGAAAGGGCCTTATGAGCCTTTTCCTCCAATCTTGTTCTATTTCCTCCCGCTATTATAAGTATGAAGTCATCTGCGTACGCTTGCAGTTTAATGTCTTCTTCGAATTTTATTTTGAGTGCGGAATCTGCCACTACATTCCATAATATGGGGCCCAGGTTTGACCCCTGTGGGGCTCCCTTCTCGTATGTATGTGTGACGTTTACTCCATCCCTTTTATATAAGATTCTTCTATTGTTTAAGTAGCTTTTAATTATTTTGTATAAATTTTTGGGACATTCCATCTCTAGGAGTCTTTCCAGAACCCCCGGCCACCAAAGGTTGTTAAAGGCCGAGGCTACATCTAGTGCTATTACACATGTGTGAAGATTGCGTCCTTTGTTCCTGTGAATCTGGTTAATTAGCTCATTTAATGCATCTAATGTGCTTCTGTCTGGTAAGAAGCCGAACTGCTGCCCATGCAGCTTATTGTTCGAGACTAAGAAGTGGGTAAATCTTTTAGCTAATAACTTATCGAGCACTTTGCCCCACGCCGACAATAGGCATAGTGGGCGGTAGGCATTGGCTTTAGTTGGATCTTTGCCTTCCTTTCTGAACAACACTAAGTTGCCAGACTTCCACGTGTCCGGAAAGTAGCCTTCGTGAAGGCAGAAGTTTAACATCTTGGTAAATTTTTCCCTGTCCGCTAGGAAGAGTTCTTCTGTGATTTCTATTGAGAGCCCGTCGTCCCCTGGGGCTTTCCCTCTTTTGGTGGACCTTATGATTCCCTCTATCTCTTCTTCCGTAAATGGAAGATCGTCTTCTGTGTTGGGGTGGTGTTGGACTTTAGCTCTTATTTGACTGTGAAACCCCGTATCCTCATCTTCCTTGTCCTGGGGGAAATGATATCTTATTATTGCTTTTATAGTTTCCGTTGTATTTTGTGTCCACTGCCCTTGATCGTCTTTTATTCTGCATAATTTGAGAGGGGAGTATGCTTTGCCCTTTGCCAATTTAAAGTACGTGCCGAAAGGGGATGTCAACTTTAGGCTTTCCCAGTATATGTCCCATGACTTTAGTTTTTCTATTTGGATTTGTCTTCGGTATGTGGCGGCAACCTTTTTATAATCCTGCCTTTTGATCTTGCGATCCGGGCCTCTTGCGTTTTGAAAGATTTTTCGGAATCTTCGAACTTTTTTCCTAAGTTCTGTGAGATGGGTCGACCACCATGTTTTTGTGCCTCCTCTGATATGGTGTTTCGCACTTTTGATTGAACACTTGATATTATTTTTATATGCCTCTTTAATTTTGTCCGTGATTATTTGAATTTGCATATTTAAATCGTCCTTACCCTGCGGGTCTTGTATGTCACTAATGACTTCTGATATGTCTCTTTTTAATAAGAGCCAATTTGTATGCGTTAATTTAATTCTGGGTGTTGGGCCTGTTGTTTGAAATTTATTCTGGACTTGGAAATTGACCGCTTGGTGGTCACTAAGAGTCTCCCTTTTATCCACTTCCCATTGATCTATGAAGATTTGATTCTTCTGTTGAAGTAGAGTTAAGTCTATCCATGAATTGCCCCTTGGCCCTGAGAATGTGGGGGGGGGCTGTCTGCTTCATTTAAAACTGTTAGGCCTGCTGCGGCAATGAAATCTCCTAATCTTTGTCCTCTTGCGTCTGTGGGAGATGGTCCCCACAGAGGGTTCTTCGCGTTAAAATCTCCGCAGACCAACGTGGTGATCTGGGATCTTTGTATGTGTTCTTCTAAGGTGGGAAGAATCTGATTTAGATCGTCGTGCGGTGGACAATACACTGAGATTAAGTTGAAGGGCGTATCGCTGTCTATTTTGACTATCACTATTTCTTTTGATGTGTGAATTTCTAGTATGGGTATTTTAGGATCTATTACCAGAATCGCACTTTTTGCTCCTTCTGGGTGATAGTACTGTCTTACCCTCTGTGAAAAGCCGCAAAGTTTATTTTTAATTAGAAACGGCTCCTGGATGCATGCTATTGAATAGCTGCTGTTTTCTTCTAAGACCCTTCTAAGTTGTAAGCTCGCACCCCTTGAGTGCTGTAGATTAACTTGTGTGATTTTAATTTTGTCCATAATTTATTTTCCTCCTTATTAACTCTAGTTCTCTTATTTTACTTGGACAGTTATTGTCTCTCCCATTATGTTTATGGTTTAATTTTAATCCAAAATCCTGATTGGCTTTTCGACAATTTTTGCATCTTTTTTTTTTTGGACTTGCAGTCCTTTTTAAGATGCCCTGTCTTGCCGCAGTGATGGCAGCACTGTTCTTCCTTACAGAATTTTTTGGTGTGCCCGAAGCCTAAGCAGTTTTGACATTGTGTGACCTGAATGTATTCTCTTACATTTTTCCTGGTCCAGAATAGATTAATCTTTTTATTTTTCATTAGAATTTTGAATGTCGTTGGGTCTACTGAGCATACCCAATGTTTTCCGTATCTTCCGTTCATGTTAAACTTAACTTCTAACTCTGCCGATTGTATGTCCGGATTTTGGGTTAGGAGTTTCTCCTTTAAGGTTTCTGCGACTATCTCTTCTTTTATATTATATATTATAATCCTGGGATTAAATGTACGCGGCTTTTGAGGTTCAACTAAGTCTTTTAGTTTTTGATTTTCTTTTATCGCGTCTTCTAACACTTTTAAGTCATCCTCTTTCACTGTCTCTATTATCACTCCGCCCTTGCGTATGTGTTTGACGCTTTTAACTCCTATCTTGAGATCATTAGGATTTATATTTTTAACTAATTGTTCTTTAACATCCTGGGATGTTGCGCCCTCGTCTTTTGGGAAAAACTAAAAGTTTATGTTCTTTTTTCTTTACGGACCTGGATCTGGATCTCTGTCTTTGTTTAGCCCCGCTGGCTTTAAGTTTATCTGCATAAGTCTCTTGTGGAGAAGTGTTTGACACCACTCCTTGAATGTAATCTTCTATATTCTGCGTATTTTCTAATTGTCCTTCCAAGTACGCTATTCTTAAGTTTTGTTTTGTCATTATCATTAATAGACTCGTAAATTGGTCTTTGATAGTCTTTCCTAACTTTTTTGAGATTTTCTCATTGTTTAATATGCCGTCTAAGTTATTTAGACACTCACGTGCCTCTTCTATAAAATGTTCTGCATTTTCACTAACTGGACTTTGTACACTATTTACAGTTCCTGCACTTTTAATGCTTTCACTTTCTTCATCTGTTTGACTACACTGTCTTTGAGTCTCAGCCGGGTCTCTTCGATCCCCGGGGCCTTCTGGCCTCTCTGACTCGTGTTCACTTGGAGCGGTCATAGTGCTTTCTATTTGTTAAACACACTATGAGCGTGTGGGGGATGTGTGCCCTACTCGGAAACCACCGCGAGCACCGTAAGGGATGCAACAAGTGCGGTGGGTGCTCTTCGCAGTGACCGGTACCCTGGGGTTCTCACCGATCACCACTACTAGGCTGTGGAATTAGTTGGACCCTCTTGCGAGGGAGCCCCCAGACCACGGCAAGGTCAATTCCACTGGAAAGCGATTTAGCAAATAGATCACCCGTTGACGACGTTTAGACTCAGGAGTACTGGACGGCACCCGACGTTCTTTCTGAGATGCGTCAACAGGCTCGAAGACTTCAACGTTTCCGTATCAATCAAAACTACTATAATCGCTTCCCCCTGGGGGTGTGTAGCCGTTAGGCTAACTTGCATTTTACTCAGTTAAGTAAAATTCATTATCTTTGATTTAATCCATAAATGCTGGCTTCTGTAAGCACGAATGGGGCCTTCTGTTAATTTTTATTTGTATTAAATAAAAGGGATTTTACACTCTTACCCTGTGTCTGTGGTACTTCACGAGACGTGATAATTCCCTTTGAAACGTTTCATACATTTTATGTTACCGAAAGGATACGATACGTTATACTTTTATTGAACTATGATAAGATATTTCGTAAATTATTATACTTCAATAAGGACGTACTTATAATTTATCTCAGAACTATATAGTGAACTTTCAAATAAAGCCTTATATGCGTCTTTCCTTTATAAAAGGGAATTAAGATTCCTTAATAAAAGGGAATGAGAATTTCCTTAATAAAAGGGCGATTAGTTTTGTGGACATAACATATAGGTTGCTTTGGATTTCTCATAAGGCTTACTTGGGCTTTCTTGAAAGAAGTTGGAAGAATATTTGAATTTATAGCAAAATATATTTAGGGAGAATATATTTTGCTAGAAATGATAACGAGCAATACATAAACAATTCACTCATTTCTTTTTTAATAATACAAAATTAAAAAAAATAAAAAAAAGTTTTTGCTTATGTATAAAAGACTCGCCAGAAGGCATTTTTGCAACTCATCTGTACCAGTCACATTAAATTCATTTTTGCAATTCTTAATATATTACGTTCCATTTAATATGTACAAGACCATATTACTTTATTTAATTTTAACCGATGTGTAACCCAAAATAATAGAAAAACTTAATACTTAGCATAGTATTTAATTGCATATCAGAAATATTAGAAACATTTGGCGAGTAAATGGTAAGATTGATTTCATTTAACGCATAATTTTTATGTTGAAAGTCTCCTGCAGTTCTATGGTTTTTGCTAAATCCCCAGAAAATGCATATTAAGTGAGTTTAAATAAGGACTGAGAATCTAAATTTAGAGCTTTGCCAATCTCGGCACAGAACGTGATAGTTAAGTTTCTTCTAGCTGCTATATGTATAAATATGAAACTACTATTTTAATTAGCAAGGCTATAAGTAGAGCAAATTTAATTAATTATTCTCTTCATTTATAAACTTATTGAAATAACAATAATAATTTAACCGTTTTTATTCGTTTCTTGGAAAAATGGTCCGACAACCTAGTAAATAAACGTAGTTTAGATTCATCGTATTAGAGTGTAAAATTATAAATGAAGCATAGCATAATGATTACAAAATAAAGAAGTTCAATCACTAATACCAGTGTAAGATCTTTTTTCAATACCCTATTTTATATACTCGTATTACCTGCATAAATGTCAAGCAGAGTCAATTCTCAATTATTTAACATTTTGCATATATTCAATAAATTTAAAGTTTCAAAGAAATAGTCCTGAAAATTTTAAATTTCAATAGTGCTTGTGTTTAAATTTTAATCTACTTTTGAAATGCAAATAATGTAAAAATAACCCAGAATAAATAACAAATACATTTCTGAAACATAGAACCAACAGGGTAAATGACAATTAGTATTCTTTCTTTCTAAAAATTAGCTGTTTATGAACACGACTCGAAGGTTTCGCTATACATGCGCTGAAAGCGAGACACTAAGCTACGAAAAAAAGGCATCTAATTATCGAAAAGCACTTGACTCAGAGAAAAATCAGATAACTTTCAACGTCAGCGGTACTAAAACATGAAATTACTTGTTTGCGAGCCCGTTTCCAATCAGATAAACGGGCCTTGTTTTGGGTCTTTGGAAGCAATTAAAACGGTAACCTACCTAGAAACACATGCAGAGTTTTCATTGCAAGATTACTCCTGGGAAAAACAAAGCAAAAGTTTTAAGATTATTATACGAAAAGGAGAAACTCTAAATTGCAAGAACAAAATTCCTGCGACAAGGATGTAAAAGTATTATTTTCTGAGATAATTTTTACATTAGGCAGGTGTTTTATTCAGGACACATTCGTATGTAATAATTAGCTTTGGACTTTGGACTGTTGAAAAATTAAAGGATTAGAATCCATATTACGTCATTTTCTGTCAGACGAATAAAAACATATAGAAATGAAAATTATAGCCTAAAGAATAATTAAAAATGATTCTCTGAGATGCATTACGAAGAATTTTCCACTTTAAAGAGGAAAAAAAAATTTTTTTAAATGTAGTTTTTTTGCTTTATGTCTATTAATTTTAAAATCAGTTTATGAATAGTCTACGCAGGCTTAAAGAAACTGACAGTTCCTATTCTTCTATTTCAGCTTTCAGTTATACGTTAAATATTTTAAATATGATGGAAAATATTTAATAATACCGTGTAAAACCATTTGCCATTAGATAGCAGCATTTAGCAATGTTACCAAGATAAAAAAGCAATTTCATATAAATTATGAGATTTTATAGGTATTACTTATAATTAAAAGTTTAAAAGATAAAATTGTTTTCATATAGATCAATATAGGTCAAAATTTATCTTTTAAACATAAATTGCTAGAAATTTATAATATTTGATAAATTAGTTTCAGAATAATATTACTGAAATGAATTTTTTTATAATAAATTTTCCACTTTAGTTTCCTAGCTTATCCGAAAGATATCAAACTGAAATTTTTTAACGTTAAGAGAATTATTATAAATTCGAAAATATGTATCAATCATAATATATAATAAAAATTGAGAATTCCTAAACACCATATAAAAATATAGTATAATAAAAACATTGAATTTCTATTACTCTTGAGGGTTGATTCTGTTCTTGCTATTCTTCTAATTTTTATTTTAAAAATTTAGTTGTCAGATATTAGAAACTAAATTCAAGAATTAAATCTCAAATGGACAGTTTAGCGTCAGAAAGAAAAAAATTCTTGTCTGCATAAATTAATAAAAATATATGTGTTATTATGTAAAGGCGTTCTAACAGTCCTAAGACGCAAACTTATGTATGCAATAATAAGCTGCTATAATTACTGAAATCGTTATGATTCTTTTTTTATTATAAAGTTATTCATCAGATTTTAATAAATTAAGAGAATTCTAGAAATGAGGAGTATAATATTTTCAACAACATACAAAAAAAAAAAAAATCTGTTCAGAATATATGCATTATATATTCTGAACACAGACACACACATATTTATATTGTGCAATAATTTACAGTGTAATTTATATATATATATATCAGTGTAATTATCTCTCTATATGTACATATATATAAGTTACACTGAACAGTTATTAACGCCATGATATAGTAGCTGGATATGAATTCGGAGAAAATTCTTATGAATATTTGAAACTTCATTGAGAAAAGCAGCAGCTCCTACAACATAGAAACAGCTATAAAGAGGGAGGGCGAAAAGAAAAGAGATGAGATGAATTTCTCCTTAATATACGAAGAACATCGCAGAGTCAAATCAGAAATACATGGGAATTACCAAGTGAGAAATTCAGAATTGTCGAACGCAAAGTAGTCCAGTGGACTAACTGGCACAAGTAAATTACATTTCTCACTAAATTCTATCTGTAGATGTGTTTATGGAGGGAAGAGAGTAAGCAGATTTAGAAGTCTTGACAAACAAAATGACGCTTAAGGATTCAAAAGGGCATTTTCTGGAAAATACTAGAAAGTAGAAAAGTTGTGACAAGTCACTAAATGTTGAGAACTTGACATGAAAAGTACCGTCAAGATTCGGTAGGAGGATTTTTGCCTTATCTACTGTTATGCTTGCATTACCCTTTAATTCGTATTTTTATTAATATCTGCATTATAAGGATAGCTAAAGTGTATTACTGATTCATAATTCATGTCTGTAATTCGGCAGTTAAAGGTATGCAGATAATAAAGGAAGTAAACTTACCAACATAATAAGTAAAAAAATTCCAAAATTTAACAAATTAGAGTAAGAAAACGATCATAAAATCTTCATATAATGCACTATAAATAAACAGCTAATTTAAATAAATAAATGAAAACAATATATAACACTATTTAATACATAAGAATTAAATACTGAGAAGTATGTATAGTAATATCTCAACTTCTAGGTTAAAGGAAATTTCTGTTTCTAATATTTTACTCTAACAAAAACAAATAATTTATCTCAATGATATCCTAAATCTTTTTCAACTAAATTCTATTCATTTGATTAAACTATTTTAACAATCTAATAAACTTCAAAAAATAGCAAACGTCTGATACAGAATTGAAAGTTATTTCAGGGCTTATTATATACCGCTTCGTAGTTTTAAGTGAGTACATACTTGAAAATAAGTTTGCAAATACTTTTCAAGCCTAACAAAGTGAAAAACTATTCCAACTTTGAGCGGTAAATGAAGAAATATTTAGTTTCTTCTCTTGCTCAAAGCGATAGCACGAAAGCACTTCGGAAATATTGCTGAGTTTTCTCACTTAGGAACGTACAGGAATTAAGCTTAAGCCTTCAGTGCCCGATTATGTAAGCTTACTATCATCGCAGATCCGGTTTTGTAAGTCGAGGTAAACCTCGATCGTCTCTTTCCATCACACCATGAGACCAATTAGCAAGCCTTAGAATAAGAGTTTTTGGAAGAACTGGTTTAAGAGATCTGATGTTAAATAATTCTCCTTTCCTTTTAATAAGAGAAGCAATTAGCTAGGAAATGTAAAGATAAAATGCAATCATTTTACAGTTAGTTTAAAGTTTTTCGGTTGTATTTTATTATTTTATAAAAACTGCTAAAAGAATTAGAATTTTAGAATTATATGTGACAAATGGAAATATAAAAATTAGCTACAAATATAAAAGCGATTAGATCAAAATTTTTTATTTTTCGAAGGAGGAAAAAGTAAAATAATAATTCAGTGCAATAGTCTCCATCGGTTTTTCCCGTGCATAGCTTTACCATTGCTTTAAAATCAATAGTCCCCCCCTTCCTTCACAAAATTTAAAAATAATTATGCATTTTTATAGATTAATTTATTACGTTAGTGGCACAGCAGGAAGCAGGTAA
The DNA here is from genome assembly GCF_044657685.1 of Stegodyphus dumicola. Classification (NCBI taxonomy): domain Eukaryota; kingdom Metazoa; phylum Arthropoda; class Arachnida; order Araneae; family Eresidae; genus Stegodyphus; species Stegodyphus dumicola. The sequence continues at coordinate 108,945,799 of NC_140777.1, forward strand.
AGTCGCACTGACCGAATTCTCCCATGAAAATATGAAATTCGTTCCAGGAGAGGAATTATATCCTGGTTGAGTTTGGTTTGGTTTATTTAATTATGGCAAAGCACACTAGGGCTATCTGCCTAAGGGAAGGGATGCCTTCGTGGAGGACTTTGTAAGGAAACCTGGCTCGTATACACGTTACACATGGAGAAAACCACGAAAACACCCATGCAGCCGGCCGTTTGCGGGATTCGAACCTCGGACCGAACTACCAGTGTTCAGCGACTTTACCGCTCGGCCGCTGGTGGGCCCCTATCCTGGTTGAGAATTCTTATTCAGGCCCTCTGACCTACAAGTCTGCCTAGAATATTTTTAATGACGTCCATGAGGAAGTAAATGTGCAAGATAAAAATATTTAAATCAAAATTAGAACTTTGGTTAGCAGTAGCCCCTTAATTCTTCATTTGAATTTAAGTATTTCCCCTCTCTGTTCTAAAAACAGTGATAACTATTTCTGAACTGCGTAATTTCTAGATTAATCTATGATAAAAATGACTTATGTACATAATGAAGACGCAGTAAATTTAGAGCTTTTGGAGAACTGAAACCTTAACATTTTTGTCCTGGTGCGCTTCCATATTGGATAATTAACCCATTGCTTCTGCTTCTGTTACCGCTAAGATACTACTACGCTGCTTCTCTTCTTACCGGAAAGTTATCAAAAATATAAAATGTTCAAAATATGTACTATTACAGTGCCAAGTAAATTGTGGTAGACATGTTACTTGAAATAAAAGTGAATATTTAATCCGCTTCGATTGCCAAGTTTCTTGTTCTTTATAAATCAACATCTTCAGTATCTCCGCAATTAATTTTCCTGTATCATTTTACATATACACGCATCTTGATATATATGTTAGAAATTAAGGCAATGTAATAAAGTATAAAAAAATCCAGGTATAAAATACCAGGGTATTTTAACATTAAAATCAAGAATATAAACCCTTCTTATTGTAATTTAAGAAAATTTAAGCTCTCTTAGCGAAACCTCGGGCTAGTAAGAGTGCTAGTACTCAGGAATTTGATTGATAAGTGGATTTCGCAACTGAAGAAGTATAGTGCTAAAATTAGAAAGTTTAAGTTAAAGAACATTAAAAACTTCAAAATGCAATTTTTCGAAAAGTAGATTTTAGTTCTAATATTAGGCTAATAAAAGTTGTATTCCTCTAACACATTTTAGCACAGTGAATCATAATTATAAAATTTTATTTGACATGATTAAAAACATTTAATTGCAGAATATTATCAGTGCATCACCAATTGTACAAAATCTACTTCATATTTTATTCATAAAATATAACTGTGTAGATTTTGAGTCTTAATTTAAGAATACCTGCAAAATGAATTCGACAGAAATTTGGCTTCGCAGGTCTATGCATATAGATCTTTATGAATAGTTTTTAAAATTTCATTAATATATTTAAACCAAAGAGATGAGAAACACATCGAATTGAGCTTTTGATGCGAAGAAACTGTCAATTTGTCCTTAGTTTTTATAGTTTTTAGTTTTAAGTTATGTTACGCACAAATGAAATATATTTCCTATTTATGTCATATTATAAAAAGAATAAAACCCTATAATAAAGGTACATCTTTGCACGTTCTGTTTAATTAATGTGTTAAGCATAATAAAAAATACATCCTTTACCCACGGAAATGAAGACAATACGTGTGTATATTTCAAAGATGACTTTGTGGCTCATTTTTATCACAAAAATCGAAATGGCACCTGAGTGTTATCATATAGAGGGTTTTTCAAAGCATGCCTTTACATTATTTTTATTTTTTTTAAATTTTATTTATGTGCTCCGCCTTTAGGCACTACACAGAAGCGAGGTATGCCTTCGTGGAGAGCGTTCTAGCAATTCATACATTTTATAAATTTTTATTTAACTTCTTTCAATGATGCATATTTAAGTACTTTTTAAGTTTATTGATGATTAAATAATGAGTTGATGACGAACGTTTTCTCAAATGCTATTAAGTTTCAAAGATCAGGAAAATGTTTTAAATTTCAGACTTTATCATACGTTTATCATACGTTTGTTTATCATAAATTTGTCTATCATACGTTTGTATAACTAGAAAGTGAATTCTTATGCACTTTTGAAATTTATTTAAACTGGAGGACGAAGGCGGTATAAGAAAGTAGCTATTAAATCCGCCAATAACTGTTAGAATCTGTTATAAAGCTTGATTATATTTGAATTTCAAAAGTTCTAGCAAAGTTTACCTTTGTTTCTACTTCAGTTAATGGTGTGCCACATCGCTTATGAAAAGAAAAATTAAAAGTATTTTTAATTTTGGTCCTCATTTCAACTGATCTTTGTGCTAATATATCTCAAGATTTCATAAAAATGACCTCTCTGGCTACAACTGAAATTAAATAAAAGTTATATTTTATTAAATTTAAAAACCGTTTTTTAAGCCTATTGTAGATTAAACAGATTTAAATTGATTGTTATGTGATTAAGAAACTATGCGACCTCCGAACAATGCCAGCAGCTTTTTTATATAAAAGGCATAAACTGCAGTTAATCTTTTCTAACGTTTAAAGTATTTTACGTGTACTTTAATTTGCATAACTTTCTGGTCTGAGAGAATAGTTTTACAACATGAATCAAGGAAAAATAGGAAAGAGCTTACATTAAGCTTAATGCTAGCTAATTAAAATATTCCAACAGTTATGCAAAGTAACAAATAGTAGGATTCTGCTAGAAGTTTAACTCAATGTCCTTCAGTCCCGACTAGCCTGACAAGTGAATTATAGCTCTAGTCTGAATCACGAAATATTAAGAAGGTTGAAATAACCTTTTTATTGAACACATTAAATCAATAGACGGCACAATTTGTACTATAGAACCTAGCTTCGTTATTTGCAAACATTTAAAATAACATAAATTAAATTCCAATAACGTAGTCGAAGATTACACAAAGTAGTCTACTAAGCTGGCCCATGTAACTAATAACGCGCGTTTAAAATCGTCTAGCAAGATGGCAGTAGCCGGAATAACGTTTGACAGAGCTGGCGATAATCTGTAACTGCAGTGCGAGGCTGCCAGAATCTCTTATTCTAAAACATTCAAAACATCGCTTTACTCAAAAACTAATTTGAATTCTGGTAAGAATTATGGAAAGAAGAAGTTAAAGTGAAGTTTCAAATGATAATAACTAGTAAATCAACCTAAAATCCCATAGAATTACACTGGAATGCTTTAGTTAATGTTACATTGAGGAGCAAAGGATACATAAAAATTATTTTAACGTAAAATTTTTTCAAATAACGTGCACTATGATATCAGTGTTGTTTATATTTAAATTAGGTGAAGTTTTTGTAAATTTGCAAATTGCTTTTTCGGATAAGGTAAAGAATGTTGTAGAACAGTATTAGTTGTTTATAAAAAAACTGCAATCATTTCTATCACTTACAGTACTAAAGTAGGAAAAAAAGTCCAGTTTGACATTAGTAGAAAAAATTATTATATCAGAAAATTTTCAGGAGCATTTCTTTAATATCAGTTTTAAATTTATAAATCCTTTATGTGTTGCCTTAGAGAAGTCTCAAAATGAGAAAAACTAAAAGCAAAACAGCATATGAAATAGCACGTTATCAGACACTAAGCAAATTCAAACTTTGATGGCAAGTAGAGGATAATAGGCTGTTTCCTTAAGATTAAAATAAGATCAACAGCAGAACTGTTCATTATCTTGAAGTAAATATTTTTCTATATGAAACATTTGGACGAAGAGATTAAAAAGAATTCTTTCGTTATTTTTAATCTTTTAATAAAATGTGATATAAAATAAATCGTATTCAAAGCAATTTTCATTCAACAGAAGCAATATTTACTTTTAAAAAATCTTATTTCATACATTTGCATATAAAATGCTACACAAGTGAAAATAATGTTTAATAAAGATAAAATAAGACTACAAAATTTCCAAGAATTTTTAAATTTCCTTTAAGGAATAAGAAAATGGGTCTTGTTTTAACAATTTATTATTATCATTATTTGAATTATTTTATATATGTAAATATCTAGGGATATTAAGCACATAAATAATTAAACCACCAAAAATTAATATATAAAAAAGCTTGAGAGTAGAATTCTTCACGTTAAATATCACTCTTTTTAATTGGGAATTTCCATCTAATTGCATATTCCTAAAGTACCCAGTTATTTCTTGAAATTACTTGAAGTCATGTAATCATCAAGTTCAATTAATTGAAAAAACGTTTATTCGTCATTGATGCCGTATTTACTGATGGGAATTTCAATCATAAACAAGGGATTACGAACACAAAGAATGCTTTGTCACTAATGATTAGATGCGCTTCGTGAGTAATTATCCATGATACGGAAAATTTCACTAATTTGTGCTTCTGGTGACTGAGATAAATAGAAGCTGTTAAAGAATTCGAAGAGCCATTTACTAAATTAAAAATATTAAAGCATGCTAAAACATTTAATGAATATTTACATTCTTTACGACAATATTGGAATTAACATCAAACAAGCAAAGCGTTGAGATAATAATTTTACATTTGTAAAAATAATGTAATGGTCAGCTTTGATAAAAATCTCAATTTTTTAAGGAATAAGAATACATAATAATTGATGTTAAATAACATAGATAGACTCAGCTATGAAAGCACTACGTTTTGTCAAAGAATCATTATTTATTGAAGGTGTTTAAGCATGTATGCTTAACTAATAAATGCTTGTATTGAAATATAGGAAGCCATTAATTCATTATCTTTTTCATACTCAATGATAATGTCTGATTTAGGGTTTAAGTAAATATTTTTTTTGTCTTCTAGAGGTTCAAATTTTAATAATAAAACGCTAAATTTCAAACATTTACTTCTGAATTATTTTAAGAAAATCGAATGAGGAAATTATCTTATCAAAAATCAAACAACAGTAATTCTTCCTTTAGAATTAACCTAGATTTTTCTATTAGCACCGCTTTTATATTATATTATTAGAAATAGGCCCGCCAACAACCGAGCGATAAAGTCGCTGATCACTGGTAGTTATGTCTGAAGTTAGAATCCCGCGAACGGGTTGGCTGCATGGGCGTTTGCGTGGATTTCTCCATGTATAACGTGTATACGAGCCAATTTCCCTTAGAAAGCCCTCCAAAAAATCATCGCTCCCATTAGGGAGATAGCACTATGGGGATTTTTTGTAATCATATAAACCAAACCATTTATTAGAAATTATATTGACTATAGAATGCAGTTTTTTTTCTTTGAGTACTATCTTCGATTCTTTCAAACATAATTTGCAGGACAGCTTTTGAAAGTGGGTACATATAGTCAGTATTTCCACCTTCCTTCAAAAATGTTGTTACCATTGGAAATGAAAATATATGCAGACTAAGTAAAACTTTAAAATTTTAGTTCAGCAATCTATTCCTGTACTGCTCTTTCTGTGTGAGCCATACTTGTAAATGACAGCGGTTCTAATGAATTCTCATTGAGAAATAATTTTCAAGAGTGCCGGTGTAGACGAAAATATTAAGATTCGATCCCACAAAACAGAATTATCCAACATGACGTCCTCACACACATGCACAAATATACATGCAAAATTTAGGTCTAAAATCATTCAAAAACGAAACACACAGAAGGTGCAAAATCGTCTACTTTCTAGCAGAATAGACGTAGGTAATACCTGTATTAACTTCTTTTGCTTGAAAGCTTATCTGGATATGAAATGATCAATATGTCATTTCATAAGCACGTTTTGACTATAGGATTTGAAAAATTAAGATTAACATTTTAATAATTCATTTTGATTATGATGAGTGTAAGAAAAGTATGTGAAATGAGAAAATTAAATTTGTAAAGAATGAAAATATTGCTGCTAAAAGTAATACAACCATAAAATGGAGTTAGTCACAGAACGTTTCAATTAATATAAAAAGAATATGAATTAAAAAGCAGAAAGAATTAGAACTAGGAGTCAGAATTGAGTGCTAAGGGTTTTTCAGATTAGGACAAAGCACAAGACAGGAAGAGAACGCTTTTGTGTAGTAGAGCGTTTTAACGAGAACTACCTCGTATTATTGTTACACATGAGAAAAAAAGAACATTTCCATACAAACAACTCTTTATCTATGACATATACCCGAATAGAATTATCAGCTGTCAGAGGTATTGCTGCTCTGCCGCTAGTGAGTGCATTCAGAACTGGAAAACACTAAACGTAACAATTTCTCTGCTCAGTAATATGACAATTATTCTGTTAATAAAAATTCTGTTATCTTTTGCAATTAGAAGATTCGAATTTCCTCTTATGAAAAAGCAATTATTCATAAAAAATATATTAGAATAGAGGATTTACAGAATAATTTAGATTATCTGTACTACAGAAACTTTTATATAAATTTCAATGAAAAACATAATTAATTTAATTAGAAATGTATGCAGAATAACAATTAAAACTAAAATTGCTAAATATTTTGCAATAATAAGTTGATGGAACAAAGAACACGTTAAAGGAGTGGAGGGCTATTCGCATTAAATGATTTGCATCTGCATATTTGTATCAAGGTGCATAAAAGAATATATTTTACTTCTAATAAACTTATTGAAATTTTAGAATCTGTTTTCTGAAAACTACACAACTGAATGCACTTTAGAGCAAACTAAAATAAATCTGGATATTTTTTCATAAAGCTCTAGCAATAAGATTTGCTTTTCGAAGAATGGAAATAAGAAGCTCCATTTTATAAAGAAATAGCAGAATCTTTAAGATTACAGCATAATTAATATAAAATTTAAAGAACATTTGGGATTTTTCTTGAATTATTTTGATAAACTCTCAAAATGCCAAAGATTTAACAAAAGCTTTAAAAAAGACAGCATTTTTTTATTTAAACACAAAAAAAAAAAAAAAAAACTTACGTATTGTCCCTTTTCTTCAGTCAGTTTTCCTCCTTTTTGTAGCGAGTATAACATATAACAAATATTTAGAATGCCCTCATGTCTCCTGTGGGAGCTTCCAAACATCTGTCTTCTGCGGAACTTTTGAACCCTGGCTCTTTGGCACGGCAGTCAGCAAAGCTAACCACTGTACTTGTTGGGCGGCTTTTTATAACATAAATATAATAATATAATTCTTTAATAAATATGCTTGAGTGTGGGTTTTAACAAAGCATATGTTTGTATATTTAGCCGAAAGATAAAATGCAATTTTTTTTTGGTTTTTAATAATATTATGTTAATAATGCTTCATTTTAAGTGTTAACCATAAGTAATGCCCCTTTAATTACGCCACTACATAAAGGCGCTAGCTAGAAATTTGCACGACGGCGCCCATTTGGCTTGGCGCGGGCCTGCCTGTCATTCTAATATTCCGTTGCCTTAAATGAAAGAAAAAAGTGCATTCGGTACTGTCGGCGAATAATACGTGTATAAGAAAAGAAATTTTCTTCTCTGGTAAACATTTATTTTTATGCAATGGTACACATTAAAAAGATTTTACACATTAAAAAATGGGCAATATTCATAAAGTTTAAAATATGTATTTTTATTCTGCTCCAAATCTATATTAGTCAACTTCAAAAATAAATTTTACTTTTTCAGACAGATTATAAATATTGTGAATTTACTGTGTATTGTGTCAGCTTCTAACGTCGATTTTTCTACTTTCGAAAATTAACCTGTCTCATGCTTTTGTAGATTGCATCAGAAAAGAATGGATATATAATAAATATAAAATAATGAATTAGTAATCTCAACATCTTTAATATGAAGGGTTTTAAATTAAGAATACATTTATTAAAAATCTCTGCAGTTAATATTAATAGTAGCACAAGAAGATAATACTTTTTCCCTCTAAGGAAAAAAAGTCACCACATTTTTATATTAAACTCACCACACTACAGTATTGTAAAAATAAGTATATCAATCTCATAGCAACAAAAATACAACGCACTGAATCATCTTTTCAGTACTGCTATCAAAATGTAAACAAACTGTATGTACCTTCGAGCTCAAGCAAAGTCAAGGCGTTCCTAAGCGTAGAGGAAATGATGTCATCGGAAGCCAAATTTAATCACGAGGAGAGATTTTTCCCTATGTGCGTGGAGCGGTACAGAATGCTCATATGTCTCCCGGCTCAATTACCTTGTAAAGCATCATGGGCACCTTAGACGAATAGTTTTGACAATATTTTCCAAGAGGGACGTCTGGGAAGCTGAAAGAGAAAGGAAAAGACCAGGATTTTGAATGACCGATCACATCAGCAGTATATTAAGCTACAATGAGCTTGAAAAACGTAAACAACAAAAGTAAGGTGAATCCCGCATTCGGAAAGTTCCTAAAGTGTGAGTACCTGCCAAGTTCCGGGTAGTTTAACGAAGAATCTTCTCAAAATACTTTTAAAATTATATATGCGAAAGGAAAATAAAGTGGATGAATTGTTAATACAAAGGTGCAAATGCGAACTACATATACTGAACAAAAATGAGAATAACTAAGGGAATACAGTTTACCAATAAACTAGTCCTCAGAGAGAAAAACGATGTACTACATAAGAAAGAGAAAATTATACGAATAAGTTTTAAAATTTTCAATATCAAGCTCTTAAAATCTAGGGGAAAATACGCCAGTAAATGCGGTAAAACTGTAGGAATGCATAGGCTTCGAAGCTTACTTCAACCTCCACCGGTTACTTGGAGTTAAACTGATTTTTAACGAGCTCCTGGATAAACGCTTTGGTCTCCTGTAATTTCCTATCCGTTTGAATGCTATTTTATATGGTTGTATCAACGGGAGAACCTCCAAATGAATGAAATTAGATATAACGAACGTAATATCTTCGAATGAAACAAGTTTTGTATCTTTCATAATCGTTTGAAGAATTTATGAGAATTTAAAATGATTAACCTTTTCAAATTATATTTAGGCTATTAGAAAAAGAAGGAAACGTTTAAAATCCTTTTATCTTAACCTTCAGCTTTCTCTGTGCTTTAACCCTTTCAGGGGCGGTGGTTTCGCCTTGAAATTGCATTTTCAACATTTTTTTTTAATTTAGATAATATTTTTTTCTCAAAACCGCTGCTAAAATTAAATTACGTCTTAAAGCTGATAACAGATGGCAGCAGCAAACCTTTCTGGGCATCCATTAATTGATACGAATCATTCAAAAATAGCTTCTTTTGCACACTACTCTTTTTGACCCATTTTAAAAACAAAAAACCCAAAAATTTAAAATTTTTCCACAATATATTTTATAAGCAGGCATCAATGAGTAATGAAATGTCCTTAGTTCACAAAAAAAAGTAATGGAACCCTTTTAATTTTGAATGTTTTCATTGCGGTTTCAGTATGAAACCACCGCCCATCTGAGACATCGAAAAAGGATCTGATGACGCAGTCGCGAGATTTTTTGCAGTTGTGTTTTTTGCTTTCGGATCACTGCTGTAAACAGTTGCACAATATCTTCATTTGAGTGGCTTCAAAGATGAGGATTTATGGAGCTTTTGAGAGAGGGAAAACATTTCTTATTTTTTACAGAGGCACAGAGCACACTGAAAAACACTCACAGTTGCGTTTTTATTATGCTTCTCTTAGCGGTCGCTTTGCTCATGCTTCTAGTTCATAGTAAAATAATTGTATGCATCTTATTTTATTTTTACATATAATTTTCTTAGTTTTAAACATAATTTTTAAAAATATTTCATAGTTTTATGCAAGTAATTTAGTGCATTATTAGTTACTTTTTGTCTCATACTTTTTTGTTTCCTGTTTTAAATTTTTTATTTATAATTAAAAATGCGTGTTTATGCAAATATTACTTAATCAAAATCGTAAAAAACAACCTTATATTTAGCGTAGGTATAATGAAACACTCAATCGATTTCGAGGGCAGCTAAAGGTCCCTCCTCATCAGGAGAAAGAAATACATAGAAAGACGAAAATAGGAATCACAGAAACACGTGGTGCTTATCAGCACTGCACGTGGTTATAACTAGATTTTTAATCAGAGTTGCACTGGCCGCCTACTTTTACTGAGCCAGGCTGTCTGATCAAGCATAAATAAATATTAGCGAAGTTAAAATAGGGAGCGAGGGGCAAATGCACATTACGCTCAAAATCTGAACTTCAAATAATGGAAAGCAACCACTGAACGGATTTTTATACCCTCTGGTAGTACCAAGTGCGAGGAGGTAACGCCATCTATCGGCAAAAATAATTGAACTAAGACAGTAGAATTTTAAAGGCATTAGGAAGGACTGGATTGGACTTCAAATCATTAACTAAACTTTCTAAATCTTTGTGAATGTGAAAAGCCTCAAGAAAATCCAATTCGCCTATGGAAGAAGCCTTTTGGATGATTTTTGCAGACCCAAAATCAAAATTATGGTTAAAAGTCCAGCTATGATACGCTATTGAAGACTTGTTAATTTCCCCTTTTTTGACATAAGATTCATGTTCCTTGATACGAAACTTCAACGCTCTTTTTGTTTGGCCAATATATCTTAAACCACACTGACATGATATACTATAAATTCCCCAAGAATTCAAGACAGAAACGCAATCTTTTAGAATCGAAGGGTGAATTTTATTAATAGGGGAGAAACCGACTTGAAAATTGAATTTCTGGAGAATCCGTGCAATTTTATAGCTAACAGAAGGATAAAATGGAAGCACGACAAGGTCATTGATATTATTTCTAACAGTGGAATGTCTTCTTTGATGGGAATCTGAAAATTTTTTGACGGCTTTATCAATAATCACGGGAGAAAATCCACGGTCAATCGCAACTGCTCTCAAATAATTAAGTTCATTGGTAAGCAAAGATTCAGAGGAACAAACTTTTAGCGCGCGGAAAACATAATAGTAAAAAGAAGCCATTTTTTGCTTAACAGGGTGGCATGACTTGGCATGGGGTGGTAAACAAACTGCAAAGGGTTTACGGTGCTAAAATAATTTAAAATAATAAGTGCTAAAATTTAGTGGTGCTAAAATCGGTTTCATTGCGGATTATAAGAATATCGAGGAAGGGGAGGGAATTGTTGGATTCAATTTCAAGAGTGAATTGGATAGCTGGATCAATTGAATTCATAATAGATAGAATCTCGGATAAATCCTCTTTATAACCGTCAAAAAGTGCGAAAGTGTCGTCAACATACCGAATCCAAAGACGAAAAGATAATTTATCAAATAATTTCATCTCAAAATAGTGCATATAAATGTCAGCAAGTACCGGACTGAGAGGATTACCCATAGCCAATCCTTCAACTTGACGAAAATATGCATTTTGGAAAACAAAGTGGGTTTGACTTAGAGAAACTTTAGTAAGCGAAACCAACTCATTAATTTCAGTATGTGTGAAGTGAAATTCCCGAAGCCTAGTTTCAAGACAATTTAGTGCTCCTTCGACCGGAACATTAGTAAACAATGATTTGACATCAAATGAAACCATAATGGAACGAAGTGGGGAAATATTTTTAAGTTTATCAATGACTTCAACAGAATTTTTTACAGTGTGAATATTGTTATCAAGTAGAGGAGAAAATCTGGAAACTAAATATTTGGCCAAAGGATATAAAGCAGTACCTATGTTGGAAACAATTGGTCGAAAAGGAATACCGGTTTTGTGGACTTTTGGAAGAGCATAAAGTCTAGCGCAATTAGTAATAGGCGGAATAAGTGATTTCTTCAACTGAGTTGGCAGAATGTGGGAAGATTTAATAGCACTTTTTACTTTCATGAGGTCCGAAGTTGAAGGATCTTTAGGGATCGAGCAGTATGGGCCTTCATTTATCAATTTAGAGACTCCAGTAATATATGTGTGTTTGTCCATAACAACGATCTGTCCGCCCTTATCAGCTTTAGAGATAATGATATTAGTATCAGAATGAATTTCACGTAAGATCTCATTTTCCTTTTTGCTAAGATTAGAACCCAAAGATTTATTGTTAAAATTAACGTTATGAGTAATTAGGTGGCGGATTGTATCCTTCTGCGTTTCCGAAATTTTGGAGAATTTAAACTCTCCAACTCTGATTAAAAATCTAGTTATAACCACGTGCAGTGCTGATAAGCACCACGTGTTTCTGTGATTCCTATTTTCGTCTTTCTATGTATTTCTTTCTCCTGATGAGGAGGGACCTTTAGCTGCCCTCGAAATCGATTGAGTGTTTCATTATACCTACGCTAAATATAAGGTTGTTTTTTACGATTTTGATTGTCACATTAGCGTGTTTCTGTTCTAGTCTAAATATTACTTACTTCATTAGTTGTTCAGTAATTTACTAGCGTAATCTGCAATTTGGGTTACTTTCAGATACTTGCCAGCAAAGTAAAGATAAATAAGCAAATGTGTAGTCTTAAATGCTCTAGACGGGCGCTGGTTTCAAGGCGAAACCGACCGCCTTTCTATAAAAGGGGGACGAAAAGGTTTTTTAAAACTCATTTATGTTGTCTATAGAACCATTTCATGTCATTATGCTTGCTTTTTCATAACTTTTAAAAAATCATAACATTGAGCCCCTGAAAGAGTTTTAAACGAACCCTATTCAAGGGAGATGTAACAATTCTCATAAGTCACGATAGGAATTCAGGTATCTTAAAAACACACAGTGTAACGTAAAAGACATTATTTATAAATAAATTTGTGTTTTAGAGGTTTTAATTTTCACTTATTTTGGAATATATGTTGTACTAATTAGTGAGTTTTTTGTGTTATTAATCAGTCTCTACACTTTTTGTGAGATAATTTGGTAATCCTGATAATAATATTCTTATTCGATTGGATACAGTCAATTAAATATTTGAACATTTGATGTCTGTTAGCCGAGTTTGACTATATCTGCACTCCTCTGCATTCGTCAAAAATAACTTGAAATGATTAACACTTTTTAATGAAAAACGTTGAAAACGCCCCGTTCTGTTAAATAGTACATAATACTCATAGTAATAATGCTTTAAATTCCAAGAATTTTTTAATATGTTTTCTTTCTTCCATTTAACGAGGCAAAGTCATCAATAAGGGTTTTAAAAAACTGCTTGCAAAAGATAAGTTTAGTATATAATAGATAGAATAATGACCAAGTGAAAAATTTACATAATTTGTTTAATAGTTTAAATTTGATGAAGATTTTTTTTCAGCACTAGCAAAGTCAAAATAATTTTAATGAAATTTTCTACCATTCTGTTGTGAATTAGTCTATATTCGTGAACTAAGCAAAAAGATCTGAAGATTTAAAGATTTGAATATTTTTGAAATGCTTAAAATCTTTAGAATTTAAAGATCTTTATATCTGTAAAAGATTTAAAAGTGAATTTGCTTTGATGCCTAGAAATAATTTCGTTTTAAAACTAGAAGTTTCTGAATTTTTTTTTGCAGGATTAATAGCTTATTTTGTAATATTCAAGCTGCTTATTTGTAATGACCAAGGACCTAAACGATATTAATTCTTCGTCGGTTAGTAAAAATCGAAAATAATTTTGTTTACGTTTTCATGCTTCCGATATATTTGTGAGATCAAAAGATCTAATATGTCAATTCTACTGTGAAAAAATATATTTGTGAAAAATTTATTCCATTAAAAATTACTCCTTTGATAAAAGAACAAATTTTAAAAAATATTTTTCTTTTGAAATTCTAGTTTACATCTGAAAATCTAATGTTTTCCATTTTACTTCAAATTCTTTTCATATATTCATATTTAAATTAAATTTTCACATCTCCCAAACGTTTTTTTAAAAAGTAATCTCTCTCAGATATCATTGATGTAGAAAAAAAAAATTCTTCCTTCATTATTTATTTCTTTGTAATATACTATTTCCAATGAAATTTAATGGCTTCGTACAATTATGTGATGCATAGTACATTTATACGTTATTTAGAAAAGTGGTTATATGCCTTACAGTCTTTAGTTTCTAAACTGTTCATCGTAGACTTCTATTTCTGACTATAAAGATTTTCAAGCAAATTTCATGGTGATATTTGGTAACAAGTGCATTGACTGAAATTGAAAATTTTCTCTCGTGGGCTGTAAAAATGTTTGTTATCATATTTATTTGTTTGTTAAAGATGCAAAACATACGAATGTTAAAGAAAGCGATGACATAGAAAGAGATGCATTCAACAAAAATTGGCTATTTATGTGAAACATTGGGAAAATAAGTAAAAACACCCAACGGAATTAGAATTCAGAGGTATCCACTTTATTTTAAGCATACATATACAGTTATAATTTTGAGTGCAGTTCTTGTTTATCTTTCCTGTTACTTGGAACATTATATTCTACTTATGTAATATACAGGGTGTACCGTAAAAGTTGCGACAAACTTCTAGGGGAGATAGGGCACATCATAAGGGTTAAGAATTGCGTGGGAATTACATAAGCCAGAGGATGTGAAAAATGAGCAACGTATCCGCCGGGACTCGAACCACAGGCCTCTCAAACACGTGCCGAGAGTGCTGACTACTACACTACGAAGGCATGGCAAGAAGGCGGGAGAAATACCTTATAAGAAAAAGAAGCAAGAGTGATTAATTTGAAACATTTATTCGACATGACTACAAATAGTGTGCTACATCTGTTGTAACATTCAAGCTGTCGTACATCGTCCAACATCGTATTCATGTCCAATAAATGTTTCAAATTAATTTCCCATCTTCTTCTTCTGTTACCTCTTACCCCTGACATTTCCGAGCATGGATTCCTATGCAGTTCTTAATCTTTGTGATATGCCCTACCTCCCCTAGAAGTTTGTCGCAACGTTTACGGTCACCCTGTATATAAAACTACCTCATAATTCTGCTTCAGGTTGCTATTATTTTCAGCCCCTGGCAGTGATTCAGCATTAACGGGCTGAAAATTATATAAATTACGAGATAATGATCTTTTGTTTTACTTGAAATATTAGATGCTTTGGAATCGTTTATAATTAAATAAGTTTTCGATTTGTTTCAACTAAGGCCAGAGAAAAGTAAGCATGAGAATCTGCCTGAAGGAGGGATTTTCTAAGGATGTAATGAACTATTGTTGCATCCCCTGGTAGTATAAATAGTTAACATGTCGAGCTAGCATTTGGATGTTCGGTTTTTCAAATACACGAGGATATATTTGATTTTTCATGTTTCTATTTTCGAAAAATCCGATAGATTTTATGAACATACATGGCTTCTAATCATGTTACACTTGAGGCTGGTTTTCGTTTTTTTTAATTATGCCAAAGCACGCTTTTCCTAAGGGGAAGGATACCTTCGTGAAGAATCCAAGTATTCTGGCTTGTATCAAGTTACACATAAGGAAAGACACAAAACGCCCATGCAGATACTTGGAATCGAACTCCCGCTCGGCCGGCTGTGGGCACATTGAACTTGAGGAAAATTATGAAAGCAGCTATGTTCGAGTTTCATTGGGCTCCAGGATTTGACCCTTTGTCGAACTACCAGTGTTCAGTGCGCTATCCATTCAAATACTAGTAGAAAAGTAAATCTTCGACTACAATTATTTCCCAAACTTTTTAGTCACTATCAAGTGCTGCTATTTTTTCCAGCTTAGTTTCTATTTCGGCAAAGCTATTAATAAAGAAAACATTTTTATTGTAATTGTTTTAATAAAGATATTTCTGTACTATAATTATTACAGATATTATTATTATTGTTTCATAATATTACTAGTATATCCCAGAACATTTTTTAAACTCTTTTCAACAATTACGTTAGGGTTATTTCGAATGATTTGTTTTAATTCTTCCACAGAATGGATTTAATTTTAAATCTTATTTTCTGTTTCTTTGATACTAACCAATTAATCTTATTGTCTCCTTACAAATAGTAGAACAACTCAAAAAAGGAAAATGGATGTCTTACTTTTTCCCTTTATATTCCAGTTTAAAGAGAAAATAAAATTAAAGTTGATTTTCATTTAATCTATCTAGCTAGGATTGTAGCTTTCCAGAAGTAATCCTAAATGAAACCAGCTGCGGAGCTCTGAGAGAGATCAAATATAGAAAAACTTAATAAGTACTCAAACTACATTGTTTTGGTCAATGGCGAAATTTTAATATAATGATAAATGATTTAATTGACAACTTGAACAATATCGCAGTTAATAAAAGATATTTCTCGTGTTATATATTCTCTATCTGTTGCAGAATCGTGTGAGTTTAAATCCTCCGGAATCTCAGTCTGTCTTTTCTCCTGTTATTCGTAAATTCTTGAAAAATTTTCGAAGATAAATATTGAGTTTTCAAAAGCTTTTAGTGTTCGTTAATGTGATATAACTTATTATTCATGCGTTCATGCATTTAATTCTATTAATATTTTATCCTGCTTCTGTTATTCTAATAAAACTCCTGAGGAATGAATTTTATTTATCTCACATACAGATTAAATCCCCTTCCCCCAGCTAAGGAGCAGCAGAAAATAACTTTCTTAAAGAAATGTATTATTCCTTTTACACGATATCTTCCCTTTCATTCCTAAGTCTTAGATAGCAGTTTTTTTCACTTTTAATTGATTGTACATACTTATATGCAAAGTTCTGTAACTAATATAACTTAACGGAATGAAATATCTGAGATTCGTTAAAAGTATTTCTAAAGATCCATGCATATTCATAAACTTTATTTTTTTCCTTTGGTATTAATTTTGAAAGCCTTCATTGATTTAAATCTTTTTCACTTTTTAAGCTCCGAATAAAATTTTGTTCAATTTATTGGTGAATTTCAAAGAATTCTCAAAGAGGTCCTAGTCCTTGAAAGCATAAAAGAAATCACTGGAAATTTCATATATGATTAGAATGAATACTTTTAGTCATAAAATTGAGAATTCCATGAAAGGTATATTGAGAAGTTTCTGCGATCTAATGCTGATTTTTGTTAGGATTTATGCTAAAAATATAATAAATTAATTAAAGAGAGAAAAATAGCGTTACGGTTACAGAAACTAAAAGCATATCTCTGTAGAAAATAAGAAGCCTAAATAACGGTATCTTTGTTTAACATATATTTTTTAAAAGTTTAATCCTGCTATATCGAAAGCTTTTAAATCTAATTTTAAAAAAAGAATGAAATTAAAAATTGAAAATTAAAGTTGTCATTTTAAAGCATTTTCGAAAACAGTTATTTTAAAACCATTTTTATTTAAATCAATGGCCTCTAGTCTAGCATGATATTTATTGTAGATTGCTTTTACAATGATTTCTCTTATTCCAAATTCCCGCAACACTCACGTTTTCGGGATTGCATATCTGCTTAAAGTAAGGATATAAAGAAATTATCTGCAGAAACTGATGACAAAGGAAGATCTAGCTCACTATTCCTCGATGCACCTCACTTAAAATTCAGATTTTACCGGACGAAGAAATCATGTTTGTCTGATTAGTGAGCGCCGACTGATACATCAGGTGTCCATCATAAAAGATATTCAATCAACGATTTTTTTCAAAAGATGAAGATATCGACAGTATATGAAATGTATTTCAATAACCTGAAAATACTTTATTTATCAATAATTTGCTTCACATAGATCATGTATTATTTGATGATAAGTTACATACGTTTATTTTAGTTTAAAACTTTACTATCTTTTCTTATTTTCCACTTCCGGCCAGAATTAAACGCGTTAAGTTGTTTATGCAAATTGTACATGCTAACGCCCAAGTATTTAAGTTGTGGCTTTTTGCGAAGAGGGAAAGAGAGAGAAAGTGAGCCGCCTTGCCCCTGCATTCTGTACGAGTTTTCAATCAGTTGCTGCTTGCCTTTAAGACCACAGGTTTAATCCCCTTGATATTAAAAAGTAGTGTAATTTCGGCAGTTTGCGTACTACATACGTAATCTTTTAAAAGGCCAGTCTTAGTGTTAGGCATATGTAAACTAATCCAAAGTTAACTCTTATTTAGAATTTTAGTTAGCAGTTTTATATTTTTACGTTCAGACCCCAAGTGGTTGGTCTCTGTATCCCGAAGTGCGAGAGCACCTGTGATCTTATAGAGAATAAAGGGCAAAGTCAACCCTTCCTGCTGGTGTTGTCTATTCCGCACATTTGAACATAGCTTGAGTAAGCTTTCTGTTCCTATTCAGGATACATCATGTTTCCAAGGCAAATAAAAAGACATACAAGTCCTGATAAAGTGATTCATTGAATATAGAAGAAACCTAATCTTCTTTAGTGATAGATTAAGGCTATCTCGTGTTTTCAGGGAAAGAACATTTAGGCGCCTATGCACATTATCTGCATTATATATATGATTTATTTACTAAAGAAATGTTGATTATGTTATCTCCTAAAATAAATTTAGTAGAACGTATCAAAATGAGGTAACCCACAAGTAGGAAATTTAGTACCGAAAATTGTTTTCTAAAAGGAACTTGAATGTATATCATTCAGAATTAAGGGAACTTGAATTTAAATAATGAAAAAGATTTTGATAGGTATTTGAATCATGAATAAAAAAATTAGAACTTTCAAAGTCTTTAGCAATTTTAGTAACATTCAGATGCTTATTGTGGTTTTAGTAATTTTCTAATATCAAGCATTTTAAGAAATTTTTGTGATTATTGTATATTTTAAAATGAAAACAATGCTTAAACTTTTAATCAAAAGGTGAATGTGAGACAAAAGTAACTGGAAAATGAAAGCTTATTTTAAAGAGTTGAGTAAAATGATTCATGAAATCGTCCCTTGCTTCATATATTACCTGTTTTACCTTTAAAATCTATTTGTTTCCTGCTTAATGAAATTTCGATCTAAAACATTTTCCGAAGAACTTTTTGTTTTCATAAATACCAAAAATTATACTTTTATACTAGCTCTGTTTTCTGATATTTAAAACTTCCTTTTCATCCCTATTGTATTTTCCTTCGAATTTCTCTTTTGGTAGATTTTATGTGTTTTTGTTATTTTTAATGCACATTTAAAACAAAAGAAGTATTTTTGCAGTTTCTCAACGCATAACTAGAAAGCTTAACCTTTCATTAGTAAAATTGCGATCCGAAAATTATAGAAAGCGTGGATTTTGAATAAAATAATGACAAAGTATTATTCCCATTTTTTAAATTAGATATGTTAACTTACTAATTTTTGTTGCTTGAATACCATAAGAAATAACGATTCAGTTGTTAACAGATTCTGTCTATTTCAACATAACTTTTGATTAATTGAAATCACATCGCGGGGACATATTGCTTTTTACCACTATAAAATTCCCTAAACTCCCTCTCACTGACCTACCTCCTCACTTCTCTATTCCTAATCATCTTAGTTTCATTCCCATTTCTGTAGTAAGTTACAATACCACTGGTGATGATAATTTTTAATTTATAAATGTACGCTAAATTTAAATGAAACTGTAACATATATTTGCTGGTATAGTTTAAGCAATATTTGTTTCATGTTAAATTCAACAGCATTTTTTTTGCAATTAAAAAATCGAAAATATTGAACTATATATCTTTAATTTGTTTTGGATGGGATAAGGTGGCCTAAAGTTGATCTAATCATAAAGCTAGACCTGGACCTGAATTTTTTAAAATTAAGCACTTCGTTAAATGAACTTAAGTAATTAGATGAAAGAAAGTAGCTTATGTTACAAAATTAATTTATAAGAACATTTTACTTGTGTTTTGTCTACTTATTGCGAAGTAATTATTAAATATACTGAGAGTTGCATTGGATATATTCACTTTTCAAGCTCGTATTAGAAAGATGGTATGAATCATGCAGAACTTAGGAAAAGTTTGTGAAGTAGTTTATGTTAATTAACCAGTAATTGTCCTTTATACCTTTATTGTTACTTCTTCTTTTCGGTAGTTCTCACTAGAATGCAAATTATTTGTTAGAGTAATTATGTTTGAATGTTTTAGTGTTAAAGCTTCTGGATGCCCCTCCTACAGTTTACGTCCTATCGCCCAGGTCTGACTGTGAATATTCCGGCTTTAGTAATTTTGTTAGACAACGTTAGAACGTGCCATTAAAATATTTAGCCAGCATACATTACCATGAATTTAAAGCTTTTATTATTTTAAAAACCTGCAAGTGGCAACGTTTTGACTATAAGCACGGGTGCTTTCTGTTTAATTTCAACAGTTAAATAAAATAGTTGTTTACAACTTTCTTAAACTTTCATTATATTTGAAACGGAGCGAAAATTAGCTTATCAGTCCTAAAATTTAATTTCAACAAGCAATGAAGCTCTAATCATAATTAGCTTCTGCATATGTATAAAGAGAGAAAGACAATGGAAAAGCGTTTAGGCTTGCAAGATAAGTTGATTCCCAGAACTGGGACATTCCTTTTAAGTTCTAGGACTATATTAATGCGTTAAAGTATTTGTCTTCCATTCTAAAATTTGTATATTCCTGATCTAAAATAATCTCTGAAAACGTATTGACTTAATATTGCAACTTAAACGATTTCTTTCCTTTCCGTCATTATTTTGGATAGAGAATGTAATTATTTAAACATGAAAATAAATGCATATAAATACAGAGAAAATTAGATACACAAACTTTTATGTGTGTATATGTGCCGCGAAAGTCAAAGCACTATTTGAATTTTGTGGCACATATGTTGATACGTGGCTTCAAAAAGGTGTGGTCTGTTATTTATTTCAAATTCTTTTCATAAATTCAAAATCATTTTAGTTTTCCTCGTTGCAAATTTTTAGTAAACGAATATTTTTATTTCTTGCATTTCTTTATGAACCATCCATCGAGATTTGCTTAGAATGAATGCATAATTACTCATCTAGTGTTTTGTTTTTGGCATGAATAGTCCATGCGTGCTCTGCCATATGCTTTCATTCTCAAGAAATATTTTAATGGAATTTTTATATTTTTATTTTGTGCTAGAATTTGTATTACATATTAATAATTAATTAAGAAGAAAGAGTTAATTACTGCTTCTTTTTTTTTTTTTTTTTTTTTTTTTTTGCTTTTTCTTGAAAAGCAATTTTGACAATTTTCTTTGCTTCATTTCTCATCAACAGAATATTACTAAAAATTTAATTAATTCTTCCACATTAATTTTATATTAATTGAAAATGGTCATAAATTTTGTCAACTTGTTAGACGTAGTTCCTGATTCTAATAGTTTTACTCTTCATTTTCTTTTTACGGAAAAATGTAATACTTTCATTTCATAGATGCATACCATATGCGAGCAAATCATAAAAGTTTATCAGTTGAAGTAAGGATAAAGCTGATATCAATATTTGAATACGATAAACTAATCACAATCTTCTTTAAGACGTCTGCAGTCCATATCTATTCTAAGAAATTTCTCTTTAAGCAAGAATTTTGTCTTTTCCTATACCAAGAATATACTAAACAATAAAGCAGAAAAAGTTTTGAAAAATTATCTAGATGTTTCATAACAAATTTCAGCAAGTTTATTTTCAGTTCAAAAGAAATTCTTTATTATATTCTTTAATAATTTATTAATAATTACTATGACGCTTAATATAAAGTTTCTCTTTTAGTTTTCCTACTTCAAATTGCTTTATATTGAAATTACCATTTTCCGATCTCGCTGCATCGTTTCTTAGCTATGTTTTCTTAACGACATTTAAAAGAATTATTTACAGTAATCTGAAAGTTAAATCATAAAATAATTGAGAATATTTCGCTATATCAAAAAACATTTCTTTAATTTTTTTGAAACTTTCAAAGAAATTTGCTACGTTTGCCTGAATTTCTTACGTTGCATTGATATTTTTGAAATGAGTTGAAAATTATCTTCTTATTTTGACTAATGATCTCTAGTTTTAAAACTTGCTCATTTGAGATTCCATACAATACAGCTTGAAACAGAAACATCTTCGCTGGAAAACGCCAAGTTTGCATTTATCTTTCTTCAAACTTTCCACTTGTAAATTAGTATTCATTATTTTGTATGCGTGAAAATGGATCCAGAAGAAGAATAACTCACTGAGACCTTTATCTAAAGTGTTATGTAAATCTTTTTAATAGCTAATTCAACGAAGACGGTAAGAAATTGTATTGGTATTTGAATTGTAATCTTTTAAATAGGCAAAATACAAAGTCTGTCAATAGCTTGCATTACTGCATTCAGACTCCACTTGAAATCAGTTGACTGAGGCGAAGAAGTAACAGGGAAAAGTTGAAGAGCTGAAGCTCGCTATAGATCAGTGGAAGAGGGAAATTTGGAAATCTGCAAATATTGGCGCAGCTGAAATGCAAATAATTAGAATATCCTGAAGATAATATGTCGGCGATGTAATCAGGAAACTTCCTGGAAAATCGCATGGCTATCATATAGTATGCAATTTACAGTTTTTAATTAGTTATTAACTTTTAGATGTCAGCACTAAAAATGGGTTGCTGTTTTAACATTTGCGTTCGAATCATTTTATGGTACATTCGAATTTAAAGGTGGCGTTTTAGAGGCGCCTCTAAGAAATAAGTAACTACCTAAAAGCAGTTGATCGCATATTACATGATTACCAATCGCACTTCAATTTCTAATCTTCTCACAGCTCTACATGTTCATATTTCTTGAAACTCAGCCGAGGACTGTACTGCTATCCTTATCCTGAAATAGTTGGGAAACTATTATTTAGCTCCTTGCAAAGAAAATTTCAACTTACAGCATTTGAAAGTAATTAAACATCAATAAAATAAACAAATGCAAATGTTTATAAATTAAGTACTATTAAAACGGCAAGTTTGTAAGGTTGGAAATAATTCATATTGAATAATGAAGTAGTTAAGTGTTATGTTTATTGAGCAACCGAATGATATAAAACAATTTTTCTTAAATTTATTTCCTTCCATTAATACACATGAAAATCAATAATTATTTTTAGCTAACAAACATGAGTTATCAACCATAATATTCATTAAATTTAAGTAAGTATCAGATAAAAGATGATGAAAATAACCACAAAAGAATGACAAAACATGACAATCGTGTTTTTGGACATAAGGTCATCAACGGGCTCTTTTTGAATTTTAGTGAATACTTCAGTCACCATGTAATCTTATAATTTTCATGACTTACCCCCAAAAACGATGATGCACACAATACTATGTTCTTGATCAGAAATATGGCGTTTCAGCAAGACATAGCCAAATTCATTGTTCCGTTGAAATAGGTTACAGCCGAAAACATCGCTGAGGACATCGTCGTGGTACAAAACATCATGGGAGAAAATAAAGCAAAGATAAAATATCGCAGATCTAAAATATCCTGGTGAAAAATATCGTCGATAAAATATTCAAAAACATCGCAGTTTAAAAATACCGTCGAGGAAAATATCGCGCTAAAAAATAAAGTACCTACAAATCATCGCACGACGATTACATCGCACACAGACGTTTCTCAATCGCATACTGACATATTATATAACTGACTTTTATCATAACTAATAAATCAACATACAAAAAATTTATTTCACGGTATACATGAAAACATTAACGAAAGTTTAAGAGTAAACGGAAACAAAACAAAATATAATTTTCACTAAAACAATGCCAGATTAACGAATATGAAAGAAAATAATTTGATAATTAACTAATAAATTTTTATAGAAGTAACCTTATAAAGTTTATCTATCTTTTCCTAAGCATTTTTAGACTGTGTTTTTCATAAAAATTACCAATGAAACTTTACAAAAAAAGCTAATTAATTATTGACCTTTGTTAATTAAAGATGCAAATTAAAATTCTATTAAGTTCTATGCGTTGAGTTGATTTTCTACTCATTTTCAACTTTTAAATGTTTAAGTTTCCTTCTTAATTTTTCAGCAAAAAATTTATTAGTTCATTCAAAAATATGAAATATGGAAGTAAAAGAATCTTTCTTTCATTCTTGCGCTTCTAAATCGTTATGCGAACATGCATTTTTAACTTTTAAAACCTGAAAACCCATGTGTGCGATATTATTGTCATACGATGGTTTGTAAATGCTTTGATATTTATCACGATATTTTCGACGACGATGTTTTTAAACTGCAAAGTTTTTGAACGGCTTTATTTTCGACCACGATATTTTGTACCACGATGTTTTAGAATTACGATGTTTTCTCTTTGCTTCATTTTCTCCCAGGATGTTTTGTGTCACGACGTTTTCGACTTGCGTTGTTATCTCCGCGATGTTTTTGCCTCGATATTTTTGGCGGACACCGTTGAAATAATATAGGAGCAATAGCACTATCCAGTATGAGGCGGCTAATGAAGATACAGACTGAAGAAATTTTTATCAGAAGATAAAAATGAAGTATTCTGTGTGATATGTGTTGTTCCTTATTCCTTCGAGAATATACTCGAAATTTAAACGTGAATTTCCATAGCTAAGTCAGGGAGTTCATTTCAGCCTTCATCTTACTGAGATTTTTATCAGATGCTATTTCTGCAGTAGGACAAGCATTACGAAAGAACGAAGGGATAATAGCTTAATAGAGGTGTTAACAGAAAAATAATCAACATAATATTCATAAACTTTCAGGAGTTTAATACAGACAATCTTCTTCAGCTGCAGAAGGGATTATGTCTTATGTCTTAACTTCGAGTAAGAGGCAATCGGCCTATTGCGGCCTTTACCAATATATTATTCTTGACTTTTTTAAATCTTGAGAATCAAGGGAGTTGAGTCCACTAGAATGGAAAGTACGTGTACTTGTACAAATACTGTGCTAGAACTCAGAGATTTTTAATGGAGGCTCCAGTTCCGCCATCTGTTGAGATAAGTAACCTTAGATGATACGAGAGTGCTCATGAGGCTCCATCTATTACTGCAAGTCCGTTAGAAAACTGAGAGAAAAGTAGAAGATGAAGAGGCTGATTATTTACAATGGTTGAAAGGCCAAGAAAAGGAAGTACGAAAAGATATTAAGGAAGAAATGTCCTGTTTGAAAAAGTCCAGGAATGATCCAAACCTGGATAAGAGTGAGAAGTTTTTAAAGATTTTATTTTAGATAAGAAGTGTAAAGGAAAATATAAAAATTATGAGATTCCTACTTATGAAGAAACAGGTATTACAGTGCTGAATGGTGATAAAAAAGATCTGCAGAAACAGAAATTGTTTGAACCTAAGTGCAACTTCCGATTTGAACGGTCGAATTCAACATTCATTAAACAATATCCATGGACATTGGAGATTCTCTCAGACGTGTTGATAATAAAAGAAAGAAGAAATATCAGAAAATAGAAGAACTAAAACATTTGGAAGCTTTCAAGCGAAAGGAACTTGAAGAAAGCTTTTAAAAGTTGAAAGAAGCGCCTGGATTAGATGAATTGAACCTTGATGAAAATGATATTGAAAGTGATTTTGATCCTCAAAACATAACCAGAAAACGAAAGAGCTTTTTAATGATGATTATTAAGCTCTTCAAGAAGAAGAATGTGCAATATTTCCATATGAAGAGGAACTCCATAATGAAGATTGGGATCATTTGATGGGACCAAGTAAAAGTGATGAGCACAGTGAAGAACAGCTTGAAGAAAGTGTTTCTGAAACCTCATTTGTTGAGTTTACAAATTTTTAAAAGCTATTCTAAATCAGAATGTGAGAAAGAAATGATTGAGTTAACTTATACAAGAAGGATAAAGGTTAGAAAGAAATCCTTATTTCCTTAAGTAATTTTTAAACCGAAACCAGTTTTTGATGCAGATGGCAAAACGTTTGATGAATATTTGGATGCCAGGTAATTAAATCTTATGCTCTAAATACGTATGTTTGTATTAATATACGATTAATGTTTTTTCTAGATATTCCTCCTTTAGTCGATTTCAAGAAAAGAACTTTTTTTGACCGTTTGAGCACCCACTTGAATGGGGAGGTGAGAGGCATTGGCACTGTCTATGAAAGACGAGGACGCCAACGCCAGGAAAATGAAAAAAAAATTATTTCGATTATTGTATTTTAATTCAAAATGGATCACACTCTAAACAGTTGAAATATTAAACAAAAGTCTTTAGAAAAATTTTGTAAGTTACATGAACGATATAGTAGTTGTACCGGATTTCTCTGAATAAAATTTTAAAAAGTAATAGTTTATTTCATGTTTGACGTTGAATAATAAAAGAAAAGTACCCACAATCATCGCTCACGACAAATGGAAATTGGCTTGTATACATGTCACCGTGAAACAACGAATTCTAGAGACCGTCGACATTTTCCGATGAATGTCAGTATTCACATAGTCGCTTGGTGTATGTCCGAAATATTTGCTAAATATCCTTATTTCTCACTTAACCGGCAAATGTCAATATTCATCATGCACGTAATTGTATGAAATATTTTTGTTATGTTTTTAAATTATACATTATTACTAAAACATATCATTATATTCGTCGAAATAGGAGAAAGCTTAATATGACTACATATGAAAAACTGTTGAAATTAAGACAAACAGTACATTCTAAATTAGAAAAGAAAATACACCTTTAATAAACTTACATAATTATGTGATTGTCGTTATACAATCTTACTTATTGTAACAACTCTAACTGTTATTATGCTTTGAATTGCACAAGAGTCCCTTCCATTTACAGCGTCTTTGTCTTCTAGACTTATTGTTTCGATCTCCACCAGAGCATATGTGTGCTTTTCGATGCTGGTCCGGATATGCAAGAATATAGTCAAATGTTCAGTCTTTCACTATTTGGTATGGATGGACATTTCGTCAGAGAATATCCACATTCTTTAACTTCTGTCTTTCATAAATATTACACATGTAGAAAACAGTGGAAAGCCAACGCGTTCAAGAGATTTCGAACCTCATCTTGAACTACCAGTGTTCAACAATTTACCGCTCGGCCACTTGTGAGCTCCGTCAAGAGCGAAGAGGTGGTTAAAAGCCGAGGGAAAAGAGGTTCCTCTCATTGTTATTACCTTAGCACGTCGTTTGCACTCCTGTAGCCGAATGAAAATGTTCTACATTTGAACTTTTGAAACTAGTCCTGGAAATATATAAATATTACGATGATTCTAGTTGCCATAGCACTTCTAATAATCGTTAATTCGAATGCTATTTTAACACCCAAAATAAGTAGAATTAAACATTTTGATTGTGAAGTTACCTTTACTGAATGTAAACCAAAGAATATATTCGAAAGTTTCTTTTTCTGCTGTATGAGGGGCAAAGGTAAAGAAGGCTGCTGTTGTTTCATAAGTTGACATTAATGCTTTTATCTAAAACAGTAGTTTAATAAGTATTTAATACAATCTTTTTTATGCATACAACTTGAGTGTACGACAGCAGAATGCAATGATCATTCCAACTCTCTCAACACTCACTATAATCATTGTATTAGAATTCCATACTCCAATGAAATATGAGCCCTTTTCAACCCACTATGCCAATTAGACATAGGCATAACAGACATCTCTTCGTGTTCAAAAAAATATTCTCATCACTTACCTCGCTAATCTAGAAGACAATTGCAAATATAGATTAGACTAACGACCAACTATTTTTTATTTTGGGGGGGATTGGGAAGAATCCTGTTTTTTGTTTCCTTTCACTCTCTTCTTCTCCTTCATTTGTTGAGTATCAAGGAATCGATCTCCATTAATGCCAGCTGGAACTAGTCGAGGGTTGAGGAGGGACAACGATTTTGGAGCGAAAGTGTTTCCCTGTTAATTGCCCACCCTGAGTGTCCAGTACTGGTAATTAATTTCAGGGGGCGCATCATGGGATCCAATCGGAATCCAATCGTACAGTCATCCAATCGGATTTTCCTTCCAGGAATCTTTTATCTCTAGTTCTCAGAAGAACTTGCTGTATACTTCAAATTTTATGTAGAACGTTTTAGAGAGCTCTTAGTTCGGAGAAGAGTGATTATTTTCATATTGATTTGTACATTCGTTCCGGGATATTTTCAGTCCTGTTTTGATTTTATTCTTTGCTTATAATATATTCCATACAGAAGTGAATGTAAAGTTTATTCCACAGCCTTTTATGATTATTTAATAATTCTAAAGGTTTTCATACATTATCTGATAGACATGATAATTCACACTAAAAATGAACGAAATTTTATTTCGTTTCTTCGTACTGCTAATGATATGGAGTGTGAGAAAATATTTAAATCGGATTATTAAACGAAGCTCCATTAAAAAGTTTCATTCTTATTACATTTCTGGGTTTTCGGACGTCATATAAATTATACGTTAATATATCATCAATATAGTTGAAGATATATCATTAAATACTTAAAATGGCTTTAAAATGAAACATTATACAGTTTCAAATCAAATTGATGAAAAAAAAAAAAACTCTTTATGCAACAAGAGATAAATTACACACTTTAAATACTTATGGTTTACGTTTATAATATAATGTGATTAATAACGCAAATATTGGTTTTGATTCCAAATCGTCCACGCCCAAAAATTTAAACAAGTAAAATAAATGAAATGGAATTTTGACATGCATTTAAAGAATATTTTTCAGCAATTGAATTTAATTTATTAAAAACTGTAATATGCCATTTTAAAGTAATATTTTGGAGAAATTAATTAACCCGGAATAATGAATTAAATTGGAAATATCTGCTATGCTAAGAAGTCATTGACCCTAATTTTCACTTCATTTATAGGAGCGTTCATATGAAAAACAAAAAATTTTATAATTTGAAAACATAATATTACATTATACACAATATTCCTGCATATCATTTAAACTTATTGAATTAACAGTTAACGAATTTTAAGTTAAAACTGCTTCGTCGATAGCGCATAAACCAGGATAGAATAAATGCACTCTTTAAAGTTCAGTATAAGTATTTACCATAGCGACATTCTGCGCTTGGTTTACTTAAAACCGTTACATCTCATTCATTTTACAACTCAGAGTGAACAAAAATTATATAATCTGACGAATTACCACATGTTCTATTCAAATACTATAAGTAATCTAAAAGGATGCATTAAAATAAATTAAATAAATAAAAAAGAAACAGTTTCTCGCAGACTATTCAGCGCCGCTTACTTAATGCGCATGCGCTGCTAATTAAATCAGTTCTCATTTGGCAGTAAGGCAAAAATACATAAAAATTCAAAATATTTTCATCAAAATTTCAAAGATATAGAAAAACATAAAACACCAGGTACAGCTAAAACAATTTTTACAACTGAAATTACAGTTTCTACGCAAAAACAAGCTAAAAATTTAAATGATAATTCCAGAACGAATTAAGTATAATTTAATTAGCAATAACAAAAGAAGATGTTACGTTATTTTTGCGAAGCTTAGTTTCTCTAGATTGGCAACAAATCCACTATTCTGCTAAATTTCAAATGTCAACAAACATGGCTGCCATGGTAATAAAAAATTATTCTTACCCGCACTTAAAAAACGTTTAAATTGTTGATAATTCCACAGTTACTGTACGCAGGTTAACTAAAGGTATAAAAATCTTAACCAGATGAACATAATTCAATCATTTTTAAAGCAAAAAATGCACAATTTACAAACATATAAGAATAAAGAAACTGAGCCGAGTAATAAACTGAGCCTTGGATATGTATATCCAAGCTGTTATAATGTACTGCCGGTAAGTAAATATGCCGTCATATTTCTGTATAATGTTACAATGTACAGTCCTCT
Source organism: Stegodyphus dumicola (assembly GCF_044657685.1). Taxonomy (NCBI): domain Eukaryota; kingdom Metazoa; phylum Arthropoda; class Arachnida; order Araneae; family Eresidae; genus Stegodyphus; species Stegodyphus dumicola. The sequence continues at coordinate 108,975,394 of NC_140777.1, forward strand.
AAGTAACTGCATAATGTACTGTCGGCTAAATAAATATCCTGTCGGCTAAATTTTCTCTCAGCTAACTAGTGTTAATTAACTATCTCATCGGCTAAGTGTCACAGACCCCATCTCGCTATGTTTGCAGTTACAAAATTAGAGTCTACGAAGAAAATTTTAAAGGTCATCCTCATTCATCATCTTAATAATGTTCTTTGTTGCTAAGAAGGTGTAGTGGTTATGGGAGCCTACTGCGGTACCGAAGGGACTTGGTTCAATTCTCGGAGAAGGCATGGATGTTTGTAAATGTATAGTGATTTAGCGGCGTGGGTACACTCTAAATATATGGCGAGGCGAAAGTCCTCTCGTGTGCTTTGGTGGTAGCGCAGAAGCGTGGGAGATCTTCGGACAACCCCCGGAGTGCTCTCTCTCAAAATTGGGGTGGACGTAGAAGTACGACCTGTTTGAGCCTCGGCAATAGTTCTTCTATGAAATACATGGACAAAAGTCAGCAATGGCAGCAACAACATAATGCTCTTTGATTCATCTTAATCTGGCAAATTTCCTTTCGTCAGATACGGTTGTATTGCGAAGAATTAAAGAACATTTGTTGTGTGCTCCTGCAGTGTAGTGGTAAAGATATTAGTAGAGTACAGGGCTACCAATACAGGTGACATAGAACCGAGGACAAGGACTGCAGTACTTTACTGTGATAACTAGTTAGGTATGGTCCATGTTTGGCGTTCGATAAATTGCCCTAGTCATATGAGCTACAGAACATTGTTATCAATTCAGAAGTCAAACAACAAAAATCACATAACAATGTTATCAATGTTAAGGCGGACGCATGCCGTACTCAGTTTACTAATGTAGTTCAAACTTCATACGTGCTAGTGTGAAGAAGGGGACTAGCGTTAGATGCACAGACTATACTGCACAAGGATCTTGACCATTTCTAGAGAAAATATCTGTAATTCTGATCATCCAGGCTTTTAGAATCTTTTTTTTTACTGTGTAACATACATCTACTTGCTGCTACTCCTACTACACTTGCTGCCTTTTATCTGGGAGACTTAGGTAATCTCCTTATGTGAACGGATATGTATTTAATGTCCTGGAGCTTCCGAGTTCCGGCACATTAGCCGTGATGTGTCTAGCTACTGAAACGCCAGCTTCTAACATCTCTGCACTGGCACCAAAACTAAACGTAAATGATGATAATTCTTCAACTTAGATTTATAGACTAGGATTCGTTACTTACTATGTATGCAGTAGAAAGAATACAAAAAATTAAAAGATATTTCTTTCATATATTATAATGGTGTATTAGTCAGTACATAACTCAGCTTAACCTAAGACCATAATTTTTTGCCTGTAAGAGCACAATTTTAACGCTCCTAGAAGTTCTGCTTCTGATCTCCTAATGTCTCCATGACTGTTAATTTTTATTTCTATTTTTTATACAGAACGCTGGATTATTTGCTGCTCTGTAACCATCATTAGGAATGACTTATCGAAACAAATAGGCTGGAAGGTGTTGCAGATTGAGTAGAGAGAATCTAAATATATTAAAAGTGGACAAAATTTCTTTTTATTTTTCGTAAGAAATGATATTATTTTGATATTATTTTGTATAGCAAGTGTTTTAAGCACACCGTTCGTTATCTTGGCCTTTTTTCTAATCTAGTTTTAATTCTCAATAGTAAAAATCAAATATTAATTTATCACATTTCCTCATGCATGGTGTTTCAGTGTGAATGATAGCAGATATAGCAAGTAGTCGAATGATGAGTGGTTCTAATCTCGATGAGACCACAATTGATTTTTCATATCTTTTGCTCTACAAATGAGTCCTTGTAAATCGAGTTTGCTTAAATTTAATCTTGACTATTATATTATATAGAGCTTTAACCTTAGCAGATTAAGAAAAATAAGCAGATTAAGAAAAATAAGCAGATTAAGCAAAATAAGCAGATTAAGCAAAATAAGCAGTTTTACTTCTAATAGATTGGAAACTATGCATAGAAGACAAAATGATAATCGGCTAAATATATATGGAAATTATTATTATTTCTAAATAAGGTAAAAGCATGTTGAAGCTTAATAAGTAAAGAAAGCTTTTAATGGCATAAAGAGAATTAATAGTAATAATTATGATTATTTTTAATATTAATTATACAGAACACCACGAGATTAGCAGCTGTTCCGACTTTATAACTATTAACTGGTGTGCTCAATTTTATTGGTCTGCTAGATGAATATTAATTATACAAAAGTTGTTTATTATACAAAAGCCTTACACGCGCATTTCCTACCTTTCTTTGGATCTGACAGTTATTTGATGCGTGCGTTCTTGACGCTCCCCTTTACTTGTCGAAACAGAATGTTTCGTTGGGTGCGTGTAAATGTGACTGAGAAGAGTGCTTAGAGCGTTCAATAATGTTATGATTTGAACTGCTACTTGGCAGAGGATAAGTTGAGTTACCCAGTGCTGGGTATTGTCTCCAAATAGCTTAGGTGTTAAGAATATCCGTATGACAAATAAAATGTTATACCCAATTCCTAAACTCAGTTCAGGTTTACAAATTACACGGAATGCTTTTTAATTGTTTTTTCTATTTAAATCTGTAAAAGAAAAACTGTTATTAAAATTAAATTAATTTTTTATGATAAGTAGATTTTGGTTTTAAATATATAAACAATATTTTAGTTGAAACCTTTTGTAGCCGAAAAGAAACTTAGTAACATTTATATGCTGCCATGCACACACGAGCTGTCTAAATTAATATTTTCAATGATGGCTTGCTTAATATAGTTAGATTATGTTATAATAAACTAAAGAAAATAATTAGATTATGTTAGAACAAGATGCCTTCAAGAAGTTGTAGACAACCTGTCGTGCATTAGAAACAGGAATAGAAAAATAAACTATTCTCCTTCCACACTAGTACTAAAGCAGGCAATGAGGTTACTCCATCATCGTTGTGTTAGAGTGTGCGGAAGAGGAGGTGTTAAACATATTTCATCTTCAGACGCGAGCAGAAAGTACCTCGCTCTTGACATGTCGCGAGTTAATTAATATAGTCAGAGATAAAGCATCGTGGCGGCAACTTCAAAATGGTTTTCTGTAGAGCTTAGAACAATTAGAGCCAGAGCGTTGGCAGGGAAAGCCTGTCACTAGATTAGCTATCCTCTCTTTCCCTTCTAACCACTGCTACACAGCAGCAAAATCTCTCCAAAACTCTAATTTCTCATTTCTTGACAAATATATAGCCTTCCACGAGCGGTGTTGGCACCATGCATGAAAATTTCAGTAGTATATTTCGTTCATGAATATTTATTAGATTGCTTTTCTACTCTTTTCAGCGTGTCTCAGAGAAGCTTAATTTAAAGTAGGTCACAAATTTTGAAAATACACTGCTTCTGCTTGGCTTGCTGGTATGCATTTTTAAAGAGCGCTTATGATTTTTGTGGGGGTCTAAACGATGCTATTTGGCCATTCCTGCGCTTTATATGTGCTTAACTTTCAGAGTAGGCCTATGCGGGCGAAATTACTTTTCTCTTTGCGAAGATATGTGAATATTTTACATACTTTACAGCGGGCAACCGAAAGGATGACTCAGATGTGTCTTTATACGATATGAATCTTAAAGTGAATGCTTAATATTGTCAATATATTTCGGTATTGTTAATTTAGAATATATGTATGAAATTTACTGCTTACTTTCCTTATATTTTAATATTAAGGAACTTTCCAAATTTCACGATGGATTGGAAATCATGCACTGAATATACTTTTAGTGTGTTGTTCTAATATGACAAACGTGCTTGTCATAACACTGTTGAAGCCAGTCTTTAGGCTTTGTTGATTTTAACTGTCATGAATAAAAAACATGAATAAAAACTAACTTACTGAATGCAATAACACTGGAAAGCTATGCCTTACATTTATCTGCATACTAATTAATGATATTTTGAAAGTTCTCAATCGATATTCTACTAATGAAAAAACGATTATTTCCATTAAAAAAACATTAAAACTAGAAAAAAATCTTTCTCATCATAAAAAAAAATGCTAAGAAATCAATAACATCCAATAATTTTTAAATTGCTAATGTATCAATTAAATATACATTAAAATGATGATTTTCCATACTTGAAAAAGGTCAGAACGCAATCCTTTGCGTGGGAATGGAAATGAACCATATTTATGCCTTATTTAAGTACAAGAAGCTTCTTATATATGTCCTTAAGAGTTAATTAACATAATAAAAGTATTCCAGCATTGCTGAATGGAGTTGGCTTGCTTTCATAAATATATTATAATTGTAGTAACAGTAGGTGACGTGTATAACAACCTGGAAAAATATGCTGATGCATTTTTGCCATATATAACTTTGATGAAGTCTAGATATTTTTATTTTCTAATAAATACCGAATTAAATTGCAGATATTCCTTTTTTTGGCCTGCGGCCTATTGAAATAACAGAAACAACATATCTGTAAATTGTCATATTAAATTGTAAAAATATGTATATTATGCGTTAGATTTATTGAAAGACGTTAAGTAAATCTGAAGGAACAAAGGAAAAATTATCCAAAAGTTTGGTATATTTACATGTTCAAATTGTTAAAGCTTGTAGCCTATAGAACTTTATAGCAATATACAGTAATTGTAGTATCAACTCCAGTGCGTAAAATTGCTTTAAGTGTCTTTTAACTGTATTTAGTATCCCCACTTCTTTGTTTTAAATACTTTATAATAAAATTAACACAAAGATGCAAGTATTAAGGTATTTTAGCAACAAGAATCAAGTAAGTTGCGTAAATTTGAAGGATTATTGTTTCCATTGTTAACGATTACGCAATAACTGACACAGAACGACAAGTTTGTTATTTTTCGTAATGAAATAAATATCTTTTCTTATCAAACTGCTTGGAAAGACTATACTGTTAATGATATTTTCCAGTTAAATATAATGTTATTTATTGCTTTTTCTTTGTTTTTAATTGCCTTCGGATTAACCATGATTTGGACTTTGCGTCGAATGTCTTTTTCGTTATTTTTCCGGTTAATCGGCAGTTAACTATGCAATCTTTCCTTACACCATTATATGGTTTTGAAAACTTCCACACATGGAATTAATTAGTAGTATTTTCTTGTTATATACTGCGCGCATTTCATTAAATACTCTATGAAAATATTAAATATGGCAAATCATCATGGTTATTTGAATAAGATGGCTATCTACCTAAGCTGATAGATGCATTCATGGAGGATTTTTCGACAGAAATTGGCTCGTATTAACGTACACATGAGGAGAATCACGAAAAATATCCATGCGGCCAGCCCGTTCGCCTGGCTTTAAACTACCAGCATTAAGGGGTCTTGATTCCTCGTCTTGTAAACAGAAAAGCATTTTTAAAAAGCCAGCGCATTATATATAAAATAAAATCTTTCAAAATCTGGAAATTTTGTCTCTGGAATGTATGTACGTATGTTATATGTTTATTGCCTTGTTGTGATTTTTATCACTTTTTCGACAGTAACATCAGTCAGGCACATGAAATTCAAGAGAGAGAGAGAGACTGTGTCTGTCGTTAGCAAGAGCCTTGAGCAGCATACTTCATTTCTGAGATTACGGCCCTCTTTACCGTTCTTTTTTTTTAGTATCATCTCTCTCGATGGGTGACAGAACGACTTTGCTAATTTCCGCCCACAGTTTTGAAGGAGAGCACCCCCCGGGGGGGAGGACGGGTGTGAGGATCTCCAACCCTTCTTCTTTTACCATCACCCTCTCTACAGGATTTTCAACTCGCTGCATATTTGAAGTGTCCCATGCCGCACAGATACTATACATTTACAAACACCCATGCCTTCTCTGGGATTTGAATCCGGGATTTTCGGTATCGTAGTTAGCTTCCCTAACAACTCTATCGTCTGGGCGGCTAAAATTGCCTTACTTGAGGTCATCATTTTGGTGAAATCGTGGCTTCCGGAAACAATCCTTTCTATTCATAATCCGGGACTAAATCAGTTCGAATATCGAATAAAAAGGTGATATATGTCCGAATATTTCAGTTAATATTACTTTTGTCTGATGATTTTACTGACAGGAAACCTTCCTTTTAGAACTGAACTCATATTTTTCATACGCTAAGAAATTTAATTCCGTATTTGTCTCATCTATTTACTACAAATTTTTTTACATTCATGGTGCATATAGTGTTAAATATAAATTAAATTTGTAGATGAATGTTATAAATGTGGGAACAGTTATAGTCATTAATAAAGAAGCTTTCTTTATATATATCTTTAGTTAAATTCCTAATCTTCTACATAATTTTATTTTAATTATTATAAAAAGAAATATAAATATAGTAGTGTAGTTTGTCAGATCCTATAAATAATTAATAATAATGGAGGTGACGAGCTGCGTTTAGTAATTTAAATAGCTTACATTTGTTAATCAGTAACATGCATATGAAATTAAAAAAAATTAAATATCTTACGCTTTGCCAAATGGCAAAGGACTGATACGCCTAAGATCAAATTTTTAATTTTTGGTAGTGGCAATACGTTTATTTTAAACAGCTGTATTTGGTGATTAAATCCGAAGGACAAATATCTTACGCTTTGTCGAGCGGCAAAATATATCTTTTAAATTATTGAGTTTGTCGATTAAATTTACTAAGACAAATAACTTAAGCCTTGTTGATTGTAAACACATTTCTTTTAAACAATAGATTTGCTATCAAAATGTCATTAACTGTAAACAAAATGCGAAACAAAAAAATAATAACGATAAAAAATTTCATATTTCAAGATTCGGTCTTCTAGGTGTACAGGCTGTGATGGAGGGCTCTCTATGTGTGTTCGAAATTTGGAAGCTCCAAAGGTGCCGCTATTTTTCCTTAGGAACATACAAACATATGTTCCTTGCACTAAGTCATATATGCGTACATACAGAGTTTTCATTATTTAATACTAGAGATTTAAAGGGAAATACTTTAACCCTGAAACACACAGGTGGGGTCTGTTTGACTGCGCCAATATTTTAGAACTGCGAAACTGTTATAGATTTTACTTTCATCCTGAAAAGCAATGTGCTTAAAGACTGAAAAGTGATAATTTCAGACTTCATAATTTGGTTCAGTGTGTTTAGATCAGATGTAGAAATATAGTTTTTGCATTCTTCTGAAACTGTATTTTTGAAAATTTTTTTTTTATTACAGTTTAGAAATACTTTTTACTTACTGCTAAAAATGCCCTATAGAAACCAGTAAACGTTTTATGGATACGCATAAGATTTTATGGGTTTTTATTGACATTTACTGGTTTCTGTTGGTCTCTGTGGGTTTTTCTTACTGGTTTCAAAATGACCCATAGAAACCAGAAACTTTCTACTGGTACCTATATAATTTTTGATGGTCTCTATTGACTTTTACTAGTTTCTATTGATCTCTGTGGGTTTTTCTTACTGGTATCAATTCACACCTATAGAACCAACATGAGTGTCAGAACTTTTTACTGGTTTGTATTGGTTTATATTGACTTTTACTAGTTTTCTAACTGGTATAAATATAATAATAAATCTTCTGTTGGTTTACGGGTTTATGCTATTTTTCTATCTGACGTTAATATACTTCTTGTAAACAATAAAAATAACAGAATGAAAATATGATCCCTTTAAGACCATCAGAGTAACCTGAAAACACAGGTGGTCGTTTTAGAGAGGGTTTATGCTAAATATGATTTGAATAATTTTTTTCGGAAACTATAACAGTAATCATATACGCCACACACAACGAGGTCTCTCTAAGGTGAACAGCTGCAAATAAAAATTCATTTTTGAAAGTGGTCGCCTTAGAAAGGTGATGCTCAATACCAATATATACTCACGTTCTCAGAAATACGTTTATCTTTTAGAGGTGGTCGTCTTAGGAAGATTGCATCTACGAAATGTATCTCTCTAAGGCGACCAGCCCCACTTGCAGAATTTTCTTTGTAAATGGTCGCCTTACAGAGGGAATGTTCAATACCAAAATATACTTACGTTTTCAGAAATACTGGTTTCTTTCAGAGACGGTCGTCTTAGAGAGGTGGTTTTTGCTACAAGTTGGTTCTCGGAATACACACACATGAGCACTTACATTTCTGATATTACAAATAAACACCTGTATCAACCAACATCTCTTTAACGCGACCAAGTTAATTCAAATCGCAAAACGTTTCTCCGTGTTAACGCTGACGTGAGGAAAAAAATTCTCTCTCCCTCCCATGCTCTTTCCCCCACTCTCAGAAGTTTCCCAAACAAGCAATATGGCGCCGTTCTAGTTATTGTTGGGCGATGGTGGTGTTATTTTCTTCGTGGATGTAGTAATGCAATATATAATTCACTATGATTTACTGTATTACAAACTTTACTATGTTTTACTGTTTAGAAATTAGTAATAAATAATAAAATACCAGCACTGACTATGAAAATGAAAGCAAATACCACTATAGCCATGCACGTGTAATCGTGTCTAATGTTTGAGAGAACTTGGCTGATAGCTGATTAGTTGTGAAATGGAGTTTCTGTGCGTGAAATTGATTTTTCATCTTTACTTTCATTCTGAAAAGCAATGTGCTTAAAGACTGAAAAGTGATAATTTCAGACTTCATAATTTGGTTCAGTGTGTTTAGATCAGATGCAGAAATATAGTTTTTGCATTCTACTGAAATTGTATTTCTGAAAATTTGTTTTTTTATTACAGTTTAGAAATACTTTTTAAAGCTTGTTCATGTAGATGCTTTATCATTTGAATATTATGTACTAATAAATTTGAGCATACCTTACTTAAAAATGATCTTGCATGATTCAATTTTCAATTTTTTGACTAATGTGATATGGCCGAGCAAATAGAATGTTTTTTTTTTTATTTTTGTTTTTTTGTTTTTTGTCTTAAAAAATGTACTAATTACATTTCGGGAGCAAAAAAGGTAAGTTTTATTAAAGAAGTTGTAAGGATCTTAAGTTTTACTAACGTTTATTTTATTTTAAATCTTTACTATCACTTCTTATTTTCTACTTCCGGCCAGAATTAAAAGCGTTAACTTATTTATGCAAAATTTGTCTGGCGAACGCCAAGTACTTAAGTTGTGGCTTTTTGCCAAGCGAGAGAGAGGAAGGAGTTAGACGAAGCAGGCCGCTTGCCTTAGAAGTTTTACTCAGTTGCTCGTTGCCTTCCAGGCCAGAGGTTTAATCCTCTTGATAATTTTAAACGTATTGTAGTGTTAACAGTTCTCTGTACTACATACGGCTTCTTGTTAATATAAGGCCAATCTTCCACGTTTATTATTTCAAAGTTAAGTTATAGTTTAGTTATATTTTTATATTCTTACGTTTAGCTCACAAGTACTGGGTCTTTGTATTCCGAAGTACGGAAATTATTGTAAAGAGAGAAAAATAAAGGGTTTTGTATACCCTTCTTGTATAGACTAGCTGTTATCCCAGCTAGTCTTAGATTAAATACCCTGCAGGAGCTCCATGATAGCCCTTTAGCTTCTCATGCTGGTATTCGAAAAACTATCCAAAGCGTACGCGAGGCAGTCTATTTTCCTGAACTGCAAAAGTTAACAAGGGCGTATGTCCAGTCCTGCCCAACATGTCAAGCAGTTAATTATATTAATTTCCGCCCGGCCGGGTTTCTAAATAGTATTAAATCCGAATTTCCAAATGAAATAATTGGCATCGATTTATTGGGCCCTTTCCCAAAAAGTCAAGTAAATAAAAGTCGCTATCTCCTTGTTATGGTTGATCATTTTAGTAAGTGGACCGAAATTTTTCCCTTAAAACCAGCCTCCGCGAAATTAGTTACTGATTCTATTTTAAATAAATATATTTTAAAATACGGGGCGCCCCTAAAAGTTATATCGGATAATGGTCCTCAATTTGTAAGTAATGTATTTGAAGATATGTGCCAAAAACTGGGCATACGTCATTTAAAAATGGTCCCGTATCAGCCGCAATCAAATATAGCGGAACGGGTCAATAGAAATATAGTGAAAATTATCCGTAGTTATGTTAAAAATTTTCATAAAAGCTGGGATAACTATGTCAATGAATTTGCTTTCGCCCTTAGGACCGCAAAACATGATACAACGGGCGAAACTCCTGCTGAGTTCTTTTTAGGCAGAAAGATTATAACGCCGTTAGATAAATTATTTTATGTGCAACAAAGAGCCCCAGAATTTAAAATGGGTGATATAGAAAAACTAATTAAAGAAGCAAAAAAGAATACTGAAGTAGCACAGAGAAAACAAAAGCTGTATTATGACTTGAAACGACGGGGAGTAACTTATAAAGTAGGGGATGAAGTATTAAAAATTAAGCATTCACTTTCTTCAGCACCAGAAGATAAAACTGCCAAATGTTTTCCACGATTTGAAGGACCATATGTCATAGAAAAAATAACTCACGCTGTAGTAGTGTTAAAAGCCAGAAATGGTGAAACCTGCTCCGCAAACATTGATTAAATCAAACCCTACTATGATCGTAATAAAATGCAAATATTTACAGATATTTTGCAGGATCCGGCACGGCAGACACGGCAGGCACAAGCTCCAGAGTTGGAACAACGACAAGTACAAGGGCAAGCCATTAAGAGGCAGGAGCAAGTGAAAAGAAAGTTTCCCCGCGGGAAAATTGAAGGTAACAAGAAAAAGAAGACGTTCCACCGTCCAGAAAAGAGAGCTCACGAACATTCCCAGAATGAAGAAGGGAGAAGGACGACGTATGCAAAGAGAGCCAGGAGAAATGACGGCAACTATAACCCGGCTCTAAAACGGAAGATCTACTCATCCGACAGGACTCTCCGCAGCAAATGTCGCCGAACTGCGGAAGGGCCACCAGCGGCGGAGGAAAAGTTACAAGGAAAATTTGAACGGCCAGCAACGAGGTTCAACCAGGAACGCGAAAGAAGTCTCCCGGTTCCGCCAAGACCAGCTGCCATCAAACGGCCAAGACCACAGGCAGAGGCGAAAAAGAAGGTATTCAAGGGTGACCGAACTGGAGAAAAAAGAAAGCTTCTAGAGGAAGGCACTGAAGGGCGAGCCCGCACAAGAAGGAGGATAAATCAAACGAGAATCTGTGCTACCTTCCAGGACTGGGCTCAGAAAAGAATGTCCGAATATCACAAAGATAAGTAAAATTTTATGTTACTTTGCAAACTTAAGTTAATCTTTCATTCTTACTGCAAGTGGCAGATTTCAAGAAGTTTTACCTCATGCGAGGTCTACCTTTATCGCCAAAAAGGCGAGAAATGAGTTGTTACCGATTTTGGTATTATGTTTTTCAATTACTCGCGCGTAAAACTAAAGTTGATGTATAATAGCGATGTGTAAATACTTAAATATTGTAAAAGTTATTGTATAAATTTGATTTAAAACCTTCTGGCAAGAAAGAAGTTTTAGTCTGAAAGACTTTTTGAAATGTAGTATTTCAATGTAGAAAGAATTGGCACTTGCTTTGAAAAGAATAGAAGTTAACAATGTACTACTAATGTATGTTTTCAAATGCGTAAAATTAACGGCATGTTAATATGTTCTTATATACAATAGAACTGTTATTTTAAATGTTAAGAAATACCGTGATATGGTAAAAGTGAAAGTAATGTTAAAAAATTTTTTTTATTCGTGTGACTGTAAAAAGACCAAATCATGGTGAATATGTATTAAAGGTCGAATGAATGTAGTTAGGCTCTCTGACGCTACACATCAGAGTTAGCCACTTTCAGAATAGTACCTCAGGGTTTAGAGTTGAATTTAGGGTGTGTTACGAGGTCTTGGTATGTTGAATTTTAACACGTCAGTGATTTGATTGTAGAAGGAAGTGTTGAACACGTATACATAAACACATTCGTGTTTGGTGTTCTTTTACAACACATGTCAGAGAGCACGGGGAGAGATAATTAAAATAGTCATGAATGAAATAAGAATGTTAAGAGAAATATAAATATGCATGTTACTTGCCATTTCATTGTGTAACATTTCATTAAATTAGTTTTCCTTCCAGATCTCTGGAAGGAACCAGATTTGAATAAAAAGCTCCTGTTTAGATGCAGTACAGATGAAAAATTGCGTGTCCTTGGAGCTGCTATTGTAAAAACAAATTTCCGTTTTTGAAATTTCTAGTTTCTAGTGAAAATGGTTGTAAAAGATTGGCCTCGCGTTAGATTCTAGAGCTAAAAGTTTTCAACAAGGTCGTTTTAGATCTCAGTTTCAAACTAATTAACTATGGCGGGAAGTATGTAAGAATCTTAAGTTTTATTAACGTTTATTTTTATTTTAAATCTTTACTATCACTTCTTATTTTCTACTTCCGGCCAGAATTAAAAGAGTTAAATTATTTATGCAAAATTTGTCTGGCGAACGCTAAGTACTTAAGTTGTGGCTTTTTGCCAAGCGAGAGAGAGGAAGGAGTTAGACGAAGCAGGCCGCTTGCCTTAGAAGTTTTACTCAGTTGCTGGTTGCCTTCCAGGCCAGAGGTTTAATCCTCTTGATAATTTTAAACGTATTGTAGTGTTAACAGTTCTCTGTACTACATTCGGCTTCCTGTTGATATAAGGCCAATCTTCCACGTTTATTATTTCAAAGTTAAGTTATAGTTTAGTTATATTTTTATATTCTTACGTTTAGACCACAAGTAGTGGGTCTTTGTATTCCGAAGTACGGAAATTATTGTAAAGAGAGAAAAATAAAGGGTTTTGTATACCCTTCTTGTGTATCTTGGATACTTCCCACAGTTATTGAACATAGCTTTAGTAAGCTCTCTGTTCCGAGTCAGGTCCTTGCATGTTCCCAAGGAACGTAAGACGGAACATTGAACCTGATAAAGTAAACATTGAAATATTTAATGTGTTTATTACTTATTGAATGGGGTAGACAAGACATACAAGCTTAAGGAATCTTTTTGACACTACTAAAATTATGTGAAAATTTAGATGATCATAGTAGCTTACATTTCTTTTTATTTTTCGTCTATTTTTCTTTACAAGTATGAGACTAGAACCACATTTTTATATTAAATATTTTGTGGTATTTTGTTAAAACACATATAATCATTTATGCATACTTTAATTTCCATTATTATTATTTTGATGAAGAAAATTGCAAATGTGTTTTTCATAAATTTCTTATGAAATAGAAATAGATTTGTGAATAACATTTATGTAATATTAAATGTACTACTCTTTTTTGGGAGTATAAAAAGTGAATTATTTATTTGAAAAAAATTGCATTAAGTGAAACCTCATATAGAGGTTATTTTCTTAAATGACGGTGATACATTTGTCAGAAACATAATTAAATAGCTGGACTTAAAATCACTCATAGTTTTGTTAGGCTACAAGAAATTCTCATTATCTGGAATTGTGGAGTTGATTGTTTTAGGAAAGTTTCACTGTATAATCAATTGATTTAGGTGTAGTAATTTTTACATGGATATGAATTTTGCAGAAGTAATTGAAAATTTTTACAAGGCAATTCAAACCAAAGTTTTTCGGATCATGAGTCTTGTAAGGGCACTGTTTTAGCATTGCTTTCAAATATAGTTAGAGTAATATTTAAACATTATTTTCTTTCATTAGTTATATTGCGGAAATGGTAGTTACTATTTCCTGCACTATATTTATTTGTTTGTATAGATATTAACGTAAATTAAACAAATGTAACTATATTTGCTGTATCCGCTTAATTCCAATGACAGTAATTTTAACTGCATTTGTATAAGGCTGTAAAGAAGATTTATTTATATTGCTAAATACTGCACTATATAAATTACATTTGCCATTGTAAATACAGAAAATGCTCAGCATGAGGTATTTTTATATTATATAATCTACTGTTAAAAACAGTTACCTTTTCAGTACTTTAAATTTTACTATTTAGAATTTTTATGGTTCAAAATAATATTTCTATACACTTTCTAAAGTATTCCTTCTACAATAGAAATCAAAAAACTTATACCTAAAACACTGACTCAAATTTATTCCAATAATGCATCGCTTTAATTAAATTTATGTTCCTTGAGATGCTATATGAAAAGACTTTTGTAATAATAAATTATTAATATATATAAGTAAATGGTACTTTTATATATTTTTTCGTGTAAAGTGCAGAATCGCCCACTTATTTATTTGGCGTTTGTTTGGCGCTTTTTACAAGAGTAAAAAGAATTGGATTTTTGTCAATTTTCTTTTGACTTTTTAAGTGAAAAGAAGTCGATGTGTACATGGATAAAGTCAAAAGAGTGCACAATGCCACTTTTGTGCAATCTGGGATTTTTTTTAAGTGAAAATAGGTTGACGTGTACATGAATACCGAGTACGTGCAATTCTTAAAAGCGCGCCAAGCAGTGGGCGATTCTACACTTTCCCCATTTTTCTATAGGAATTTAGTTTCAATAAATTAGTTATTTAATAAATAGATACTTATAATTACGTGTATATGAGTATACTCATATTCATATAGATGGAATTTTTACAGTACGAAAGTTAATCCTTTTTACATCAAGAACTACATATAGTATAAATACCCATTATGTTATAGATTTTATTTATATAAAATCTATGAAAGATTGTATAGCACTAAAAGTGAGATACGGAATAAAATATTATACGCTATGAGATATTTCCTTAAATTCCCGAACTGTGCGTTGAGAATTGGTAAATTTTTTAAAGTTCGTTTTGTTACAATATAATTTATTGTATTTTGAGTATTATTAAGTTTATTATATTTTATCTTTATGTTTCATTTATCTTCTGAGAGATACAGGTAACATTCAAAGTATTGTAATAAGGGATCGACACGGTGTTTTCATATTATTATTTCTTCACTACATTATGCTCTAGGATTCATTCTTTCTTCCACGCAAAACATCTATGTGTATTCGCGTCATAATAAGCTGCAGGGTGTTATTATCAGTAGTAAGCGAGCTTTAAGGGGATAGTAAGTATGCTAAATTTGAACTCTATATTAAGTTTCTAATTTGCAAGTCCCTTATTCTTTTTGCTTGCTTGTTAATAGTGTTTCTCCTCCTGAAAATTAGGCTTTATTCTAGTTTTGATTTTTAAATTTGGTTTAGTGCATTGCAGGTAACTTAAAATTTAAGCAGATTCTAGAAAGTACCATCCTTTGGCAATACATTTCTCATTAGGTATCAAATTGTTAAACAAGCTGATGTGATTAAATACCATTGTTTAATTTCCCAATTAAAGAACTGAAATACAAATATATGCAGTGAGATACGGTACTATATGCACATATTTATAATCAAATCAATAACATATATACAGTCAAAGTAATGTTTCGCAACCATCAAATGATATGTATATATATGTAATAGATTCTGTAGTCGAATACAAGCAGCTGAATCCGTAATGAACAGCAAGAATTTTGATGGCTTAGAGATGTTGAAACTCCAATCCAAAATGAATAAGAAATTTGGCAGTCGAGGTAGATTTAATTCAACTTTTCTTTCAGCAAATATGTTGCAGCCACAAACAAGTTGGCGCATTATTTATGCCTATTCCAAAAACTTACATTTTTGATAAATGCGTAGTAAGAAACAAGGAGAAGACAAACTGCAATCCAGCTAGGCCAAAGCGTAGAAAGCAAATGCGTTATGTTAAGAGTAACATCTTAAGTCAGACCAAGTTAATTTTGGTTCTCGATGCATTTTTTTGATAATTAATACTGCTGTAAAATTATTATTAACAGTTTGAGTTTTAGTTCCTTTTACAACATCAAATTATCTCATATGACATGAATTAATCTCGAAATGATGCAGTGCAGAGAGATTACTATTTTTAGAATAGAGAAGGAAAATTAATTTTACGCTGCTAATTTAATCTTTTGCATATTCTTTATTTTTCGTACATATATATTTGTACATATACCATTCGATGGTTGTGAATCATGACTTTGATTATTATCGTTCTATTCATTTTATTTTCAAAATTATATAAAGGAAGTTTAAAATTTTGTAAAGAGAATTTATACAAATATTTTGTAATATGTTTATAGATATTGACATGCATTGAGAAGGACAGGGGCTTGTAGGCTTCTAGATATTTTAAAATTTTTATTTAAAATTACTCTACATGCTTTGTCTGCCATTTAGTTCTGTACATTTCATCAGTGCTAATTATGTACTTCTGCTGGTTTATGTTTCTATGGAAATTTGATCTACAGTTCTATTTTTGTGTGTTCTTTTTATAGGGATTCTGCATATTGATACCCGTTCTATGTACGATTCTATGTATGGTTACTCCACTATAATATAATTCTATTGGCTTCGTTTATGGGTTTTTGTGTACTGTATGTGCAGGGATTTTTCCAAGAGGTACCTTTATTGGTCTGTGGATTTTTGTGTAGTGGTTTTTACAGGATTTGGCCTATGGTTGCCTGTATAGGTGTACGTGCGTTTTTCTACTGGTTTTTACAAGGCATAGACCTAAGGAATATCCATTTTTTAATGGAGATTTGGCCAATGGATATGCATAAAGTTCTGATTTCTGGCTATGGGTTTTTTTATTGGGATTTCGTTTATAGTGTCTACAGTTCTACAGGTTTCTACAGAGATTTGGCCTACTCGTATCCGTACAGTCATACAGGTTTCTTTCTAGGGTTTTTATGGGTATTTGGCCTACGGGTACCCGTACAGCTGTATAGGTTTCTTTTTATGGGTTTTTATGGGGATTTGGCCTACGGGTACCCGTACAACTGTACGGGTTTTTTTCTATGGGTTTTTACGGGAATTTGGCCTGCGGGTACCCGTACAGTTGTACGGGTTTCTGTCTGTGGGTTTTTACGGGGATTTGGACTACGGGTACCCGCAGAGCTGTATGGGTACCCATAGGCGAATTCCCCGTAAAAGAATTTTATGGGTTTCTACGAGGCATTTTTAGCAGGGTATAGTTATTCTATTCTCTTTCAGTACTTTCAAGTTGACATAAAATGTAACTATTTCTAAATTTTTATTAAACTCCATCCATTTGTTTTTTAAAAATAATTTTTAAAATTGTGTCGCGGTCATATAGACCTCACCTCTACTCTGCGTTCACGTTACTTTTCTCTCGCTTGAGGGGGGGGGGTGGCTTTATCACTATTGAGTGTCGAACTTGTAAAAGAACTTAACTCTAAAGGCTTCACGTATGTCGGTACTATGAAAAAAAAATAAGAGAGAAATACGAAGCTAATTCTTCCAAATAAAATGAAAAGTGAAGATTCTTCCCCCTGTGCATTTACAGATAAAATGATTCTCTTTTCATATGTGCCTCAAAAATTAAAAAGTGTTATTCTCATTTCTTCAATGCATCATTAGAAATCAGAAGATCTTGAAACTGAGAAATGAGAAATAATAACATTTTACAATTTGACTAAAGGAGGTGTAGATGCATTGGATGAAAAATGTTCTAAACATTCTGCAAATCGAAGAACAAGGCGATGGCCAACGCCCATATTCATTAGGTTACTTTGTAAGTGGAATTAATGCACATGTAACACATCAATGAGAAAAAAGCTGATTCTTTGATGGAGTTATCATAAGAATTAGTAAAACCACATATGGAACGGAGGCTTCAAAACCCAACTGTGAATCGAGAAATAAAAATGTGCATTAAGAGAGTGCTAGAAGTTTTCAGCGGAATCTATTCTAGCCCAACTGTAACTGATACCCTTAAAAGCGTAAAATATGCTTTATTTGTCTCCCAAGACTAAGAAATAAAACTACCTATCTATGTTTCAGCTGCAAGAATCCAATATGTAATGAATGTGCCAAGAGAAATTTGCTAAAAATTGTGCTGAAAATGCTTAAAATATTATGCTACAGTTTTTAATATTCTTTATATATTATACTTTTTTGCATTATTTTATATAAATACAGCTTCTATAAATGGGAAATTTATTAAATAGTTTAGTTTATACGCATTTGAAAGTAAATAATGTTTAAATAGTTTTTATTTTATTTATTTGATTAAATGTTTCGTATTTTTTAGTCTATGATTTAAAAATTAATTTTTAATGCATTAATTGTAGAGTTTCAAAAACAACTAATTACTTCAATATAACAAGCAAAGTGTATTAATGCTTATATATTAACAATAGTACATTATTTGAAAATTTTATATTTTTAAAATGCATAAAATAGAGCGCCATCTGAGAGACCCTTCCTCTGTGTTTACGTAACAGAATATGAACCTCTGTACTTAAGGGTTAATATGCAGCTGTAGTACAAACTGTTTATATATGATAATGAGAGAATTAAAAAGTTGGGAAAAAATCCAGTTTGAATTTTGTATACACATTTTGAAACTTGGTTGGTAAACGAAGATTAAATTTTGAATAAATAATATTAAATGGAAATTAAAATAAAGTGGTTCCACCGTTTTATTGTTTTATTTTATAACTGCGCAACAATGAAGAGTAACGTTAAAATAAAGCAGCTGATGAAATTAATCAGAAACTTCACAGAACACAATGTTTCAGCTAAAAGCATTTTAAAACATTGTTAAACAATAACAATAATCACTATATATAATAAAAAATTGCACGAAATTTAATGCTCAGGAAGGCACTTCAACCAGTTCCACTTGATGCGATATGAACACTGAATGCAGATAGGGAAGAATTTGGCCGATCTTTTATGTTGCGGGAGGAAGGAAGGAACAGGTATTTTTTGAGCTTGTAAGAGTTTATCTGAGGGCTTTTACATTACATATTTGTTTTCTTCAATTCGCCTTTTTACTTTCTAGCTCGAAGTAAAGGAAGTACTGTAATTGAGAAACATTTCAAATGTAATATTCCGACAGAGGTACCCATCCAAGAATTTGACCATTTCGAAAGTCAGTTGCACGGTTTTTTGGCGTGAGTTGTGTACATACGAACAGAATAAAATACTCTATTTTTTCCAAAGCGGAAAATGGGTGCAAAACTCCTTCACGTTTGTACGTACGTACCTACTATATATGTTACTGGCAAAGTGTGAAATCCGGCATTCTATAGAATGCCTAAACATTCTATAAAATGCTTAAAACTAGCCGGCAATGTATGAAACGATTCATATTTCACACATTTTCCCAGGCGTTCTAAAGAATTCCAAATGACAAACCGACAAATTATAAAATACATTTCCGAATCCTTTTGAAGAACCGAAACTACTTACCAGAAGTTAATAAATGATGTAAAAAGGCCAAAATGACTACTAAGAAGGAACCACGGGACTACTGGCCCCCGAATTGATGGGTTGTGCTGTTTGTGGAAAACAAAAGTACATTCATTTATCCTGTTAAAGAAAGCGTCAGTATTATGCAGTATTGCGTCACGGACACTGAGTTCTTTTCCGTATTTCATGAAAACTCATTGGTTACTACACAGGAGCGACGTGAAAGAATGTCGAAAGAACTTTCAACCAATTACAAAAACGTTACACGTAATGATATTGAACTGTACCAACCACCTATGTGAGCCCTGTCAGAAAAATACAAAAAGGTATTAAAAAGGGCACTGATGTAAAACTTACGATTGTTTCTGAATTTAACTTCCGTTGCAAGTAGATCTTACCGATTCCCAGTCTCAACCAGATAGAAAATACAAATTTATTACTCTGTATCAAGATCCCCTCCCTATCTATTCTTTTTACATATTTCGAAGACCAGTTTTTTTACTGGCACTCTTTCATTAACTTTTCAAAATAACGTTTGTATTTAAGAAGAATGAACGTCTTTTAAATAACAGCCTTATCATAACCTTTTTTTCATACTTTGCCTAAAGAGCATTTGTCATTGTATAGAATACCTAGGTATTCTATACAATGCCCAGGTAAATTATGTAATAATTATCTTATTTCATACTTTGCATATAACCTGGCATTCTGTAGAATGCTAGGCATTCTATAGAATGTCGGCGTTTCATACTTTGCCGGTAACATATATATGTAAAGTATAAAATCTAGCTTTCAAATAATAAATTAATAGTTCTTTAACTTCTGTTTCATTATAAAAATACAACAATAAAATTTTCTCCCTGCAGTTCTAATGCGCACTTACCGATGAAGTCTGAACCCAAAATACTGTACATGAATCTTGTCATGAGATTTGAAATGGAATTTGGTATAAAATGGGTAATTACGTAACAACTCCCTCTTCTTCTCTTCGGTCGTCTTTTCTGTTGCTTTCCGCTGTATCGCTAGCTACGCAAAGTTTACTTTTCTAAATTCGTCCATTGTTTAAAATATGAGCTGTAGAAAATTGTGGGGTGCATAGCGCAGCCATAGTTATAATGTGCATTATCGAAGAAATAAAATCTTTTGTGGAATTTAGGCCATGTCTACAATTATTTTTTGTTTTATGCAATCATCGTTCTAGCTACGCAACAAAGTTAAGATGTATTCTTCTCGAACGCTGATCTGTTGGAACTCTCACAATGGTCAGAAGATAAATTTACTGAACGCTGGTATTCTGATCCAGGTTAGAAACCCGGAACATAAGTTGGCTCCATGGGCAGTTTCGTGATTTTCCTAATGTATAAAGTGGATATGAGCCAGTTTTCTTTATAAAGCCTTGAAGAAAGAAAACCATAAACCATTTCTTTCCTTTAGAAAACCATAAAGGCATTTCTCCTCTTAGACATACAAACCTGTACTCTGCTGTAATCAAATTAACCGAAACCGGAATATGAAGAAGGAAAACTCAAAGAGGTTTAGAGCCTCAGATCTTTATTATTAAACAACCTCGCTGAATAACGTTAAAATAGAGAAATATGTATTATAATAATTAATTCTGACATTGTAGACTGACTGCATTAGGATATTGTTGCATTAGTGCCAATGCCAACTATTTGCATTGCTACAAATTTCTTTATTATTTTGTCATTAAATTTTCTGATATAGAGCCATTGACATGTCATGACATGACATTAGCGACATTGACATGAAATGAACTTTTTCTCTTTCTATAAGATTTTCGACGTTGCCCTATTTTGCACTATATTTGCTGAAATCGGAAATTGTTACATTTCCATTGTCAAATATTTCAACTACCTAAGATCAAACTGATATTCATTATATGCTTTTCCAACTACTAAATTACAACGTAAAATAAATGATGCTTGTGATAATAATCATCAAATTTAAGATTAATCTGCAGTGTGGACTCGCACATATTTAAAACATAGCTATTTTATAGGAACACCCTTTTTTATTTTTATTTATTTATTCTTTGCAATGTGCATTGCAAAAAGTGTACTTACTGTTATTATGAAAATTAATTTATCTAAATTTTAGTTAATTTTGATTACATTTTATACTCATGTAAGCTTTCTTTTTCCACCAATGGCGGGCGTTTTCCTATGCCGGCTTTGGCCAGAATATGTTATGTCGAGAATTTCAATTATTAATATGTGTTTTAAGTTATTATTATTCTAATATTTTTATTTGTATTCATGTGTATTTTAATCTGGAAAAAAGTATTCTTAAGCTCTTAAGGTTTTATTTAACTCATTATTCTTGAGTTGGAATTGTGACACAAAGGCGAGAGACGGTTGCGAGGACACACATCTGGTTTATGGCCTTTTCCAACAATGGAGGCAGTTAGTTATTGCGACCGCAATAACTAATAATAATAATAATAATAATAATAATAATAATAATAACTTAAAACACATATTAATAATTGAATACAATAATAATAATAATAATAACTTAAAACACAAATTAATAATTGAAATTCGCAACATAACATATTCCTATTAGAATAATAATAACTTGAAACACATATTAATAATTGAAATTCTCGACGTACCACTTTGGCCAATCCTAAAGCCAGATGTGGCGGTCTCTTTATGATGGAGGCACCTAATAGGTGGGCCACCATTGCCTCCTATGCAAGGATAGACAATCTTTACATCCATGCCTTTTCCAGGGTTTGAACCTGGGCCTTTAGGTATCGCAGTCAGTCTCCCCTAACCACTATACCGTCTGGGCGGCATGTTCGTCTTAGCTATAAAATTTAAAATTAATTTTAGCGAAAACTGAAACAGATATTATGGCATGCGTATTTCATTTATCAAGCGACTAGATGAAAAAGGCTTGAAACGTTTCTCCTTTCAGAGAGAAAATAATCATTAATTTTCAAATGTACATTGATCTTACTATATGTTATGGGAAATAAGCAGATTTATGACATGACGCAGCGAGAAATTAACAGGCCTAATATTGCGATATATCGGATCGATTGGTCTTTATTAGAAAATGGTGTGTGTATGTATTGAGTGTATTTATTCTTGAAATAAGCAGTTCAGCTTAGAAATTCATCTCAAGATCTACTTTCATGTAATCATTCTCTTCAAGTAATTTCAAGGAAAGTAACTGCGTGTTCAACAAGCGTGTAATATGTACTCAAAAATCGTTTATAAATGTTAGATAGATTTTTTATCACATTACGGGAAAAATGCATACGCTTACATAACATGGCTAGATTGATTAATTTTGAACTGACACATTTTAGGGAGAAGAAGGAGACAAAGCCAAATTAAAATGGAATTAGAAGGGCTATTCAAAATTAAAGTCAGAAAGATTATTGTTATATTTTATATCTTACGCATAAACACACATACATATATATCAGTATTTCTGAGAGCATACATAAAAGGTTATATTTAACAATAACTCTCTAATGTGACCATCCTCACTCGAGACTAAAATCGTCTAAGGATTTGTTTTTTTTGGGGGGGGGTGATCACACTCGAGAGGTGATAATTCAGTACCGGTATTTATGTTCTCAGAAATAATGGTTCTTTCAGAGGTAGTCGGTTTAGAGAGTGGAACACCACGAGAACATTCTGTTTAGTGAATATTATCTAAGACGACCATTCATAGTTGCAGATCCATGAATGCATGTATGCAGACCATCCATGATATCATGATTACATTTAGAAGTTCTGTCTTAGAGGGATCGCATTCATTGATGATGTTAATTTAAGTTCTCAGGAATATGGGTCATTTTAAGAGATTTTTTCCAGGAGAGGTTTTTAATGCATAATTGATAAAATAGGATAAAGCACGCGGAAGCGAACCTTGTTTAATACTTTCTGTGGCAGTTTCTCGCTTTTGAAAAGAGACTATCTGTTTTCGTTCATTTTCGTATCACAAACTCTATTTTCAGTTTCTTAAGAATAACAATTTAATTATCGAACTGTAATAAAAGTTCCTCGACAAAAGGTTTTTGTCATATTAACGACAGGAGCGTGTAAAGTTCCTGTTCTCTCTTTTTGGGAATAGAAGTCATGCGTAAAAGAATGGGTGCCTACAGTCAATCGAATGAAGTAAATCTGTTTCTTACAAATTATGTTTCTTCAGTCTTGAAGAAGAATATAAAAATTACAGTAAATGATATTTTTCATATTTTTTATTGTTGATTCTTAGATTTCTTGATAAAAGAATTTTTTATCGTCGTCACCATTTCATTTACCCAAACTAGATACTATCTTTGATTTCAATTTCTTTATTATAAGTGCGTGATATAATTTTATTAGCATAAGAGACAAGTGACTTCATTGAACATGCATGAACCTTACACAAGAAAGTAAGAACATGATTTTTGTTCACGATAATATACATAAACATATATTATAATAGTGTTGTATTATTTAGTTTAACTACCCTTTATACCAGTATTTAGATTAATTCATTTAGTTGAAGATTCGGATGAGATTCTGAGACTAAAGGAGTTTTAAAAACATTTTAATTTAACTAATCACCTATTATTAACACAATTTATTTTCAGACTGATAGTTTTCCGATAGAAAATCCAAAATCATTTCTAGAACATAGGCTGAAGTTTAACTGCTTTAAGCAGTGCTTAGGGAAACGCTATAATAGATTCATTCATGAAGGCAATTTTCAGATATATACTTACGTGATGTTGCAATAAAATTTTGCTCTCAAATCTAAAGACATTCACCGGTAAGTTATTTCTTATGCAATATCCTAAGGCACTGAGTCCCAATGATTTTCTTTCTCAATCAAACATTCAAATAAACACTTCATTAACAACCGGAGCTCTTGTGACGTCGTATGCTTCATTAGCAGGTCCAATTATCTTTCCTTAGTGGAATAGAAGGTAATATTGATTGAGCAAAATTTGTTTGTTTTTCATTTAGGAACAATAATAACGATACAACCTATAATTATGAGAAGAGACAGAAAGCAAACAGAGATTTAGGCTCAGAAATCGATGAATACCGCAAACCAGCTTGTCGAGACATGCTTTTGTTTGTTTCAACGTAATGTTGAAATCTTTTTAAGCACACAGTAAAGATTTTCCAAACTGAAGTGAGCTTTCATTTGTCTTCAAAATAAATATACTGCATTCTGGGAGCTGAATATGAAAAGCATTAATTCTTCTATGTGTTGATGCTTCTGTTGTGCAGAAAAAAGTAAGCGTGTTTGTTTCAAACCTGCTAGCAACTAACTATGGAAATATTGTATTTATTTAAGAAAGCTGAAATATACTTTTATTTGAATAAGAAATAGGAAAGTGCATTTCTATGCATTTTCGAATAACATGAAAAGGAACTTCAAGTTTATTTAGGCAAAGGCAGAATTTTTGTAAGCTTTTCGAGGTATCAAAATGTAATGGAAGCAGTCATATTGCTTTAGCTGATTTGCATTTTTAGATAAAGATACGGAATTTCGGGATGTAATCTTTTTTTTTAGAGTTTCAAATAAATATTAAAATTCGAGTGTTGGTAAAGTCGCTGTCTAGAAACATAAAATCTGATTTAAAATTTCGGTCTGGAAAGTCGAGTTTTATTTATAAGCTTGTCTTAGTTATCTCTAGTTTTTTAGATTTTTGTAAGAACTTATCTTTTATTTATGCATTTTTTCGGTATATATGGAATATTATCTTACTTTTATGTTAGGTTTTATTCATTCATTTGTTTTAAAATGTTTAATTAACTCTTCTAAAATACAAAGTTGTTCTCAATGTGTAAATTAGGGAGCTAGCTAGTATGTGTTGACTTTGATAGATATCCAGTGCCTGTATAATTTTTTCTAAAAGAGAAATCATCATGCCCGTAATTCATATCAATTTCAAAAAAAAATTCTTTTGCAATACAGTATGGTCTGAGGTTTGCGACTGTTTGCTTACATTGTGATAAATTTTAAAGGCTTGCAACCTCGTAGCAGTTTTAGAGATTGCTGAACAAAAATGTGAATTAAAAAATAAAATTAAAAACTTCTTTCGCTTGAACAATATAATTGCTGATAGCTGTTTAATAGTTTTATCTGGAAGCAACGAAAGTTAAATAAAACTTAAAGTTGCTGCAACTGAAATAAGCGCTATTATTAATTGTGGTAACGTATTATTCAGTAATTGTTCGCTGAAGAACCCAAAAAAGATTAGCAGAGGATTAATATCTCGGATTAATCAAACATTCGCCAATACGCATCAACCAACATGTTGCACTGTCATTATTTCTAATAAACGTCAGCTTTCTGCAGTCCATAAAATCTCCAGACTTCAGCTATATATAGATAAATCATCAGTAAAGATTTTATGATATTGAAGAAGATCTAAATTTATGACGAAAGAAAGTTATCTATACCAGAGTATTCTATCAAAAGTGTTAAATTATCTACACGACTTGTCAGTAAACGTACTTTTAAATATTACTTTGGAACATCGGGTATAACATCTAACAATTTATGATAACTGCGAATATTACTTCTTATTACTTACTACAATTACTTCTTATCAAAACTTCAGGTAAATTCCATTCCTGGCAATTTCATTAGGCAGTCTTTTTTAAATTCCTGTTTTGCTGTTTAATATAAAAGCAATTGAGATTTAAATCGTAAACAATGTTAGTTATTATAATAATAATAGTCAATACTATTATACTACTATTTTCTTCCTTTAGAAGTTATGTTAAAATACGAGAGCCTGACAAAATAGTAGAAATCGACGAAAATCTTTTTACGAAGCGGGTCCAATTGTGATTGTTTAATAAATAGTCTTAGCTCCTTTAGAACTCGTTGGAACAATCGGTGCAACTCTAGTAGAGACATAAGGATTTTTCTTGGAAGCAGGAGATGTGAAAACTTAGTAATGCCCTCGAGGGAACCCGAACCACGGACCTCTCGGAAACGCGTCGAGCGTGCTGACCACTATACCACGAACACATGCTAAGAAGGCGAGTAGAAATAGCTTATACTCTGTCGGGACTTCCTTCAAATTTCCTGCGCCATGTGTTTTTTTTATCCAGCTAAATGCAACATTATTTAAGTAGTCAATGGGACTCACGTTCGCTAAATAGAAATATTTGCACTTTTGGGACTCACCTTCGCTAAATAGAAATATTTGCACTAGGGGATTGAAGAGAAGAAAGGCAATTCGTATTCTAATTTCAAGGAATCTATAGAAGTTTCCCTAATTGGAAGATAAAACATGTAGTGTAGAAGGTATATGGCGTATTGTCAGAAACAGGGAAAATGGAAGCAGAACAAAAACTAATACAAGTAAAAATGTAAAGGAAGTTCAAAACATCTCGTCAAGGACTTGAAAAATGTCTTAAAGACACTGATGATGTATGGGAAGAACCACAGCAAGGCAGGGCTTAATTTCTAAAATTAGAAGGGCCGAAGCCCTATGGAAGACCATCGGGAAAGAGGAACAATAGTAAATAAATACATAGACTATTAAAATTATTAATAATTTTAAAATTAAATAGTTATTTATTTTCAAATTAGTTAAAATTACTTAATTAATATCTATTACTTATTACTTAATATCAATTGACTATTATTTATTAATCATTGATCAATCATTAATTCATTAATAAATAAAAATAAATTATTTTTTTATTAAAATAATTAAATAATTAAAGATTAAAGCAATTAAATAAAATATAAAGAGATAAATCAAAATTAAATAAGCGATTTTTAATAAAACTTTATAGCTAAAAATAAAATTTTCGAGATAAAATTTCTTTAAAATTGTTGTTCAGTTACATAAAAGAAGTGACGGGGCTTTCTTATTTAGGGTTACGGTGCACTCCGGCTAGAATTATGATTTATTCCAAAACTAAGAAGTACCGGAACCGGGCTTCGTTGGGCTCCGGTGCAATTTAAGCTCTGCAACAAAGTCAGAAATGTGCCATAACAGATTCTCAAGGCAGTTATTTGGCAAAGATTGCTAAAAGAAATAGCCAAGCTATATCAGTCTTGATTTCAAGGCAGATCACTGCAGCTAGGAGAATTTAGCTATTCAGTATACCACGAGTTACAGGTTGCATAAAAGATGGCTGTGTCTTGGGCCACGAAATGCGCCTTGTTGCAGAAGTGCAGAGATAATCGTGACTGAAGTACCACTATTTTCATTCGAATCCTTTTCAGTAATAAATCTCGCTTTTGTTTGAAAAGGGATTCCAAACTAAAATAAATTCCAAACTAAAGGAGCACAAAGGCTAGCAATAAGCCTTGGAATCATAGTATGGGCTGGAATCGTTTCGAATGATCGCACTGAATTACACATTTGTACGTGTGCAAATATTAATGTTGAAATATAGAAATATAACATTCTTAATGGAAGAATGTTAATCTTCCATTAAGAATGGAAACATGGAAAATTGTTTAGAGTTGTAACCAGTAATAATTTTTATCTGATGAAACGATAATGCTCGTCTTAATCCCGCTGGACTGCTAGAGGGCGAAGGAACTCAGCGGATAGGCAGATTGGCATATTCTTCGGATTTGAATCTGATAAAATAAGTATGGGATTCACTAGGAAGTTATCGTTCTTCATTACATCTCCCTACTAGCACATCCCAAGGGTTTCAATGCCCTATTCATCGTAAACACACGTTCTTACGAAATGAAAGCCCGAAGAATCTAATACAAAGCACGAAAAATAGATGTAAAACTTAGGTTTTGGTCAAGGATAATCGCAGACCTCTTTCAAGTTATTTTTTGTCTTTTTAAAGTTGTTAATATCAACCTTTCTCTGCTCCACTTTTTACCACATTGCTTCTGTTTTTATTTAAAGTTAATTTTACAGAAATATACAATTCTATATTTTGAAGGTTTGTCAGGCATTAAAAAATGAAGATCTGGGGCAATTGCATAGTGCAAGTTGCAAGGCCTTTAGTTGCAAAATCATTCAAGTTACATAAGTTGTTACGTTTATTCTTTCACGTGTTCCTGCTAGTGTAATTTGCTGAATACCTAGAAAATTGCGGTCAAGTGTGCTGTATTCATATGCTTTTATTTAGCAGTTTTTGCTTAAATATTTTGTTTGTTTAAATGAGCAAAACTGTCTGCACGATTTTGTGTGCTTTATTGGCAGCAGTTTCAATTTTTCATCAAAAAAGCTTCCTCAGTTTTCCAATAAAATTGCAATATGCATTTGAAACTTATTCGGATTTGAGAAGAAAATATAATTGATTCTACACCATCAAAAAGAAAACTGTAAAGTTAAAATTAACTACTCCATTCTTTTAAGTATAAAAAATCTGATGTGTACACCACATGACTTCCCTGTACTTAATATTAAATTATACGCATTTGTTTCTTGCATTTCTTTAAAACTTATTGGATTTAATTAAATTTACTTCGCCGACAGCGCATAAACCACAATAGAATAAAGGCATTCTTTAAAATTCACTCTACTTGTTTAACATAGCGACACTCTGGTGCTAGATTCACTTAACAGTATTATATTTAATTCATATTATAACTCAGAATGCACAAAATGTATATCATTTAAAGAATTATCTAATCGTCGCCACGTGTTCTTTTCAAATACTATAATAAAGCTAGAACGATGTAAAAAAGAAATTAAGCAAACAAAACAAAAAAGAGACAGTTTTTCACAGACGATTGAGTATTTCTCATTCAATTAATTCAGTTTTCTCTTCGCGACAAAACAAAAATACATAAAAGCTCAAAATATCTGTATTAAAAATTACTAATTATTAAAAATTAAATTACTAATTATTAAAAATTAAGTAAATCTTAAATACTTATTTCCTCAAAAAAATTCCAGAAAGGATTAAGCATGATTTAATTCGCAATAATAAATGAAGGCGTTATTTTTGTTGTTGCGAAGCTTAGTCTCTCTAGATTGGCAACAAATCTACAATTCTGCTGTTTCAAATGTAAACAAATATGTCTGCCATGTTATTTAAAACTTATGTACAGCTTTTAAATTGTTGATAATTGTACAAATATTGCTTCCAGAATTACGAAAGGCATAAAACCCTTAACCGGAAAATAAGAACAACATAATTCAATCATTTTTAAAGCAAAAAATGTACAAATTACAATCATATAAGAGTAAAGAAACTGAGACCACTTTGTGGAGTAACAGAGTGGATATATATATATATATATAAATATAGTATATATATACGTTTGGTGCGGCCGATTGCAACCAAAATACGAGGTGCACATCTACATATTATAGCAGTCCTATATACAAAATTTCAACGTTCTGAGGCTACTCGTTTTTGAGTTATGCGAGATACGTACGTACGCACGCACGTACTTACAGACGCCACGAAAAATTCTCTTCAGAACTAATTTTAAAGCAGTTTTATCATTTTTTTGGAGGAAACGAGTCTTTTATTCTGTCCTTACGTACAGATATCACGCAAAACCACCGTTAAATTACATTCGATAGCGGTCAAAATGGATATTTTCGTTGAAATATGCTGCCTGAAACTTTTCGCGATTACAATACTTCCTTTTTACTTCGTACAAGGAAGTAAGAATAATAAAGAAACGGACAATGAAAGGAAGTTTTTAGTCATAAAAGGCAAACGATTCGCCATGATTTAAGAATTCTTTATTTAATAATCTAATTGAATCAAGGTAATATTCGCATAAAATTATCATTGAAGATAATTTCAGCCTGTTCGTTAAAGTTAATTTATAGTTAAATTCTGTATGCTTTATTTATGATATTTTCTGTATATTCACATAAATGCAAACTGTTGTCACATTTTTTAAAAAGAGATTTCTGTTTTTGCCTGTTTCAAATAATTTTCTTTTAAATTACAATCAGCCTGATTACCAAAGTTGTACAAATTAAGGTGACATTTATTTGAACTTTTAATACGAAAATATACCTTTATTTGGTGGGGCAAATACATACTACAGAGTATGCATATTTTCTCAAGTTTATAAAACCAAGCATTTGAAATTAATAATTTATTAACAATTAGCAATTTATGCGATATCATTTTAATTTGAAAAATCTGGGACTTTATAAAAATATGAATGTTAGCAGAAAATTAACTATTGACGAAGTGCACGGAATACTTACCTCGTCAACTGAACAGACTGACTGTAAAAACAAATCAGATAACATATTTGAAAATGCATGCGCGGGCGTTTTTTCAAATGATAAATCTAGGGGGAGGGCGAAGAAACAAAAGCCTCAACCACACATCACGAAGGTATATCTGTAATCGAAGACCATTTTTCTCTCTCCAGCAGAAAGAAATATAATTTATGTGTCCAAAAGTTTAAGTGTGCTCTGTTTTAGTATTAGAGGAAAAATTCCTAAATCCTGGTGATCACAAATTTTAAAAGTAACTAGAACGTTTTAAGGAACTTGGCTCATATTCATTGCTCTTATGGGGAACGCCACTTGAGTTTTGGCACTCCCAAGACTACCGCGATTTTAACGCACTTTAAGCAATAGAAGCAGCAGTTCTATTTCTCTGCAGATGTCGATCATTTCTTTCGCATATTGTAATTTGACTGAGCTCACTAACTAGTTAGTTAAAATCGATTACTGCTTTTATATTTTTATAATATCTCTTTTACCGTCAGTTATACAGACCCTCATAACACCAATGACACCTGTACATAAGTCCCCAGGTGATAACAATTGTATTGTCGATACTCACACCAGCATTTTTCACCTTCTAGAAGACTATCCCCGTGCAGACAATATTTCAAAGTAATGAGGTGTTACAACTGCTATAAACTAGGTAACATTAGCCACACTTGCAGATCATCCCCCACCCGTTCTACATGTGGTAAAGGACACTCAGTTGGCAAGTGTACTACCATTACACCTCACTGTATTAACTGCGAAGATTAAAGGCAAAACAATACGTAGTAACACAATCGGCAAGTGCAGGAATATGCTAAGTATGAAAGACAGAGCTCCGTCGCCTCAGAGCAGCTTCTCAACATTAAGCAAAGTGCGGGGTCTTGTACACATGAGTATAATTCAGGGCTTCTCCGTCCTTATAGTGGACCGTCCAGAGATGCCAGGCTGCAACAAAATACGCAGCCCAAAATTATAATGAAAAATAACTTTCCAGTGGCCCTTCAGTAGGAATATTACACCACAAATGAAAAAATTGTAGGCATGAGTTCTTTCAAAATATTTCGGTCAACCAGTAATCTAGCGGCATTGCTGATTCCGAGCCTCTTCCAACAAGTAAGGAACCGAAGGGCGTAGTCAAAAAGCTCAAAAGTAAGGTCTGGATGGGCTTGATAACGGCATTCTCGATAACGGATATGCATAACACGCGTCTGGCAATACGTTTCTCCTATTTACAGGTGTGCTAAACATTTCGCCACTTTCCAGCAGGCACAAAAACAGCAGATGTTGCCCTCTTCTTAAAGAGAAATAAAGATTCAAAAGAGGCTTCCTCTTATAGGTCCATCTGCCTGCTCCCAGCCATGGGCACAATCCTCGAACGAATAGTACTTCAAAGACTGAATTTTTACATCTATGTTAATAAACTCATAAGTGCTAGTCAATATGGCTTTATAGCAGGAACGCCAGTGGATCACGCACTGAATCACCTACGAAACACGGTACATAGAAACGAGCAGAAGAAACTCCATACTTGTGGAGCAATTCATAACGACAGCGATGAGGCTGTACAACTCCGACGTTAGTTTCCCCCCCTCACCCCCGCTAACTGTGATTGTACTTGATCCCCCCAAAAAAAAACAAGGAGAAACATTCTCTCCTTGTATGACTCACTTCTCGCGTTATGCAATAGACAGTAAACAACGCTTGTAATCATCGCTATATATTTTTCTTCTAATACCAAATAAATATGTTATTTTGCGTTTGCTAATACAATGATCGTGTTCCTTACCTCCGCAGCTTGGACTACACTTTATTAAGGTAAGAACTTTAATTCTGTTTTATTCATCTGCTCGTCTCGATTTAGCGAAGTTGTAACAGTAAACAGAAATGAACCACGAATACCTTCAACAATACTGTTGTCATCAGCATAGACATTCAAGGTGATTTGGATTCGTTGTGGTGCCATGATGTTTTGAAATGTCTCAAAGATATCAATTGGCACCTAATTGTATTTGATTTGATCTACAGCTACCTGCGTGAAAGACGAATTCAAGCTACAGCGGATGGAGGCATCCACATACAAAAGGTGACTAAAGTCTGCCCGCAAGGTTCCTGCTTAGGTCCACTTCTATAAAATCTGGCAGAAGACACCGCGCTCAACCTGTTTGATGATGATGAAACATCAAAAATAATACCGTATACTGACGACTTCTTACTTATTTCAAACACACAGCGCCGTAAAAGTTACGAGTTAAATTCCCAAAAGGCTTTAGACATAATAGTCCGCTGGGCCAGTGAATTTAAGCTCACAATTTCAAGAGCAAAACAAAAAGGAATACTGATAAGCTCAGGAAAAAGGAAACGAGCGTACCCGAGCGTAAACCTCCATCGCAGAAATATACAATTCGTTAGACAATTCCGCTACTTGGATGTGATTACAAACAACAAATTCGCCTGGCTCCCTCACATCAAGACTCTTAAAGAAAGCCTGCATAAACTGTCTAACAACACAATGCTGAGAACAGCTGCTGTGGTGTCTCCTCGCAGATGCTCAAGATATGCTATACCCCAGTCGCTGAGCGCATAGCTCTTCTTAACTTTTCCATATCGGGCGTCGCGATTAACTTGGAACAAGCATTGAACTTCGCGTAAAAACCATTTCTGGGCATCTACAGAAGATTCTGTACCTCTCCAACAACTGCAATAAATATATCGGCAGGGATTTCGCTTTTGCACTTGATAGTACACAGCGAGAGTGCTATAGTGAGAGCGATCAGACTAAAACTAGACGTTATTATTTGGAGTAAGACTTATATATCATCGGGCTACGAGAGTCACATTGCCCATTCGCCTTGCCACCCGGCATACTTCGACATAGAAGCAAGATGCAATTATTCACGTGCATTACAATCCTCAGCTGTCTATACTGATGGTTCCAAAGAAGAGCTCGAAACTGGCAGTACCTGATGTGCAATGGACGGTGACCTCATAATCCATTCTTGGGCTAAGAAGCTTCATCCTAGCAACTCAGTGTTTTACCAGAACGTGCATCCCTAAAGGCAGCTATGGACTTTATTGGCAGGTATAAAGTAATTTACACAGACTCAGTGTAAGCTTCCAGGGCGAACGCAGTAGCCCTGAAAGCGGGGCGAAAGCAGTAGACATTCCATAGTCAGACACATACAAAAACAATTAATTTCGATTTCTGCAAATCTGAGGCCCAAGCTTCAATGGGTTCCAGCCTATACGGGGATCACTCTAAAATGTGAATTAATGAAACAATAGCAAATCTACTAAGAGTCAAGCATGACAGGCAGAAGACTGTATAATTTTCAACCAAAACTTAACCAGATTTTCAAATAGCAGCTCTTCCCACCTCACGCAGTATCTGACAGAGCATGGGTCGTATACGTCCTATCTTTTACAGGTTTCGCCTAAGAGACAGCGACCATTGTATTTGTGGCAGTACTGGTGACTCAGATCACTATCCGTTTGATTGCCCGTACACAGTGAATTCACATTTAAAAAGACCAGCTGGAATCAATATGCTGTCATGCTTCAAGAACAGAATTAAGAATAAATATGCCCTTAGCCGCATTAGAGATTGCGCCACCAATGCTAAAAGCAGTTGCTGACAGCCTGGAGTGACATCTTTCCTTGGACACCGTGCCGTCAGCAGCGAGCTTTGCACATTGCGGACCTGTGGAACGTCGCGTTTAATTCAATACTCAATACAAAGTGGCCAGATCACACCAAAGTGGTGGCATTTGCGGATGACGCCACATTCATAGTTCGTGGAAGAACGCGTGATGAGCTTCAGAGGAACAGCAATGAAACGATAGAGCTCTTTGACAAATTATGCAGTACCAAGCACCTTACCATCTCTGACACTAAATTAAAATACCTCGTAATCCACAAGCCGAGGCAGACGATCATATGAAACCCGGTGATAAAACTCAGGGGTACAACAATTAAAAGAGTAAAAGAACTGAGGCTTCTGGGCCTCACAATAGACGAGAAACTCACCTGAATCCCGCACCTAAAGGAGGTGAGACTGAAGACCCAAGATATCTCTAAAAATCTAAAGAGGATGCAAGGAGCAGATTGGGGTCTCCGTCCGCACATCTTGAAGATCCTGTACTGTACGGTAATTGAAAAAAAATAGCAACCTACGCAGCAGCAGTCTGGGCAACTCCAAAGAGCTCCAGGAAATTGAAAGTCCTAAGCAGCATACAAAGACCTTATGCACTTTACATTACAAAGGCGTACCGCACAACCGCAACGATGGCGGCAGCAGTGCTCGCGGGCATACTGCCCCTTCACATTAAAGCGGAACAAGAGGCAGCGGTTACTCAAGTCACCTTATTAAGACATCAATCTTTTTACAGGGAGCAGCATTATATCCCTTCACACTTTGAAGAAAAAAGAACAGTACGACTAGTTCATCCCGCAGAATATGTCAGAGGAGTGTATAAGCACACTGACTACATCGCCTGGAGAGAGGATAACTCAAAAGTATACATTTATATAGATGGCTCGAAGCTTGGCAACCAGGTAGGGTGCAGCATCATCGCCAAGAGGCAAGGGGATACCCTCGCAGCATGGAAAGAGAACCTGAAAGAAAACAACTCTGTTTTCCAGGCAGAAGCGTCAGCCCTGAAACATGCGCTGTCTTATGCAGCCACTAACAGCCAAAATTCTTTTCGCATTTACACCGATAGCCAATCAGCCATCTTTGCGATAAGAAATTGTTATCATCTCAGCCCACTTATTACAGAAGTCCAAGCACTCCTGAGAGCTAGATCGTCGACATCTCCACTCCACATATCCTGGATTAAAGCTCATTTTGGGCACCAAGGAAATGAGGAGGCGGACGTACTAGCAAAGGAGGCCGCGCAGAACATAGATGCGCAGCAGATAGAAGTGCTGCTTCCCAAAAGCAGCATTAAAAGAACAACATGGAAGGATGCTCTAATACACTGGCAAGAGGACTGGGATTCCATTCCACAGGGCAGACGCACGTACGAGTTCTTCCACAGGGTCAGTACAGACAGGTTCATTTCAGACCCGCATATAACGCGCTTCGTAACTGGACACGGGCCATTCCCCAGTTACTTTATGATAGGCACCTACCAACGTCTGTGTATGTGGAGGTATGAGCAAGCCTGATCATTATCCGACACCATGCCCACTCACAAGAGACTTCCACCACGCTCTGCCAACTACAAATACAGTCGCCTGTCATGATTCATGGTCAAGCAACCTTTAATACAGAGGAAAATACCACTAATGATGCAAAAACTCGAAGAACTAGGCACTGAACTCTGGAGTGCGGAACACGGTCCCATCTAGCCATTGGAGTCCTAATTCTTCACGGATATTAATATCTTTATAGCAGTTAATGCAATGTCAATGCATAACTTTAATGCTCAATCTAATCGAATAGGGAAATGCACGTTTATCTTATGTATACATTAATGTAATGTATGTATGCATGTATTGTTATTGTATAATGTACAACGATATATATAGTTATAAGTTGTACAATTTGCACTGGTATATGTCTGTAGAATTTAGAAAATTTTTATTATTGTAAGTACTAGTATATCCAGTGCACTTATTAATGTATCGAATGCACCTTTTTTGTAACGTATGTGTTAATGTAATGTATGTGTGCCTGTATTATTCGTGTATATAGTTATAAGCTGCATAATGTGCACTGGTGCAGCTTTGGAATATGTCTGTAGAGTTTAGCGAATTTTATTATAGTATGTATTAATATATCGAGTGCACTTTTAATGTTTATTGTATTATGTAATTATATTGATACATCGAATGCACCTTTCATGTTAAGTGTGTATCAATGTAATGGACGTGTGTATGTGTAATCAATTTATAATGTATATAGCTATAAGTTGCGTAATGCGCATTGGTATTGCTCTCCAAAATGTCTGTAGAGTTTAGGTACTTTTTTTTATTGTATGGCTTAAATCGAATGCACTATTAATGTATAGTGTATTAATATATCGAATGGCTCTTTTATGTTATATGTATATTAATGTATTGTATGTATATAATATTAATTATTAATATATATAGCTATAGGTTATACAATGCGCATTGATACCGCTCTGCAATGTCTGTAGAGTTCAGAAAATTTTATTATTATACGTATTGATGCGTGCGTACGGGTTCGTTATGAAATGAATGCACAAGTCCGATGAAAAATGAACAAAAATGTATTATTATCACAACAAAAATGCTTAAATTTTCTCAAATTACCATGCAGTATTACAATATCTCACAGTAGTTATCTTTTAACTACTCAAATGTCCAATAGAACGTAATTCAAAACAGCTAAAGAACGCTAATCCGCGAATTCGCTACAATCAACAACAGTAGTTTTCTAAACAACAGCAAACTAAGCAACTACTACAAACTGAGATGTTTTCCTCCTTTTATAAGATTTTAAAATCACGCGCTAGAATTTTCCAGTACTTTCTCGAAATCAAAAAGAGATATTTATTTATTTAATGCACGCGCTCTTGTATTTTCAATTTTCCGGCTTAGCTTTCTTTTAATATTCGTCACGCGCTGCACTGCGCGAGAAATAAAACCATTTAATTTATAATTAAACTAACATTAGCTTTTTAAATACCAAATTCGTAACACTGCCCCCTTCCCAAGAACTGCACGTCCCGGGCAGTACAATCCCTGGACAGGAAGCTAAACTTACAACTGTGGCATAAATGCAACTGAGGCATAAACATTACATCACAATATCAAACAACATGAACAATAAATGCAATAACTAACTTAAACAAATCAAATGCTATCAAATACTAAATACAAAACAAATACTAAATACAAAACAAATACTAAATACAAATCAAATCAAATACACATTTAAAAACATAAAGGACCATGGTCTGATACTATTTACAATTACTTACATCACGTACTATGGCCATAGTAATGAGCTAACCTGTCGTAAGAGTTCGAAGATTCACGGATCCGAACCACGACGTCATTCGTGTTCAGCACTGTATATGGACCATCCGAAGGTGACTGTAGTTTAGGACTAAGTCCCTTTCGTTGAATCGGGTTCCACAACCACACCTTGTCTCTTTTGTTGAATCTATGTCCAGTAGCTCTCGCGTTGTATCTGGTCCTCACTTTCTCCGTCGCCAAGTTCACTCGCTTTCGTGCGGAACGGTGCATCACTTCAAAACGGGCCTTGACATCTTGGATGTGTTCCTCAGGCGATGAAGGCGCATCCGTACGGCGATGAAACAGGCGGTCACAAGGCAGACGAAGGTCTCGACCGAAGAGCATCTGAGATGGAGAATAGCTGGTAGTCTTGTGTTTCTTTTCGACCCTAGCATGATTTCGGCTGTTTCTCGAGCTGGTTCTTTCGGACAAAGCTTCGGCATTTCCAGGTGAGGATCCCTTCTTAGGATGGATAGTCATGTCTTCAGATCCTGAAAGCAGTTTGTTGTTTTTCAAGTCTAAGGAAAAATTGTATTTCCTGAAAAAGTCCAATCCGAGTATGCATGGATCTGTAATATCCGCCACATATGCCGTGTGATGGTAGGCGGCAATTCCAAATGTGATTTTCACGTTTAACTTCCCAGCTATGTCGATCTTTTCACCAGACGTAGTCTGAAGGGTAACACAGGATGGCGTCCAAATAAGTTTATTTTTAAACTGTTCATCAGCTAAATCTTTCCTAATGATGGTAACATTAGCTCCTGTGTCAATGATCATATTGCAAGGAACTCCATCGATATTCCCATTGATGGACAGTCCGTTATTGTTGCCACTCACTATAGAGATCTTAAGCGCTTTAAAACAGGGTTTTTCATTATCTGGCAACCTCCGTTCCTTGATATGGTCATTAATTTGGTTCCTGCGTCGTTGCTCAGAAATTTTCTCAATTTTCGTACCCTGGGGTGTTCTGCAATTCTTTCGTACGTGGCCTTCAGCTCCACAGTTCCAGCACTTTGGTTTCTTGTCAGTCCTTTTCCTTCCCGTGGCATTTAATTGTCTGTTTAAATCGCATGCCTTATTTTCCGTGCTCTGGAGAGTTCTGCAGTTCCTTCGTAGGTGGCCTTCAACACCGCAATTCCAGCACTTTAGGGTCGGTTTTGTTTCACCACTAATCCGTCTTAAAGCATTCACTGGTCTTGTCAACTCATCCGTTTCATTATCCGTGCCCTGGGGTGTTCTGCAATGCCGTCGTAGGTGACCTTCAGAACCACATCTCCAACATCTTACAGCCACTTTGTTCTCACTGCTACTCCGTATCAAAGCATCGACTTGTCTGGATAAATCATCTAAACGAGCCATCAATTGGTCCCCTGGGTCGTGGACTCGCACAGCTCTGACTGGGTAGCGATCCCTAAGAGTTGTTTGCTGGGCTGCCTCAAATTTCATGGCATACACTAAAGCGCTTTTCAGATATTTAACATCCGCCATTCGCAGTGCTTTCTGTATTTCAGGGTCCCGGATGCCATCGATGAAATATTGCAGGGACAGGATTTCCCTTGTTTCTGTCGGGCACTCCGAAAAGGCGTGATGTGACAGCCTTTCAACATCCGTGGCGAGCTCCTGAAGCGTTTCGGTGAGCTTCTGTTGACGAGATTTTAATTGGAGCCTGCTGTAGTCTTTTAAACATTTCTCGCAGAAGCGCAGCTCCAAAGCGCCGGATAGAGCTTCGAAATCTAGCCTTTGATTTTCGGGAAGCGTCTGCAGGATATCCGCTGCGTCTGCTCTCAGAGAAGCGGCGAGATGACAGGCCTTAGCTTGGGAATTCCATCCATTCGCATCCGCAACGATAGAAAATTGTGTCCTATACACCTGCCAGGAGGTCTTCTCATCATATGTAGATAGTTTCAGAACGGAACGAGCAAGCATCGATAAAAATTTGAAACCTTCAGAATTGTTTCCTACCGTCGCTATGCACTTCTTTAGGCTGTCAACTTCTTTGGCGACGGCAGCAGAAACCCTATCATCAATTTGTTGTTCGACGGCAGAAACTCTTTCTTCAATTTGTTGTTGGAAGGCCGAAACTCTTCCTTCGACTCGTTGCTCCACAGCCGATACTCTATCTTCTATTTCATCTTTGACAGAAGAAACCTTTTCTTCAATTTGCCCGACTTTATTTTCGACAGCTCCTATTCTGTCTTCCATAGCCTCAAATTTACTTTCTATTACGCAGGTTATTTCTCTTTTCATTTCGTCTTGACCTGCTTCAATCTTTTCTTGTACAGCTTTTATGTCTTCTTTAAAAGTTACTTGACCAGCTTCCAACTTTTCGTGAACGGCTTCCATTTCCTTTTTAACGGATCTCATCTCTCCTTTAACGGAATCTTGGCCCAATTTCATTTCTTCCTTAACGGATTCCTGGCCCAATTTCATTTCTTCCTTAACTGATTCCTGGCCCAATTTCATTTCTTCCTTAACGGAGTTGACGGCCCCTTCCATCTTTTCTTGGAAAGCAGCAAATGCAGTCATCATTTGCCTGAATTGTTCTTCCATCGCTCTTGTTATTGGCATTCAAATCCCACTTCTGACACCAAAAATTGTTGCGTGCGTACGGGTTCGTTATGAAATGAATGCACAAGTCCGATGAAAAATGAACAAAAATTTATTATTATCACAACAAAAATGCTTAAATTTTCTCAAATTATCATGCAGTATTACAATATCTCACAGTAGTTATCTTTTAACTACTCAAATGTCCAATAGAACGTAATTCAAAACAGCTAAAGAACGCTAATCCGCGAATTCGCTACAATCAACAACAGTAGTTTTCTAAACAACAACAAACTAAGCAACTACTACAAAGGGAGATGTTTTCCTTTTTTTATAAGATTTTAAAATCACGCGCTAGAATTTTCCAGTACTTTCTCGAAATCAAAAAGAGATATTTATTTATTTAATGCACGCGCTCTTGTATTTTCAATTTTCCGGCTTAGCTTTCTTTTAATATTCGTCACGCGCTGCACTGCGCGAGAAATAAAACCATTTAGTTTATAATTAAACTAACATTAGCTTTTTAAATACCAAATTCGTAACAGTATTAATTTATCGTCTCTGCGTCGACTATTATAATAGTGCATTATTAATGTATAATGTAATACTATGTACTACTATTGTGGTAATTCAACATATTAACAGCACTTTTTGATGTAAGTATCTTTATATTGTATAATAAGAATTTTTATTGTAGGAATCCGCAATACCCCTGTTTTCCTCCATCTGCCCACGTTTGCAATATTCTTTCTCTGGAAAGTTGCGGGATTAGGACGATATCCGAATAGTCAGTGAAAGCCGCCCGGGAGTCCGGACCCTGCTTTCACCTGTCACCTCTCACCTATTAATATACTTGATGACTTCTTTTATTTTTCTACCCAAAGAGCGTTAGCCCAGAAGGGCAAATAATTTCGTTTTTTGCGTTGGTTCGCTATAAATGTCGGTTCACTTTCAAATTGCTGCCACCAAATATTATAGCCCCGCATTATATTTAAAAAAATTAAATAATGAAGAATATGTATAAACGTTTGTATGTTTCTCGCGCTGCGAAAAAACGACGGACCTAGAGACATCAAAGTTTCAGTAAGTTGTCCTGCACGAGAATATGAGGATCTGAAAGCTAGAACTTGGAATTTGTTTTATTATCTATTTCAGATTTTGTAAAACTTTAACAAATTTTTGATTAAAAAACTCAAAGATTTCAAAGCGAGCAATGGCAACACTGTACGAAAAAAAGACATTTTTATCTCCAACGCGCGAGACTGTGTATCGTAAATTCTGAAGATATGGTCATTTAAAAATTATTTTGCGATATTGCCGTTGAATTAAATTTTATGGTTTAAGTGCGAAGAAAATGATATTTAATAAAAAAAGGTAACACACGAAACGTTAAAAAAACGCCTCTTTGGGTGTAATATAAAATCTTAAGACTTTCAGATTTTAAAATTTTTGTTTTGGTTTGGTTTAAAATTTGTTTAATATTATGATTAATCCAAAACTCATTTAATTAATTTCACAATGTTTAATGTATTTTTTCATGGACACATTTCTAACCTCTTTATTTATATTTATTTATTTTAAATTCCATCGACGGGATCCCAAAAATTGAAAAGCACATAACGGAACAGTGGGCCAGCTGTTCCGTTGATGGCGAAAAGAAAGGAAAAATATCTTCTTTTTTAATGTTTTACATTGATCCCGTACTCAGATACTGTAAAATCCTGTATTCAGATACTGTACTTGATGCTGTAAAAAGCGTGCTGTTTGTATAGCGTTAAAATGATCATATGATGAGACATTTTCTGCAAGAAGATAGCGGATTTGAAGTACTTTTTGTATTCTCTTATTTTTCCAAGTTTAGATTTCGTCAGTTTTTGCTATCTTTCATTTTACGTTATTAGTCATTGACAGCCAAAATACAAATCTTTAGCTTTTTATTTCTTCATTCATCATTTTATATTTTAATTGCGTGAAATGAGCAGCTTGGCGATTTTCAAAATTTCCAAAACTGTGTTTTGCTCTGCCAAATAACGTCGTTATTAGCAGCTAATAGTTTTACTATTATATACCTATTTCTGACTGGGTAAATTCAAATATTATTCGTCAGAAAATTAGAGTTCAATGTTAGAAGTCCATGCTTGTTAACTGAATTCAATAACGAGGTCCAGTCTCCTAAAGAAAGAATATTTCAACACTCCGAAACAACACATTATAGACCGTGATCATACAGCTGCGGTAAGTATCAGTCCTACCATTTTGAATCCTAACCTTTCGTACAAGAAATGCGTAATATTCCAATCAAAGTAAATCTCAGTTCATCTTCGTTATGCAAAGTTTCATGATAACAAAAATCAAATTTTATAACGGAGGAAATTGAGTTGACTGGTTACTCCAATATATTTTTGAAGAAACACAAGGCGAATTTCCGTACCATCAGGAAAGTGTAACACGTGCACATGAAGTCCTTTCGAGGGTATTTCAAGACGTAGAACATCATTAATTTACTACAGAAGTCAGCATCTAGATAAATTTAGTTGAATCTTCAGTACCAATTTCTATTTTATAGGCGAAATGCATTATCTTCAAACTAGATGGAGATGACCGTCAGAAAGGAACGAAAAAGAACAAAAATTGCTGACACGCGTCACCCGCGGTGAGAACGGCCAGAAGCCATCCTACACTTTCGGAGTCCAGCAGCAGAAGGAAGTAAAACTGGTTGTAGTCGTCAATTTCGCTCTATCATTGAGCAGTCCCAGTGAACAGACTTGATGTTGAATAAATGTGAAGGTTGCTGCACATTCCCTCTGGCCAAAGAAGAAGAAACATAGATTATCACAAAATCATATCACAATATTTTGATGAAGCACAACGCGTGTCTGCAAGTTTTGTTCTTTTTCGTTCCTTTCTGACGGCCATCTCCATATAGTTTGAATAGAATGCATTTTTCCTAGAAAATAGAAATTGGTACTGAAGATTCAACTAAATTTATCTAGATGCTGACTTCTGCAGTAAATTAATGATGTTCTATGACTTGAAATATCCTCGAAAGGACATCATATGTGCACGTGTTACATCTTCCTGATGGTACGGAAATTCGCCTTATGTTTCTACAAAAATTTATTGGAATAACCAGTCAGCTCAATTTCCTCCGTTATAAAATTTGATTTTTGTTATCATGAAACTTTGCTTAACGAAGATTGTAAGGATCTTAAGTTTTACTAAGGTTTATTTTTATTTTAAATCTTTACTATCACTTCTTATTTTCTACTTCCGGCCAGAATTAAAAGCTTTAACTTATTTATGCAAAATTTGTCTGGCGAACGCCAAGTACTGAAGTTGTGGCTTTTTTCCAAGCGAGAGAGAGGAAGGAGTTAGTCGAAGCAGGCCGCTTACCTTAGCAGTTTTACTCGGTTGCTGGTTGCCTTCCAGGCCAGAGGTTTAATCCTCGTGATAATTTTAAACGTATTGTAGTGTTAACAGTTCTCTGTACTACATACGGCTTCCTGTTAATATACGGCCAATCTTCCACGTAGGCCCTTGTTTATTATTCCAAATTTAAGTTAAAGTTTAGTTAATATTTTTATATTCTTACGTTCAGACCACAAGTAGTTGGTCTCTGTATTCCAAAGTACGGAAATTATTGTAAAGAGTGAAAAATAAAGGGTTTCGTAAATTCTTCCTGTGTATCTTGTCTACTTCCCACATTTATTGAACATAGCTTTAGTAAGCTCCCTGTTCCGAGTCAGGTTCCTCAATGTTCCC
This sequence comes from Stegodyphus dumicola, assembly GCF_044657685.1. Lineage (NCBI taxonomy): Eukaryota > Metazoa > Arthropoda > Arachnida > Araneae > Eresidae > Stegodyphus > Stegodyphus dumicola. The sequence continues at coordinate 109,019,056 of NC_140777.1, forward strand.
CAAGCAAGTAAGGAGAAACACTGAACCTGATAGTGGCGCCCAACGAAGAAGAATAACCATGGCCGAGTTTCAAGAAGAACCTGTGCTGACTGCAGAAGCGGCTTAGAATCCAGAAATGCCAACTGCCGCCCTGGAAGGATTTGGTTACATGATCCAGACCATGCGCGCAGCGATGAAACCAGAAGCAACATTTAATGGAAATTCACCGGTTACCATTTTTTTGGAAAAACTAGATGACCACTTCATGCTCTACCCCGAGCACGAGTTTCAGAAAATTACCTTAGCTACCAGCGCTTTGAGGGGCCAAGCGCTTAACTGGTTCAAATGTATAGGCAGAAGTCTCTTGGGTCAAGAAGGAAGTTCCACCTATACTTACGAAAATTTCAAGACTGCCCTAGTAAAATCCTTTCCTGTCGTAAGGGATCGTGCGAAATTAGAAACGGAACTTTTCAGCATATATCAGCAAAGAATCGAAAATCTTTCCACCTTTATTTTAAGAAAAATTCACGTCTTCAAACTCTTGTATGGAAACCGTCCAGATCCTGAGATAATTCAAGTGATTTTGCTGAGGTTACTTCCCCAAGTACAAGACTTTATTGAATTAAGGAATCCGACTACACTGGAAAAATTATTTGAGCTAGCAATCCAGTTTGAAAGTAGAAGAACGGCGGACATTGAAAGAAGACGCCAGTATGAAAAACGAAACCAACTTGGTGCGCCAAGACCACAGCAAAGTCAAGCACACGGCTAGGGAAGCAAAGCGAATCAGTGGGCAAGAAAACCCGAGCATCCAAAAACAGCCGGCGAACGTCGACAGTTCAATAGCAATCCAGGAAAAAAGTCTCAAGGCCAGTGGAAAAAGAAGAAAAGCATGGAAATGAAAAATGATTTAATCTAAAACGGATTTCTGCTGACGGTAGGGTGCGGAAATCCGAAGGCCAAGAAAACCCCTCTTCCTTCAAGTTAAATACAGTAATGGTGAAAAATTTGACTCTTCCAAAATTGAAGTGTTGGTGAATAATATCCCAGTCACCGCACTCCTGGATACAGGCGCGCAGTGTTCCTGTGTGGTAGAAGATTTTTTAGGAAGTATTTTCGGAAATATCGCATATATAATTCGGATAATACGACAGTGTTAGCTGTGCAAGGAGAAAGATGTAAGTGCATAGGTAAATTACCGCTATACGTCCGTATCAAGCACAAACAAGTAAAGGTTATGTTTTTTATAGTAAAGAATCTGCAAGCACATATTATCTTAGGAATAGATTTTCTTTCAGAGGCACAAGCAACGCTGGATTTTAATGAAGCGTCCCTTAAGCTGACGATGAAACCAGTTCGAGAAGAAAAATCGGAGCCGCCGATGTTAAACCTTGACCACCTGCCTAATGAAGAGCAACAAAAAATCCGACAAGTGGTAAGTGAATTTGCTCCGTTATTTAGTGATATTTCAGGATTTACTCAAGTTACTAACCATAGTATTGACACCGGAGATTCAATGCCAGTTCGCTACAAAGCATACCGGTATGATAAGAATAAAGAAAAAATTATAGAATGGCACATCAGCTATATGCTACGTAAAAAGATCATAACGCCCATCTCAAGTAGTTATGCTAGCCCGGTGGTTTTATGTAAGAAAAATAATGACTATCCATTAACACATCCAAAAAGGTGGCGATTCGCGATTGACTATCGTAAATTAAACTCCATAACTAAATATTCGGTATATCCGTAACCTATTATTGAAGAAATTCTAAGGAACATAACGTCGACCAAATATATAACGACTTTAGACTTAACGATTGGTTATTTTCAAATAGGGGTTAGACCGGAGGACGTGCCTAAGACTGCTTTTATAACCAAGTCTGGCACTTATGCATTCCTGCGTATGCCGTTTGGCCTTTCAGGGGCACCGGCAACATTTCAGCGATGTATGGATATTGTGTTAAGGCCTGTTCTTGGAAAGTCCACATTTATCTATTTAGACGATATCATTATTACTAGTGATAATCTGGACCAACATGTACAGGATTTAAGACAGGTGTTTTCTTTATTAAATGAGGCCGGTCTAAAACTTAATGTCGAAAAGTGCAAATTTGCAGCCCCTGAATTAAAATATTTAGGTTACAAAATATCTCAGAAAGGAATCGAGACAGACGAATCAAAAATAATCGCTGTGCAAAAGTATCCGCCACCAAATACGGCGAAGAAGCTCTCTTCTTTTCTAGGACTTTGTTCATATTATAGGTCCTTTATAAAAGATTTTGCAGTTATTGCTGTACCATTGTTAAAATTAAAAAGGAAAAAGGCAAGATTCTCGTGGACGGCCGAAGCCAATAGTGCTTTCGAAAAATTAAAGCAAGCATTAACACAAGCCCCTGTGTTGAAATTTCCTGAAAAGGATGAGAATTTAGAAATTTCAGCGGATGCTTCGGATTATGCGGTAGGAGCGCTACTTTCGCAAAATCAGCAGCCCGTGGCATTTTTTAGCCGAACTTTAAATCAAACACAAAGAAACTATTCCGCGACCGAGAGAGAGGCGCTTGCAGATCTGTTAGCAGTGCAAAAGTTCCGAGTCTGTTTTGGAAAGGCGCCAATAACAGTGTATTCTGGTCATGCGGCGGTAACTAGATTGTACTCAGGGAAAAATTTATCCCCAAGGTTAATAAGATGGGCACTCAAGCTGCAAGAATATAATCTGGTAATCAAGCATACCCCCGGAAAGGAAAATATCGTAGCAGATGCCCTATCAAGAATTAAATTAGACGAACAGGGTAATACCGTAAAAGTTGCAATGCTTACAGCGTGTACAATAAATTCCCGAGAAACTGTAATAACAGAACTGGGTAAGGATCCTGAGTTTGGAAGTATTTATGAGTATTTGAAGGATCCTGAAAATTTTAGCCACCAAGATATTGTGGCGATAAGAAATAGGGCGGCCCATTACGAACTAATAGATGGTCTATTATTCTACACAAAAACTACGAATTCCAACAACGAATTTCGACCTGTTATCCCAGCTAGTCTTAGATTAAATATCCTTCATGAGCTCCATGACAGCCCTTTAGCTTCTCATGCTGGTATTCGAAAAACTATCCAACGCGTACGCGAGGCAGTCTACTTTCCTGAACTGCAAAAGTTAACAAGGGCGTATGTCCAGTCCTGCCTAACATGTCTAGCCGTTAATTATATTAATTTCCGCCCGGCCGGGATTCTAAATAGTATTAAATCCGAATTTCCAAATCAAATAATTGGCATCGATTTATTGGGCCCTTTCCCAAAAAGTCAGTTAAATAAAAGTCGCTATCTCCTTGTTATGGTTGATCATTTTAGTAAGTGGACCGAAATTGTTCCCTTAAAACGAGCCTCCGCGAAATTAGTTACTGATTCTATTTTAAATAAATATATTTTAAAATACAGGGCGCCCCTAAAAGTTATATCGGATAATGGTCCTCAATTTGTAAGTAATATATTTGAAGACATGTGCCAAAAACTGGGCATACGTCATTTAAAAATGGTCCCGTATCGGCCGCAATCAAATATAGCGGAACGGGTCAATAGAAATATAGTGAAAATTATCCGTAGTTATATTAAAAATTTTCATAAAAGCTGGGATAACTATGTCAATGAATTTGCTTTCGCCCTTAGGACCGCAAAACATGATACAACGGGCAAAACTCCCGCTGAGTTATTTTTAGGCAGAAAGATTATAACGCCGTTAGATAAATTATTTTATGTGCAACAAAGAGCCCCAGAATTTAAAATGGGTGATATAGAAAAATTAATTAAAGAAGCAAAAAAAAAAGAATACTGAAGTAGCACAGAGAAAACAAAAACTTTATTACGACTTGAAACACGGGTAGTAACTTATAAAGTAGGAGATGAAGTATTAAGAATTAAGCATTCACTTTCTTCAGCACCAGAAGATAAAACTGCCAAATTTTTTCTACGATTTTAAGGACCATATGTCATAGAAAAAATAACTCACGCTGTAGTAGTGTTAAAAGCCAAGAATGGTGAAACCTGCTCCGCAAACATTGATCAAATCAAACCCTACCATGATCGTAATAAAATGCAAATATTCAAAGATCTTTTGCGGGATCCGGCACGGCAGGCACGGCAGGCACAAGCTCCAGAGTTGGAACAACGACAAGTACAAGGGCAAGCCATTAGGAGGCAGGAGCAATTGAAAAGAATGTTACCCCGTTGGAAATATGAAGGTAACAAGAAAAAGAAGCCGTTCCACCGTCCAGAAAAAAGTGCTCACGACCACCCCCAGAATGAAGAAGGGAAAAGTACGACGAATGCAAAGAGAGCCAGTAGAAATAACGACAACTATAACCCGGCTCCCAAACGGATGATCTACTCATCGGACAGGACTCTCCGCAGCAAATGTCGCCGAACTGCGGAAGAGCCACTAGCGGCGGAGGAAAAGATACAAGGAAAATTGGAACGGCCAGCAACGAGGTCCAAGCAGGAACGAGAGAGAAGTGTCCCGGTTCCGCCAAGACCAGCTGCCATCAAACGGCCAAGACCACAGGCAGAGGCGAAAAAGAAAGTATTCAAGGGTGACCGAACTGGAGGAAAATGAAAGCTTCTAGAGGAAGGCACTGAAGGGCGAGCCTGCACAAGAAGGAGGATAAATCAAACTAGAGTCTTCGCTACCTTCCAGGACTGGGCTGAGAAAAGAATGTCCGAATATCACAAAGATAAGTAAAATTTTATGTTACTTTGTAAACTTAAGTTAATCTTTCATTCTTACTGCAAGTGGCAGATTTCAAGAAGTTTTACCTCATGTGAGGTCTACCTTTATCGCCAAAAAGGCGAGAAATGAGTTGTTACCGATTTTGGTATTATGTTTTCCGATTACTCGCGAGTAAAACTAAAGTTGATGTATAATAGGAATGTGTAAATACTTGAATATTGTAAAAGTTATTGTATAAATTTTATTTAAAACATTCTGGCAAGAAAGAAGTTTTAGTCTGAAAGACTTTTGAAATGTAATATTTCAATGTAGAGGAATTGGCACTTGCTTGGAAAAGAATAGAAGTTAACAATGTACTACAAATGTATGTTTTAAAATGCGTAAAATTAACGGCATGTTAATATGTTCTTATATACAATGTGAACTGTTATTTTAAATGTTAAGAAATACTGTGATATGGTAAAAGTGAAAGTAATGCCAAAAAATTTTAAAATTTTTGGCATTACTTTCACTTTTAAAAGACTGTCAAAAGACCAAATTATGGTGAATATGTGTTAAAGGTTGAATGAATGTAGTTAGGCTCTCTGACGCTACACTTCAGAGTTAGCTACTTTCAGAATAGTACCTCAGGGTTTAGAGTTGAAGATAGGGTGTGTTACGAGGTCTTGTTATGTTGAATTTTAACACGTTAGTGTTTTGATTGTAGGCGGCAGTGTTGAACACGTATACATAAACACATTCGTGTTTGGTGTTTTCTTTTACAACACATTTCAGAGAGCACGGGGAGAGATAATTAAAATAAAGTCATGAATGAAATAAGAATGTTAAGAGAAATATAAATATTCATGTTACTTGCCATTTCATTGTGTAACATTTCATTAAACTAGTTTTCCTTCCAGATCTCTGGAAGGAACCAGATTTGAATAATTACTTCTGCAGTAAATTAATGATGTTCTATGACTTGAAATATCCTCGAAAGGACATCATATGTGCACGTGTTACACCTTCCTGATGGTACGGCAATTCGCCTTATGTTTCTACAAAAATTTATTGGAATAACCAGTCAGCTCAATTTCCTCCGTTATAAAATTTGATTTCTGTTATCATGAAACTTTGCTTAACGAAGATTGTAAGGATCTTAAGTTTTACTAAGGTTTATTTTTATTTTAAATCTTTACTATCACTTCTTATTTTCTACTTCCGGCCAGAATTAAAAGCTTTAACTTATTTATGCAAAATTTGTCTGGCGAACGCCAAGTACTTAAGTTGTGGCTTTTTTCCAAGCGAGAGAGAGGAAGGAGTTAGTCGAAGCAGGCCGCTTACCTTAGCAGTTTTACTCGGTTGCTGGTTGCCTTCCAGGCCACAGGTTTAATCCTCGTGATAATTTTAAACGTATTGTAGTGTTAACAGTTCTCTGTACTACATACGGCTTCCTGTTAATATACGGCCAATCTTCCACGTAGGCCCTTGTTTATTATTCCAAATTTAAGTTAAAGTTTAGTTAATATTTTTATATTCTTACGTTCAGGCCACAAGTAGTTGGTCTCTGTATTCCAAAGTACGGAAATTATTGTAAAGAGTGAAAAATAAAGGGTTTCGTATACCCTTCCTGTGTATCTTGTCTACTTCCCACATTTATTGAACATAGCTTTAGTAAGCTTCCTGTTCCGAGTCAGGTATGTGCATGTTCCCAAAGAAATCAAGAAGGAACTTTGAACCTGATAAGATGAACTGGGATTTACTTTGATTGGAATATTACGCATTTCTTGTACGAAAGGCTAGGATTCAAAATGACTGATACTACTTACTGCAGCTGTATGATCGCGGTCTATTATCTTCTGGCTGTCGATGTTTTCTTGATTTATGCTGGTATTAATTTAAAATTTCACGATGTCAATATATAATAAATTTCTCTTACTTCACATTATTTGAAGCGTCATCCTTTGGGGGTAAGTTACTTTAATTTTATATTTCTTTATAGATCACACGTTCCATCATTACATTTGGCACATCATTTTTATTAAACACATATCGGACATATCGGCTGAAAACAATTCCGCTCGTCTTAATACCAGCAGAAATTTTCCTAGAACATCTCTACAGGAACCATGCATCAGGTACTCATGGATAGGCTGATGTACACCTAACTCGTAAGCCCAGCTCTTCTGTCGACGGCGAAAAGAAAAAATAAAAGTCTAGCATAAACTTCCTAAACCAAACGGCGGACAGGGTACAGTGAATTTGCAAATTAGCCTCCACGTTCATTAAACCTAAATTTACTGCACTTATTCTTCTAAGTGCACATTCGATCATAGTTGGACGAGACATCTATGGACTTCGTGAAGGATCTCATCTCGAAAATTCGTTGCTTCTGTAGATAGGATAAACACCACATCAGAAGTCAAGGAAATTGTCTTTCAAAATATGGCAATGCATCGTTGTTTTGGAAATTTAATATAATTTTTAACTTTCGTCAAAATGTTCGCCACTGGCGGTCACACATTCCCATAGTTAACATTTTCTGGGGTTACCTATAGAATATTTTTAACTATATTTTATTATTACGTGTTTGTAGATAAGTAGGTCCATATAATCATTTTTTAGGTATGTTAGAAGTTTAGACGTCAAGGTTAGAATTCCTTCTTTAAAAAATAGAAAAATGTGGATTGTCAGTTGTCATCTGAAGCATTCATTTAACAATTCCTAATCTGCAGAGATAGTCAAATTCGTTAAGAGAGTTCACATTTTCATTTGGAAGGGATGCATTCGTGCCTCACGTACAGTAATCCACATCATATCGTGACAATTACCAGTGTTCGGATGCCACCTTTTGTATGCTTATAAAAGCTGCTGTAGATCTCTCCAAAACACATTCTTAAAAATCTGACGTCTTCACTGTTTGCTTACGTCCTTTTCCTCTTTGACATAAGGAGCGAAATGGTTTTAAGCACTCATCAGTCAACACTGGTGCAGGTAGAATGGTATGAAATACGGAGTATTGAAAATCTTTCATGATACAAACGTTTCCTGCGAGACCGTTTCCATTCAGTTGATTGTACATTAGATGCCAAAACTGCCCACTTCTTATATGTGCCTTTCGTTATGTCATTCAGATGTCATTCATGCTAAATTATCGCAGTAATTATCTGTGATAATCTGGGGATGTTATCAAGGTATCTCCGATAGAAGCATTGAAAATGAGATGCTTCTAAAGAAAACTCTCTGCTTTGGCTTGCCTTTTATTGCACCTTGATGAGGGAATCAGCTGCAGTTGCCAATACTGCTTCTTTTTACTCGAAATTTATATTTGGCAATGGGTTTAAGCTGTGTGCTTAAGCCAGAGCTGTGTTCTGGAGATGTGCTATTCCTTCGGGAAGACGGAAATGATACTTTGTCCTTCCTGGACGTGTTTCGAAGTTAAACGTTTGGGGGCTCTCTGAATGTATGAGACCCTAGGTTCTACTGTAATTATTTTTCACCGTGATGGATAATATCACTTCTTTTATTATTCGGAAAAGTTTCTGATCATCATGTATTTGTATATTAGGATTATGAAATCCAGTATTGCTGTTATCTGCATGTTAGTTATCAAATGGGTATCTTTAATATTTTGGAAAACAGCAAGATAAAGAATTAAACCTTCGTTAGGTTAGCTGAAGTTCTCGAAAAGCGAAACAATTATATTTCCTAACAAAGTAATTTTAAAATTTGGAATTGGAATGATTTTAATTTAATATAAGCTCCCCTGATAACTTCAAAATTAGGCACGAACGTTTTTTTAATGTTGGGTAATGAATTCATATAGGAAAATTTAATGAATTGCGTTTAAAGTTTTAACAAAACGTCAAAAACATGATCTGAAATACTTGAAGAATTTTGAGTGTTTTAGTTACAACACTATAACTTGCTAGTATGAAGCTTTCAGATTTTCACACGAAAACGCTTTAAAATCTAATTTGCTAGAGGACGAGAAAATTCAATCAAATTAAAACTAAAGAAAGTAAAAAAAATCAGGACGCGTCAGTAATTAAATTTATTGAAAGCATAAAAATTTGCTATAATATGAACTATAAACAGAAAACCTGTAGATGTTATAATTGCAGCATAATAGAACAAAAGTCTTCAAAATGTTGGAAAAGCATAAATAAAGCATATATCCTCAACATTAAGTAGAGGTAAGCAGTGTTTCTTCAGCACTGTTTAAACACAGCACTAAATGCAGCTGCAGACGCTTTAAAATCTAATTTGCTAGAGGACGAGAAAATTCAATCAAATTAAAACTAAAGAAAGTAAAAAAATCAGGACGCGTCAGTAATTAAATTTATTGAAAGCATAAAAATTTGCTATAGTATGAACTATAAACAGAAAACCTGTAGATGTTATAATTGCAGCATAATAGAACAAAAGTCTTCAAAATGTTGGAAAAGCATAAATAAAGCATATATCCTCAACATTAAGTAGAGGTAAGCAGTGTTTCTTCAGCACTGTTTAAACACAGAACTAAATGCAGCTGCAGATGTGTAATCGATAGAGAAATTATCTCTTATAAGCTGAGAAATTCATACGAATAACTGTCTTAAGAAGTAAACTCCAGCTTATAAGGTATTTCTCCCACCTTCCTAGCGTGCCTTCGTGGTGTAGTGGTTCTGCACGGTGGGCCGGGATTTCCAGAGGCCCGTGGTTCGATTCCCAGCGAAGGCATTGCATATTTTTCATCTTTGCAGCTTCCAAAAATACCTAATGTCTCCACAAGCTAATAAAAACCGTATATATTGATGCAAAATATTTCCCTAATAAGCGTAAAGGCATTACGCATCCTTTATATATGTAATCATCGGCCATAATACTTCCAAAAACAATTTTTTGTTCTTTAATTCAGTTAATCATAGGGTCTTCAGCTTTTATATCTATATTCAATAAGAGTTTACACTAATTATACAAATAAAATACAAACGTTTGACTCCAGTACGACAGAGATTGCATAAATATTTAATTTTTAATTTAGTATCCAGAGATTGCACAGAAACTTAAGAGCAAAGTATTTAATTTTCTACATAACTAAAAATGAAATAGAGATTTAGAAGAAGGTTTTCGATGTTGATAGATTAATCGACGAGCATATCTATGGAAATTGTCATAAAAGCATGGATAAATATAAGCGTTTTCGGGAAGGAGATTTGAATGACAGAATCTTAAAAAATTAAATAATTAGTGTTCTAGAAAACTATGGCCGATCTCAATTTTAGCACATAACTATTTCCTGACATAATTTGCTGAAATTACAAATGGAAAATATTTCGATTTCTTTTATTTAATGTGAAAGTGTTAATATAGTACTTTTAGTAATTGAATACTTAGAAAATACTCGTGCGAAAAGTGTTTCACCATATGTAGCTCGGAATTTGTTTCAGATCTAGAAATTGATGAAACAGTATGTGAAATCTAACTGCGAATATGAAGAAAGCAAATATAAATGAAAAATTTAACTAATAGTGAATAAATCTACAAAACTGGAAACCTATGAACTGTAAGACGGTATTTCCTGCTGACCGAATGTAATTTATATTTGATAAAAAGCAAAACCTTTCATTAAATATTATTCTCAGTTATATAAGATTGATAACACGGCTATATCCACGCATGTTTAATGTTGACATATAATGGCCTGTTACACACCAACACTGGTTTAGCAGCAAATATAATCTTCGTTTGAACTAAAGGGGTGTAAATAACTCTTTTGAATAGGAATTTCGATGGGAAAATGTTTATTACATAATCGAAAATTTTGTAGTATTTGAAAAAGTCGTTAAAAGGGAAAGATGTTCACTCTCAAGCATTTCTTACCAGACGCAAAAAAATACATTAACTGAGTTTAACGTGTGATGTTAAACTTGCTGAAAATTGATAAAATATAAATTGAAAAACTCACACTTTATAACACTATTTAACTACAACGAAATAAAGCTATGAATGCTTAATCAATTATATATATTCGCATGTTAATCATTTGGTTAGAGTTATAAAAACCTATTTTTCTGCGGTACGTTATGAAGTAAACTACGTGCAAGGAAAAACGTCGAAATGAGGGAATTGTGTAAAGAGTTATATAAAAGAGTATTTTTCCGAATTTCTTTCTAATTATTTAAATAAATATCTGAAATAAACAATACTTATAGTAATGAATTGGTAATTTTTGGGTCAAATTATGAATCAGAATTAGTATTCTAGAGGTTTTTGGAAAATATCTTAAAACTAGGCAAAGCTTATTCTAGGAAAAGACAACTGTGTATAACTTTCCAATTGAATTAAGGATTTTAAGCTTGCATCCTCTTTTTCGGAGGCTTTTGGAAATGTTGAGAGAAAACGTTCTACCTACAAACATATAAAATTCCAGAAAAATTTTATGGACGTGGCTAAATTTCCTTTTGTAAGGAAATAGCCATAAGGTTTGATTCGATTCCCTTATTTAGAAAATGCTAAATGATTGTCTAATGAATAAATTTCCTAGACCAGAATGGTAGGCAGACCAAGACAAGGCATGCAGCAATCAGCAAAGAGTAGAAAGCTAATCAGTGGACTAGAGACTTGTTCACCTCTAGTTAAAGTTGAGCATATCAGAAGCTTACCACTGCGTGTAGCATAGCACTTGCTGAATCTAATGACACCAGGATGATCTCCGAAGTATGCGTTCAAAGGATCTGTCGTGGCGAAACATTTTCGTTTAGAAGCAAGACAGAAAAACTTGAAAGCAGTGAGATACGTGAATATTTCAAAACAGACGAACTATATACTATGAAGACAATGTATGGAAACAATATCAGCACTATAAAACTGTTGGAGGTCTCGACAAGGGCGTAAACAAGTAACAACTTCGCACAATTTATATCTAAGAATAAGTGCTCGTCGTACCAGGAAGTCTATTGCTCAGCAATTCAGTTTAGAGCTTGAAAACGCCACTGGAACTGTTGTATCACTACAAACTAGATAAAATTTAGCCTCTATGTCAGAAAACGGTGTGTTTTCCGTTTCTTAACAACAAAAAAAGGGATTGCTTTAAATCTGGAGCACAAAACTGGAGGAAACACCAGTGGTCCCATGTTCATTTTAACATCTGATTCGAAACGTGTTTGTATCTTCAGGGATTCAAAAACGAAAAATCTTTTTTCGAACATTCAGAAACATGACCTTTTCGGTAATACAGGCGTGGTGGTACAATAGGGAGGAATGATAATCAATGGGCGTATATCTCTTCACGTTTCCAACAGCAGATCTCTAATAGTCCAGAGATGTCGAGTATAGAGCAAAATTATCCAGCAAAATTTATTGATTTTATCCAGATACAGAACTTATGGGACTACTTCGAAAAAGCAGTTGAACGAAGACATCATCTTCCTGTAGATATATATGCCCTGAGTTCTTGGTGATATAAATACCCTCTTGGTAACGTACTATTACTATTTTTGGTTGTTTCATACTCCAGTTTTATATCATATGCAGTTCTCTTGAATCGTTCTTCAATCTCTTCCTTTGTATTTATGTGTTATAATATATATATGCACTCACAACTTCGGAGAAATCCGTAACTCTATACATGTAAACATAGTTTTGGACATGGGTATACAACAGCAACGCATGGCGAATTTTAAAGAAAATCTTTAAAGAAAATCCTAAATTTTAAAGAAAAATTCTCCCAATAATAAATGCCAGAGTGCATTTTGAAAATACTTTCAGGAAAAATGCGAAGACTTAGAAAAATATAAATTCTCTAGAATAAAGATTTTAAAGTCAGTTACGTTTGAGTGCATTCTTCTTAAACTTTGCTTTAGATCAATCTTCGGCATGTCATCCAAAGCTTATTACTGTCACAGCACCTTCAAGAGATTTATAATATCTCAGATACATGATGTATCTCTAGAAAACATCCAATATTTTTCGTGAACTCCTATCCATAGCTAAGCATTCGGTCATATCGTGTCATATTTCAATGGCATATAACTTCCCTGTAGAACAGATAGTCTCGTGACAACATACAGTACCAGATGCCATAGGAAAGATAGATTTTCTTATCACGACCTGCTGCTATTTCTTTGTTTTATACAAATGTTATGTATCTGATATTTGAGGACTTATTGCTGCTATTTGAAATGAAATAAACTAAACAAGGATTTTTTTGGAGGAGGGAGAATTTAACATTAATATACGGATACGGATATGAATGGCCATTTATTTCAAAACGTCATTTTATTTCATCTTTACATTTGACACAAGCATTTATCTTTATAAAGGCAAAAATTATTTTTAATATTTGATCTTCGACAAATGTATACCATTTTATGTAATACTTTGTGAAAAACGTAAGAAATATTATTTGTTAGAAAGCACTATAAATAGTCAATCCTTAATTTTAGAACTGGCTTAAAGTTTGGAATCCCTTTGAAAGTAACTAAGCACATGCGGATATTAAAAAACTGAATAATTACCATTTAATTTCATATAGTGGTTTCCAACGAAAAACTGGGAAATGGAACAGCATTTTTCATATTTCAACCACAACTATTTTAACAAAAACTTCCTTTTTAAAATTTCTGTACTGAGAAGAGAGAAGAAATAGTTTAAAAACTTCTGATCGTTTTAAATAAAATCTGCACTTGAATTTCAATATTACAAAGGAGATTTTGTTTTTAAGCATAGAATTAGGTGACAGCTACTAGGTTTCGAAAAATAAGCTGTACGGGGATTTAAACTACGAATCTTTTGCCTTCTAGCAGGACGTGCTACCAATTACACTACTACAGTACGTACGGAAGGAAGCAAATATTGTTGACATTGGCCTCCACTTAAAAAGCGACTGGGGAGAGAGAAATGAGGCCCAGTTGGTCAAATCCCGATGGCAATAAATTATTCTCACTATATTTTAAAATTAATGTCAGTGTACATATTATTAGGTTTCGGAACATGAAACATGAAAAACACCTATGATCATTTTGAGATTCCAGCTAAGAGTCATCTATCAGCTACACCTCAAAAGCACGTACAAGAGAAGGCGAAAACGTAATGTTCATGAAATCAGCTTATTAACAACGTTTTAGTATTTTCTTTAATTTCTAAACTTTCTGAATATCAGATACTATATGATATTATCCACTAAAATACGAAATTTAAGCTAAATGGGAAGAAAACAGGCATTTTACTCAATGAAATCAAATCTGGTAATACGATCTCGATCGGTGGACATTGTAGTCATAAAAGCATTCTTCACGGGTATAAATATCGACATATAAACCTATATAGATTAAAAAGAAAAGAAAAATTGATCTCATTGGGTGTTTTTAGAAAAGAAAAATTTGATTTCAGATTGAGAACAGTCATTGTGCTGTACGATAATCAGATTCTATCTGAAATCAATATTTCCAATTTTTTGACATGTCACGCTATTGGATTTATCTCTACACTACACGCAAAATGAAAAAAAAAAAAAAGGTTAGGAAACAGAATTTTTCCCCCCTATAAAACAGATATTATTTTGAGCATGACCTTCTGTACGTAAAAAAAGGTAGATACAAAATAGTAAGAATCTTACACAAATACAACAAAATAGTACATTTGAGCGCTTACTAGCATTTTTCCTAACACATAATCAAAGTGGTTAGAATGAAATAGACATACACCATCTATCTTAGATTACTTAAAAGTCTTCTGTGTCACAGTGAAGAGGTGTGATTTCAAACTCTGCATAGTCTTGTTAAAAACTACATAATTCAGAAAATTATTCCCCATTATTGAAAACATTATCAACAAAAACGTATGTTAATGGGAGCAAACTTAAATAAAATGCCATTTCAGTAGATTTTTCGCTGCGAAATTTGAACCATGCTTTCTGCTACATCATACAGTATTTTAAATAATTAAAAATAATTTTAAATCATTTTTACAAAAGTTTACGCATGGTTTACGCAAGCTTAAACATTAATATGTAATATAGCAAAATATCACGTCTAGAACAAAATCATAGCAACAAAGGAGCGGATATAATTACCAGAAATTTGTTTGTCAAGATTAGTTTGTGATCTATAGTGTTTATAAAATTCTACATCTATCATATATTTCAACATTATTCAATTGATACTTAATTTAGGACTCAAAAATTAGAACGAAAAATGTTATATGCATTCAAGTTACATATATAAAATGTTATATACATGCGTAATGTTATATATAAAAACTTCTTTGGAACTTCTTTGGAAGTTTACGCATGGTTTACGCAAGCTTAAACATTAATTGTTTTATATTTCAGAAAAGTGCTTACGATATGCGTAAGACACACTATTATCTAATTTTCTGCATTCAGTTTCAATTATGACAGGAGCTAACAGTTTCTAAGTTGATCTGTTTTTCAGAAATGTAAATACATAGCTAAGAGTAACAAAAAACGAAAATAATTCTCCATTGCGAGAAAGAGGATCGACCCAAAGGATCTAAGAGTAATATTTTCCCCGTAGCTTTCAGCTAACATAATAAATCTTTAGATAATATAATTAATCTTTAGATGATATATGAAATCTCTTTGAACACATCCACAATGTGGATTTGGATTCTGTTCCTCTGGACGGGAAGTTGATTTGATTACAACAAAATACACAATTCTGGTTCATATTATTCACATAACTATTCCATTATAAAAGCCATGCTATGTGTGGTAAAATCGCTGTACGTAATAACGTCATATTGAACAAGAAAATTCTAGTAAAACGTTGCATGAGTGTGCAGTAAATCTTATTAAAATTTTTTAGTAGCTGTATTGTTGGAACGTGTTCTCAAGGCAAAATTTGTGAACATTACCTTTCTCACTGTTGCTGATGTAATGAAGACTTATAACTTTAATGAGGATATATACACTATGTCTATAAAAGTCATCATGCCGCCTTTATTTCCACAATCGATGGTCATAAATTTAATATCCCACTTAAAAAACTACTTTAAGTAAGGAAAATGAGCATGATAGCGTACTTTTAAACTAAGACAATTTTTAAAAACTACATAACCTAACATTTTAATGGTCCCTAGGCTTCTATTATTTTGTTTAATAAAAGTGTATTATCATTCTAAAAAAACTGATGTGGACAACACGTGACTTCCCTATACGGCCTATCAAATTATGCATTTTATGCTGCACTTCATTTAAACTTACTTCTTCGAATTATTATAACTTAATTAACCGACTCGTCAAGGCAGGTTGAAAATTATATCAAAAACTGAAAATTTTGAAATTAAATATCCCGGTCTATTTTTGTCGTACGGAAGTAAATCGTTTTATAACTTTATATTTTTTCTTAATCGGTATAAAACTTATAATAACCCAAATACAAGTATAAGAGCAGAGAGACCTCATTAAAAATTAGATTTCGTATTTCTCAAAAATTAATTTAAAAAAAAAAAAATTCTTTCCATACTTTCCGTACATACTTACTTTCCGTAATTGGAAGTATATGACTACTACCAACGATTGCAAAAATAAAGGCCGGGTAAGGGTGTGTGTTTAAGATATAAAATGTGAAGGACATTTATCAAAAAATTACTAACTTAATTTGGAATAATCCTTTTAATTCTTGATTTTAATATTCCCCTTCAAAGAATCCATACTTCGCCATTTGCTCGCGTCACTATTTTATCTGCAGTATTGTTAGCTTTTATCCAATCTGCATTCAAACCTGAAGCAAAGGAGCCAAGCTTATAAATACTCCAGCTGCTTTATACGCAGTTTCTATCTGAGTTTGCTCCTGCCTGAGTATCCCGCGAGGTTTTAGCTTAGCCATGTCTTCTATTACTTAAAATTTAAACTATGTACCCTACCTTCAAAAAGTTACGGAACAGCATGTTTTTTATGACTAATTTGGGAATGAAGCAACACAGAAACAAGAAATTTACAGGTTATGTTCACTAAACAGTTCTTTCCATTCGCGCCGACTGTCACGTATACGTGCCAGCAACGAACACACTTATCTACCGGCCGACACGCAGGCGTGCCAGAGCATTGTTGCGTTCTCTACCGACTGTCACGTATTTGTGCCAGTACCTTGGAACGTTTTTCAAACTATAATTTCTGCCACAAGATGGCACTATATGCCCATATGGTTTCAGATACATGTACATTAGACCTTCTACTCGAAATGAGAGAAGCATGACTCACATACACGTGTTTTTGATTATATAAACAAACGGGGAACTAAATGTTTCCGAATGGCGTGATTTATGACGTCTCTTTAAATCGTACTTTATTCGCACATGGTAGTTGTTTATTGTAAGTAGAAGTTTTATATGCGGTAAAGCGTTGAGTATTTCGGTTTACAGTTCAGTTTTTTGAAAATAATTAGATCTTGTTAGACGTGAATTCTTTCTGTTTTTACCGTTTCAATGTCGAAGCGTCGAAAATGTTTAACAGAGCATGAAATAGCAGAAATGATGCAAAATATTTCAGATATTGATTCTGAAATTCTGATATTCTGATATTGATTCTGAAAGATTAACTGAAAGACATTTTCCAAAACTTTGTTCAGAAGAGACTGAGAAGAAAATGAGACGACGATGCTTCGTTTGTTCACATTCCCGGAAAAATACTCCAAAACGGCAAATGAGTTAGTTCAAGGAATGTAACGTAGGACTGTGTGTAGATCCCTGTTTTAAAATTTTTCATACGAAAAGAGAATTTTAAGTAATATATTTAGTTTTCAGATGTATAATGTTAAAAGTCATAAAATGGTGAGTAATTAAAATAAAATGTGTAAAATATGCATTTAAACAAGAAATAAGGTAATTAAAGTATATATATAAAAATATCTATAAAGCATAAGCCGTTTAAATACTCTATAGAGCATTATTAAACAATACTTCGGAATATACTTCGGAAATTTCATGGATTTAGGCTTAGTAGCAAAAAAGCCCCCGGCCCTGGAGAGACGCTCGCGGAAGACACTGCCGGCCTCCGCTATAAGCGCGCGTTTTCGCTACCCGCCTCGAAGGGATTAATGAATGTGACATAGAATGGTTTTGAATTACAACATAACATCGTAGTCTTGGCAGATAAATCCAATCTTAGAGAAACAGTATATAACAGTTTGTTGAAGAAAAATGGGGTGGTAACATTACAAAAATGAGTTCTAATAAGAAATGTACCCACTTCTAGCTGCAATACATTGGTGGCATCGACGTTCCATGTTATAAATTAAGTTGTCGGTCAGTGAAATGGAAAGCAAATTTCAGACATGGAGTAATCCTTGTTCAAGCTCATCTAAGGACCTTAGAGGTCCTTAGATATGTTTTATAATTATTTGGACTATTGTTTATCCATTCGTATAAAATTGACTTTGCTTCTTATGTTGTGAATTAGGGATTTGGATAAAATTTACAATGCTATTTAAATTTTTAAGTAAAGATAATAAAAATTAAAACTACTTCAGCAATAAAACGGTGAATTGCCTGAAAAGGGAAATAATGTCGTTAGTCTGGGAGTAGATATAGTATTCAGAGATCAATCTTCGGTTCTAAAGGTCAGTGACAAGTAGTTCACTATATACAGTCATTAAGTTTAGTAGAAAACTATTTTACGGAAACTGAGCATGTGTAGGATCAGTGATGTATGGATACCATTTGCTCGAACTTATATTAAATATTAAATAGTAAACCTTTATGTTTTTCACTTTTGGGGGGATAATATAAGCTTCTGCCTTACAATGCACTTTATTAATTATGTTCAACTATTAATTTTTCATGAGCAATCTCTGAACCATAAATTTGCCTTGAATAATTGTGCTCCTACATTTTAGTTATCATAAATGTGTTCTAAAATAAAAAGAAGGGATGCCCTTAATCCTTTATTTTCTACCTTCAGATATTAAGTTTGAATTACGTCGAATTTTTAGATTCTATATTATTATGATCTAGTAATCATCAAATAAATCTTCACAAGCCTTCAAAGAAAGAACTGTTGTTTAATTACCATCATAGGCTTCTACATATTAACCTGCGGTAAGAATAAGTTTTAATTATGCAAGAATAACTTCATACGTTTTAGGAGTCTATATTTATTGTGTATTATTTATATCATAAATAGTGCTCCTCTGTAAATGTACCTTGGGAAAGTACCAAAGTCCGTAAGGTGTAGGTAATTTATCAATACACTGCACTGTGCAAAAATATTGTCAAAAAATAACTACTCTACATGCTTTAACATCACGTTATAGTGGGTAAGAATTTCCTCAGTGTCATAATTTTCTTCTGACTTCAGAAATTTAATATAAGACATGGTTCATTTTTATAGCGAAATAATCCGCAATGAAAACATATTGCGTATTGTATATGTTAGGCCCCAATCAGAAATCAGTTGCTTCCCGAAATTACCGAAATCTGGGAACTTTGGCAGGTAAGTTCTGACTAAAGTTCAAAATATACTTGTTGCCTTGATTCATGTTACATGCCAAGTAATGATATTTGTGTCTTACATTTTAATGCGTTAATACAGGGTGTCCCAAAACGACCGCATAAACTCTGCACAGCTAGATTCGTCATTGGGAGTACATAAAAACTCCCCAAAGAAGCGTTCCTGTACGATCCTTGTCGATACAGCCTTGAGCAGAATGCAGGTGACAGAACAACTTTGCTTAGTTCCGCCCCAAATTTCGATGGAGAGCACCCCTCATCCCCTACTAGCTTAAGAAACTTACATTTTGCTGCTGGAAACTTGCGATGTACAATTACAAACCTCCATGCCTTCTCCGTAATTCGAACCCAGGTCCTTCGATACCGCATTAGGCTCACCTAAGCACTATACCGGCTGGGCGGCAGGTCATTCCTTTTTAGCGTATTGCGACACCAATTTTTATCAATTTTGTGTTATGTAGCCTTAGTTGGGGAAGAAATTCAGCTCGAAATTTGTCATCAAAAATTTTAAAGGAGGCATGCTTTGTATATGGCTCTGATGTATCCGAAAACATCGTGGACGAAAAAGTCACGGAGAAAATAATGCAAGGAGAAAACTTCGTTACACAAAATATAAATATAGTGGGAGAAAAGAAAGCAAAGAAAAAAATCGCAGGTTTAAAAAATCGTGGTATGAAACATCTTCGTTGAAAATAAAGCGATTCAATCATATCGCAGTTCTAATACATCATAGTGATTAAAGAACACCTGCAAACATACCTTTTTTAACATCGCAAACATACCTTTTTTAACATCGCAAACATACCTTTTTTAACATCGCAAACTTACCTTTTCAGGCTTTAAAAATTGTAAATGTATATTCACGTAATGATTTGCGAACGCAAAAATTAAGCCTGCGTATAACAGTTAACATAATTTTAAATTTGTATACTTAATTATTAATGTCATTATTAAAATAATGTCTTTGACGAGGTTGTATTGACAGGTTTACATAAAAATCTAGGCAGAACAATTAGAAAAATGGAGGTGAATAACTGCATGAGGTCACTTATATTAAAATTGTTTAATTAATTTTCAAACTGTGGATTTATTCTCTTTCATTTTAATAATCTGCTATTTATTTAGTAAAAGTTAAATCTTGTTCCATTTCAGTTAGTTAAATAATTTTACTACTTTTATAATCTGAAGAACACATATTTGTGATGTTATCGCCATGCTTTGTAGGCGCTTTATTTTTTAACCACAACATTTTTTTAGTGTGATATTTTTTACGATGATGTTTTAAAACTGCGAAATATTTTAAAACATTATTTTCGACGATCATATTTTACAATTGCAGTGGTTTCTCCTTCACATTGTAAACTCTCATTATGTTTTGTACGGTAACCTTTATGCCTTGTCTTGTTTTCTCCGCATCATCTTCGTTTGCAAATTTTTTTTTTGCCGCGATGTTTTCAGCGGGGATCTATGGCTCATAGACAGCTAAAAATTCTTTCTTTAACACAATGCTTATTATCTTCCCTATCTTGCTGTCACATGAAGAAGAAAAAAAGCAGAATGATCAGTAAAATTTTACACTGTGATACTACTTGAAATTTAACGAAATATAACTAGAAAAGCAGAATATCGCTAAAAATATTATGAAAAGCCAAATTAGCAGACTTTCTTGTTTATTGTTAGTATTGTTTATTCGTGGCACCGAGTACATCTTTCATCAAATTTCCATAATACTGGCAATGTAAGTTATCTCTGTGACTTTAGCCAGTTTATGTTGCCTAAACCTCAAAGTAGATAGATTCTGCTGGAGGCCATAATAGGTAGACTGATGTTTAACAATTAAAACTATAAACCTTTGCTTATCTTTGATTCTTTTCCGTAAAAAAAATCTCAATTTTTTAGATGAACATGCGATAAGAATAGGGTAAAATATATGTAGTCAATTATAAACTTAATATGCCGGTTACAGGCTATGTTCAATAGATTCACGGACTAAAACTTTAAAAGATGTAATGTACCAAAGTAAGAAATGAATATTTCAGTAGCAAATGACGTTTTATTTTCCACTTTTAGAAAAAAAAAATCTATAGAACTTCAAATAAAAGTACTTATCTAAGTTTAAAAAAGTATAATCCTTAAACCATTCATGTTTGTCTATTTTCGTTTATTGTACAGCTTCAACTGAAATTTACGTCTGGGGAAAATAGTTTTCCGAGCTTTCAAACAGCTAAAAAACATACTAGAAGAAATTAAAGTAAATTTCACTCGTTTGAAAAGCGAACGATCTATAGTGATGGATGAACTCAAAAAGGAAGAATAAAGAAAATCTCCTAATTCCATTCAGCTGCGAGAGTGGGAATATTGGCGGGAAAAAAGTCGCCAAACTCAATTTGCGGAGTGCCGGGCCAGTGTCAAGG
Source organism: Stegodyphus dumicola (assembly GCF_044657685.1). Lineage (NCBI taxonomy): Eukaryota > Metazoa > Arthropoda > Arachnida > Araneae > Eresidae > Stegodyphus > Stegodyphus dumicola. Next base: position 109,040,605 of record NC_140777.1, read on the forward strand.
ACTCAGCGCCTTTGCTGATGGATATAAATGGAATTGATCAGGCAACTGCCACTATCTTCATTTCGAGGCAGAGAATTTACGCCGTTTGTGACATTTTAATCCTTTTTGTTCGTCAGCCAGGGTGATTTATGCGCGTTTTAAAGAACGTGTCCCCATGGAAATGTTCTGAACTGTCCTCGCACTGCTCATCGAACGGGGAGATTTCGCGCCATGATGGAGAACGACAATAGAGATTAATGAAGTCCATTGGCTTAATGATATTTTCCAATCGCCAAATTTTTCGCCAAATTCTATAAAGAGAAAGGCTTTATTTTTTTCACATTCTAGTCCAGCAGAAATCTGCATAGAAAAGCGAGAAATAGATGATAAATAAATTATTTTTAATCGAACATTGATTCTTTGAAAGTAGTTAAATAATTCTATGACTTTTGATTTCATTCCTTTAAAATACGTAACTTGTTTGTTAAGAAATTAATATTTCTTAAAACTATGATTAGAATATATTTCAATAGCAATATTAAAATGCTAGATGCTTTTATAAATGTATTTTATTCTGAAAATTTTGTGTATTATTTGTGGATAAAATGTTTTAACAAACATGTTGTACGATCAAATTGCTTACTGTGAACTGGAGGGAGCAAAACTTTATTGCTGTTTATTTTACATTTTATGAAGCATTCAACATATAAAGATCAACAGAATTTTGTTTTCTCGAATGCTTGCAGAATCATTTTATTGTTTTGTGTATAGGACTTTCAAAATGCCTTGTCTCAGTATATCATCTCTTCAGAGAAACAAACATGTAATTTTCTAGAATTTTAACACGTTTCTAATTTTTCTTTCAACCAGTTGATCCTAATATATTTTTTAAACCAATTTCTGTAAGAAAAGATTGAACGAAGTCTCTCAAATGCTGCCATGTACACTCATGTCCATAAATTAAGGGTAATTCAGGATCACATGGAAATCGAACTCTAAAGTAAAATATTTCACTTGTAGAATTATTGCACACGTCTTCAAGAATAATATGCAAATTACAGAAAGTCATCAGCTGACGCCCATAATACGTTATAATGACGAGAGTGTAAGAGAAGTGTATATACGAAAATATAGCAAAAAAAGTAAAATTGTTTACAATCATTTTGTAAGCCGCTGATTGCCACAACCGAATAGTTATGACACAGAGGACGCATGTGGATGATTTTTTACATGGTAGAATTATCGGTCGCCTTGAATGTATGCTTACTAAGATGGAATTATACGAGGAACTTGAAATAGCCCAAAGTATCATTTGTAGGATTTGGTAACGATTTGAAAATGATGAAATGTCAGGATACGTTACTGGACAGTCCGCCCCCGAGTTACTACGCCCAATTACGACTGGTATTTGGCAGTAACTGCCAAAAAAAGCTGACGGAGCCCAGCATCAGACCTGTGTCTCAGCTGTCTTCAGCCACGGGTACGATATTTTCAAGGAAAATCGCATGTGCAGACGCTTGGATCAGATTAGTCTATATGCTCGCAGGCCTGTCAGAGATGTTCCACGTAATAGAATAACTGTCCATTAGCCTAGAGTCGAGAACATGCAATGTGGAAAGCGTCATAGTGGGCTCGTGTGATGTTTTACGACGAGTCCAGGTTTACGTGGTCCAGTGTGATTCACGTCGAACGTTCATATGGAGAAATCTAGGTATCCGCTACCACCAAGACAACATCATTGAATGACACCGTTACGGTGGTTCAGGATTGCTCATTTGGGGTGGAATTATACTGGGCTTTAGAACAGGTCTGCATGTTCAGATCAAAACCATGACAAAGCAAATTTATCGGGACATCATTCTGGAACATCATGCACGCTTTTCGGGGTGTCATGGGCACAGAATTTGTGTTTATGGATGACACCGTCCGTCCTCATCTTGCAAAGGAAGGCTTTCACTATGAGGATATCATCCGTATGGAATGGCTATCATTCTCACCTGACTTGAATTTAATGGAACATGTGTGCGACATGCTTCGCCAACGAAATGCAGCTCGTCAAGCCCCTCCTACATGTATAACGGTACGTTGGAGAGCATTGCTTGCTGAATGGAGTAGGGAGGTATTTTTTGTAATTGCTCCCTGGAGTAAAAATCGTAGTTTTGATGAATGGTATACACATACATACACCACTGTTTTTGTTCTTTGTTTTTGTTTAATTAATGGGCTTGATGACTAATTTACGTTTGTTTTGTTTCTGAAATTTTATTTGTCGGGACTGGCATTAACCTTAATTTATGGAGTTGAGTGTATTATAACAATGATTCAATGGATTTTGTTTTGCATTAAATGAAAGTAATTTTTCAAATTTTTCTTATATGTTAAAGCAATGAAAAACGACAACCTCATATATTAGTTTCAATAAACCAAATATAATCCTTTATCCTCTCTCTAGCCCTGGTTTGTGCAAAAATTATAAATAATGAAATTTTAAAACTTTCAAACGAGTACATGCTGAAGGATTAAATTACCTACAACTAGGACCGAACTAACATAAATAACATAACATAGCTTTCAAAAGCTCCTAACAAATGTAGAATCTGAATGAGTTATAGCATTATTTCTGTTTAGTCTCCTCATCTTAAAGACCTTAACTACCTTACAGGTGACAATATGACTTGGATAAAGTTCCCACACAGTTTTGATTAATAAATCTCAAAGAAAGGAATCCAGGGGTCTTATATCCCTTTTCACCTACCATTAGACGAATATCTCGAGGGAACATTTAGCTGGATTGTCTTTTAAATGCTCCCACACGGCGAAGGCACAATATATTTGAAAACATCTCTATTTCTTCTGAAGTTCAAAGTCGGGTAAATTGATATCATACGGGTTTGGCACTTATATATTAACGCAGCCACCTCGGAGCAGTTGAGCGATTTTTTATACGGATGGAAAAGTAAAAATTACTTATCAGATGCAAGTTTGTGGTTTTCGCTATTTTTTAAAACGATTCCAAACTATCGATGTTTATCAGCTGGATACATGAAAGACAAAACATGCTTTAGAAATTTGGTGTGTAAATTTTAAATACTGAACAACGATTACTTGACAAATTAAAAAACTAAAACACTTGCATTCATCTTCGAATCGTTCTGCACTTTTTTCCCCCGTTATTCAAAACTTTATTTGGAAAAATGCTATTTTTTACTACAAATACCTCCATATGGTAATATTTGTAGGAAAGAAAGATTCTAAAAAATGAAAGATTATTTTCAGGCGTAATCAAGTTTCCGAAACTCTTAATGGATTTTATCCCCCTAATTTTCTAAGAATATCCTCGAATTTAATCGCATCCAGCTCTAAAATGATTCGAATCATTCAGGCGTGGCAGATAGAATTAAAAAACTTCCATTTAAACAAACTGTTATTCATCTTAGTCAAATTTAATTCTTGTATCATCTGAACAAATCTTGTCTGATCCCGTCTTCTCAAGAATATTTCATATTAGAAGGTTTTCAAGATTAACGTAGGATGTATTGACAAGAAACGTTTATCCGTTTCATTACAAATTGAAATTAGAAACTGAAAGTAATTTCGATGGAGTCGCTATCGCATTAGCCAGTTTAACAAAGTACATGTAATTGAAAAAACTTACGATTGTGTCATGTTTAAAGCCTTTACAAAAATAAAGAAGCAAACCTAAGATATATTTTTTAATATTTCGGACATCTTTTATCTAAAATTATAATCCACAAAAATTATTCATTAATCAAATATGGAGTTACCTCAGAATATTCAGCATACTTACAATTAGTGTTAAGAAATTCGCCTATTCATAAATTTCAGACAGATCTCTAAATAAAATTAGGGCATATAAAACATAATTAATTAATTGTACTGAGAGAAGTTGAAGAACCTTCTTAGATATGCTACTATGACGCACAGTCTCATCATATTTAGTTAAAACTTAAAACTCTAAAATTTACTTCTGGCAACAAAACGGTAGATAGTATTTTCAACACAACCCACTTAAAAATATTGTATATTCAAGACCTTGGAAGCTTCCAGATTTTAGTTTCCTTTTCCAAAATGTTCTTTTTGTCATATGTGCTCTTATATACTGATAATATATTTATTGGAAGCCAAAATTCCTTAAGTCTTTATAATGAAATCAATTTTTCTTTCTATCTAGAGTAGAAACGCATGTAAAATACTTTAATATTATATTGCTGTTACACAGTTAGCAACCGATTTACAGAGCAATTTATCTAGAAGAAATTTTTTTAATTATAGCATAATCATGATTACGTGATAATTCATGCATGCATTTATAATTATGCGATAATTTATGCATGCATAATTATGTATAATGCATAATAACATTGAACATTTAACCAGCGACACTGATACATAAAATTATATATTACCTATACAAAGTGATTCAAAACGGTGGCCCTAAAATCTACATAAAGGTCAGGAACACGATAACAAGCAAAAACCATACAGAAACATACGGGCGCCTGTGCAACCCACACGCGCAAGATAGTGCTAGCGATTGCAAGAAAAACTGTCCAGAAGGAAGCGACGAGATGCGTATTTTGTATGTACGAGCGTAAAGAAGGATGAATCGCTACAGGAATACATAAATGGTGGATACGAACCTAGTTTAGTGGGCATCTAATTTTACTGCAACAACCGCTAGATAACTCATCGATTTCTAAAAGACGTATCCCTGCTCATACCATGTTTGGACATCCACATAGCCGATTAAGTGAAACTACACGTTTTGAAACACGAATGAACGATACTGATGTTGATAGAAAAGCGCCGACACTTAGCCTGGAAGAATCCGTACTGTCAGGCATTAAAAACGACCGAGGAACGATCACTAAGTATTGCAGAACAATTACGTGCGTCTTATTCCAGCGTTTGACGTACCTTACAAAAGAACGAGTTCCATCCGGACCTCGTGTAACGTGTGCAAGCTCCTGTGATTACCAGTAGTGTGTGAACTTGTAAACATTGCACTTTGGGTTTGTACAGAAGACTGCAACGAACCCCAAATTTGTAGCCGACGCCCTCTTTACTAACGAAGCAGTGTTTACACTGAAAGCCATCTGCAATGTGTAGAGTGTGGCTGTGTGGGAACATGAAAATCCAAAAACCACACGGTCCCATGCTTCTCAGCATCGCTGCAGCATCAGTGTCCGGGCAGATTTTATTGGCGATAGAATGATCGGCCACTATTTGCTTAATTTGGCCCTAGACAGAGAGACCTTTTTGGCTCAAGTCCTGTTGAAATAGATGAACGACATTCCGCACCATATGCAGGAGTTCATATGGTTACAGCATGACGGAGTTTCAGTACATTTCTTCCGCAATGCCATCCAATATCTGAACGCTACATTTCCCGGCCGATGGATTGGCCGAGCTGGAACCATCCCGTGGCCAACTCTTTTCCCAGATCCGTCCCTTCTTGATTTGTTTCTTTGGGGTTACATGAAACCTCTAGTGCATGAACCCCTGTGGATTCGGAATTGATTTGGCAGTATAAATCGTGTTATAAGTAGAGTTATTGCCGATAAACCAGACACATCGCAAATGTTATCGCAAATATAACTGTATCGTTTTTGCGAGAGGTGTTGTGTAAACATATCTTTGTGTTATAACGTTGTGCGCCTCCAACTTGCACGCAACCAAGAGGTGACAGTGAAAGCTGTATAAAACACAGAGACTTGTAAAGGGTTTAAGTCCCTTTTTATTCAACGTAATAAATTACAATTGCATCCTCTTGACGCTTACAGACGGTGCCAACTCGGCAGTCAAATAAAAATAATAACCTGAAAAGAAACTAAAGACAAGATTCTAACTACGAGGCTCTCTAAAATAACTAACTCACCGCGTTTTACAATACCGCTGCTAATTCAGCAGACTGGAAGCTCACTGGAACGATTAACACTACTTCTCGCCAAGCACATAGGCCGAAACGCGGGGTCCTTCAAATTCTCGCTAACTACCTCCGCGCTCGCTAAGTAAGAATATCACACACCGAACTTAATTCCTTCTATTTAAATCATAATACTTCCGCTGATAATTTGAATGCTTGCGCGTTCTACTCAAATTTACATATTCTGGCATTGGCAGTTCCAGGGTGAAAGTAAGGCTTGACAGGAAAGATAGTTTAAACTTAAAATAAATGTTAGTTAAAATAAATATAAACCCTACATTTGCCGCTGCCAGAATTTGGAAAACTTGGAAGCAGGTCCTACAAACGATCTGTTGTAAGTTTCTTTAATTCTGAACTAATTGGCGAGAACCTCGTTTACACAAAAAAAATATCTTATGTAACCATTTGTATACTAAAATTCTGTTGATCGTTACAAAGCTCTCTTCTTACAGCAACTTTTCCTGGACTTCATCAATCAATCTTGGTCTTTCCTTCCAGCATCTGGAATGAATAAGTATCAGTATCTTTCTACATACATTATAATTTACACTTTCTTGACACAATAAATTTTTGTTTTTAAACGATTCGTTTTTCTTAGTTATTGCTTACTTCACATTCATTCAATTGTTCAAGCATTAATTTAACTTTACCCTGGCTCTTCACCGTGTGTGGTGTCAAACGGGAATATTCGTGTTTTAGTCTTACAACACTTCCCCTAACCACCATGATTTGTTAGAATTCAACGACCAAATAGACACACCTTACTCGACATTCTACAACTCAATGAGCTACTTTAATATTCTTAAAAATTCAAATGTAGGTGGAGAACCCTACAAAACACATTCATTCTAACTTCCCCCTCATTCATCTTTAAACATGCAGGTTTTCGCTCTAAAGCATGACTTTACAGTTTAATACTTAAATTTTGACTTCATTGCTTTTAAGCATTCACTTTTAGCATCTACAATTTTATGCTTCTAGACTAAATTCTACTTTTACATAACATTCAAGTATTTACATACATTTACAAAAGTTTAATACATATGCTTTTTACAATTTACCATAAAATGAATAAGAGAAAATAAATTTTTACTTTACTCATTCTTCGCCAAGCTGGCGGCACTGAAAGTAAAATTCTTATTAATACAAGAATACGAAGTTATTTTTATCTTCGGCCAAATTTTGGCTTTAACATAACAGAATTAGTCTTTCGACCAACAGAAAATGCTTGTTTTTAGTTTTTACACTTAAAGAAAATAATACTTTTGCCTTAGCTAAATAAAGTAAAACAAAACTAAGTCTCAACCGAGACATATTGACTTTCGTCAAAACATAGAACTTCGTACTTATGCATAACATTTCGGAACAAAAGAGAAAAAAAAAATTATAGAAGGTTTTAACTTATCATTGAGTTTTCGATGCTTGAAACTCCGTCATCCGTTTTTGGCAGAATTGGTCCCAAGTTAGAGGTTTCATGGATGTTAATCTTCTCCTTACTGCCCTCCGAGTGTCGTCCACCTGACTTTTTCTTTTGCGTCCTCTACATGCTGGCCTCTTGACGGAGTAATCGTCTGGTTGTTGGCCTTTCCGTTTCTCCCTGGGACGGCTGGTCTTGACGTCTTCCGGTCTGGAGTCCTTCTTGAATTTCTTCTGTTCCTCGTATTTTTGTGCATCCTGTTGGCGTTTCAGTTTCCCGAACGGCGGCCTTGCTGGCACCTGACTCTGTGGCCGTGTGCGCGTTCTCCTTGATGTGTAATTTCTCCTGCCATCCTTTGTAGGTGGTGTTTTTCTCTTTACCACAGTTTCTTTACCCGGTTCATCTGTATTTTTGTTTTTTTTAAACGCTGGAGTTTGAAAATTATTTTTTCTTTTTGATACAGACGTCCGGGTTGTAGAAGTGCTAGGTCTCTCTTCAGTTCTCTGTTTGTTGGGTGGTGGAATAGTTGTTGTCTCTGGCCCTTCTATTTCGTTTAGACTTGAGTCCTGCAAGAAACTTTTAAGGATTTCAAAATCATTTGGATTATAGTATTTTTTCACCTGGTCGGGACTTGCTTTACAGATTTCCCCTCTCTCGTTCTTAAGATATAAGACTACTCCTTTGATTTCCTGAATTATATAGGGGCCTTCAAACTTTGGAGCTAGCTTTGCCATAAAATTGTCTGGGGCACTTGATAAAGAAAATTTCCGCTTCAATACTTTATCCCCAACTTCAAAATCTGCTTCACGGCGTTTTCTATCGTAATATAGTTTCTTCCTATTTCTTGCCGTATCCGAGCTTTTAAGTGCCTGATCAATTAGCTTTTGCATATCTTTTTGTTTAAACTCCTGCTCTCTTTGTTGCACAAAGAATAATTTATCTAAAGGCGTAATTAATTTTCGGCCTAAGAATAATTCTGCTGGAGTTTTTCCCGTAGTATCATGATGTGCCGTTCTTAAAGCATAAGCTAATTCATTTATGTAGCCACCCAGCGCTTGTGATGTGTGCTCACGTAACTGCGAATTATTTTTACTATGTTTTTATTAACTCTTTCTGCTATGTTAGCCTGTGGTCTATACGGAACCATTTTGATATGGCGTATGCCAAGTCCATTGCATATGTTTTCAAATATTTGACTAATGAATTGTTTTCCGTTATCGCTAATGACTTTTATCTGTGCACCGTATTTTAAAATGTATCTGTGTAAGAATGCATCTGCGACTGTTTTGGCTGACGCGCGTTTAAGTGGAACAATTTCTATCCATTTTGAAAAATGATCTACTTTTACTAAAAGAAAACGATTTTTATTTAACTCGCTCTGGGGGAAGGGACCAAGAAGATCTATGCCTAAAATTTCATTCGGAAATGTAGCGCGAATGCTATTTAAGTACCCGTCCGGGCTGTAATTAATATCATTTATTAACTGACATTGATTGCAGTACCTGACATACGCCGTTACTATTTTGTATAATTGCGGGAAATATACCGCCTCGCGTACCCTTTTTATAGTCTTTCTGATCCCGAGGTGACCCGCTGTTTTTTCTTCGTGCAACTCCTTCAAAATGCTTAATCGAAGCGAGGCTGGGATGACTGGCTTATACTCAAGATTTTCGTTTGTTGTTTTCGTATAGAATAATAAATTATCTATTATTTCATAGTTTTTTGCTCTATTTCTTATCGCATCGATATCTGTGTGCTCGAAGCTTTCGGGGTCTTTCAAATAAGCATAGATATTTCCAAATTCAGGATCAGCTTTCAGTTCAGTAATAACCGTATCTCTAGAATCTAAAATTTTTGAAGTCAACACAGCGCATTTAAGTTCATTTCCTTCATCGTCCAGTTTTATACGAGAAAGTGCGTCAGATACATTGTTTTCCTTACCCGGTTTATTATTTATTGTGATATTATATTCTTGGAGTTTTAAAGCCCATCTTATTAACCTGGGCGTTAGGTTTTTCCCCGAGTAAAGTCTACCAACAGCCGCATGATCCGAAAAGACTGTTACTGGCGATTTGCCAAAATAAACTCGAAATTTGTGTACAGCCATTAATACGGCTAATGTTTCTCTTTCTGTAGCTGTATAATTCCTTTGTGTCTTATTCAATGTTTTACTAAAAAATGCCAGCGGATGGTTATTTTGCATAAGAACCGCACCCACCGCATAGTCTGACGCATCTGCTGCAATTTCCAGGTTTTCGTCCCCCTCATGGAATTTTAAAACAGGGGCATTAATAAGCGCTTCTTTTAATCTTTCAAAAGCTGTGTTTGCTTCCGCTGGCCACGTAAATTTAGCCCTTTTTCTTTTGATTACTAAGAGTGGTTCAACAATATTAGCGAAATCTTTTATGAAAGATCGATAGTAAGAACATAACCCAAGGAACGAAGAAAGTTTCTTGGCGGTGTTGGGCGGTGGGAAATTCTTAATAGCTTTTATTTTTGAATCTTGCGTTTCTATACCCTTTTGCGAAATTTTATAACCGAGATATTTAAGGTCTTTAGTTGCGAACTTGCATTTTGAGGCGTTAATTGTAAGACCGGCCTCTTTTAATAATTTAAAAACTTGTTCGAGGTCATTAATGTGTTGTTCCAACGTACTACTCGTTATAATTATATCATCTAGATAAATTAAAGTTGATTTTCCTAGGACAGGTTTTAGAACAATGTCCATAGCTCTCTGGAATGTTGATGGGGCCCCACACAACCCAAAGGGCATGCGTAAAAATGCATAAGTGCCCGATTTTGTTATAAACGCGGTTTTGTGTATATCTTCGGGTCTCATAGCTATTTGATAGTAGCCAGACGTTAAGTCCAAAGTAGACATATATCTTGTCGATTTGATCTGTCTAATGATCTCGCCTATAACCGGCAAAGGGTAAACTGGAAATTTGGTAATACTATTTAGTTTTCTGTAATCAATAGCAAACCTCCAAGCCCTTTTATCCGAAGGAGGAAACTCGTTCTTTTTCCTACATAGTACGACTGGACTCGCGTACTCACTATTTATGGGCGTTATTATTTTATTCTTTAACATCTCCTGAATATGTTCTTCGATGATTAGGTCTTTTTGTTTATCATAACGATACGGTTTAGTCCTACAAGGTTTTTCGGCATTTAATTGAATCTTGTGAGTCACGATTTGGCATTTTCCTGGTTTTTCTGAAAACAAATGAGAAAAATTACTCACCACTTGCTGTATTGCTTTACTTTCATGGTCATTCAGATGGCTAAGGTACACTTCAGGTGTCTCCACAGGTTCCACCACCCTCTGGTCCATCTCCAACACCACGGAACTATCTTGAAAATTTAATTTGGCCCTCGCGGCCCTTAAAAAGTCCATACCTAAAATAAGAGAGTGTTGCAGGTCTTTCACCACAAAAATTAATTCTTTGAGATTTTCCTCTTTTACCTGTAAGTTTAATGATAATTTCCCGATGCAGTGACATGTTTTTCCTTGCGCCACTATAATTTCCGTATTTCTGGTTTTAAATAATCGTATCCTATAAAAATTCTTTTTGAAGAAATTTTCACTCATAAAATTTCCTTCTGCTCCTGTATCGATGAGGGCTTCGACTGGTACATCGCCAACCAGGACTTGTATAATTGGTAGCTGTGAGTTTTTTACGATGACGGTGTTTAAATGTCTATTTGAGGGTTTTTTTAAAACTTCCGGGGTCTGGACCCTCCCTTTCACAGGCCCCTCTACTCGTTTAAAGCTTTCCTTTCAATCTGTGTCTTCTGGGTACGCGGATGTTTATTTTCAAATTTTCTTTTTGGGCCTTGACCTTCGAGTTTCGATGCGTTAGCTTGATAGTTCTTTCCCCCATAAGAGCGATTTCCATTTCTGGTTTCCTCCTTTGAAGATTTCCTTCGGGTACTTTGAGAATATGTTTCCCCTCTCGCTTTTTCCGCTATTCTGCGATTTTGAAACTTCACCGCCAATTCGAAAAGTTCCTGTAATGTGCTTGGGTTTCTAATTTCAAAGTAGTCTTGAACAGCGGGTAACAATCTTGGTAATATTATTTCAATAATCTCCGCATCGGGTTTCTTTCCATACAGCATATCCGTTAGCTTGATTTTTCGTAGAATAAAGTCCGTCAATTCTGCTGTATCCCGTTGATAGAAACTATATAGCTCGGCTTCCAGCCCTGCGCGATCTTTCACTATGGGGAAGGCCTTTACTAACGATTTTTTGAAATTTTCAAATGTATACGTCGGGCTTCCAAATTCACCTAGTAAAAATTTGCCTATGTTTTTCCACCATAGCGCGGCCCGTCCTCTTAGTGCTGATGTGGCGATGGCAACTTTTTGTCTTTCAGGCACAGGGTAGAGCTGAAAGTGGTTTTCTAGACCTTCTAGAAATACCGCCACCGAATTTTTTCCGTCGAAATGGACGTTTGGCTTGATTGATCCTCTCAAAGTCTGGACCAGGTATCCAAATCCTTCTAACTGACTTGTCATTTCTTGGTGTTGTCCAGCGGCTTCCATCCAGTTTTCGGCCATTTCAGTTCGATAATTGTTCGGGCGCCAATATAACGTTGCGCGCCTCCAACTTGCACGCAACCAAGAGGTGACTGTGAAAGCTGTATAAAACACAGAGTCTTGTAAAGGGTTTAAGTCCCTTTTTATTCAACGTAATAAATTACATTTGCGTCCTCTTGACGCTTACAGACGGTGCCAACTCGGCAGTCAAATAAAAATAATAACCTGAAAAGAAACTAAAGACAAGATTCTAACTACGAGGCTCTCTAAAATAACTAACTCACCGCGTTTTACAATACCGCTGCTAATTCAGCAGACTGGAAGCTCACTGGAACGATTAACACTACTTCTCGCCAAGCACATAGGCCGAAACGCGGGGTCCTTCAAATTCTCGCTAACTACCTCCGCGCTCGCTAAGTAAGAATATCACACACCGAACTTGTTTCCTTCTATTTAAATCATAATACTTCCGCTGATAATTTGAATGCTTGCGCGTTCTACTCAAATTTACATATTCTGGCATTGGCAGTTCCAGGGGAAAGTAAGGCTTGACAGGAAAGATAGTTTAAACTTAAAATAAATGTTAGTTAAAATAAATATAAACCCTACAGTGTAATAAAGTCTCATTATTTGTGACATGTCTTACAACTTTCAGTCTCTGGCTTTGCGGGGACGCAGCGTGTCTGCGTTGCGTTTGCGATCAAAGGTTCCTGTAAGATTCTTGTTTGTTATCGTTGTTCCTGACCTATATGTAGATTTTGAACAAACCTATATATAATTATTTAGAACATTTGTCTCATATAACAGATATTCAATGAATACTGGCTGGTTTGATTTAAACAGAATTAATATTAATTTATGCATTGAAAATAATGTACATTTAATTTATTTCTTAGATTTGTATACAGAAATCTAAAGCTTAAACGGTTAATTCAAAATAGCTTCAGCTAGTAATGAAAAATAATATTATCGAAAAACTGCGTTATTCAGAAAATTATATTTGTTGCATAGTTCCAGTATTACTTTCATTTTTTAATTTGTTTAAGAGCTAAAGTAATTCTGCTTTGAACAGTTATTATTTCTGAGACCAGCCGCAGAACACTAATTAGGAAAAATGCATGATTTCATCCATTTGCTTTCAGTGCAATGATAAAAAATATAAAAAAGCTAATATGAGGGGATTGTTTCGATCTCTTCATTAGTTATATAAATATTTAAATTGTTTAATCATATTTATGCGAACGAAGATTAAATATTACAATTCGAAATGTTTGCTGAATGCTGAAAACCGAATTGTTAAAAGGGCAAATTTCATTATGATATCAGTGGAAAATTTTCTTCTAATATTTGCAGCCGCAGTTAAAGAAATTATGAAAGAAAATATTTTTTTAATTATTTTTCTAATTTAACTTAAATGAAAGCAAAACTTCTACATTAATATGTTCGAAGTCCAAACTGCATTTCATTATTAATTTGTGCCTTAAAAGATTTCAGCTGCTTATAATAAAATGTTTCATTTCCTTTTGTTGAATTCTACTTTTTTCTTGAAATAAAAAATTGCGAGAAGTGATTTGCGATAGTTAACGCCCAGGTAACGTTTTTTGCAACAGATTTAATTTTTTTCTATTTTAAAATGATTATTATTTTACAAAAAAAGAAAATATTTACAAGAATTTTTTCCAAATGCGTTCGTACTGGTTCGTAATAGATTGATTGTGCGCAAAACCAATCATAGCTTTATAAAATTAATTTTTCAGAAGATACACTTAACAGTTCTGAAACTGTCCACAAAAATACTAATATAGCTCTTCTCAGTATTATAAAGTACAATCAGTACTTACACTTCAAACTATTAACAATGCTAAACACTGCGAATTGCAAAGCGAATCTAAAAGGTGAAGCTCGCGATAATCTCAATTCACCGAAGTGAATTCGTAATTAACTGAAAACTGACAACTGATGCTGTCTATGGGCTCATATACTGCCCCACATAGAAAATTCTAAACCGTGGAAGATTGAGTAGAATGTGATGTTAATTGATACACAGACGGAACACGTATATGCAAATAAGTGATGTTATTTACAGAAAGATAAATTTATACAGTACTGAAATATGCAGATATGCAGGGAGTCAGTAAGATGTACGACCACCTCTTGCGGCGATGCAAGCTGCAGCCCTACGAGTTACAGATTAAATTATTGTGCAGATAGTGTCCTGACGGATGGAATGCATATGCTCTAAACCCTCCTCCAAAGTTCATCCTCCGAGAACGGCTGGAGCAAAGCAAACAATTTCGATCAATCATGTCCCAGATCTGCTTGATCGGCAAAAGATTAGGGGACATCGCAGGCCAAGGAAGCAATGGGACATACTGCAAGACTTGTTGGCTAACGAATGCTATGCGCAATGTCGCATTGTCCTACTGGAATATACAGCCGCTGAAGGTAAAACAGTAGAACCTACTGCAACATCTCATATTCGAATCGTCGTGCCATCAGTGTGGATCTGATGCGTACCTGCTATCATGACTGATGGCACCCTAAACCATTATACCACGATGACGAGCGTCTGGCATTCAGCAATAGTACTCGAACAAACGATGTGGCTTTCAGCAATAGTTATCGGACTGGCTTTAATTCCCCGACGCCTCCATAATTTGCATATTTTTATGCCAGTTCTTTGGATTTTATAAGACTTTGTCCATAAGGCGGCATCTCTGTGTCTTTTCACTTGTGCCCAAATTTTTGCGCTTTACATTTTGAATACTGAAAATATTTAACTCCTAAACTTCAAACTTCAGACATTTATTATATGACTTTGCTATGTTCTTGTTATGCAATAAATTCGGTTAATATTCATAGAATAGTAAAAGCTTTTAGAAAGAAGAAAATCGTTTTAGTGTTGCAAATATTCACAAAGAAAGGGGTCAAACGTTTCTTCTTTGCCCAGTAATAGATTTAAACTCTTTTGGTAAGTTTATACAAGAACGTTATTTTAAAGAACGTTATTTTTAAGTCAAAAAGTTTCTTATCTTTTATTACTGGATAGCTCACTGTTGTTAATACTTTGATTACATTGAATCATACTCCCTAAAATGTGTTCCATATTATTTCCCTATCATTTAGCCTACAAAATTTTATTTAGGAAATTATTTTTAATTCATGAGCAAAGTAATAGACTACTACTTAAAGTGATATTTTAAAACTTGTCAAAATGCTACTTTAACTAATAATCTCTAGCTACATAGATTATATGTTTTTAAATAGGAAACTGAAAAATTCCATGTAAACAAAATATAAAATGAGAAATTTTACTTCATGTACTTTTTAGTATAAATCTTGTCAGGATAATTAATGTTGTACATTAAAGTTACTCAGTCACTTTAAACACAAAAATGTATCTAAAATATTCGAAATAAGATTTTTAGAATTAACTGATTTTCATGGAATTGGTTTGTTGTTTCTCGCTGATGATTATGAGAAAAAGTTATATAAATGTTAACAGCATAGTACGTCATTTCTGTGATTAAACAATATAAATACTAGTTAATACCCTAAAAGATGAGTTACAAGTTATTGCGTTTGCAAAATATGTTTTTGTTATTTTTTCCATTATGTAATGTTTTTCAACCCGTTTTTACTTATTTCTAAAATAAGGTTTCGTGGAAAGTGCTCTCTATAACGAAAGGTTTCGCGGAAAATACAATCAGAATTGTTCTGATTAAAATGGAAAAAATTATTACAGAATCATCTTCGATCTGGCATTCATAGGACACCGCACTTGCTGTGCTCCTGGAATTTCTTGGATGCACTGTAAAAATGTTTATTTTCATACCTGTCATTACACTGCTCGCCTCATTAATTTGAACAACATGAATAATCCGAAAATATTGGCCCTATAGAATCTTGCTGATACGTAAAAATGCAGTATTTAAAGAATAGAAGTTTCTGGTAAATAAGATTGTGGAAGTAAAGGAACCTATTCATAGTTACCCAAACAGTTTTCATGAAACCATCTTTTTCAAATGTGAAATTGCCTTGAGTCGTAAAATGAAGTTTCAATATCGTTCGTATTGTTATGTTATCGACAATGTATGAATGCCGCCGTTCTAGAATACCTAGGCATATTATAGATTGCAAAACACTGTCCAGCGATGTAAGAAACGACTAACATTTCGCTCATTTCCTAGGCGTTCTGTAGAATGTCAAATGACAAACGGCATAGTAGGAAATATATCTTAGATTTGTTTCTAATATAACGTCGCAAAGTATATAATTTTAACGCTCACTTTAAATTCAGAACTAGGTATCTGCATTTTACACAAAGGGGCTTTGTCCCTGAAGGACTATAGTTTTCGTTTTGGGATTTTGCGTTGAATCACTATAAATGTTCGTTTCACTTTTCAAACTGCTGTTACCAAATGTTAGGGTCCTGCATTATATTTAAAGAAATTAAATAATGAAAAATCTGCTTAAAAATGTATGTATATTTCCCGCATTGTGATAAAACAACGGTACATAGGGCCATCGAATTTTTAATGACTTAATCCTTCTACTCATATGGGCATGTGGAAGACCAAATTTGAAATTTGGAACTTGTTTTATTATCGATTTCATATTTTGTAAACTTTTAACGAATTTTGGATTAACAAACTCAAGGATTTCAAAGCGAGCGATGGCAACATTCTACGGGGGAGGGGACCCTTTTTATCACCAGCGCGCGGAACTTTGTATCGAAAATTCTAAAGATATGCTCATTTTAAATTTATTTTCTGACGTTGCTATTGAACTGAATTTTATATTTTAAGGGCAAAGAACATGATATTTAATAAATAAAGGTAAAACACAAAACGTCAAATATAATGCCCCTTTGGATGTAATTTAAAATCTGAAGCCTTTCAGATTTTAAATTTTTTTTCTTTTACATTTTTTCCCGTAGTTTGTTTAAACAGCATTTTGCATTCTACAAAATGTCTAGGTATTATATAAAATGCTTACGCAAAGTATATAATAATTCTCATTTTTCATACTGTGTCTAAAAACACCAGGCATTCTTCAAAATGTTTAGATGCTCTATAGAATACCTTATTTCATACATTGCTGGCAACAGTAATAAAAACTAAACAGGTGGATGTCACAGGGATTAATATTCATTTCTGAATTAAATAATATCCTAATGCCCTCTAGTAACCAGATCCAAATGCTTCCAATTTTCTGTACTTGACATAAAGCTTTTGTATTTTTTTTATAAAAGGATAAAATTTTCATATATATGAGCAAGAGTGTGACGAAAAAATGTTCACATACGTAAGAAAAATGTATCTAAGATATTTAAATTGTTAAGTTTACTTCGAAATAATAAAATACAATTTCAATTAGAATAATAAGAAAAACACAATCGTATTATTTTTGTGTCAAATGCTAATGCAAATTATTGGTTTTAAGAAAATGATTCTCTATTACAAAAGACAAGTAGAAAAAATTCTCTTTGGCGTAGACGTATTTGGTCAATTGATGTTTATTAATGTTTAAAAAAATTTAATAATGTTTGTATCCGAATCATTGAGAACAAGTAGCTTTCGATTAATTTCATGATTCGATTTATTTTGTTGAATTGACAACTCACTGTTTCGCAAAATTTGAGTCATGTTATAAAATCAAAGAATAAAATAATGATTATACCTTCATTGAGTCTATATTAATTATTATATATTTGTTGTTTCATTTCCTTTAATCTTATCGCCAAGTCTCAAATTGTATATACAGCTTTAGATGAAGTCCGGTTTATTTTCTTTTTAATTCTCCCATTTACATACTCATGCAGTTCTCACCGTAGAAAGTTTCGCAAGTTCGTTTATTTGATTCGTTTGAGAATCGGGGCTTATTGATGTGTCGCAATCTAGAAAATTTCCTGATTTTTCTCCCTTTCTTGTGACTTTTATTAATTATTTTCTTAGAGAAAGTAGAAGGAATTATGCTTAAAATTATCCGAAACATTAAATAGTCCACTAATAGCTTCAAAAACACCTTTACGTCGCAGGTTAATGTGTTTTTGAAGGATTTTCATATGATGAGGATTTTCATAAAAATGATGCTTCACAAATTGTATATTTTTGATAATGTAAGAAGTTTCAAAACCTTTGCCGTCACTCTACAAAGCAAAATCAAGAAACACGCTTCCTGTTCATTGCTAAAATGACCGTTGCAGTTGAATTTCATAACTGAAATAGAACTAACAAAAGAATATAAATTAGCACATCTGTGGGACATTTATGATAGGAATTAGTAGAATTTAAAATTTCTCCCTTGCTCATGGTTTTTCTAAAAGGTTATTGGGATTAGGATTTTATTGACTGTTTGTTTTCTTTTTCCGAACATTCTCTGAAGTATTAAAGAGAGGCCGACAGGAAGAACTCATCGCATCATTAAAAATTTGTACGCATCAATGGACTGAGTTCTGAGAAGGAGCGCTTTCCTTGTAATTTACGATTTCTTTAAG
This sequence comes from Stegodyphus dumicola, assembly GCF_044657685.1. NCBI lineage: Eukaryota > Metazoa > Arthropoda > Arachnida > Araneae > Eresidae > Stegodyphus > Stegodyphus dumicola. The sequence goes on from NC_140777.1 coordinate 109,058,986, forward strand.
GAAACGTGTAGTTGGAGATTTGATATATCAAAGCAGCAGCATCCTCTATCCTCCTTTCAATTATTTATAAATTGAAAGCCAGCTTTATGATTATGTATTTCTCTGAGCAACTTCCGAAAAGTCGAATAAATATGAATCAGCCAATACTTCACTAATAAAGCTGCACACTTCAATTTCATGGCTGTATGAAAATTTCTGTGTCTTTTTAATCTAGATAAAATTATAAAGGTATGCTTTGAAGCGTTTAAAATGCAGTCGAAAGAAAAAATAGAATCTTTTTTACAGTTTAGGAGTTTTCGATTCTGAATATGAATTTTAGTGTACTGAATACTCAGCATTTACATAAAATAATGATAATAAGTAATAAATGACCGAGTATGCTAGTACAGTTTACGGTAGGCATTAAAACTAGAAAAAGATATAATTCTATCGCCTTTTAAGGCTGATTGACATGCATCTCTCGCCTTCCAGGGCCATATAAAAAAAAGCAATTCTTTTTGTTCCTGAAGAATCTAACCCATGTCACATCGCTGTTAAAATTGTTACAGTTTTATACAAAATCTACACCAATGTAAGCCAGCTGCTTTGTGTAATTTTCAGTTTTACATTAGCGTGTTTCTTTCTTTCTCACTTATAAGGATCCTAATTGTTTGTTTCTTAACTGCTCCGAGGGAATAAATAATAATAAAAAAAAAGATAAATCAATAAATTCCGATACATATATTTTTCTCGTTTTCTTATGCCAGACAAAAGCGCATCAAGCTTTAATTTGATTACCGTATTTCCTGGCTTATTCTCCTCTTTTTAATTCATTGTACGAAGTAAAACACGCACTGTAATCGCGAAAAATTTCGGTTACCAGATTTCAAGGGAAATGTATATTTTGACAGTTTCCGAATCCATTGAACAGATCTTTTGCTTAACGTTTGTGTGTACGGACAGAAAAAACGCCTCTATATTCCTAAACATATTGTAAAATGGGTACAAAGTGAGTTTATCTGCTACGTAATTACGTACGTCCGAGCGTATCTCGCGTAACTCAAAAACGATTAAGCGTAGAAAGTTGAAATTTTATATATATGAATGCTGTAACATCCGATTGTGCACCTCCCTATTGTTTTGCAATCGGCAGTATATATACTGCCGTGCTATATTTTAAATGTGAAGAATGAAAAATCTGGTACTTTTTACCATTTTTCGATATTCATCATGGCTGAGAATACCATAGTGGCTGAAGGTAGCTCTGAGTGAAAAACCATCGCATTTAGTACAACTAAGCGTTGAATGCAAAGTTTCATTTTGAAGTACGACGTCATCCTAGGCAAATCAACAGCAGCATCTTGCCAACAGAGAAGCGTAAGCGAAAGAGAACGCAGCAGTTCAAAGGCAGAAGGAAGTCAGTCAAATACTTTCAGTTCGAGTTAGAAAAAGTTTTGGTTTACAGTTATCTGATTGGGCAGGAGGTATCTGCATCAAGCGTTACAAAACATGGAAGGATCTCAAATTTTGGAGAACAGATGAATTTAGGATGAGAGCACCAATTTAAAATTTTAATTTTGAGGCCGTCAATCATTTTTTTAAAAAACAGCTATCGTATTTTGTTATATCTTAAATATTATTCATTTCAAAAGAAAAGTTGGGAGAGCAGGATGGCTACAAAGAAGCATTTTGTTATATCTTACATATTATTCCCTTCAAAATAAAGTTTGGGAGAGCAGGATAGCAGGAAAAAAAGCATTAGAGCAGCAAATTATAAGAGACATAATTTTAAAAATACAAAACATGAAACTAACTTTCAAAAAATTAAAAAAAAATTTTGATTAAATTTGACATTGCACTGAAAGTCGTAAAAATTTGAATTCCGTAATAATTTTAAGCACTATATTCCTTTAAAATTCATGTTTTTAGAGTCTTCAAGATGTTAGAATGTCTAATGAAAATTTTGTAAATGGTCTTGACGAAAATAGTTCTACAAAATAAATGTTTAATTTTTTTCACAAAGTAAATGTTCAAAAACGTTTTTCAGATTTTCTAGGAAAATATACTCCTCTTTAGACAGACCTCGAGTCCTTTTCCATAACCTAAGTAAACTAAAAATAAATAAAATTATTTATTAAGTTATACTATTTTTTTTAGTTGATATATTAGCAGATCAATATTTGAGAATGAATGAATATATAAATTTTACCCTTTTATTTTCACAAAAACAAGAAATAAAAATAATATAATAATTCTTTCCGTCAGAAAACAGAACATTAGCAACAATAACAGAATATCAAACGTTCAACCAGAAATGTCAAAGTAGACATATGTCAATTATTTTCATTTGCCATAAATAATATATATTTCTAATAGTGACACATTAAAAAATTTTGTGTTTTTATTTTTCTAAACTGGCTGAAGATTTTAGAACTCTTTTATTTTAAATCAACAAAGCCCTTCCAGTTACACACATGTTATTTTATTAATTAGATTTTAGAAAACTTTTATTTTAAATAGTCAGATTCCTTACGAATTTATATATATATATATATATATATATATATTAATTAGTGAGATCTTTCATATATCTCATTTTCCTTCTTCCCCGACAAAATGATGCCTATAACTACTCAGAACATTATTATTAGATAATACCCCACTGACAGTACTAATATTTTTATTACATAATCTGCAGCTTGAAGGGACATATGTGTTAATAATTAATAAAATATAAAATTTTGGAAAGTAAAATATAAGTTTTCCTTCTAGGTTTGAAATGTTTTTATCGAAATAAATTTTCTGTTGCATTTCCTTGCAGATGCGTATTTAAGCTCGCAATAATTAAACTAATTAGTAATTTTTGTAAGTTATAAAAAGTGGATATTCATAATGATTATTACTATAAAAATTTTCCATTAACTGAATTAATGAAATTAACTAATAGTATTCTACCATTCATTACATTAGGTTCACCTTTTTTAACCTTCGAAATGCTTTGACGGAAACAGAAACTCAGTCAAAGAATTCAGAGATTAAATAAAGAAAATGTTAAAATAAAAAAATACTCAATATATTCTTAACCTTTTTTTTTTCTCAAAACTTGATATATTACTAATAATGTACGATCAGTTTGGTTTTTGCTCTTAAAATCAAACAAGATCGTACAGAAAGAATAAAAGTGTATACGTTTACGCAGAGTATGCATACTTGGAGAACGAATTTCCAGAGTTTTCATAAACTATAGCAAAACTGTGAACGTTGTAATTAGAGGAAAACTGTCGAATATTTAAAAAAATAAAAACTTAAAAGTTACCTGCGACAAAAAGAAAAATTTCGAAATTTTTGAGAAAGTAATCATATAACTGAGAAGAAATACATATATTTATGTTAGTAGATGATATTTCAGTTTTAATTTTGCATATACTTGATGCGTTTTTAAAACTCAGAATATCAAGATATCTCAAGCTTACATAAGATAATGAGTTATTCATTGCATGAATTTAATTGAGTTTAATAACAGACGAACAACTGGGAACTAATATAACGTTACAAACTGAAGCGTCATAATTGGAGCTTCAACTCTTTCTGTCGCACCAGCATATCATCCGTACTTCACCCATTGATTCAAAAGAGTTTGGGTAAAAAAGGGCTGGACCAGGGAGAAAGTCACAAAGAGAGAAATGCGTTTATAAGAAACTAAGAATAATTTATTATGATTTTTATTATCGTTTTCTGAGCATTAAAGGCATCCCTATCCCAACGTAAACTTTATGAAACTACTCCCAAGACACAGGACTATGGCGTCTATTTCTACTACCCCGCACATCATCTAAAACATTGACTGATATGGGAATAGAGCATTATTCTTTCAGATGGGATTGAGATACTGTTATTTTTTGATGAATCGTGCTTATCTCTGCATCCTGAAACAAAACTTCATCTAGTGTTTTGCGACAAGATTGTCACAGCGCATGGATTCAGAACGCAACAAGGTCGTCAGAGAGTAATGTTGACAATATCCATCGCGTTATTTTGAAGAACCATCCGCTTTGATGCTTTCATTCTTTGATTGATTCGTAACATTGAGCAAGACTAATATACAAAGCGTTATTAATGAAGGTTTATTATCTAATGGACATACTTGAAAGTAAGGCCCATCGAAAAGATGAGAAACGCATTATAACAACATTTGAATTGTCATATTCTTTTGTATTCTCATATGGGTATGATTGTATTGCGCCTTTTAAGATCTGGTGCATGTTTACTTCCTTTCTGGTCTAGATTACCTGCTAGATATTTTTTTCATATATTCCACAGCCGGCCATAAGAAGTTAAAAATTTCAGGTTGTTTTTCAAATTCAGGTGTTTACATAGCATATCAAAAACTGTCAACAAACTTGCACATAAACAATGTCACCTATCCTATGTTTCTCAGGACATGTTTTTCCTTCTTGACTCTGTTACAGAATTTATATATAGGCGCGCCAGTTCTCCAAGAAGATCCCTACCCTTAGGCAGATAGCCCTAGCGTGCTTTGCCATAATTAAATAAACCAAACCACACCAAAACCAATAAAAATAACTTTTTGACCTAATTTAAATTTTACTGGTAATATTTCTGGAACTACGTTTAACCGATTATTAAGAAACGCGCGTATTTTATTAGTTAGCAGTACATTGTATACGATCTGTATCATAACTAAATAGTATTTTTCCGCTACATTTTGCATGAATGTTCAGAAAATCAAACATTTTCATAGAAATAAAATACTGAACATAACACATAAACTACAAAAATTCTGAAATAAAGATTGCATTATTTCAATAACCTAGTTTTACATCAATCGCGTTTACACAGACTATATATATAAAATAGTAAATGAAGAAGTAGATAAATACATGTAAAATATGACACTTTAATATAGTAATACATACATATGCACTTTAAAAATGAGATTTCACTCTCGTTTTTTTCTTTTACTTTTACTGATGTATTTCGGTACAGAAAGAGATATGAGGATATAGATTTATTACTTCTATTTCTGGAGCTTCACAGTTAGTCACAGATTTTAAAAGTATCCTATTTTTAAACACCTAAGATTTAGTGAATGTCTTAGTTTCCAAGACCATTTTTAAACCGTAAAGGAGGTGATTCGCATTTCTCTTTTACCTTGTAAATTTTCTTTTAGCTAAAGGTACCTTATAATTTATTTCGACCTTCTGAACGAACTTGCGTGATTGAAAGCGGTTTTTCTTTCATATCTTTTTATATGGTTTTGCAGTTATCAAGAGAATTCAGATTCCTTAGCATTTTTGTCGATTTGTCTTGAGAGATATAACAATGAATATACTTTTCCTTCTTGAAAGATTTATACAAAAATTCCTCAATAAATCATTATCGTGTGCATCGATATATTTAATAATTATTTATTGTTGTGGACTAACTATAATTTTTAAACTATTTATTAGCATCAGAAGGTTTATTTTCTGTCTGAGTCAATTTCGCTGTGTGTCACTATTTAAATCAAAAGTAAATTAAAATATTTGAGTATTTTCCCTTTCTGTTCTAAAAATAACAATTATATTCTACCACAAGAATCTAAACTGCATCATTTCAAAATTAATTCCCATCATAAGTTCTTACAAAACGTCGCAATATAGACATCTCATCACTGAATAAAATTTCTCATTCACTGAATAAGATTTCTGTTAAAACCAGTCTTTTTATCTTTCCCAAGCATCATTTGAATGCGTCATATACCTTCTTACATCAAAGTGAGAAGCCTATGCTCGCTTCTACCTATCATTCATTGAATGTCTTAAAATGAAGGCCTTCAAAATTTGTAAAAAGCGTATTGCTCCCATAATGGTGTGTGGATCAGATCATGCTTCAAAAGAACTGCGTTATCCAGTAGTAAACTTATGTTGATCTACGACTAGGTTTGTTTATTATTACTAATTAACTAGTATAATTAGCTATTATAACAAGCTAATTTAACAATAGCCTCTTAATTCTTCATTCCAATTTAGGTGTTTTCCTTCTCTATTCTGAAAACAGTATTTGCTTGTAATGAACTCTTTATGGACTACGTCATTTCTGGATTAATTCATATCATATTTTTTTACATTACGCTGGTGACGTTATTGGACATAAAATTCAAATAGTCAATAACAAATCTAGAGCTCTATTACTTATCGAATCAAAAGTATTGAAACTGAAACTAACTCACACTGAATTAAGATTTCGTCCTGAACACAATGCATTTTGTTCCCGCTTCTCGACCTAGCCAGACTGCTGCTGCGTTGCTCTCCTCTCACACGATTAGCTTGCAGATGGAAATAATACAAATATTACCTAAAATCTGCCATGACAGTAATTGCCCACTATTTTGTTTGTACTGCAAAACAGCTATTATAATCGCAATCCACGTTCCCACATCGCCTCACCTATTTAAATGTGACATAATCTCTCAAGTGCGCAGGTAATTCCATGAAGTGTTTTACAACCATCTGTCATTGTTTAAATAATGAAACATTCATCTGAAATTAATTTTTTAACGCATGCCTGCATAATGTTTCAGCCGCTTCTTCAAATCGTCGCTTGAGAAATTCTTTGCGTTCAGAGCGAAATCTTAATTTAGAGTTAACCAGTTTCGGATTCAATTCCCTTGATTGATAATTAATAAAGCTCTAAATTTATTATTGACTGTTTAATCTTTAGTTACAGTTACGTCACCAGCATTATGTAAAATCCATATAAGATGTGGATTTATCTAGAAATGATGCAGGCCATAAAAAGTTGCTATAATCAATTGTTATTTTTAGAGCACAGAGAGGAAATAGTCAGATTAAAGTGAAGAATTAAAGTCTATTGCTAATATAAGTTATATATATATATATATAATTAATGCTGCAGTTTAACTATTTACGAAATTTGGAATTTATTATTTTATAAAATTTTTATAATTGCTTATTCATGAAATTTTTAAACAAGGATTGACTAAATTAAAAAAAAAAAAAATCTGCTTTGCCTGTATTTAATTCGTACTGTTCGTCAACAGTCTTTTAAGTATTTTATGGGAAGTTCCTAAAATTATTGGCACTTTTTCTGACCTTTGCCTTTTGAATTCAAGAGATTTTCTTGGAGCTTGCAGTGATTTTCCCGATTCAACGGGGGTTGGCAGTAGCCTTTCTTCCGTATCACTTACACTGTCAGCTTCAGCTTCTGCAGCTGTTTAGCATTTTCCATAGTATCGTAGTCGGTGTTTTCACATACTAGCTCAATGTTATCATCAACTTCAATTCATAATTTCCTTTCCATAATTTTTTCATATAATGAGAAATTTTAGAAATAGCTTGCAATTCCTCTGTGGCTTTTTCAAAATCAAAAAGATATTTTCTAAAGCAGCTTCTAACTGAGACCGTTTCCCTTGCGTTAGGTTTAATTATATGGTCTAGTAAATATATCGCCTTAGTTATCTCCTTCGAAGTGTTTATATTTTCACAAGCTTGTTTCGTTCATATTTTTTGAATGACATATTTACCGTAACGATACCTGAAAGCTTTTACAATACCTTGTTCTAAAGGCTGAGTGATAGAAATTATATTTGCAAGAATACATTAATTTAATGATTTTCAGAACAATATCTTAGGGCTATGCGTCGCAGTTTTCTAACAATAAAGCTATTTTACCATTTTTCATTATTTTGTCCCATTTTAAAAGAAAATCAGTAAAAATACTACTTGTCAGCCACGATTTCTTATTTTACTGCAAGTTAAGTATAAAATTTTAATTTTTTTTAAACTTCGAGGTTTTGTACTTTTTCCAAAAACGAATGACCGCTTCTTAATTATTGCATCCACATTCCACGTTAATTGCACAGTAATTCGTTCTTTAAATTTCTTAAAGCCATCTGCTGTTTCACTGTTAAACATGCGTTCCGTAATTCTCTGTAAAACAAACTAGATTACTTTTGTGCTATAAATTTCGTATTCTTCTATTAGCAGAGACCGGTAAAACATCTTTTACCCAATTTTCATTCAAATGCTAATCTGTCCCTTGCGTTTCAACATGTAGTTTCCAATTAAGAATTTTATTTCTCTCTTTCCATCTTGCGAGGCAGTTGGTTTGAAACGTTTAATACAATTTTAGGGAATTCTACAGCTTTTGTGGTCAAAAGAGGTCTAGAAATTGAAACATTTTCCAGTTTCTTAACTTGAAATCATTTTCGAAGAGCGGTCTTAACACCTCTCGATTTTCCATCGCTTTCGCGCTTTTGGGGGACATTTAAATATTTTATTAGTCTTTTTGACAATCCTATTACTTTGTTTGGGAAATTTGCATTTTAAATTCTGTTTCTCTTTAGCTACATTTACCAGACGTATGAAAATCTTTTAATAATATATTCTTTTCTTTCAGCCTTAAATCACTTTCTTAGGCATTTTCGAAATGCTATAAATCACGCATACAGCAAATAAAAAATGCTCATCTATTAATTTGTTTAAATCAAAAATTCCCCTTTCTACTCAGCAGGAAGATTGCACTTTGTCTGTCAAGTCGACCTGTCAGTTCATGGCTATTAAAAGCGTAATCAATGCTTTCTCTTCTTTTTCAAGCAGCCTGCAATGGCCACTCGGGTTTTCCAACCAACTGTTGATAATGAATGATAATGCAAGGAATCATTTAATGATGTTTCCTGAGAACCCCCTACAAGCTTAATCTGTGTATGCACGTCCATCCCCTATCAGCTTGTGTTCTAGAAAGGGATCCAGAGCTCATTTAAGCACAACCTTTTCTCTAATCCTGGGAGGGGATAATCCTTACTAATATATAAAGGATTTGTTTTCAACGACTCTAGAACCTGCAATTGTTGCAAACATCGGTTTTGGACTTCAGCTTTGTAAGAATACCGTTTTTGCTGAGTCTATAAGCACTGTGAACAGTAAATTAGAGAAAATTATGGTTATTCCTTATAGCTAATTTACTTTGAAGAACGCAAACCATGGTAATGATATTTTCAAAAGTACTAAAATAAAATAAAGTAGTTCTGGTTATAAAATGCATGATATTCTTAGTCTTTATATGTTCCTTTAAGATTCCATTGAACAAAAACTCTTTCCTCTTGAAGGATTTCTTTCACAGAACTTACCAAATAGTCTACACACTAATTAAAAGACGGTGTAATTTTCAAATTCTCACACGAGCAAAATATTTATCTTAATCTCTCTTTAAATGTTTATATTATTTATGTACCCCAAAACCGATAAAAAGAATTATATAAGTTTGTTTTAAGTGACAGCTAATTAATGTTTTTTTAGTTTTGTTGGTATTTGAATATTAATTACCTTTCACTGTGTCTAACAGTAGTTTCTGTGTTTTTAACGAGTAAAAGACACAAACTGTTTGTCACATACACACAGTTTTTTGCATAATAAAGCAGGTAATTACACATATATAGGCATCAATAAACATCTACATTTTGTTATGTTGATAATAGTTTGAATTTTCGGTTATCAAAGAGATCAAGTTATTTATCTTTCTTTCTTGAGAAAAATCTTAATTTTTATTTAATTCTTTGAATTATTAATTTAATGTTTTATTATTTATAATTAATTTAATATTTGGTTATGTAAATTCTTTAATTTTGGGGAAAAATTAAAGAATTTACATAACTTTTTTTCTTTTCCGTTCATTTAAATTTAATCAAGATTTCTGTGTCTTTGTGAAAGGATTCGGGAAAAGAGACGAATTTTCGTCTAGTCATTTTCTATTTCATGGCGAAGTACTTCCATAGATCTTTCTAGAAAGAAATTGCTTTGTTTCGGTTGCACTTTAGGACAGGAAGTACGAGACGAAATTTCAAAGCTTATCATTTCACCTACAGTGTAGGTTCTTTACTTGGCGATCTAAGCGTCCGGTTTTCGTCCCGATTTTGGGATAAGTGACGCATGTGCAGTATACATTTTCTGGTCTTTTGGGGTTAAAAGCGGAAATTTGGCCTCTAATGAAAGGGGCGAAAATCCGGTTTCTATGGTAGCCCGTGTTTGTAAAATAAGGGAAAGAAATTCTAGTTCGAATTACTTTTTGACTGACATTTAGGTTGCGCCGACGGCGGCGAGCGGCAATTATGCTCCCCGGCCCTGTGTTTCGCAAAAATTTGAGAATAGGATTTTTGTGTGTCGACTTTCTGAATTATTGAGCGAGTTTTTGAATATCTATAATAAGTCACTTTTGGATGGGTTGTCCTGAGAGGTAGTTTTCTTTATGGAGTTTTAAATAAAGGGGGGCTTTTATGCTTTCTCTGCTTCTTTTCATTGGATCAATTCTGATGTCTGCTTGGTCCTCGTCTAAACTATGAGGTTTACAAAGATTAAGTCTGACAAATTTGTGGCTGTAATTTTTGGCACTGATACCTTTAGTTAATATCTGAAGGGTTAACTATTTTCGCTGTTATGGTTGCGGGGATATTCCTTGAAAGTCTGGAGGAAGAAATCCCTGGAGACCTACTAGAAGTTTTGTCTTTTCTTTGGAAGAGCTTCTATTTTTCTTGGAACAACTTGCAGTGAGAAGCATTAAGATTGGAGTTTTCCCTGCAGTAGACTGGAGTTGTGCCCCTAAATGATAATGGCATATTATACTTCGATGGTTCGCGTACGGACTGTATTTTCCAAGAATGCAAGGCTTAAGCTGTAGCAGCTAACGGCTGCTAGACATTGTTGCTAAGTTACATCATGAGATGTATCGACTTCATTACCGTATCATTACCGTGTACACGTGATGCTAAATTAAGCCTAGCCAGGTGTTGTAAGGATGGTTCTAAAGAAAGCAGTCCCATTACACTTCAAGATTGCTACTCGCAAGATAAGTTATATATTTTTTTTCTTTTACATGAAATAGAAGAAGATAATAATTACATAGTAGCCTTTCATTAACTTCGAATGAACTGTAATTACGTCTTTATCCTGCATCCTCTTACTTCGAAAAATAATTTGAACTCAGAGCTCTATCTAATTGAGAATGTATTTGATTTTAATTTTGAAATTATTATTAGTCAAGATGTTAAATTCCTTGCTTAAAAACTAAAGGAAAAGTTCTCACTCTTCTTTATATAATTTCATTAATAGCTTTTGTCTTCAATGGTAAATAAGTATGGTTCATGATAATTTTTGGTACCAAAATTTAAATTAAATTAAATAGGAAAATATAATAGGTAAATTTATGTGAGATTAATTTTGAAATGAGAATATTTAATAAACCATAATTAAATTTGACATCTATGTTCTATTCTTATTTATGAATTACATTAATTATTTGTCCGATCCTTACTCAGCTCGGCCCCGGAATGAATATTACACAACGCATTTTCTCCATTTAATTACGATCACGCAAATGTTGAATTAACTAGCCTTGATGAATTTATTTTAAGTCTTTGCTGTCTTAGATAGTTAAGGTTTAAATTAGTAACTAATTAACGGTTTCACCAAATTAAACTGTGAACCCAAAACTCACAATATTACAATTTTTCTACTTATTGGGGGCAACTAAAGAAACAAAAATAATATTCTTATGTATTAACTGTTATTATTTTCAAGATTTTAGTTATTTGCTTACTTAATTCAGTTTTGATCAGTAATTTAAGTTATTAATTTTTGCCTTAGTTGTTTAAAGTTGATTGTAAGTTTAAACTGTAACTTTTGTAAACTTTAAATTTAGGTCTGATTGCTTTAAAAGTTTTCATATATTGAAGTTGTTTAATTTTAATTTGTGTTTAGGGACTTAAGTTTACTTGGTTATTGTACTTTTGTTTTGAGGTTTATTTGGTTATTGTACTTTTGGGTTTTCACTGAGAAAAAAGCCGGTATTTAAAAATTTGAGTTTTCTTTTTTAAATTTAATTGAAAGATATATTTTCTAAAAACGTAACAAAAAGAGACAAGTAAAGTGTAGTTTAAAAAATTATTATATCAGAACAAGTATTTTGTTGGCAAAAAACGCAATATCTGAAATAACTCTCATTTGCCATATGTTGTAAAACTAAGCGGTTAAATTTATGCTCTGAAAAAAGAAAAAAAGTAAATGAATATATACTAAGATTTTTGTAGCAAGCATTTGAGAAGCATGTTAGTTTACAAAAAAAAAAGAGGCTATGTTTAGGTTTAGGCAGGCGTTAGAGTATTAAAATATTCAATGCATTTCTATAAATTCTAATACAGGTGTTTTTCTTTCAACCTTTTTCCGTATGAAAATAAGGGACTGTTATGTTGTAAGCATTTATGAAAATTAGAATTATTCTAATATATTTTATCTGTTTACTCTTTGGGTTAATAGTTATATTTATTATAATGAAGTGTGCTGGAAAAGAAAAGAAAAAACAAAATATAACCGTCTGTTTTCTGCCAGGATAAAAAATTAGGTTCTTTAGGGATACCCCTTACTTATGTGAGGATATGATTTTTCTTAATATATGTACTTTTACTTATTTTTTTACTTAACAGTTAACTTAGAATCCAAAGCTAAACTGAATAAAAGTGATTAATTGGTTAAATGCTCTTCTTATTATTTTGTCTGTTTTTAGTATGGTTGTTGTCAGAATCACGAGTCCAGCACTCCATAATACAGCGCATATTGCCCCATTACGTACGGTCTTAAATTTAAGTTTGGTGAACTTTACCTAAATGTGGATTATAAGTTTAAATGAGAATGAAGAAAAATATGTTTTTGTAAATTTGCAAAATTTGAAATTATTTATTTTACAAGTCAGTGCCGTGGCGGTACTTTTACTTCGCTACCATGGTGGTACTGAACAGGACCTACATTATATTGATTCAAAAATATTTGTGTTTTCCTATAAAACGTGATTAAATTTTGCTTAATTTAATTTCTACAAATTTAGTGAATCAGAAATAAATTACAATATGTTAGTGTTCTATTTCGTTCTAAGAATTGTTATTGAGATATACTTCTAATCATTACAGGCAAATCATCCTTCAAGTATTTCCTTAACGAAATCGCTCCAAAGAAATCTTCAATATCAATTTTAGCATACCAAATTTACTCTTGTTTCACCTTCTTTAGTATTAATTTTTTTAGTATTAATTTATTTAGTATTAATTTCACCTTCTTTAGTACAAATTTTAGAAGCAATGCACAGTAAATTTAAACTCTGCCTTAATTTTTTATGAATTAAACAATAACCTTATAATAATAACCGTGCCTTCGTGATATAGTGGTTCTGCACGCTGGGCTGGTGTTCCAGACATCCGTGGTTCGATTCCCGGCGAAGGCGGTTACTATTTTTCATTTTTCCTGCTTCCAAAAATATACCTAATATCTCTACAGTAGCGTCGGAACTAAACGGGTGTTGGATGAGGATTCTCGACACCCAGGATTTGGCTACCAGGTATCCTAAAACTCTAGTCGCCCTTTAAAAACGGGAGTATATAAAGTTATTCTCCCGCTTTCCTAGCGTGCCTTCGTGGTGTAGTGGTTCTGCAAGCTGGGCCGGTGTTCCAGAGGTCTGTTTCGATTCCCAACGAAGGCGGTTGCTATTTTTCATCTTTCCTGCTTCCAAAAATATACCTAATGTCTCTACAACCTTACACTTTACATTGCATAGAAAGGATAATTTTCACTCTGATTAACAAACCAAAGGTTTTTTTTTTCTCTTTATGCGCAAACCATCATGCTAACGTAATAATGAAACACTTTAATAATTTAATATTAATGTCATAAATAGTCCTTTATTGAATTTTTAATTTATTTTTTGATTGATAATTTTAACAAAATTTCAAACTAGTAAATTATAAACAAAACCTTGAGTGTACACCGAGTGTATTTTGAATAAAAAATTCGCTACTTTTAAAATTTTGCCGTTTAATAAAACATCATTCAGTTAAAAATATTTGTTGTATAATTTTTGAATGAACTTTATAGAAAGGAAAATATATTTTTTTGATAGAGTTTTGTAATGATTTGTTTTAAATATTTTTGAAGTATCTTTCTGTTAAATCCTCTTGAAGGATGCTAGAGAAAACTCTTCTTTGTTTTATTTTATTATTATTTTATTTTTTTTAACTTCCTGCCTGTTGGTTAATAACGTAAAGTTTTGTACAAATGATTGTGATAACAATTAAAATGTTAATCAGTTTTCAATCCTTTTCCTTATACACAAGGCATGAAATCCTTTAATGGATGTCAGTTGTAACGATTATATTAATTTTATTAACAGTTAAATTTTGAGTTAAAATTCTTTTCCTATTGATTCTTAACTTGAACTTATCACTTTCGGCCAGAATATAGTTTTAGAATCACGTCTGAATACATAATGAGGAAGAGCGGTATTTAACGGCGAAGTTTTTCGGTCTTAGGGAGAGAGATACAAGGTATGCTGGCTGCACGCGTCTGCCTTTTTAGGCTACTCTCTCGTAAGCTATTATCACGCTCGGCCGTACTTTAAGCCTTTGATAGCTTCGCAGTCTATTAACGTTAAGGGGCCAACTCTGTTAGAATTTTGATAGCCTCTATACCTCTTTAGTTTACGAGGGCTATCCAGAAAGTAGATTACGTTTTGGAATAAAAAAATAAACAAAGTATAGGAAACAAATTTTATTATATACAGATGAAAGCCACACTCAAATACTACTTTTCTACATAGTCACCATACAAATTAAGGCATTTATCGTAGCGATGTACGAGCTTGGAAATTCCTTCGTCGAAAAATTCGGCCGCCTGCGCCTTCAACCACTTCGTTACCTCTTCTTGCAGCTGTGCGTCGTCATCAAAACGCTGCATAGCCAGCCACTTCTTCATTGCTGGGAATAGGTGGAAGTCGCTCGGTGCCAGGTCGGGACTGTACGGCGGATGAGGAAACAACTCCCACTTAAAAGATTCAAGAACTTTACGAGTGACATTTGCCGTGTGGGGCCGGGCGTTGTCGTGAATCAACAAGATCTTAGAGCTCAACATTCCTCTGAGCTTGTTTTGAATTGCTCTTCTGAGTTTTTGGAGAGTTTGGCAATACCTTTGAGAGTTTATTGTAGTGCCTCTTTCCAGGAAGTCCACCAAAATTACACCTTTTCTGTCCCAAAAAACAGTCGCCATCATCTTCCTTGCCGACATTGTTTGCATGCATTTCTTGGGTTTTTGGGGAGAACTTGTGTGCCCCCACTGCATTGATTGCAATTTCGTTTCACAGTTCACATGTTTCACCCATGTTTCGTCACCAGTAACGATGCGATCGAGTAAAGAGTCACCATCCTTATGGTAAGCGTCCAAAAAGTTCAACGCTGCAGCCATTCGCTGATTTTTGTGGTCCTCTGTCAAGATTTTTGGAATCCATCTTGCACAAAACTTGTGGTAACCAAGCTTTTCGCTGATGATTTCGTGCAACAAACTTCGCGAAATTTGTGGAAAACTCAAAGAAAGTTCCGTTATTGTGAAATTTCGATTTTCACGGACTTTAGCATCGACTTTTTCGAGAAGTTCGGCGGTCACTATGCTGGGTCTCCCACTTCGATCTTCGTCGTGAACATAGGTTCGGCCATTTTGAAATCTTATGACCCACTGACGCACTCCACCTTCAGTGATAATGTTGTCCCCATACACTTCACGAAGCTGCCGATAGATTTCTATCGGTTTACAGTTTTTTGCAGTCAGAAACCTTATTACTGAGCGCACCTCGCAGCTCGCGGGATTTTCAATTAACGCAGACATTTCAAACCGTCACAGTATCTGAACGGAGCACAGCACGAACCTCTCACTAGCACGGCTAGATGCAGACTGAGCTGCGCAACGCTCTGACCCCAAGATGGCCGCGCTAGCCCCGCTCCTAGCGGACACAGACGGAAACGTAATCTACTTCCTGGATGGCCCTCGTAGATTAGTTTAGGTTAATTATTAGTATCTTAAGTTCAAGCCGAATTGAGGCTTTATTGTACACTCCAAGACGGAGTTTTGTTAAACTTTAGTTGGAAAAATAAAGGGCTAGTTTCCCCTTCTGTCTTCTTGTTTCCTGCTACAGAACTCAAGCGATTATTCGCTTATCAGTTCTTAAGATTCTTCACTTACAACAGTAATTTATAATTACAAAGTGAGAAACTCTACACAGTTATAGATGCAACAGAGAATCAGGCATCATTACAGATTCTTAGCAAGATCTTAGTTTATTCTCAAAATTTATTCTTCTTTTCTTTTATAATACTGGTTTGAATTATTTAAATTGCCCCAAGAGACCTCTTGTACTATGTCAAAGAGGCATCCGCAGTTGCGTCTGCTCTCGTGGCAGACGTGTACGGTAAATGACCATTAGGAGTGGTATTAATGTTGGTCATTTAGAGACGGTTTACTAAACGTTCCTAATATAGTTATAATTTTAGAGAAGTGAACAAGAAAAATTTTAGCACAGTTTTCCCTATTAAAAGAGAACATAACAATAAAGATTTAACTTTAAATTTCCCCCTTCGATTTGTTATTTAGAGTCTTAACCTTTTTTGAATGTTGAACTCACTCTTAAGCACACTTTTATGAAACTGAATGTTTTAGTTTGCTTTTAATTATCACTTCAAAAGGAAGATTTTCAAAATTTTAGGAAATTATTTCTCTTTCTTTGCAAACTTGTCTAAAATGTTTCTTGATTTTGAATCGAATTTAACATAATTACATCCAGTTTAATGACTACTTAAATCATTATGCTATATGTTACCGATTATAATTATATGCTAATGCTGTGAAAAAATTATATATACATATTAATTAGACTCTTAAAACCGTATTTTTAAATCCTGAGATATCAAAATGTGTTTTAATTCTTATGTACAATCTTCAAAATTCCATATTTTTGAAAGAAAATTCTTAACTAGTGAATTTATGATCTAAAATTTATCAAATTTATATTACGCTTATTTTAGACTACACTATTATTTATAGTGTCGCGCAACTTTCTTTCAAATTTGAAGATTTTCTTTGAATTTCTTTGAAATATGAAGAAAGAAATAATTTAATTCATATTATCTAGTATTACTTTCGCTAAGAAAACTTCTACTACATTCCTGCTCATAGGATAAGTAAGGGAGGCAAAACACGGAATAAAATAGAAACTGTCTAATGGATATGCGTGAAATTGAACCAAGAGATTGTTACGGTATTATTAGACCACACTGCAAACAATAAACCAAAGACACACAAAAACATATGTATTGCGACCATCACATCACGAAAGACCAAATTGGTTGGACGAATGTGCAATGAGTACACCACACGAATAATGGGTATGATAACCTCTAGCTGAAGTGCATGCTTGACAATGGTAAGCAAGATGGCTATAGTGTCGTTAAAGGCTTGCTTAGCACCCATTCCCGTAGTAATGCATGTCGGAGCTCTTGAAGGGTGCCTTGGTGGCACACTATGACTTGCTGTCTGTAGTCGCATCACTTTACATACATTGTGTGGGACTAAGGTCAGATGATCTAGCTCTAGCAGGCCACAGCAGATGTGGAATAGTTTCACTCTCCACAAAACTCGACACCAATCGAGCTCTATGCGGGCGGGAGGAATAGTCCATAAATGTCACGTCTGTGTCCATAGCATCAATAAAAGAAGGCACAAGAGAGTGTAGAATTTCGTCGCGATATCGAACAGCTGTGATGGAAATACCAGGAATCAAACGTACACGCACTGCTCTAGTGAGTGAATCGTACACGTTTTGCAAGCAACGCATAATTTTCAGCTCTATACATTGATTAGTATTTCTCAGCGTGACCTTCAGTTATCGATCAGGCAGACTATACATAAGTGAACTGTAAATAAGGGAATAATACAAGTGACTACTATGAATGTGACAAACAAATATTACATAGGAACTCTCCAAATATGTTAACAGCACATATGCTGTATATAGATATACCCAGTTGATATTGTTCAGTATAATGCATTTGAAGAACTTCTTATATCCAAATTACCACTGACTTCTAGAGTAAATGTTCTACCTTAACTCAGAATCATAATATAATAAACATTGCTGAAATCCTCACTCAGCACAGTCAAAGCTTTGACAGGGTCTGTTGAAAAACCACAGGTCACAAATATCCATCTTCCGACGCAACTTTATAAATTTCGTTATAAATATTAATATTCCTTAGAGATTTTGGGGTTGCGACAAAAGAATGCTCCACAATTTGAGTAAAAATGCTAATAGTCATCTAACAAGCCTTGCAGCAACTCAACTTGTGGTAAGTAAGTGCCCAACTGCGATGCTCACGGGCCCAATTCAACCGTAATCTAACATGCGGTGGGTACATAGAAACACAAGCCACAGGTAGTCGCGCGTACAGTCCTATTTCTGCAGTCGATGCGACACGATTTGGCGGGATATGGGTCTTCCTGCAACAGCAGAGAGATGCGATGCTAACTGTGGTGCTGTTAGTGATCTACGGCGTCATGCATCTAGCGACAGAAACCGCTGTAGTGTTGCTCCGGCGTCCAGACCCACGTTTTCTTTAAGGGAATTTATCCTTTTTCGTAACGATTACACAGTCTATTGATGCTACTGCGTTGCACATACAACTCTCTTGCAACGGCGGGTCGTCTTGTACTAACTCGCAACATACCGACAGCCCTACATTGTATATTTAGTCGTGCAAATGATATTATCGGCTCACGCTTTCCGTTTTGGCTATCTAGGACTATACTTAACTATTCTCGCTGCTTGCAAACTGACGGATAGTTCCCGCAGGCCCCTTTATGAGGTTTGTGATATGAGTTGGGAATTGCCTTTTATTAAAGTTTTGGTTGCTTATTTGCATTCGGCTATGCAACCTCTACCTCATATTGAAACTGTATGTTTAAATTCTACTTTTGACATTTGTACATTTTCTTTTATCGTTTGTTGATTATTTTTTTAGCTTGAGGTGTATTTAGCTTTCCAAACTTGTTCTTATTCTTTAAACAATGTACTGATTAGTATCCACTTTAGCATAACATTTCGTAAGATATGTATCTCACGAAACACTCAAGCTCAAATTGTATGCAGGCCGAATGCACAGCCTCAAAACATTTTACGGTCCAGAATTGTTTTAACAGAATAAAATATTTTTAAACAAAATGATATGTATAACATTTATTAAACATTTTTAACAGCTTCTAAGATAATATTATTGTTACGCTTTCTATTTCAAATATATTGGCAGGAGAATATTTACAGACTGACAGATTTCAGACTGACATTTTTTTGGAATTATTCTAAGATATTTAAATAATCATTAAACAATTTTAATTTAAATTAAGCATAAAAAATTATGGAAATTTTCTAAGCTTTCAGAGAACATTATCAAATTTTACGGAACTTGGGAATAAATAATATAACAGCCTAATCCGTTTCTCTTATTATTTTTTTTATCACCGCATAAAGAATATATATATTTGTATGTAAATAACTATCAATTTTTTTTTATTTCTTACTGTAGCTTGACACACTTGAGAGCATTTCGATTCTGGTAAAGCTTGTAACGTTGAAGAAAAATTTCTAGAAATTACCTTCTGAAGAGAAATTACTTGATATTATCTTCGTCACGAATTGTAGAGGTTTCTTTGTCAATCGAATTATTTCCGTGATAATTTTCACCGATCAAAATAAACAAAGCGATTCCCAAAGAAATCGATTATTTTTAGTGTAAAAATTCGGAACTGATTTATTTTTTGACAAGTATGAATAAAATTAAAAAAGGCTCTTTATAATAAATCTTGAATAAGAGTTTTGTCACACTGTACATTAATTAGCTCCATTCATATATTTCCTGGTGTTTTATTCATGTTGTTTTAAGTAGAAATGAAATGGATATAAACTCGGAATTCAAATAGATATAAATTTGAAATCTTTGCAACAAATACATAACTAAGATATCTTCGCGGAACGCATAAAATTGTTTCGGGGCCACATGCGGACAGCGAACCGCCAGTTTGAGACCACTGTTTCATTATCTTAGAGTGTACAAGAAAATAACCAAGAATGAAATACACTCATAGTACTCTTATTCACCTTTCAATGCACAAGTTAATTTTCTTCATCGAAAATTTACGTTAAGTAGCTTAACGACAATGCTGCTAGTATATATTTCACGGAGATTCTAATTACAAATAATATATCACGCACAGGTGCCACCAAATACCAAACATCACTAACTAAACACGGTGAAAACAAGAGCGATATGTGAATGCAGATCGATAAGCAACTGCTATTGACAATGATGGACGTCACTTGTGTAACAAACTCCTGATGCGACAGTACAATTTGTTACCCCGCTGTCTGCGCCCTACGCCAAACGAGACGGCCGTTCCAATAAGATGTGCCAAAATATATGAGGCGGCGAATGGGGCGACGATTAGGAAACAGGGGGCTAATTGGCCATGGCGCAGGAATCTAGAGAACGAATACATCACTCAACACCGATGCTTGTCCTGATGGAGTGTTGGCACACATATTCTCCATAAGTTTTTTTTTTTTTTTTTTTTTTTTTTTTAATTCTAAGTAGCTCTGCGTTTCTGAGACTGATACATTTTAGGGCGCACATATATCATAATAATAAAGAACCAAGAAATGAATATCATTTACCTTCCCTTTAGTTTATGATTTGTTGTACTTAATTTGTAACACTGCTAATCTGTTTTAATTTCACGCTTAAATTATCGTTCTAGCATCATATATCAAAGACTACTCGTTAAAGGTCTTTTAGAAAGGTGAATTCATTTTTAATCTAAGTGGTTGGTTCCAGCAAACTAGCATCTTTTACAAAAACGCGGAGCAATTCCACTTAGATGTATTAAATTAATATCAGACATGTGATTTCGTTTAAACGCTCTGAAACATTTTAAATAGCTTTCTGAACTTTATCTTCCTTGCTGCAATATACTGTAACACTAAACGCGTATCCAGAAATAATTGAAAAATGAAACGAATAAAATTTCACCGATCTGCATATATTTAAATCTATCTATTGTTATTATCATTCGTTACAGATTGAATCACTTAAGGCACAGATGAAACATTTTCTTTGGTTGCACATTCATTGTTAAAATCTTCAACGAATTAAATATTATTTTAGCTAATAATATTCAATAAACGTTATCAGTCTATTAAACGTGAAAACATATTTTTATTATCTTTCGAATGATATTAATTAAAAGTCACATTTATCGGTGGTTAAAACATAAATAATTGGATTAATCTTTTCAAGCTTTTTCGTTTTACAATTAATGCGAGAAATAAATTACAAATGATTTCATCCACTAAGCTATTTAATTCACCTTTCATATTAAATTCTTGCTAAGCGAATCTGAATGTATTTAAGTTATGAGTGAAATAATAAAAGTAAGATGTAAACTTTTTTGACGTTGCAATGTCTCGTATGATAGTTTAAAGGCATCCACCCTTATTGTCAGCTTTTGGCGGCACAATATTTTTCCAATGTTTGAATACTATGATTTTATAATGATTTTAGCAGTATTTTCACGCGTTTATTAGATGAAAATTCATAAACCGAAATTTGTCCTTCTTATTAGAAACAAATGAAGTTTAAAGGAATTTTACAGGTTAATTACTTTTGAAATCTTAGTGCACATTGTTATATGGAGACAAAATGGTGTTAAAGTTTGGAAAGCGATATGCAAATAATTGGCCGTTTTTTATATTTTAGGTACTTTGGTGCATTCCAAGGAATTCGAACACGCGGATAGTAAAAATCTCACAGAAAAATATTATCTTGAGAATCATTGTCCTTTTTGTTAAACAATAGCACAAATGTTCTGCCAAAGTTGAAAAATACATGCCAGGGAACATTTTTTGTTTGCAAGGATTTTTGATAGATTAGAAACGTACAAGGACATAAAAATAAATATTGTTTTATTCTTTCCTTTTTAAATTTCCGCAGTAAAAATGTAGCAAGTGTCAAAAGAATTCAGCACGAAGCAGTTCAGACTTACAATGGACTAAATCCGCTGTATATATGTGTGTGTACCTTGGAGATAAAATATATGCTACGTGTTATTCTGTACTAAATTTTCTCCGGATATCGGCCATAGTCCAATACAGAGTTATCTACAAAATACAGTTGCAGAATCATGGGATATACTTTTGTCAACGAATAAATCCGCACAAGATATACATCCCAGTAAAGAAAAATGTTTGGAGATTTTTGCCAGAGTCCAGTAAATGGACGGATTTCTCCCTTGAAACGAATTCTTTCGTGCCTCAGGTAGTGACCATGTGCAGTGCAAAGCACTTTCCGAGATTTATCATCGGGATTTAGAAACCTACGATTGATGCCACCTGCCGGTATTAAGCAGAAGATTTTCAAAAGACACTGTAAACTCAATGCTCTTTTTTTACTATCTAAATTTTTATTACTTGTTTCTGGACACTGGTTTTTATGTATAATAGTATACTCAGAAATAGTTTTATTGCATTGTTTTCAGAGGGTACATTACGTTTCATTTTATATAATTTTTTTTCATAAGCAAAGTGGTAGGAATCCTTTAAATGGAAAAAATCCTTATGTAACCAGCCAATATAAAATAAGATAGCGGACCATGACTGGATGTGAGTTCCTTTCAGCGGCAAGCATAACTGAATTCATCAATCTAATTTTCTGTTATGTTCTGATTTTTATTTCCTTCAAAGTTATTTTTCTTCATTGACGACATTTCCAGTTATTTAATTTGTAATTCGTATTAGTGATCTTTCGACCATAACATGAGTGATGATATGTTAACGTTCTCAGTATCAGTTAACAGATAGAAGCAACATCACTAGGGAATACTTGGAAGTGCAGAATAAACTGCCGACTTATTTAAAGATATATTCTATTTTGAGCTATAAATATGTAATATTTTTGTTCTTTCCTTCATTTTTTAAGCTTAATGCTTCATAATTTTCTAATTTATGATGAGTTCACTTGGAAATAAAGTTAAAGAATATCTGTAACTCTATCAAAGAATCCTCAATAAATATTTAATAATAGTTTTCTGATTACTGCAATAGAATTTATTTAAAACTAGAAATGTTAGATTAGGTTCTATGACAGTAGGAGACTTTTTGATAGTCATTTTAGAACAACGAAAAATTAAAGTAAATATCTTAAATTGCGTAGATCGCTGTTAATATTTAGAATATGGAATCTAGTAAGTTAAACATTTAAGAAGGTTTCGAAAAAAAAGTCTCAGTTATATGTTTTTAATTATAATAGTTACTAGATGTAGTTTTAAGAACCTTATCATTATAACTTTAGAGAAAATATCAAAGGAGAATGTATCTTATTTAATCGAAGTATAAGGCTTAATAAAGGATATAATAGTACTTAAATGCACGTCAGATGTTTATGGACATAATGTTACGCTGTTCCATCTGTATTTGAACGAAAAATCTCCTTAAGCATTTAAACCTGAATTCAATTAAAAAATCTGATGTGTACACCACATGACTTCTTATACGGAATATTAAATTATACACATTTTTTCTTGCATTTCATTTAAACTTACTGGATTGAATTAAATCTACTTCGTCGATAGCGCATAAAGCACAGCAGAATAAATGCGGTTTTAAAATTCACTATATTTGTTTACCATAGTTTCACTCTGGCTCTTTGTTCAATTAATAGCGTTACGTTTCATTCATTTTGTAATCAATTAATGCAATTTTTGCCGGAATGTCGCTGTGAGCACGCGGTATATCCGGCTCAAGCCGTGAGGGCACTTGACAGTGTAAATTCAGGGCCTGGACGGAGGAGTTAAGAAAAAGGAGGGTGTGACGCGAGAAATCACAAGCAGTATGGCAATCAAACAAGCTTTAAGACCAGGAGAGGCGTTGAACGAGAGGTGCATAAGAAAGTGAAATATTTGTGACAAATGGGTGGGAAAAAATCACATTATACACACAACAAGAAAAACTTAATCTAAATAAGATACATACAAATACATAATACGAAATAAATACAATATGAAACAGTTGGAAAAATCAATAAATGAAACTAAATAAATATATACATATGTACAGCGATGCTGCATAGGAAAAGTGCGAGTTATGTAGGAAAATTTGAGTCACGGGCGATGTGAGCCACGAGTGGTCGCAGCTTGTAATCCTCATAAAGAATCATATTGTTACGAAATGTACAGGCGCGGTGAGATTACTTCCCGCAAAGCAGTTTTAGGGTTGCCATAAAAATGACAAGGTTGTCACATTTGGCGCCCATTCGGCGACATTTGGCGACAAAATAGGCAATATACCATGGACGGATGAAGAACCTTCTGGAATGAATTCTTACCGGTTTAGCCCAGAATGTTCTCGAACACAAGCCTAAAGCTATATAAACTCTGCTGGTCCGCAGTCAGTTAGTGTCTCAGAGTGTGTCTCGTCTAGCGAGTCAATCCCTGCGGAGTCGATCGAGTTGACAGCCGGGCAGTGAGTGCCGAGCGGGTCGTCGAGGGCACCGAAGGTGTCTGTTAGTGTAGCGCGGTTACCGCATCTATCGAGAGAGCGCGTTGAGCTCCGGGAATGACTGAACCGAAGAGTCGTGAGCTGTGCTCGTGTGTCAACGAGTGCATCGTGAGTTGTAGCGTGGAGAGTCTCGAGAGTATGTGGAGTTTCGAGAACGACCAAGCAGAGTCGGGAGCTGTACTCCGGAAAGCAGAGTTGGGTGCTTTGAAGGAAGCTGTCTTCACCGCTATTGCCTGACAGTGCGAAGACTATGTCGCTGGTTGTTCCAGCATGTTTATACTAGATCTTCGACGACTGTAAAAGTGTTTTGGAGCTGTCCTGATTAATATTGACTGAATAAAGTGTGTTTCGATACTTCATCAAGTGTCGTCGTTATTCACTCCAAATCTACAAACCCCGTACAAATGTGAAGGAAGAAAATAACGTAACAACTGACGTCAGAAGAAAGAAAAACGCAACAATATAATCAAACACTTTGAAAATTTGCAGGTGCGGACGATTGAGTGCCTTGTCAAAGAAATTGTTATTCATTTTATGCAGGAAATTTTCGACTCTTTCAATCTGTCCATATGCAGGGCGTCGTTCGAGACATAGTAGTGCGCATTAGTTATTATACGTAGAAATTTATTTAGAGTTACATGTATCTTCTTTAGATAATTTTTAGATAAAGTCGTCCGTGCAGTCATTTTATAACTCAAAATGCACAAATGCACACAATTTATATCATCTGAAGAATTATCTAATCGTTGCCACATGTTCTATTCAAATATTATAATAAATTTATAACGATGTATAAAAATTAAACAAACAAACAAAAAAAAAAAAAAAGAATGAGTTCTCATTTCGCGACAAAGTAAAAATACATAAAAACTCAAAATATTTATATTAAAAATTACGAAGTAAATCTTAAACACTTATTTCCTCGAATAAATTCCAGAATGGATTAGGCATGATTTAATTCCCAATAATAAATGAAGGCGTTATCTTTGCGAAGCTTAGTTTCTCTAGATTAGTAACATTTTCACTATTCTGCTAAGTTTTAAATGTAAACAAACATAGCCGCCATGGTAAACTTACTTAGGCTTAGTCGCACTTAAGCAACTTTTAAATTGTTGATAATTCTACAATTATTGTATGCAGATTTACTATAGGCGTAAAATCCTTAACCGGAAGATAAGAACGACATAATTCAATCATTTTTAAAGCAAAAATTCACAGTTTACAAACATACAAAAATAAAGAAACTGAGCTCACTGGGCAGAGTAACAGAGTGGATATATATATATATGTTACGATGAAACACCGAAATCTGGAGAATGTCGAATTTCACCGGTAAATGTCAACATTCCCATAGTCGCTTGGTGTATGTCCGAAATATTTTCCAAATACTCTTATTTCTGACTTACACCGGTGAATGTCGTCATTCACCATGTACTAATCGTAAATGTTGAACATATAAGAATATTATATTTCCTTCTCCGTAATTTATTCTCGAAAAAACGCACTTGGGACTCAGAATAAAAACTTAAGAATATAAGAACTTAAAACACATAGTACATTCAAAATGAGAAAGGAAAATAATAGAAGTTATAAACTTACCAAATTATGTGATTCAAATCTTATTTATTGCAACAACTTAAACTATTATGATACTTTGAATTGCACAAGAGGCCCTTGCTTTTACAACTGCATTTAATTGTGGAACACTTTTTTTTGGAATGGCAGCGTGCATATATACTCCTCTCTTTTCGACCAACACCAGAGCATTTCTGTGATTGTCGACATACACCGGTGAGGGTCCGAATGTACAAGAATGTAAAAAAATATTCGATCTTTCACCGACGTATTTGGTGAATGTTGACATTCTCCGGTGAATGTCGACATTCTCCAATTTCGGTCTTTCACGGTAACATATACATATATTTATATACTTTTGGTGCTGCCGATTGCAACCAAAATACGAAGTGCATATCTACATGTTACAGCAGTCCTATATACAAATTTTCAACGTTCTGAGGCTACTCATTTTTGAATTATGCGAGATATGTACGTATGCACAGACGCCATGAAAAATTCTCTTCGGAATTCAATTTAAATCAGTTTTATAGTTAGGGAAAAAAGTACTTTATTCTGTCATTACGTGCAGATGTCACGCAAAAACATTGCTAAATTGCATTCGGTAGCCGTCAAAATGGATATTTTCGTCGAAATATGATACCCGAAATACTTCCTTTTTACTTCGTACAATTGAAATCCATACCGTCCTTGTGAAATTTAGTAAATGAAAGGTTTTAATGATTTATATTAACCAAAATTGGATTTTTTCAAGAAAAAACACTTTCCAAGCAAAAGAGTAGACATTTTTAGTTACCTGTAGAATAGAACGATATTAAATAACTAAATGCATTAAATAAAACTTGAAATATATGTTACCGTGTTATCTTACACAGCACTAAAGCAGACAGTTTTGCCCATTTTCATAAACGAAGATGATAAGAAACATTTTAAATTTTATACTTGGTGTTGATGAGATTCATATGATACTTAAAATGAGAAATAATTTTGAATTATGTTGTTATTCTTTTAACAAACATTTCAAATTTAAATTTATTTTCTATCGGAAATCTGAATTTCGGGACCCGTAAGACATTTTTGGGGGTTACATTTTGTAATTCAAGCCGTTAATAAACGGCTAAACATTAATATTTCAGTCTGGCATTTGTATAAAATAATACTTACATATTTACTTAATCTTTAAGTAATTTACTTTAATTTAAACTACAAATGAGCAAATTATGAAAACTTCTATGGTTTCAAAAGGTAAACAAATAATGACAACCTATTCTTCACCGCAGGCACGATTTGCAAAAAACTGAAAGATCAATTTTTTTTTAACAAAATGAAAAAAAAATTATTAACAAAATAAATTTAAAAAAAAGAAAAAAAATCTGAAAGCTTTCAGATTTTAAATTACGTCCAAAGGGGCGTATTTTTAACATTTTAACATTACCTTTATTTATTAAATGTCATGTTATTCTCACTTAAGCCATAAAATTCAGCTCAAGTGCAATATCGCAAAATAATTTTAAATTAAGCATATCTCTCCACTACACAGTTATAAGGTATTTCTCCTGCCACAGAATTTCCAACACACAGTTATAAGGTATTTCTCCTGCCTTCTTGACATGCCTTCGTGATGTGGTGGTCTCCAGCTGCACGCGTATTCCAGAGGTGGTGAGCGTTTCGATTTCCAGCGAAGGTGCTGCTAATTTTTCCAAATCGAAATCGAGTGAATGGTTAGGCGGCATTTAGTAGCCTCTGCTACTTTAACCGTCTCTGTTGGAGATATGCCCTAAGGCGTTGGGAAGAATTAAAAATTAAGGTGATTTACACCGCACGGACAAAGGTGAAGCAGGAACATGTGCTAATGCACGTGAGTTGGTCAAGTATACTTTGGAGAAGGAGGGTTCAAGCATCTGGCCACCGTACAAGCTGTGATGTATCTTCACTAGTTGAAAAAAGATGATACGTCGAGGCCAGTCACGTGGGTGGTCACCCACCCAAGTACTGACCCCGAGCTCTGTTGCTGTAAACAGGGGAACCTGTGTGTTGAAAAAGTGAAAAGAAATCGTAAACATAGTGAAATTCCCTCATATGCTCCTAAGCTGGTGATTACTCTTCACTTTCAGCAAATCTCATCAGTGTCATGGCTGCTTTGAACCCGGCAGTAAACTTCTCAGCCGTGGTTTTTTAGCGCGGATCTTCTCAACGTGCTCAACCATACTGTTTAAAAATGTTTTGATTTTTAGGATCTTGGATCCAGTTTATGATATCCTTGTAATCTGTGGGTGGGTTTTCCAATTTTTTCTTTACTCTATCACTGTAGAGAGGTTTCATCTGGGTTTTACTGCTGTCTTCCTCTGTTTCGATGAATTTCGGAAAATCTGCCGGCGTAGGGATCTTAGCTGCTGGCTTCGCCTGCTGCTTCTTTGCTTCATATCGCTTCTTGTACACGGGGCAACCCCTGTATGAACTTAGATGCGGTAGTGAGCAGAAGATGCACTTAAATTTTTCTTCTGGCTTTAGAGGGCATTCTTTACTTCTATGGTGCTGTCCACGCTTGCAGCATTGCTCAGGATTTGAGCAAAGATGTTGCGAATGTCCATATTCTTAACATCTATAGCATTGAATTACGCGTTTTTTCGGGGCAAACTTCTCGATCTTGAAATTAACACTTAACATATTGTTGAGTCCATAAATTGCACATCCTTCCTTCGTTTTCTTCAGCTCCAACAGGAAAATCGGAAGTTTCTCGATAGCGTCTCCTCTTCGTCTGGAAAACTGCTTGACTTTACTTATCGGGAATTTCCTTCTCTCCAGATCTGCCTGGATTATTTCTTTCTTCTTCGTCGATGAGAGGCCCTTAAGAACAACCTTAATAGGGTTTTCGCTGAGTAACTGGAAAGTATGAAATGGTATATTTCTTTTCTGCAAAACCAGAGTTGCTTTTCTGTAATCGTTTACTGTCTTTAAATTAATATATAGTAGTTTCATTTTCATATCGGCTTCGAATTCTTCACTGCAGGTATTGATAAGGATTTCATGAATTTTAGGCCAATCCACTTCGCTTTGCTGGAAAACTATTGGGGGCGGAGTTTCCTCTTTTTCGGCTCCTCCTTCTTCTTCCATACCTTCTACTTCACTTAGCTGCTCAAATCGATTTTCCGTCGTAACTTCCATTGGAGCTTCGTTTTCTGATACTTTCGCGGTTTTCTTAGGAGAAATCCATTCTTGTTCCCTGCTGTCTGTTCTTCTTTCAGTTATCTGCCCTGGATAAAATTTTTTCGTGAATGTCTCTACATCCATCTCACCCTTAGTTCTTTTATGAAAGTAATTGCAAATTACGTCAAATCCAAATTTCGCAGTCTGGTCCCGGATTTCTTCTTCAGAACATGACTTGAATTTTGGGATGTCCTCATCATTTCCCATTGATAAATCTTCTGGTGTCTGTCATCAGTAGCTTCTCCATTCGGTGTTTGAATGTCTCTTTTTTCCTTACCAGGTTTAACATCTTTCTTCTTACTTGGTTGTTCGCTTTCCGTATCTGACATAGTTTTCGCCTTTTTTGCTTTACTTTTCTTTTCTTTGGCCATAAGGATGAAATCCTCTTTCTTCAATGGATAGGTCTTGTTGGTTTTGGACGAACGCTCGCTTCGGTAGTCCTCTTCATCAGAACTATCGAGTAGTGTCCTATAAAAGGACATTTTTGTTTTTCGCTTTCGCAAATCAATGACTTATTTATAGACACAAAAATTTTAACAATTGTTACATCGCAAGAACAATATTTTTTTTGCTAATTTTTCATGACTCCTGCCTTTAAAAATATACCTAATATCTCTACACATTCTCACGCGCTGGAGATAAAAATGTTTTTTCTGTACAACGTTGCCATTGCTAGCTTTGAAATCTTTGAATTTGTTAATAAAAAAATTCGTTAAAGTTTTACAAAATAGGAAATCGGTAATAAAACCAATTCCAAATTTGGGCTTCCAGATGCCCATATTCGCAGTAGGATTGTGTCATTCAAAATTGGATGGCTCTAGGTACCGCTGTTTTATCACAATGCGAGAAACATACATGCATTTATGCTGATACTTCAATATTTAATTTCTTCAAATATAATACAAGGCTATAATATTTGGTGGCAACAATTTGAAAAGTGAAGCCGACATTCAGAGTGATTTGAAGCAAAATCGCAAAATGAAAACAATAGTCCCTCAGGGACCAAGCCTCTTTGGACTAAAATAATAAATATTTTTTTTTAAATAAATAAATGATCTACAGTGATAATAAATTTTAAACTTACTAAATATATATGAAAACGTGACACAATAATAAGTATAATATCACAAAAAACCATTTCTACTTATTTTGCAACTAAAACCTAAATTTTGGTACTTGCAGGGGATATTTGTAATTTAAACACACTAACAGCTAAATGATAAATTCTTAGAGTGATTACCTTTCAAAGCATTTTAACATATTTAATTGATCATTAAATAATTTACTTGAATTTAAACTCAAAATAATTATGAAAGTTCGAAGTTTTCGAAGTTTGCAGAACTTTTCCAAGTGAGAGGAAACTTGACAATAAAAATGCCAACCTAATTTTCTTCTCTTATGTATTAAATTTTCTTTGCCACATAAATTAAAATACATATGCTTGGAAGTAAATGATTATAAACTTTTTTATTTCTTATCGCTTTCGATTCTGATGACGACTGAATCATGGGAGAAAAAATACTAGAAATTATCTTAAACACAGATTCTGCCCATCGGTCAGTCGGGTTTTGTTTTCTTATTAATACTCAACAGTAAAGAAAAGCTGTACGGATATAAATGTCCTCTGAATAAATAAATGAACATTTGTACTACAAAAAATTCGTATCTGAACGTATTTATTTCTCGATAAGTACGATGTCTATATCTTTCAGTTTCGAATAAGATGTATATCACACTGTAAATTAATTAGCTTATACATTTTTCTATGTTTTATTTAAGTTCTTTTTTAATGGCAATGAAATCAATGAAACTCAGACTTAAATAAATAAATTCTGGAAATCTTTTCAATACCTTATTATCAACAAATACCTATGTAAAGCGAAATATATTCGCTTACCGCGTAAAATGGCTTCAGGAGTTGAATACGGCTCGTGGGCCGCCAGTGTGACATCTCTACCCTAACAAGCTCTTACTACGTTTAGTTACGGATATTTGTGACTGATTTCTTCAGGAATAAGTTCAGTGAAAGTATGTTCACCCGAAAGTTAAAAATTTAGTAGCTGACATTAGTTAATATTCGGAACACATATTTCGAGAGTGTAAGTGTTAACTAGAGTGTTGTTTAACCCATGGATTTCATCTCTTCTCGTAATTTATCTGGTAATTTATCTCGTAATTTGTCTCCTTTCGTAATTAATCGAAAATAGGACTCAACCTAACCTGGTGGCTAAATATTTATTTGATTAAATTAAAATATAGGGTCTGCTGAATGTCCCAAGCTTCGAACGAATATAAATATTTGTGAAGAATCCGTTGAATCTAGTTTTTATATAAACATAACAGGCATAGATTATTATCGTAAATACAGGTTTAGAAATTTAATTTGAATAGTCTTGAAATTATGTAAAGAATCTAAGATGAAAAATTAGAACTATTTTGAAGCTTTCGCATTCATGATAAAAGGTTTCTGGAAAAGATTAAAATGCTTTCATTGAATTCTTAAAAAATTTGTTTCAAATTTTTCTTCTCAAGTAGTACATTATTAAATGCACAAGTAACAAACCACATTGAAATCTATAAAATATTATATTAACTCTCAAGAATTGCAAGTTATCCTGGTTCAAAAAACGCTAATTCAAATCACACATAATATCAAGGTAAATGAACGCTACGAATCACATTTCTAAACTGCCAAGTTTATTCATGTCTAACACACATTCAACTGGCTGTGCCAGATCCAAGAACAAGAAGTATAATTTACGCCCTCTTTGTCGATTAAAATATATTTCCACCTAAAATTTCTTACACACTGGGCCCGGCTGAACTGTAGTTCAGAACAATCAAGATTATCAGTAATACACGAACATTTTCAAGAATTATTTTCTAGAATCATTATGCATTTCAATACAAATTCAAGTTTTTGTAACCAAGAAATGTAACATAAATATCAAGAACATGTAAAACTTACCATATGCTACAAAAATATCAAGTAAATTTCATCAAGAATTATTGTCATAACATACCTGTTCAAGCATCAGGATTTAAATCAAGAATTTATATAACTCAAGATAATATTAAACAAATGATTTCAAAATCAAGATTATCATAATTCAACTAAAATACTAGAATTATTACAAGAAACCTGTCTTTTTTTAGAATTAAATTAAAATTTTAAACACACTTATATTTTTATACAACTTTAAAATTTTCTAATATATACATTTCTTTAAATATTAAATATACAGTACTTTAAATAGCAATTAAATAAAATATATACAACATTAGTAGCATTACGATTACATTTTCAATAAGAAATATACTATCATACAATATTAATATTCTTAGCATTCTAACTTAACTAATAATTGTAAAGGTCTCTTTATAATGCCTTTTTCAGTCTTTATTTCATAACTGCGAATTAGTCCATCTCTACCAGTAAATATTTTGAGAACCTTTCCTAATCTCCACATGTTACGTGTAAATATCCATCCTGTAAAATCATTGTTCACACAATTTGCAGATTTCAGATTCAACAAATAATCTTTATAAAAGATTTTACAAAAGTTATTTAATAATTTTTCACGATATAGATGCGCTTTTAAAAGAATTTCTTTAGTACTGCACACTTCATGAGTGTATTTGACAGGAGGCAAATTAGCAAGGTTCTGCCCTAGCAGAAAATGAGCAGGTGACAGAACTTGGGGCTCATTATCTTGGACGTAAGTCAAGGGTCGACGATTTATCACCGCCTCAATTTCAGTCAGTACAGTTTCCAATTCTTCAGGTAGCAGTGATGTTCTACCAAGAATTTTTCTTAATATTGTTTTGACGAATCGCACAAGTCTCTCGTAAAATCCGCCCCACCAGGCTCCTCTTTCAATGATATACCTCCATTGAATGACCTTTGCTGCATAATAATCCTTTACATCGGGATGGCTTAATACCTGCCACATCTTTCTGAGCTCTGCATCAGCTGCCTTGAATGTACGCGCGTTATCTGAGTATATTAAAGAGCACAACCTTCTTCTTGATATGAATCGACGAAAAGCAAGTAGGAAAGATTTAATTGCGAGATCTTTTGTTAGTTCAAGATGAATGCCTCTAGTTACTGCAAAGGTAAATAATAGGATATAATACTTCGTATCTTCATTTTTCACGAAAATGTGGACCTGCATAATCCAGTCCTATAACATCAAAAGGATTTGATTTTTCAATTCTAGATGGAGGTAATGGTGTTATGACTTGTCGCATTGGTCGGGAGTTATAACGCTGACACCGTACACAGTTTCTTATAACACGTTTCACATTTTGTCTGGATCTAATTATCCAGTATTTTTCACTGAGGAACATGAGAGTACTAGCTACACCTTTATGAAGAACTCTTTCATGTGCATCACGTACTAGAAGATCTGTAAAATGAGTTTTGAAGGAATAATTATAGGATGCTTTTCATGAAAACTTAAAGTTGATTTTTGTAGTCTTCCTCCTACTAACAAAACTCTTTCCTCGTTTAAAAAAGGATTTAGTTCATAAATGTTTGGGCCTTTTGAAATCAACTGTCCAGACTTTAAACTATTAATTTCATCAGAAAAATGTTCATATTGAACTTCTTTTATCAAATACGGCAAAATGTTCTTCTGTTATCAAGGGTCCTGTTTTCTTGTCAGTTTTATTTTTCAGATTGTGAATAAATCTAAATATCCATGCAATCACTCTAATAGCTCTAATTAACTTACTGTAATTTTCAAGATTCAACAGAGAATTATATTTTTCTGCGATAGACGGCAGTATTGTGGTATTATTTATACACCTTTTCCGCTCTAATTCAGCATCAGAAAACTCCGTTGTCACGATAAATTTACTAGGCCAAGCACTCCATGATTCAACTAACCAGTCTGGCCTAGACTGCAATAATCTTGAAGACAACAAATATTCGGCTGAACATCCTCGAGATAAAATGTTCGCTGAATTGGACTTCCCATTAGAATGTCTCCAGTTATTTGGGCAAGTTAATGATTGTATTTCAGATACTCGATTTTTTACAAACATTTTCCATCGTTCAGGAGCGATATGAATCCAGTGAACCACTATCATACTGTCAGTCCATAGATATATATTTTCTTCATGAATTGAAAACAGCTCTTTTAAGTGTTCAGCAAGTCTTGCCGATGTTAATGCTCCTAGCAACTCTAACCTTGGAAGTGTGAGTTTTTCTTTTATTGGTGCAATTCCAGATTTTGCCATAATGAATGCTACCTGTCCTTCTTCAACTGATCTAAAATATGCAACTGAACCATACGCTTTAATAGATGCATCCCAAAATAAATTTCAAATTTCTTTAACTTTTCAATTCGGACCACAACTGCTTACATTCAGTTGGAACTTCATCCTCAAATTCTAAACCCAACTGTCAGAGGTCTTGCATCATCAATTTTGCACGTAATACAAATGGCACCAACAAACCTACTGGATCGAAAATAGTAGCAGTCACCTTTAATATATTTCTTTTTGTGGTTTTTCTACAACTATTTAATGTTTCGCACAAGTTGTCTATGTTCAAGGAAATTACATCTTTACTCGTACACCAGCTAAGCCCTAATACTTTTAAAGAACTATTTAGTTCATTTTCTGATTTAATTATTCCACAATCATCCCAAAGTTTCTCGGAATTTGTATTAAACTAACGCAAATTCATTCCAGCATCTTTAAGCACGCAATAAGCTCCAGTACGTAAAAGCCTGTTCCACAGAATCTGCACTATAGAAAACATCATCTACGTAGATCGAACAGTTCAACATCTCAAAAATATCTGGATTTCCTAACTCTATTTTCTTTATATGCTTTTTTATAGTGCACGCCAGCATGAAAAGGCTTTATGACACACCAAAAGGAACGCGAGTCATTCTATAATGTTTCAAATTGTAATTATTATCAAATTATAAAAACCGTAATACATCTCTATCAATTTCAGAGATTCGAATCTGGAGAAAGGCCTTTTCAATGTCTGATGAGAACGCATGTTTGTATTGTCTGAATCGCAATATCAAGTCCAAAACAGAAGGATTCGAATTTGAGCCAGGCATCAAACAATTGTATAGAGATACCCCATTACACTTCGAAGATGCGTGAAACACGATACGGACTTTAGTTTTTGATACATTTTTTCTTACAACTGGAGAATGTGGCATGTAATACATTTTACTACTATCACAACTTTCAATTTCGCATATTTCAATTATTTCATTTTTTAACTGTTCGTTTATTATGCTATCATAATTCGCCCTAAGCCATTCATCACTTTTTAGTTTATTAACCAAAGATACTAGACATCGCTTAGCAATTTCTAAATTATTACTTAAGTTTTCATGATGTGATTTCCATAACAAACGAGCTACGTACCTACCATTAGTAAAATACAATTCTTTTTCAAATTTCTCAATGACTGATTTATCGTCAGGATTCTCGTTCTCCTCTAAACCCAAATGGTCCAGAGTCTAAAACCTTCGCAAACAGTCATTAACTGAATTATTATCTTCCTTCAAGTAATGAGAAGCACCAGTTGTAAAAATACAGGCACTAGACTGATCACCTTTAAAGATCCAACTAAGGACCAACCAAATATAGAAGACGCTGCAAATAATTTATTAGTTACTCTTTTCTTTTTGCCTGTTTGCACTTCCCAACATGAATCAGATCCTAACAATATTTTTATTTCAGCTGCTTCACTATTATCGGCTAATCTTAGATTTTCTGATTTTAATATTTCTAAAATGTTTTTGGAGGGAATTTTTATGATCGCTCCAGAAATTGTATCTGTAACAAGAGCTTCAATAGTGATTGAGTCATTAGGGCAATGCATACTTTTCAGGGTAATTTGAACAACATTATATTCTATTAGTCTACCTTGGCCATACCCAAATGAATAAATATATAACTTTTCTTTCCTTAAAGTCCTTAATTTTAGTTCTTTAACTAAATCAGATCTAATAAATGACCTCTGTGATCCACCATTAATTAAGACTTTTACTATTTGGCTTCTAGTATTATCTGTATCTGAAACGTAAACAGTGCAAGTTTGTAAATATACACCTTTATCAGCAGTTTCAGAAACAGTCCTAGAGTTAAACGACAGTGATGCAACTACATTCTGCTTAGAATCTGATACTGTAACTACTTTCTGTTTAACATCTGAAACTGCTTCCACTTCAGGAACAATATTTTTACAAAATAGCTTATTATGATTTAAACCATTACACAACTCACAAGGTTAGAGTTTAATTTTACATCTGGAAGATACAAGGCCTTTCTTAAAACATTTGTAACAACGTCCATGGGTTTTTAATATCGCTCTTTTTTGCTCATTTGTTTTCTCACATTTTACTACATCATGTGTATTTTGATTACAATAGAAACAATACGGCTTAGTCACTGTAGCTAACGCCGAAGCAGTAGGAACACTTGCCCCTTTTAAGTAAATATTTTTATTCTGCTTAACACCGTAATTTATGTTCCTTTTCTTTGAGTTTATTATTAAATTAGAAGCTTCCCGACTCTCAACATCCAATCTAATGAATTCGAGAAGTTCTGTTAGGCTATATTGCAGTTTAGAATTTCTTTTTCTATTAAACTCCAGATTCATATCGTCTGGCAAAAGCTTTAAAATAACAGGTCCTAAAAAGGTTCTGTAAGCTTCCGACACAATATCTAAGGAATTTAACCCGCGAGCACACGCACCGATCCGACGAACACGAGAACACGCGCCAGGTATGTCATACCCGAATAAAAAGTTTGTAATTAAAAATTTGCCGAATAAAATTAATCGGTTTTTAAAAGAAATTAAAATGTAAAACCAAGTTAATACTTCATTTTAGACAAGATATAAAAGAATAAGGAGAGGTAAAATTATTTACTTACAATTTTTTGAACATTGTTTACAAAATGAGATCATATGTTTCATACATATACTTTTGCTACAATTTTCACAAATGAATCTGGTCTTTCTATCTTTTTTTCTTGGGGCACTCTGTACACGTCTTGTAAGTAATTTTAGGTTTTTGGGCTGGTGGTTCATTGTTAACATGTTCATCGATGGTCAGTGTTTGTCTAGAATCAGGAACTACAGATGCTCGTCGTCGTTCATTTTGAACACTTTCTATTAGCTGCATCCATAAGGCTTTGAGAAAAGTACGCCTGGTACGGTATTCCGTTGGTAGTTCCTTCTTTGATAGTAGAATTATTCTTGCATTAATGGCAGCCACGTTTAACACTGAAAAGAAAATCACCATAGGCCATCGACGTGCTACTCTTGCCGTAGAATACGCAGCTGCCATCTCATCTACAACATCGACTGCTCTTTTTGTCATGTTATAGAATGTAATGATTTCAGGCTTTTTAGATTCCCCAGTAGATTCATCGATTTGATCGCCGGAATGCATTGTGGATAACAGGATCACACTCTTATTTTTTTTTCGGCACATAAGATACAAGTGTTGCTTTTTTCTGAAAACCGAAAATTGAAGAATATACCTCTATTTTCTTTGCCAGAAACTCAGGTGGCATTTCTCTCTTATTTTTACGCATTGTACCTACTATCGTAATTTTCTTCTTTAGGAGATCTTGAGATAATTCATATCGCATATACCAATTATAAAGTGTTAAATTTCGACCAGACTTGTATAAGGGCCTTATTAAACGTTTGGCAACTTCGCTTGCACCATTTTCAACTTGAAATGGCCCATCTGGTTGTTTACCAGCATAAATTTCCATACTCCAGGTATAAAATACCATTGCGTCTATAAGAGCAAATATTTTTATGCCATACATTGCTGGCTTGTTGGGCATATATTGTTTGAAGGAACAACGACCTCTGAATGATTCCAACTTCTCATCAATGGTCACATACTCTCCTACAGTATAAGCCTTTTGGCAATTTGTGACAAAATTTCCAAAAAAATTCTCTGATCGGAGCTAATTTATCAACGTCTCTTCTAATGGGACGATCTCTAATGTCATCAAAACGGAGGCATCGTAAAAGAAAGATGAATCGGTTCCCTGACATATGTCCATTCCCGTTCTGTCTGTTGCCCACAAATCTCTTACGTTCACATGGGATGATTTATAAACTCCACATAAATACAGCAATCCAATTTAAGCTTTGATTTCCAACTAATTTGTTGTTTCGCATCCCGAGTTTCACGAGTGAAATTTCCACGTACTGAATCAATATAAATATTTGTATTGTCGACTACATGTTTTAACATATCTTCATCGATAAGCAGTGACCAGAAATCTAAAGGTGTTGAGACGTCTTTAGAATACTTCATATTTCCAGGGAGTTTAGTTATAATATTTTTGGCGCCAATTATAACATTAGTCCGGAATTTATTTTTGTTCCATTTTACTCCATTTTTATCAACATAAAACTCATTGCTACATTCCAAAGTTTCATTTTCTGTTTCTGTATCTGAATCACTACTCTCTATAAATGAATCATGATTACGATTATATTCTTCGTAATCAACATCTTCACTAAATGAATCCTCATCAGAAGAAACGGTTTCAAGAAGATTTCTCAATCTTTTCATCTCTTCATCGTAAGGAATATACGGCGCCATGCTTACAACTCAAGAAAAACTTATAGTAAAAGCTTGAAAACGAGAAGTGCGACGTGATTCACTGAGAAACGCGAGTACACGCGCGGGTATGACATACCCGAACAATGGTGTTCCTAAAAAACCGTTGCACCTGTCACCTCAGGAATTTCCCCCATTTAAGTATGTGACCTTGAACTCAGCTACACCAAGTTTCGTCCTTTTATGAAAGAATCGGTGAGAAATATACAAAAAGAAAAATGCACATGGGTATGACATACCCGTTGCGTGTACTCGCGGTTTAAGCTTCTTATATTGATTTCACAGCAATCGTATAGTGTTCTTAGTGCTTTCACGTTGGACGAACTTCTAACCGGTTCAAGATTCAAGAGACTATTCATTTGCGAAGATATTACCAAATCTGTTCGTCCAAATATTTCTTTAATTAACCTTATAAAAGCGTCATAATTTTAGTTAGATAGTGCAAACACGGATGCTGCACTTAAAGCAGGTAATGCGAGTAAGGATTTAAGATAGGTAAACTTCTCGACCTTTGTTAACTCATTATTATTACCAATAGCATATTCAAAGGAATTATAAAATTCCAAAAATAAACTAGGATCACCATAATATTTAGGAATTGAAATTTTAGGTAACCGAATGTTAGTTTTGTTTTTGACCTTTACGGCAGCAGTATGGTTACCAGGCGATTCACTTTCAATGCTCACTATCTGAGAATTTAAATTAAGTTTCCTTTTAGCCCTAAAAATACATGAACTTATTTTTTCATCATACTCTAACACAGTATTACATTCTTTTTCAATTTCAGACTCATCCCCTTTAAAACAATCCAATACTTTGTCATTAATTTCTTTCAACGCAAACTGTTTAGAAGTAAGTAAAAAAACATTTTCTTCTACCATATTCTTATCCCAAATGTCTTTTTTAATTTCAGGTTCTACAACATTTATTTTTTTAGAAATAGCTTGTCTCATGACTTTTCTAGTAGATTTCAATTTAATAATATCGTCTGCCATAATAACAAAAAAAGTAATTTTATTCTCTTACCTGAAGCAGGCTTCAAATGGTATAATCCAAATTTAGGAACTCACTTTCCTGGTGAAGCGCATTCAAAAGTATTCTGAACGTTAATCCTGCCACATTCAGTGCAAAGGAATAAATTTTCACTAACACGAAAAACACCTCATTCTAAATAAAAAAAAATGTTCATGCGCAACTTTTGGGCGCCAAAAATATAAAACATTATAATAACCGTCAAGATTTTCAAGTTATTCTGGTTCAAAAAACGCTAATTCAAATCACACATAATATCAAGGTAAATGAACACTACGAATCAGATTTCTAAACTGCCAAGTTTATTCATGTCTAACAGACATTCAACTGGCTGTGCCAGATCCAAGAACAAGAAGTATAACATCATGAAGGATTTACGCCCTCTTTGTCGATTAAAATATATTTCCACGTAACATTTCTTACAAAATCTCCTGAACAGTTTTCCATACATATTCTCGAAAGGTAAAAGTCCGATTTCTAATTATGAAATTTAATATTGCAATAAGAGTAGAGAGGCAGGCACTCCGGAACTGTAAATTAAGGCATTAGAAATATCTTCAGCGATGTATTTCTAAAATTTAAAAAACATTAGCACGGTACGCTGCTAGGCGTACACCATTCATTGTACAAAGCACATTTTCAGTTTTCCTTTGAAATATAATCATTTCTTATATATT
Source organism: Stegodyphus dumicola (assembly GCF_044657685.1). Classification (NCBI taxonomy): domain Eukaryota; kingdom Metazoa; phylum Arthropoda; class Arachnida; order Araneae; family Eresidae; genus Stegodyphus; species Stegodyphus dumicola. Next base: position 109,099,568 of record NC_140777.1, read on the forward strand.
GATTTCTTACAGTCCTGCTCAGGAAACATGGGAAACAACCAGGATGACATGGTAGCGAATCGAACATTTTAAATGCATCTCAGGATCTCTCGTATGATAAAACAGAACTGCCTCTCTTTCTGTGATTATAGTTTTCATGGCAATTCAATCACTTGATGAACATGAAGGTAAATACTATAACATAATGTTAAAAATATGTAGTGCATAAATTTAATACACAAAATTAAAAATATTTCACTTACATACTTAATTCATCAAATAGTAATATAACTCCATTTAAAAGAAGAAAACGAACGATGAACATGGTCACTCATTTGTAAATACAAAAATTTAATTTACGTTTTATCAAGATTTATTTAATTTACGTTTCATGGTTGTACGGAAGATAACAAAAACTGGCTTTAGAAATCAGGTCAAAAGAACGATCATTGAGTGAAAAAGAAAGAAAAAGTGCGAGTGAGAGAGATTCTTCAGCATTACCACTTCAAAATGTTTGAACAGCAGAGGGAGTGAGGAGGAAGATGAAGGGTAAACACATGTCTTGACATTCATCCGTCCTTCCCCAGTGGCTCTAGTGAATAAATGCATAGCATCTCGAATAAGATGTCTGTGATCTCAGTTATTTCTTTTGGGATTACAGCTATAAGAAGAGAAGGAAAGGGTTTTTCATGGTTTTATATATACATGCCAGCTGCTCCACGAACTACAGCTACAAGCAGTAATAACTTAAAAAATGCATGAAATTCTACTGCTTGATTGTAGATCCAATTTTTAATCGTTAAAAGCTTTCATAGCTCAAGGAATTCCTTCCTGATCATCGTTACATGACATTACATTATGCTTTTAGGTCATTTGTTACCCACACTATCAGAGAAATTGTTGATTCTCAGAGATATTGCCATTTCAGTTTCCAAATAAGCCCCACTAGTCGCAGAACTGTTAAAATCCCTGAATACCCGTTGCTCGATTCGGGTTCGAGTCCAGGCCAAAGGCATGGCTTCTTGTCTGGTTTTTGCGGATTTTAACAGTGATGACATGAATGCGAGACAGTTTTCCATAAGTCCTTATTGAAGGCATCTGTATCCTCAGGACATACCACTCATATACTTTGCCTTATTCAAAAGAACCTGATACATCACTGATCCGTAAGATTTCAAAACAAATATTAACTTTTAGACCTTTTAAGAGCGGAAACAGTAAAAATAAGCGATTTCCTCACCGCGATTTGAAAGCCTGACGTTCCAGTCCTAGCCGGATGTGCTTTCAATTACACCTAGAAGGTACACAACGGAAAAGCAGAAATTCCTTATATTCCTTTTCACTGGGCGACTGAAGTTGAGGGAGACTCAGTGGCCAAATCGAGGTGGTGACAAATGGTTTGCCAAGTCTTAGTCGGACTCCAATATACAGCTATCGATGGACTCAATATAGAGCTATCAATGGTTTGCCACCTCTTAGTCGGACTCCAATATACAGCTATCGATGGACTCAATATAGAGCTATCAATGGTTTGCCACCTCTTAGTCGGACTCCAATATAGAGCAATAAAGGCAAAATCTCTGATGCCTTCGCCGTGATTTGAACTGTAGACTTTCCGATTGTAGTTAATAAGATATGTTTCCAGTTACACCACGAAGACATGCAGAGAGGAAGGGGGAATTTTAATAACCTTGCTAAACTATTCAGGGTTAGGAAACAGATATACTTATTCTTAAATTTCATTTCTCTATTTTACTGTATAATAATATATTTATTTAATATATTGATAATAATTGTAATGCATAGGATTTATGCATGTAACTCGTTTTATAAAAATATACTGCACTATTATGGTAATTAATAGAAAGATATTTCGTATACCATGTGTTATATTCTCTGAACACTTGCATTTATTCCTCACTGAATTAGGATTCAAAGTTGTTTTTTCAACAGAGGGAATACTAACCTTACGGCTGTGTATAAATGACAGCAAAACCTATTTCCCATATTCTCGAACTAACAACAAATATACTCGTCCAAATTAACAAACTATTAATGAAAGAAATTAAAGTAAAAATTTGGAAAAAAAATTGTTGTCGAGAGTCTAAAATTTGTATTATATTATATATTTTGTATATTAAGTATTATATAAAGTTGATGTGGATAATGTTTACGTGATTCCTCCAAAATAATCAGTTTTACATTTCACTAACTACAATCATTTTAAGTATCCTCCTCCACCTCTAAATAACCACGGGAACTCTGCGATGGTTTTATTGGTGATATTTTGTATTTTATGTGTTTCATTATAACTTTAAATGTAGTGCTACTGCATGCGATTAATTGCGCATTTGAATCATCAGGTGCATTCTATCATTTCAATAATGGAGGCAATTTTAAGACGAAAACAAGTTATGGTTTGATAAGCTGGATGACATATTCGGATATTTTCGCTCACAAACACAATGACTTTGTGTAAATATTTTTAACGGATAACGAGATAATTTTAGAAAAGAATCCTAGAGATGAATAAAATACCATAACTGCCGTGAGCCTTACTTTAGAAATTACATGGTCAAAATTTAAACAACAATGGCAAATACGTGCCTTTTGGCATCTGTAGCAACATAACAACAAACAATCTGTTGGGAGTTAAAAATATCGGAGCAATAGTAGGCAAGTCTGATTAAAAATATATACATATAGAAGATAAGTGTAGACAGCAATGGCTGAAAAGGATCTCAGGAATGTCTAAACAAGTTGACTTCTTAATGGAAGTACATCTACCTCAAACTGAATTTGCAAGATTCATAACGCTTACACAAGCTTTTTACCGATACATTTAAGATACTTTTGAGTTAGAATTTTAATTCATTTCTTTAGAGCCCAGTTTAGGCCTTACCTTGTTTTCGGGAAAATGGCAAGGAGCTATTCTTGTATCAAGTAGCATTGCGTATTTAACATGCATTGGCATTTTTATCTAACTCCGTACCTCAGTCAATACATGTTAGTAAATGGCGTATACCAGGCTGAAAATTGCCATTTACTCCATAACATTTACAATATTTCACTCACAGTGTTGGTTAATGTACATATTACTTTATTCGAAAAATATAATTATGTTCACAGTTTCATTTCGAGATCTTTTCAAACAACAGAGAAAGTGGTCTACTTAGAAGAAGTTACACTAATCTAGGAGCTAAAATTAGGTATTAAAATTCAATAATTTTCTGGAGGGTAAAGGTAATTTATTTTCTATTATTACCTGCAGTACTGATAAATTTGTCATACTTAACTATGCATATTAATATTTAACAAGCATCTGGAAACAGAGAAACCAGCAAGTAAAAAGGAGACGAAGTAGGCTTGGATTAAATAAGCAGAAATATTTATATTTGTTGACAATTCTACACAATCTGCAAGGCAGCAAAATAAGCGGTAATTCATCAAGTTAATCATAAATAATATCAATACGAGAGGGAAAGTTGTAGAAGTTAATTCTCCAGAGAAATCAAATATAATACCTTTTCTTTCACTTTCTGACTCTGTTTCGTATTCTACAAACACTCGTATTCAATGCAATTTAAGTAAGACGTCATTCATGTATGTGAAAGGTAGAGAAAAATGAACTTAACATCAGAATATGAGAAAATAGATTTCAGTGTTTACGTTAATGTGGTTTATTTTTTCATTAGCTTGCAATGCAGCGAAAGTTAATTAGTTATTCTGCCGAGTAATTTCGCTCTGCATAAACATATTACCTATTACTGTTCCAAAGTAGGCTTCCTAATTTGCAGATGGTAACAATGCTGATGATAATATGCAGTAGAAACACAAGAGAAAATTTGAAATTAATTTATTGCAGGATGCTAGAAATCTAATTTGTTTGCGACATTCGTCATATAAAAATTGTGGAGTCATTAGTTTTATTTTGAAGCAGAAAACAGGTAAAATCAGCAATGCCTTCACCGAGACTCATCCTCTGGACTTCCTGATGCTGGACGAATAGGCTCATAATTGCAACATGAAGGAGAAAATTCCTTACATTCTTCTCTGCATAAAAGCGACTGAGAATGACGGGATCCAGACCTGCAAATCCAAACGGTGACATTATTGTCTGTCCCGTTTTAGTTCAGGCAACTTTTGCAGAATCATTACTTATTTGTTTTATTTGTCATAACAAGTAACAGAAAAATTACCTATGTCTTCTTCAGAAATCGACGCTCAGATCCTCAGTGCGAGCTGGGTGCGATACCAATTACACCACAAAGGTACGCGGTAAGAAAGACTCAGTGCCTTGTAAAGGTAGTTATGAAAAAAGTATTGTTAAGGAATCTAAACAAAATTACATTTTAAATGGTTAATTTAAGGCTGTATTCAGAAATACCTTTACAGAATAGTGAAATTGATAAAAAGGATTTTATGCCTAACGAAATTGGCTAAATGCTTGTCCTATTTCTGAATTTTATTTGCATGGATAATAGAGCGCAAATCTAAAATAATAATATCCTTTCTTTGTACCAATTAGATTATAACCGAAAATAATAATATCCTCTCTGTGTACTAACTTGGTTTGTTATAATTAATATTCTTAAAATACTGGACGATTGTATGTCTTAGGTAGGATGTCGTAGAATAAAACATTTTAAAGAACTATTTAATACTTGTATGCTCTTAAAGCCGTTATTTTACTTAAACGCATTTTTGCAATAGAGAAAAATTAAGGAAACTCCACGTCACCAGTTCGTTCAATTGATGGGATTAGAAGCTGTGACGAACTACCATTCCTTCCATTGCTTCTATTCCTGCGAATGAGATCGTCGGTGATTCATTGAATAAGGTTTGAGTAAGGACTGTTGAAAGTCAAGCGAAAGAAATGGAGAAATTAATTCAATTAATGGGGTGAGTGAAAAGTTATATTTAAGGTTCTTAGATGTTTTGTCTGTCAAAATCTATGTAGTTTTTATTCAGTCTTTTATAACATTACTTTAAAATAAATGTGAGTTTTTCAAAGCCTGAAACACACTGTCTAATGCTAAATATTTTGTCTTAAAATAAGCTAAGTTCTAAATTACTATTTAAAGTTTGAAACATATCTGAAAGAAACACATAAAGGAAATATTAAACTGGTACAAGATGAATCACAGAGACGGGTAAAACCGATCTTTTGAGGAATCGGATCAGAACTGTTCGCTCACTGAACTGATTTATTAGCACTCGCGGTTTACTAACAAACCCCCTGATGATAAACATCATTAATGAGTAGGTATATAAGAGTGGTTAGCTTGTCATCCACTCTTGAAGTGAAGAGTGGAAAGAATCGAACGAACAATGGGATCGGAAACGGTTAACGAGGTAGCAGTAAATAAACGAAAAGAATCAAATAAGCAGTTGGATCGGGAGAATCGACTCAGTCAACTCACAGAATTGACTCCTTTTAACTATAGTTGCGAAATTTTCTAAAAACCTCCTTTCTACACAGATTTAAAAATAAAATTCTAGAATTAAAAAATAATTAAAAAGTTGGGAATGATAAAAATTAAAAACATTTTTAACATGTGAGAAAGAAATTCTTTTTTCCCCTAAAAGGAAAATTGAACTTTCAAAGTACGCTTTCAACAAGACTTTTCGGTGGGTGTATTCTAAAGGGGCTCTGCTCTTTTTTCACGGTTCATGCATTCGTTCGCTATGTAAAGTGAATTAATTAGTGAACGAATGGCACATCTCTATTCTGCCAAGCTTCGAAGAGCTCTCCATGAACTGTAAAAGAACTACGACACCGTTTACTGGAATCAAAAGCTCGTTCATTTAGTAAAGTGAATCATTTCTTTGCATCCCAAAGCGAATCAACAGGTTCGCAACAGATTGACTGCACACAGAACCAATGATAGCTTGACAAAATCTATTTTTACCAAGAGAAATAGTTCATAGTTGTGGAACTTTCCCCCGCCCCCTAAAAAAAACTCCTACGGCGTTTTTCGTTATCACAGAGTACAATTAGTAGTTATACTTCAAACTACTACGAAAGTTTAATACAGCGTAATGCAAAGTGCATCCAAAGAGTGAAGCTCGCACGAAGATCTCAATACTCCGAAGTCTACTATGAACGGATGTATACTACTGTGAACTTAAGTTAAGAGGTGATGCTGTCTCTGGTCTTATATAGTTTTGCCTCAGCCACAGAGAAATATTTAGTACCTTCCACCTGTCGAAATTACGTGAAGGCGTGTACAGTTAAAGTTGCATATAAGGTCCGGATACGGTTAAAGTTACTTACAAGGATTATTTGCAGTTAGAGCACTAATTACAGTTATACAAGAACCTGACCAAAATGTCTCAAATAATCTCGACTTTTGGCGAGTTTTGGCGACAAAATCGTCGCCAGCTTGGTGATATCTCGCCATTTTGACGAGATAGCCATTTACCTTCAATGTTAAATGGACTTGCTCCTGTAATCTTATTTTTTTGGTAGAGCTTCGACTTTTCAGATTTACCTGTTACATTATACAAAAGGTATTACAATTTTAAACGTGACTTAACTAAAATTACTTACATATGTAAAAAAAAAAAAAAAAAAAAAAAAAAAAAAAAAAAAAAAAAAAATCGTAATAGTATTTATTTCTAAATGTATTATTTTTTACTGAATTCAACACAACGAGTAAGTAAATACAGTGGAAGAAAAGCTTAAACAGCTTTTCTGGCAACTGCAACATATTATGTGAAATTACGATTGTGAAAAAAAAAGGTTTGTACTTAATGGTTATATTTTCGGACACATTTCATCGCTGCTGTATTACAGAGCGCAAGATACAGGTACTGGTTAATATACAATGATCAAATACAATGTAATATTATATACAATTAATATACAATGTTCATTCTTAATGAATTTTAGAATGCATTAAAATTGTGCTTTAGAATGCATTCTAATCTTCTTGATGCATTTTAGAATATTCGTCAAATTTAAATTATCATATATTTTCTTATTTTCCACGAAAAATATATAAAAGAGAAGTTTAGAAATGTCCAGTAAAACTGATGTTAGAAATCTAAAACCTAATACTTTGCAAATATAAAATCATTTCCGGCACAATTAATTTTAGACCCAACTCAAAGTCAATGGGAGACCTCGTATGCCATTTTCTTATGCAAGTGCTTTCCTTACTACCTGAGATCGTGATGCTCTGAATTTTGATAAGATGTATATTTTTCGAAAAGGATCTCAACTGATATATGAAAACTTTTTTCTGGTTTTCTTTCATAAAAACAGCTGCTGACAGCAGTAAGTGGTAAACGTGAAATGAATCGAAAGGCATATTTCAAAACATTTCATAAAGAAACTTAGAAGATAAATTATTTTAAACAACGATAAAAAAGTCTTGCTGTAGAAAATACTCAGATTATTCCCCTTTTGGTTCTTGTCTAATATCGTTTACAACACATGCTAACGATATCTGTTCTAAATGATTACTAAGAAAACTATTTTCCACACTGATATGCCCGGAAATGTGAAAATATTTTAATGATTTCATTTCCGAGTTAACCAACTCATACCGACATATGGCCCACCAGCGGCCGAGCGGTAAAGTCGCTGAACACTGGTAGTTCGGTCCGAGGTTCGAATCCCGCGAACGGGCTGGCTGCATGGGCGTTTTCGTGGTTTTCCCCATGTGTAACGTGTATACGAGCCAGTTTCCCTTAGAAAGTCCTCCACGAAAGGCATCCCTCCTCTTAGGCAGATAGCCCTCGTGTGCTTTGCCATAATTAAATACACACCATACCGACATATTTTATAGCTCATTAATAATTTGCCTTTCATGAAAGGACAACGACGATGTGCTCTCAACGGAACAATCAACTGCATCTAAATCAACATTTTATTTTTAAATAAACAATCGATCATTAGCAATCTACTGTTCTAAAACAGTCTTAAGATCTATGACAGTCTTAAGATCTTAAGATCTATGACAACCTGAACATTCTCGTTCAATTAATTGATAAGATGATATCGGTTTCGTAATTTCAAATGGAAAAAGATGTATTATGCGATCTACAAAAATTTTGATTAATTCGTCACAATACCAAGCATTAGCATTATAAGGCTTTATAATTTCGTTATATTTAGAAAAAGGTTTTTTCTGTTTCGTTCAAGAAGTTTCCAGAGTCTAATCATTTTCGTCATCCTGATGATTCAGAGATCATCGTTCCTAAATATCGTATTTTCTTGCATATTCGACTATTTGTATCGTCCGAAAATCTAGAGGGGAGTTAGAATTTCAAACAAGGAGGTTAAAGTCAGAGCGTATATCTGAAAGTAGTCATGGATGAACTACAGATAACTACCCCATGATTATTTCTTTAAAAGGGACCTACAAAAAGAATACATAGTCATATAGTGTTATAAAAGATAAATAATTGATGCCATACCTGACTGTCCGGACACTTCTCAGTTCGTGTAAAGCATTAGGGGCACCTCGCACTTGCATGAGTGTTGACCGCAGTACACAAGACGGATGTCTAAAGAATGGACGAGAAGGGGGAATAAATGTTCTGGATTTCGGAAAGATAGAATACATCAGCTACATTGAACTGGAACGTAAATAACAGAAGTAAAAGGGAATTACATATCTGGAAAGCTTCCTCAGTTCAAGAACACCTGCTACGTCTAGTTAATTTCACGAAGAATCTGCACAAAGTATGCTTCAAATAGTAAATGCAAAGGAAAATAAAAAAGATGGAATACTAGCACAAAAACCGGAAATGCAAGTTGAATACACAAAATAAAAATAAAATAATCAAGAAACATAATTTAACTGTAATTTAGCTCTCAGAGGGAAAACTTAAATGCAATAAAGGAATTGGAAAAGTATGAGAATTTAAAGTTTTCATAAATTAGAGCTAAATGGCTGGGGGAAATAATACACCAGGGGGGGAGAATACCCCAGAGAAAACAAATCTTTTACAAACTCTTCATTTGATGAGTGTATATCGTGAAAGACCGAAATTGGAGAATGTCGACTTTCACCGGAGAATGTCAACATTCACCAAATACGTCGGTGAAAGATCGAATATTTCTTTACATTCTTGTACATTTGGACCCTCACCGGTGTATGTCGACAACCACAGATATGCTCTGGTGTTGGTCAAAAAGAGAGGAGTATATGTACACGCTGCCATTCCAAAAGGAAGTGTTCCACAAATAAATGCAGTTGTAAAAGCAAGGGCCTCTTGTGCAATTCAAAGTGTCATAATAGTTTAAGTTGTTGCAATAAACAAGATTTGAATCACATAATTTTGTAAGTTTATTACTTCTATTATTTTCCTTTCTCATTTTGAATGTACTGTGTGTTTTAAGTTCTTATATTCTTAAGTTTTTATTCTGAGTCCCAAGTGCGTTTTTTCGAGAATGAATTACGGAGAACGAAATATAATATTCTTATATGTTCAACATTCACCATTAGTACATGGTGAATATCGACATTCACCGGTGTAAGTCAGAAATAAGAGTATTTGGAAAATATTTCGGACATACACGAAGCGACTATGTGAATGTTGACATTCACCGGTGAAAGTCGACATTCTCCAGATTTCGGTGTTTCACCGTAACATATATATTAATGGCTGTTTGTGGGATCATCATATTTACCAATAACTGATCTTGATGACAGATGTAGTGGCGTCTAAATTCTAAAAATATTGCTTATCTATAACTTTAATTTTCAGAGAGTTCACTGGATCAGTTTCCATTGGCATTACAAGTTTGTCATATTTGTGTGGAAGGCTTAAAAGAATATTGTCTCTTGGTACTGAAATTATTTTTAACTCGCCACGCTTTCTTGGAATGTAATCCCGCTGTGCTAAGAAACAAGAATATATTCGAATAAGCGATTCTGTATTCAGAATATATGTTCTCATTCAGTTTGTATACTGCTTTTTTCAAAAAGTAAAGTTTAATAAAAAGTAACTTAAATATATGTAGCACTTAAAGCATGTGTTTTGGGGTTTTTGTTAATCATACATCCCATCTCATTAAGAAGGAAAGTTTCTAAACAGTTATTTTATGTTAGCATTCTTTCCTGTCGATCTCATTTCCATTTTCCTAACAGAAAGTAAATTTCTAGCTCGCGCGATGTTCGGATGCAGTAGAAGGAAGATACTATTTAAGATTTTAGAAGACAGATCAGTACACGTTCTGCCTGCCTAGATCAGTACACGTTCTGCCTGCCTTGACGTTGAAATACTGAATCTTTTGCGATTAGTATTCTGCGCCGATCAGACGCCGACCTTTTTAACACACAGCCAGCTTACACGTTATTCAGATGTTGAAGCCGTTATGCCAAGCTTATTTTCATTAGTTCATGGATTATTTTTGATTTAAGCCAAAACACCTGGCTTCTGTATGCAAAAGTTGGTGCCATCTTTTAAAATTCCTTTGAGCTAATGAATCGGTTCTTTAGCCCCTTTTACTATCTCTGTGATACTTACAAGATATAGCAAAATTTCTCCTCTTATCTTTTAGACTATTGATCTCGTGTACGCTGCCTAGGAAGTTTGGTTTATTGAGATTACGGCAGAGCACACTAAGGCTATTTGCCTAAGTGGAGTGATCCCTTCGTGGAGGAATTTCTAAGGGAAATTAATTCGTATAAAAGCCACAAATGGGGGAAACCACAAAAACGCCTATGTAGCCAGCCCGTTCGCGAGATTTGAAACTCGGACCGAACTCCCAGTGTTCAGCGACTTTACCACTCAGCCGCTGGTGAGCACCGCTCGCTAAAAAGACCAAACTCTATAAAATTATGCATGCATTTTTAATACATTACACATATAAGATTGTAATAAATAATTAAGATAACTGCCTTTGATAAGAATTTATATTTTCCTACTTTAATCTATTAGTTCATTTTCGATTGCTGGTAGTTATATAAAGCTTTCTATTTTCATTTGATCGTATTTGTCATCTTAATTTTTCTTTCATGCTTTCTTTTGATTACCTTTGGCCTAGAAGCTTAGTTTCAGTTTACAACCACTGATGTACACTGCTCTCCAAAATTTAAGGAACAACATGTTTTCAAAGCTCACCATTACAAAAATATCCGTAACGTTTAAATTCACAGTTCATATGCATGACACTAACGACTTTTAAGAAAACATATGCAAAAGTAATAGCTATCACGTTTATTTTATAGAAATAAATACTTATATAGGAGTGGGAGAAAAAATACAAAAGTTGTAATTTTTGTTCACTAGAGTTGATCTTCACTTGTTGTTACAGTTTCGTGGACGTTATCCAGGAGAGTCTATCAATGTCCAGTAGAAGTCGTTTGCCATATTCGTTGAGGTGGCGGGCGATCGGATGGATGGAAATGAGGATGCCACAAGCTGATGCTCCTAGACATCTCAATGTCTCTCGTAGTGTGTCCTCCACCAACTCCACTGACTATACAATCAGTTTGAATCCGAGGATACTGTATATTGAAGACATGTTCCAGGCAGACCTACAGTTACAACACCTGCGGGAGACCTTTAATTAGCTCTTTCTGCCCGAAGGAGCAGTAACATTACTCTGCTTCAGCTCATGGCTCAGTTGTTTGTGTCCCTTTAACCCGAGGACCGAGAGGTGCTCGTTTATGTTGGGGAAGAAAACACGTCTCCTGGAAAAGTCAACAATGGGCGACCGTTCTCGTCATAGAAAACTCCAGACATGTCTTCGCAGATATTGGAGAGTGATTTAGGCTGTCAGCTGATCTGTAGGGAACAGCGCATCAGATATAACCAAACCCACATTATGAAAAGACACAGTTACGAAGAACTGAATCTCAGCTACTACAGTGAACAGACGCCTTCACAATACAGGCCTGTATGCAAGACAATCAGTTGTTTGTGTCCCTTTAACCCGAGGACCGAGAGGTGCTCGTTTATGTTGGGGAAGAAAACACGTCTCCTGGAAAAGTCAACAATGGGCGACCGTTCTCGTCATAGAAAACTCCAGACATGTCTTCGCAGATATTGGAGAGTGATTTAGGCTGTCAGCTGATCTGTAGGGAACAGCGCATCAGATATAACCAAACCCACATTATGAAAAGACACAGTTACGAAGGTGGTGGAATAATGGTTTGGGCTAGGATCTCTTTCCGTTGTCACACTGACCTGTATGTGTTCCATAGAACTCTGACCGGTGTCAGTAATCGAGACGAGATCCTTGATTAATGTGTCCGTCTATATGCCGCTGCTATCAGTCCTCGATTTCTTCAATGCACGAGCTACCAAATTTGGGTTGCTGAAGAATATCTTGAGGGTCACGGTATGGAATAGCCAGCTCAATCTCCAGTCCTGAATACGATATAGCAATATTGTGACGACTTTGAGCGACAGGTTTCTGCTTTGAGGTCTCCTCTAAGGTGGTTAGATGAGCTGAGAAACAGGATTACTTCCTGATTGGTCATTCTTCCCATTTTACTGATAGACAGTTTAATTGACAGTAGGAAACCTCGCTGCCGCCAATATATTGCAGCTAGGGGTATTGCAATATAATGCATCATTGCTTATTAGAACCTATTTGTAATGTTACCGTCCCATGTTTTCTAAAAAAAACTGATATACTGTTTCTCGAAGGCTGAATTTCTCTGCCAAGAGTGCAGTGCTTTGATGTAAATCATGTTTGTGCTGAACTTTAGAAACATTCTATGTCGCATTCATGAAAGATCTAGCGTACACGTTCTATAAATTTCTTGTTTCTATGTTGCTTCATTCTCAAATTAGACACAAAAAACAAGGGAAGTGTAGTCTCTGTACGAAGGTTTCATATTTTTCAGTTCACTCATCTACAAATGTTTGTTTAATCTCTAATGTTTGTTTTATTTGAACATTAAATAATTTTATCTTCAAAGATTTAGTTCATTTTTCAATTAAAAAAATGAAATTATATTATAGGAATCATATATAATTTCTCTTATTGCGTTTGGGAGAAAAACGTCCATTACGTACTCGAAAATAGTGCTAACATGATTAATCTGAGCATAGAGTCCATTTTTTAAATAACAAATCATTTAATAACTGTAACTGTAATATATGTATATTCATACTAAATTTCATTAAATCTGTCCATTAGTTTTTCAGAAATTTGACATAATGTGCAAATTTTCTTAATTTTGAACAGGAGTGTATATAAAATAATCGCAAAGATAAATACTTGAGCTGCAGGAGAGTCATTTGATACCGTTTTTGCAGGGAAATATTTTTATATCTAACTTATTAATTGAATTAAATATTGTTTCTAAATAATTAAAAACATCTTAGGTTCTTTACGTTGAGCTGTACTACGCATTTTAATACGCTCATATCATCTTTGACTGCGAGTTATGGGTGAAACTTCGGTTTTTAACTATTGGCAAGAATTCTCTCTAATGTCACATATTTCTCATTATGTTCATTTAGAAGATACATTAATCCTCACAATAACACTTTGAGATATAAAAAGAAAGTATAATCGTACACAATATACGTTTACGTGTTACTATATCATATTCATTTTAAGGAATTCTCTGTTTCTCAATCTCCTTTTTAATTTTTTTTTTGCTCTCATTGTAGAAAAAATCCATCTGAATAGGACACACAGTTACGTGCCTGCAGCCGAGAAAAACGCTAGAAATAAGGCTTCCATTAAAGAAAATGAAAAATATTTATTTGCTAATAATTAAGCCCAATCACATTTTACTACGAATGAGATACAAAACACTTTTATTAAAAATACGATGCTTAAATCCTTGAAGTTTAAAAATGTATATCTTATTTGGAAGTTTTAATTACAGTCACCGAAAGGGATACTCCTCACAAACACACAAAACATTGAAATGTGCAAAAATAAACTGTCTGATAGCCCGTTCAGCATGTAACTTATCACGATGATGTCTACTTTTAGATGACAAAAGCAAAAGCTAAGCTGTGACACAGTTCACTAACGACCTGCGAAATCTCGATCTTTCTGCTGTTTGGAGTTTCTTGCAACTGCTGAATTGACCAAGTCAGCAAATGAGGGGATACTTTGGAAATAGCTTCCACTTTCTCTGATTTCTTTCCGATACACAAAACTCGCTGACGGAGATCTTAATCTATTAGATCATCTAATCTTTCTAAAGCAAAACAGGAACAAGGATAAAGGTCTGGCTTACTTCCCATCTTGTAAAAGTTGGGGATGATAACTTCCGTTATTGTTGCAATTTACACGTCAGCTGAAGGAAACGATAAAAAGTCAGATTAAGTTCATTTATAAAGACTTCAAAATTCTAAAACGTTTCGTAGATTATTCGGAAAAATTATTTCATTATTTGCTTAAAAATATAATATTGCATTATTTTTTATGCGTAATTAATAAAATAATTATTTTGCCAAATAATTTTGAAGGATCATTTAGCGGTTTTATTTGGTTTCTAATACACATAGAACTCCCTGATTGTCTAAAGAATCGAATAAGGTAACGAGTGAAATCCTGCCAAGATGTTGATACCACTGATAACGATAGAAATAATATATAAATTTCCAGAGTTATTAGGTGTTTTTCAATGTCAGGAAGCTGAAGAAATGTGAAATACTCTCGCCGGGACTCGAACCACGGACCTCTCAAATACGCGCTGAGTGTGCTGACCACTGCACCACAAAGGCATACTAAGAAGGCAGGAGAAATACCGTTTAAAGTAACAATAAATTACAACTAAGGTAGGCAACTAATGCCTTAAAATCTCATTCATCTCGTATTAACTTAAATTTAAATCATAAAATTACATCGTAATAAAAAGGTTTATAGTGGCGCTATTGATTGTATTACTGGAGCCTTAAAATTCGCTATTTTAAATACATAAAAATAACATCTTACATGCCCCCTCCCTCCAAAAAAATTATACGTTACACTTAATTTTGTAATCTATACAATTAAATCTGTGCGCTTCTGCATGTTTGTTTGTTTATTTGTTTGTTCATCACCTTCTTCGGAACGGCGGGAAGTTGAGCTTCTAGAGAAGGATTAAAAACCCTCGTGGCAAGCCATTTCGAACATTCTCAGCCTTTACGACTTACTACGAAAGAGCCGAGATATTAATTACAAACTCTGAAAACTCTAATTTTCATTCTCATTTTTCTGAGTGGCTAGAGTCTCGCACGCTGACTAGAAAAATCTGCTTTATTTCAAAAAGTGTTGCCACTACTTGCTTTTAATTCATAGAGTTTGTTAATAAAAATTTGTAAGTTTTACAAAATATGAAATAAAAATAGCATTGCAAAACATTAAATATATTATTAGTATATAAGGTTATGTTCTGACGCTGAAGAAAACAAGCAATTTCATGTGACGTCACTGTATGTCGAACATTTAATGTCGGCATTTTAACTAAATATCTGCGGCAACTTTTTTGTTTCCAATTGAAATAATTAACACGGTATGTTACTGCCACGTTAATTCTTTATTAGCTTTGCGAAAAAGCTGTTCCGTTCCGCGTCGCTTCTGAAGTGAAGTACCGCTACGGTACGGATATTAATAAGAACCATTATCTATTAAGGAGTTCTAGTGCTTATCATTAGCCTAGCAAAACCCATTCAAAGGGCTTTTCAATTACTATAAGCATTTTGAAACATTGATAATCATTTACCTTATCAAGTTCAATTTTACCAAAATTCGAAACTCAAGACCGAGTATAGATGGCAGTGTGTTGTGTTTTTCCATATTGCCGGGCTCGTGCCCCATTGAATAACCAGACTAAGGAAGATAAATAATAAAGCAGAGCATTTTAAATGATATATACCTGTTATTTTATTTAACTCTAGATTCTAGGTTAACTGCTTCTCTTACAAAGGAAAAAACATGCATTAAAAATAAATCATATCTTCACAAAAGTAAGAGGGAACCCCAAAGGTCTATTTTTACTTTCCTGGCACAGGAAGTCCGTTACAGTTATCAAGCATTATCTGTTCATAATAAAATAAAAAATAAACTTCTTAAGTATATTCTTCTAATTTAATGCTATAGTCAATACATGTTAATAGTTAATTTGATTCCATAGATACCGACATCAAGGAAAAGTCAGCGAATAAACAGTTTACTGCTCACTCAAACGAAATTCTTATCAGTTAATCAGATAAGGTGTAAACTAAGAAAAATTAAAGAAACACAACTTCTTATAATAATAAAATAAACTTATGCAGAAGAACCCCGCTTGCCGACGACGACCGGTGCTAAGGAGAAAGCTGGATCTTCCGCAGGAATCCGGGGACCAAACCTAGGCAGAAGATTCTTCAGAACGTAGAATAACTCCAGGCGATTCTGGATCCACAGAAAATGCGACGGATAGCATTTGGAATGACTATGCACTGAGTCGAGACGTTCTTCATCCAGAAAAAAATTTAAGTGGGTTCGCTGGAACCGTCAGGTTGAAGAACTTGTGGTACACACGCTAGTTAAACGAGCATGATGAAGACTTTTCACGCTGGTCGAACTAAAGCAAAATCTAGTAACTAATATTGACAACAGCATTCTTAAGAGTTTTTCACATTTCACGGGAAGATGCACTTGGATTATGACTAGGCGTAAATACATCCGGTATTAAAGCTTTTTCTTGATTCATATTTTCCGACTACACGTATCATACGAATATTATAATTTAACGCGAGCTCCATATAAAATAATATGATGAGCGGTCGAAGAAGTCATAAAATTTAATTCTTTCATCTTTCCACTGGATTCGAGTTCTGGAACAAGAAGTTCATCTCGACACCTCTTTATACACCGAAGGTTTTTAAGTGAACTCTACCAAAATGGCATATGTCTGATCAACCTCGAAACTGTATAACAAATCCAACTCCCCAAACTCCCTATAGAAAGAACGGTCAAGGAACATAACTGAAGCTTATACACCATTAACAGACGATGAAAAAAGTCACTAACGCAAGCGATCACACAAAGAAACAAGATACCAGGAATCCAGAATTCCGCGCCCCTAAACACGACTAAAACAACTATTCCTCCAAATCAATCAAAAACAATCTTTTGGGCAAGCGCGTCCAGTCAAACTAGTAGCCAACGGTGGACAATATCACGCCAAAACCCTTTGACGTTTTAGTGTAACCTAACACTAACCCTTGATCTTTTCTGAAGGGTATCACGTATTTCAGTCCTATCTCGGACACTTAGCCGACAACCACTCAGCCAACAAGACACTTAACAGACACCAGTTAGCCGACAGGACATTTAGCCGACAAGGACACTTAGCCGACATGCACACTTAGACGACAAGACACTTAGCCGACATGGACACTTAGACGACAGGGCATTTAACCGACACGGACAGTTAGCCGATAGAACATTAAACCGACAATGAGTCTCGCTCTTCCAAATGCTTTCAGTTTCAAGACTTTCACGTTTCACTACTACTTTGCTCAAAGTCGTTTCGTTTCTCCCACTACTGAAATGGTTTTCCCTGTCAGGAAACAGAGTGATTCGCCCTACTCCTCTCCACACTGGAACTACTTTTTTTTCTGAAATTCTCTTTACTGCTTAGGGAATCAAAAAAAGGGGTCACCACAAAAATGCTCTTGGTATTCAGGAAAACGGACACCAACAATCTTCCCACTACCACGCAGTTAAGCCAAAACCGAGAAAGAGAAATAATGAAAATAAATAAATGAAATTTATGAAAAATTAAACGAAAATTTATAAATTTGTAACAGATATTGAGAAAAGTTAGATTTTATAAGATAAACATTAATATAACATATTATATTGAAAATTATGCACCGCGACTTTCAAAACAGAGTTCATAATATTATATGCAAATAATAAGGAAAAGATAAATTCTATGTAAATTTTTAGTGTACTAAATTTACCACCATCCCATTCCGATATTATTTACCGGTGAGAATCCGGTAAATTATACTTAAAATGCATCCGCGCAACGCCAACAAGATCCAAGTCATTTAGTAGGCGCGGTCAGGAAATAAGAGTGGAGTTGCATGTCAGCAACGTTTTCGATATATGAAGAAGGAGAAGTGTAGTTTTTGCAGAAATGTATCCAGTTCTGAATAAAAGAAAACCTTAAAGAATATTTTACTTCTAAATTAAACATTATGAAACAGTTTATTGTTATAAACATTAACCTAAGTATTTTAAGCGAGAGGCGTGATCAATAAAATATTACAGATTTGCGATTTTAATTTTCTACAAATCTGAAAGCATTAGGAAGAGCGAGATTGGAAAATTAATATCATTAAGTAAACAAGAAAAATTATTAATGATGTGAAAGTGTTCAAAAGAACCCAGTTAATTAAATGAAGAAGCTTTACAGAAAATGTTTGCAGATCCCATATTAAAATGTAACAAAGCGACCGTCGTACCTAGCTAAAACACATTCTTTTTTTCGAAAATTAATTCATATTCCCTGACAAGAAATTTTAACGCTTTTTTGATTTGGGCAATATACACCAAACAGAAGGATATATACCAAACTAGGCTAAATTACACAAGAATTAAAAGCACATATGGGATCTTTAAGAACTGAAAAATGAATTTTGCTGATAGATGAAAAAAATGACTCAATGTCCTGTTGACTAAATGTTTCGACAGTTAAATGTCCCGTAGCTAAATGTCCTGACGGCTAAATCTGTGTCGACTAAATGTCCTGTCGGCTAACTGTGCGTGTCGGATAAATGTCCTGTCATCTAAATGTCTTGTCGGTTAAGTGTCCTTGTCGGCTAAATGTCTTGTCGGCTAACTGTCCGTGTCGGCTAAATGTCCTGTCGGCTAAGTGTCCTTGTCGGCTAAATGTCCTGTCGGCTAACTGTCCGTGTCGGCTAAATGACCTGTCCGCTAAGTGTCCGTGTCGTCTAAATGTTCTGTGGGATAACTGGTGTCGGTGTTACTTGTATGCAGTGTATGCAGTGTCCCTTCGGCTAAGTGTCACGACCCATTCCAGTCCCCGAGCAAGATAGAGAACAATGCATACAGATTCGCGAACATTCTGTCGTATTCCCGCAATTTGAAAATAGAATGACACAGGAAAATTTGCTTCGCCAGCCTTCCTATTTTTACATACAAAAATTATTTCCTTCTTTTCACAATTTTCGAATTAAATTCAATAAAAAAAAATTAGCACTGAAGCAGCGGCTTTCAGATAGTTAAATTAGTGAAATAAACAAGAAATCCGTATTAATTCAAAGGATTGGAATTACGCTAGAATAATACTAGTTTTCTTAAATAATTACAATCATGCTTATTAATTCTCTTGTCAATAAATTCAGACATTTTTCTATAAAACAAAGTTGTTATATTACATTAAATCATGACATAATACATATACTTATTAAATGAAGTGTCCAAAGTTTTTGTTTCCTGGTTTTGCAACAAAAAAATTATTTATGAATCGGTTGTTGCTAGGAAAAAATGAACTGATTTCATCCATATTGAAATATTTTATGCCCTTTTCTTTTCAAGTGTACATAGAACTTATAAATTTTGCTTTGGGTGCAGTTAGCAACTTGTATGCAGTACATTAAGTTAACAGTTCACTTTATTCTCAGTCTTGCGGTACACAGAATTTATAAATATTGCTTATAATACAGGCCGTAACCTGCTAAGCTAGTGTTATTTAATTTAGTACTATAACCCTAACAGACTTAAGTGACTTTTTGCTATGTCTAAGATAAAAGCCAAAATCTTAATAATTTTATAACAACCTTAATATTTATACAGAACTTCTAAAATAATGGCACGCTCTTGTGCTACAACCACAATTAGTGGAGATGCAAATAAAACGAACACTCAAATTTAAATTAAACGTCGAACAGTAGTCAAAGACTACATAATTAAGTAATAGACTTGAAGCTGGTTCAATATATCGGAGAGTCAGAATTAAAGTGCCTGCAGTGAGAGACCGCAAAGATGAATAATTACAATCTGGGCAGAAACTAACCACATAGCACGCACGCGATGCCAGAGACACTCCCTATATTAAATCCAAAAATCACGATTTAAATACTAAAAACTACTTTGTATTCTCGTAAAGAATAGGAAAAGGAGAAGTTATAGTAACGGCCAAAACTATAAAAAAATGTTAATTAACATGAGATACCTTAAAATGATTTAAAAGCCAGAATTCCATTTTAAATTGTTTTACAAATCCCTGCCATCCTCAGCTTCAAGATAAAAAAATAAATTTAAATGTGAAAGTAAATCCTTCCACACCATTTACTTCTTCCACTCAGCAAGGCATGATGACGTAGTGTAGCTCAGCTTGCAGAGCGACAGACGTGCGTTGAAAGTGCTGGAGACGAGACGCGTCTCGTCAAAGGATTCAGCGGATATTTTGAGATGGAATGGAAGCGGACAGACGGTCCGCAGATCCATCAAGATGTTTGTCCATAGTAGCCTTATGTGGGCAAAACGACCCTTTGAATGTATTTATTGTAGACTGAATATTAGTCATAGCCACATGATTCAAGTAGAACTGCTGGAATGATTATCATAATGAGATTGCTTGCAACATTAACTGTAACTATTTTTTATTTATCTTACTTTTCATTCATTTAATATTAGTAAAATAAAGCAGTAATTATATTTTAAATATGCTCTACCATGTTTTTTAAAAGTAAATACTACATAAATTAAACATTTTGTTAATTTCCTATGTTTTCAAATACAGAGTTAGTACTTTTGTACGCTAATAGTTGGTATAAATTTTGTGAATAAACCTGTCAGAAAAGCAAAACAATTACCAAATAACTTGAACATTTTTACAGCAATATGCGGAAATATATCATGATTTAAGATATTCAAATTTTAACCTTAAAAACATTTTTAATCGCCTAAAAATAAATAAATAACAGAATAGGGATAAAGAAAAGTATAAGGTGCAAGACATTTTTTAGTATAATCATGCACAATAATAATTAAATAAACAGCATTAATAGTCTTTAAAATGTTATACATCTTTGTTCCATTACATATCCTGGAATGTACCTGAAAAGATATGAAAAACGGTTATAGTATTCAATAACTTGCCATCAAATATAAATAACATTTGGGAGATATGTAGGATATTAATAACACGTCAACTTATATCATTTGTCAAATCTATAGCTTGCAACGACTAACAGAAAAGCAATTATTTATTGTATAAGCTTATTGTTCCTTATTTACTCAGCGAATATATTATGAATAATAACAAATGTTTCTATTAAAAGCCCAGACTGACTAGAAAAAGTCTAAAAATTTTGGACTTTTTTCTAGCCTCTTCTAATGCAAGAGCTTTTCTTTACAAACACAAAATAACTGCAACCAGTTCTTTCAGTTTGTCTTTAGATGCGCGTAGCGATTTCGAGTCGTCTCTGCTATTCTTTCCATACGCTATTTTAGAAAAGTGTGAACGATTTGCGATATTTTAGTATCGAGGAACATGTTGCATATTTTTGAGTGCAAAGTAGATTTTTTAAAATTTAGTTAATATGCTAAGGAAAAGGAATTTAATTGTTATGGAGAATTGCAGAATTAGTATAGAATACAGTGAAAGCCAAAGAAATTAAAGTTAAGATTGAGAATGAGTACAAAACTGGAACATCGGAAATATCACGTATAAGAAAATAATAATTTATTTTAAGGGAATACAATATTTTAATAACCTGTACTATATTATTTGTTTAACTTTTCTGCTACTCTACATCAATAATTAGTCGCATCTCTCTTCCTAGATGAATATGCGATAATTTACACTAAAGTTTTATGTTTTGATTACAATATTGGAAATAACTCTTCTATTTTAATTCAAGATGGTTTAAGTATAATTTTTTTAAAACGTTACATGTTTTTGTAGATCTTTTAAAGGCATTGGGAATGAAATTGCGTTCTATTTTATGGGAAATAGAAGCAAAAAGTGTATGGCTAATAGTAGTTAAAATATGTCACTTCTGAAACACAGGGAGCAGAGGAGGAGCCTGAAGCACTGTGGCGCTCACAGGCGACTGCCACGTGCTTTAGTTATTGTGACATCATCCAGAATTGAACGGAAAGGCGTCATCCACGTGGGTCATTTATGCGTTTAGAAAAGGGCCCTACGTCATGATGAATGTCAGCATTCATGTTCTATGTTGATGTCATCCCGGAATTTCACTACAATTTTCGTTAGAACTAAATTAGTTTAGTTAAAAATCTCTTTATTTTTTTATCTGAATTTTTTCAGAAAAAATTCCATTTTTATTTTGCATGCGGGAAACCCATGTTAATTTCAAAATGTAAGAAGAAAAAGTTACACTATGATTTTACAAAGTCGAAAAAAATCATTTAAATTTTTTATGGAGAAAAAATTTCACTTTTAGTTTTTTAGAGAGAAATAGCTTCACTTTT
The DNA here is from genome assembly GCF_044657685.1 of Stegodyphus dumicola. NCBI lineage: Eukaryota > Metazoa > Arthropoda > Arachnida > Araneae > Eresidae > Stegodyphus > Stegodyphus dumicola. The sequence continues at coordinate 109,121,925 of NC_140777.1, forward strand.
ATTTTGCCTGTAGAAAAACCCATATTAATTTAAAAATATATAATTTTATTTTAGTAAGATGATAAAGTTGCACTTCTATCTTTTCTAAGTTGAAAATTTCACTTACGTTTTTTCGTAAGCTGAAAATACTTCATTTGTGTTTTTCAAAGATAAAAAATGCACATTCTAAATTTGTTTAAGACTAAGAAAGGTTATTAACTCGAAGGTGTTTCACTTTACATGTTTACTAAGACGAAAACATCTTATTCAAGTTTTTTCTAAGATGGAAACCTTTCCCTTACATATTTTGCAAACATGAATTTCCGTTTTTTAAGATTGATATACACACTATACACACTTTTATACACATATATACACACTTTTAGAAGAAAATTGTTTCCTTTAAGTAATTTATTTGCTTTGAAAAATAGAAAGAACATTTGGAATATTTCGTTTTTTAAATAGCATTCTTAAACCATAACTCATTTTTTAATGAATACAAAGCACTCATTTTACATAAATGAGACTACATGCAGTTTATAGATAAATAAATAATTCAAGAAGCTTCCTATGTACCAGAAATAAAATTTTATAATGGAATACTTTAAAGTGATTTAAAACAGAAAACACTTGAAGATTATCCATATGAAAAGAGTTTTTTTCTTGCTAAACAATTATCCTTTTATGTTCATACAGATTCGAAAAACAATCTTTTCTTTCTCATAATAAAGGTAATCGAAAGAGAGGTGTAGTACTTGAAGATACATTTCAATGGAATCGAATTCGGGAAAATATCATATAATGTTGTTTATTTTAAGAATTAGATAACTCTAAACAAGACATTATTTTTTTATTTTATTATAGGCTTTCAAAATTCAGTAAAAATATTTTATGTTTTTAATTAAATATAATTGTTAAATGAATGTTTATTTAAATAAATCAGATTAAAATAAGAAAAATAACAGCCTTTAGAACTTCATTTATTGCTGTTAAATAGTTAAATTTGTTAATTAATAAGAGATATTAAGAATGAAAGGATATCTTAACTTTTCTAGAATGGCAACAGATTCGAATGTAAAATGAAAAAACACAATATCATGTTTGGCGACTAAAAGCCATTTTAGGCTAGTAAGAAGAATATCCTAAGTATCTGATCATTTAAAATTAGTTCCGAAGACATTGGCATTTTATGAAAAATACTTCCGAAACTGTTGCATGAGAATGAGAAAAATTCAGAAAAGTAATTTAGTTTGAAATTCTTAAGAACAGCTGACTAGAAGGAACTGAAAATACATGTTGATGATCATATTAATGATAAACGTGAAGTAATTAATAATTACCAAATAAAATTAGATACAATAATAAATGGTAATATGCAGAGTAAACAATAAATCCTAAATATCCAGAGACTTAGTGAAACCATGCACTGTGATCAACATGATGATCTGGATAAATCGAATAAATGAACAATACTTCTACGAAAAGCTGATAAAATTTCTAACACTTACAAAGAATGACGATTTTTGGAAAAAAACTCTGGCATAAAAGCTTTCGTTCATTTCAAAGACTCCATATTTCTGTTTCAGTATTTTGGAAATTGCTAAAGATTCTTATCTTCTATTTCGTTTTACATCCAGGAATATTTTTCAATCTGGAAGCCAGAAACATGATTTAAGGCTATTTTTCTTACTGTCAGTATAGAGCCCTCTGTTTCTTTTATTCTTATCCCACCTTACAAAGAAAATCAATAAATAAAATCTAGTTGAAGTGATTCAAAAGTTGTTAGGCGTCCGGAAATTCCTCCTCAATTCCAATCTTTCAGCTGCATCTGATTAATAGTTCCCGTCACAATGAAACCTACTTTATCGTCATTTCTGTTTTGTAGTTCGAAAATCTGAAATCTTCATAAGCCTATTATTAAATGCTTTGCAGTTGTCGGAGTTGCTAAGGCAATAAGAATCAGCTTAATAATAGCAGGCTTAGTTTCGAAGGTTTAAATATAGAAACTTCTTCAGCTGCAGAAGCACAGATGATGAAAGAAAATACTGTGCTCAAGCGATATCAATAAACAGGAAGAAAACACAGCTATTGGTGCCATCTGTTGATAAGAAATGAAACCAACTATGGGATAATTTCCTTAAAATCTGAGACTGTAATTGGAACAAACTGTAAAAAGAAACAATGAACTGAAATATCATTTCTTAATTTGAAACCCCTCTATAAAATTTAATTCACTAACTGAAGATGTTTTCTTGAATAATAATAGTTGCAGAAAAATGGAAAATATGATTTTTCGATCAACAATTTTGGGCAATAAAGGATTGATTCTTTTTTTCCTGCCTAACGTATGCATATTTCTTTGCAAAGAAAAATAGGATATTAACATAATTTAAAATTAGAGAGCTGTAAAATTAGAATCTATGCTATATGAAAAAGCTTTTTCTGGAAGTTGCCAGTCTAACAGAAGCAGAAAAATCAAAGGTTCCAACATACACAGCGCAAAAATCAAAGAATACATCATCTAAGTGAATTGCCTTATTCTATGACAATATTGTTACCGGCCAAACATTGGTGATTATAGAGGATTGTCGAATCTTTAAACTTATATTTAGTTTTCTTATTCAAAACAGGAAATATTATCCTCTAGATACAACATAGAAAGTAACTACCTACTTTTTTCCGTTAGTCTTTCGTCTCACTGAAGGATGAGAGAAAACTTTGAAGTTGAAATCCTGCTCACGAAAATGCGGTGTAGTAAAGCATACATAAGGGTTGCAAAAAGAAAGATTATTACTTTAATTGATACAAGTATGCAGAATTGTGTGGGGCAATAAATGTTTATGCTTAAATATAGTACAGATATTTTATTGTATGTTAAATTGCTTATAATTACCATAACATACCTGAAAACAGTATTATACGAAATATCTCGGTACGATTTAGTTGGATAAAAAGATAATTCACTTAAATTGATCCATTATTTTATACTCAGAAGATGTAACTCAATTTTGTAAGTTATTTGAAGGAACAGCTATTATACCGTAATACTTTAAGCGATGTATTTATAATTTTCATGTGAACAGAGTTAGTAGATAATTCATAATCACTGCTAAATTGGCTTTCGGGATTTTTTTTTAAATATTGAAACTAGTGAAACGAAGAATATTTCCTCAGTTTGATTAATTTAAACAGAATATTCCTTTAATAGGAATCTGTTGCTTAAAATTTCCCAGGAAAGCAGAACGTATTCGTAAAATTGAGCAAATCGTTAAATCAATATTCTTCAAACGGGTACTTATCTGGATTTACATTTTAAAAAAGAAATAAAATCATCAGGAATATTTTGCTGTTTGGAAACTAAGCCTTGCCATTTTTAGGTTTATTTAAGTTTATTCAAACAGAAAACCTTTAAATGTTATAGGAAAATTATATCCGATAAGTTAGTGGTAGTTAAAATCACTCCGAAATAGAAATTATTTATCTAAAGTAATTAAAACTGATGCATTTAAGTTTAAAGCATTATAAAATTTTTTTTTATCTCATTACCATTGGAAGACTTGTAGATTTACTAACACAAGTGTTCTAAGAAATGTATCTCACTTTTTCAAAGTGATACTTAATGTAAGTTATTCATTACCTTATGTAAGTCAATAATATAGGTCATTCTTTCCCCTTGCGGCCGTTAAATTCATATTTTAAAGCTCGGTAAACAAGAAAGACTTAAAAAAAATTACCTAAATCAGGGGTATCAATCTGCCTGCCCGCGGGCCGCATTTGGGCCACGATGCAATTTTATGTGAGGCTCGGGAAGACATTTTAATTATGATGCATCTGCCGAAAATACGGAATTACAAAGATTTTAAGATTTTAGTAATTTGAAGTTTAAGGTGATATTATTTTCATTTCCATTAAGAAGAACGTTAAAAATGCGCTCGAAAATATATGAATGTGGTTAATTAATTTAGAAATTCATATAAATCTTATTGAAGGAATTTAGAATACAAATTTCATTAACTTTTATTCGTACTTGGCAAAGATTAATAAGCTCAGCTGCAAATTTTGCACTAAGAGTAATCGTTTTGTTTGGACATATATTTATATCGTTTTTTCTTAGTTGTAAACTGATAAGAAAAGAGCCCGATGGACCGATGGGCACCTATAATCCGTGATGAAGATTAATTTCCAGTAATTTCTCTCCAAAGCTACAAACAATATCAGAATGTAATACCATCAACTGTTAAGCTGAAGTATTGGTTTGGTTTATTTGATCAAGGCAAAGCACTCGAGCACTATCTGCCTAAGTGGAGGTATGCCTTCTTGGAGGTCTTTCTATGGAAAACTGGCTCGTATGCACGTATACTTGGGCAAAATCACGAAAAAGCCCATACAGCAAGCCCGTTTGCGGAATTTGAAACTTGGACCGAACTACCAGTGTTCAGCGAATTTACCGCCCTGTCGCTGGCGCGGCCTCAAGTTGAAGTAAGAAATAACGGTGTTTATAATTATTTGCATATGCATATGTATTTGTTTTGCGCCGAATTAGGTTGCATTATTTATTTTCAAGTTCTGTTCCACTTGGAAGAATTTCTCTGAAAACTTAACAATTTTTCATCTTCCTTTTAGTTTAAAATTTAAGTAAATCATTTAATGATTAATTAACTATGGTAGATTATTTGAAAGGGACGTCAGTTTAAGAATTTATTATTTAACTCTCAGTTTGTTTAAATTAGAATGTGTAACGAAAAAACATTTCTTGCAACTACCAAAGCATAAAATTTTAGAGGGGAAACAAAAAACTAATTTTGAGTTGTTTCCTTTATGATATTGTTATTATTATTATCATTATTATTATTATTTATGTCACGTTTTCTCAAATATTTGGTAAGTGAAATTTAAAATTCATTTAAAATTAAAAAAATTAAGAAATATTTTTCATTTTGTAAAAAAAGAAAAAAAAATTCTTCCCCTTCAGTTACTTACAGATCGTGCATGAGTCCCGCATACAATTTCAGACTGACACCCCTGATCTAAATTATGAAAACTGTACTTTTATCATGAAGCACAATTCCAAAGTTTTCTTAGAGTTATTTACTTTACATTGAATTAAAATCAAGCTTTAATGATATTTCGGACGGAAACTGGCGTTCATGCTCTGTGGGCTTCGAAACTAAATGAAATGCATCGAAAAGTATCGCATTTCATGAAATACAATTACCATATTTCCACCATATATTTCTCAACAAAATTCGGCGTCATGAATTTCTTAATATGAATACATGAATATTTTCATTACATACAATGCGTAAAGTTTTGAGCGTCGCTAAAAATTTTTTAATAATATTTAGAATAACTCTAAATAATTCTATTGTAATATCGTATAATATTTCAGATTTATTCAACTAGTAAAGAAATAAGGAATAGTAGTTCATTTAGAAATTTCATGCTAGTTTTTGGAATACTGAAATTGGGTAATGCATTTATAGTTCATTCAAATACCTATGCATTTGGCTTTATTTAGTATGCCGTGGAATAGAAATAGATTTCGAATTTATTATCAACTTTACTGTAACCTCCGAAGGAATATTAGTGAAAACACTGGACGAAGAATCCAACTTCTTTTCATAAGTGGAAGAAAATAAATTGTCTATGTTAAATCACGACTTCGATAACCTTTTTAATGTCTGCAACTTATCAAGTCATTGAATTTGATATAGGCACTTTAAAGATCATGAAGGAAAATGTGTCAAAATGGAGGAAAATGTGTCATGGAAGAAAATGCGTCAATTTTTTGATGAATAGCCTACAGATATTTCGTCAGGTATTTGCCTTTTCCGTAACTGCATTTTTTCACTTTTATGTAGGCAACAGAAAATGACCATTCTGTTCCTTGAACACTTAGCAAAGCCTTCTGGTTTTCAAAACACAATAAATTATCTTTATTATTATACCCTAATTTTCTGACAGTATTTCATTTCACTTTGCATCCAGCCCTACTTACCTTTTTTACGCACTATTTAGCCGTTCGTGATCCGCCCTTAGCAACACCAGTGAACTTAATTAGTTGCATAATTCACTGTAAATAAATGGCGCAAGTACCATAGAGCTAGTTTGCTTATTTGTTTCTCCGAATTGATAATCAAATATATATTTTCTTAATCTACAAAGAAGTGTCCTTCTCTTGAATACCAATAATATTAATTATTGTATTTTTCTAATATCTTCGACATTAGCACACAAAATCTGTCTTTAACTTCGATCCTTTTCACTATGAGGGTTCACCACGTAGTGATGGTAAGAAGCTCTTGGTTGCACTTCTAAAAGTTTCATTTTAGTTAGATCTTAATACAGAACTCTGGAAGTCGAATCTACAAAATTCCTTCTTGCTAAATGAGTTTATTTCTACTCTGACAACATTGTTTGCCCTTTCCTCAGAAGTGCTTATAGTATTTTTAGAGACGAGTTTTCTCTCATGTTTCGGTCGCATAGTTTAATTGTAAGCAACTGCTGTCAAGTTCCTATGTGCCTTGTACGGAAAATGCTGTTTCTTAACTAGTATCGCAGTGAATTAACTGAGTAATCTCAGATTCAAAATGCATGGGGACCGATTGCACAGTCAGAAATAAGTTGATAGAACAAAATATTTTTTATATGCAAAATGAAACATTTTGGTATAAAATAAAGATTATTTTAAATAAACTTCAAATTTCGTGTACTAAATATTTATGAAAATATTCCTAAAAAACCAAAAATATCTAAAATAATTCAAATTAATGTTTCTTTTCTACCTATTCTCTGAAGTTTGCACTAGTAAGATATATTTTTTAGTTATACTTTGTAATTCAACCATTCTGATAGCTAAATATTAAATTCTTAGATCGGCATTACTTTCAAATAATTATAACACGTTTAATTAATCACTACATAATTTATTTATTTAAATCAAAAGCAAATTGTGAAAATTTTCTAAAATGTCGGAGAAAATTTATCAAGTGGGATAAAAGTTGGGAATAAATTATAACAAATTAGTCCATTATAACAAATTATTATTAAATTATAACAAATTATTTATTAATTTTTTCGTAGTGTAAATAAAAATATATATGTTTGTAATAAATAGTAAGGATTTATTTACTTTTATCGAAGCAGTTATTTTATGTTCAATACCTTTACTGCCATTCTCGCTTTCAGTTTTCCAGCCAGAATACAAATTTCGGTTCGCGCGTATTCAAATTAGTAATAAAGAGATAATGTTAAAAGGAGAGTTTTAAATTTTTAAACCAGAGTGCGCTCTGACTGCTGTAGTCCACGTTACTAGGCTTTCAATAGCTATCTGTCTGCGGCGTTGCGTTATTCTTTGCCGTTAGAACTTGCCACGTCAGCTTAGATTTGAGCCAACTTGCGCGTTTTCTTTCTGTGTAGTCTTTGGCTAACTTAAGAATGATTTAGTTTAAATTTGAAATCGCCCACCAGCGGCCGAGCGGTAAAGTCGCTGAACACTGGTAGTTCGGTCCGAGTTTCGAATCCCGCGAACGGGCCGGCTGCATGGGTGTTTTCGAGGTTTTCCTCATGTGTAACGTGTATACGAGCCAGTTTCCTTTAGAAAGTCCTCCACGAAGGCATCCCTCCCCTTAGGCAGATAGCCCTAGTGTGCTTTGCCATAATTAAATACACACGCTTTAAATTTGAAATCATAACTTTTGAGTTAAGCCATAAATCCGGCTGCTTTTGTAAGTGCTTTGTCTGATCACTGGATATACCGATACGTCGCTTAAGTTCGGCGTGAGACTCAGTTTATGCTTCCACAAAAGTTGGAACTCTATATCTTATTTTTTATTAAAGCTTCACGCTGGATAGAGAGAATTTTTTAGCTTTGGAGAGAACGTATTAGAATATTATAGATGCTCATCGTTGAATCTGTTTCTTTCCCTTTCTCTTTTAGCTGTGAGAAAATTCTATTCACATATAGATGTATTCCCAAAGCTAAACAATTATTCTTAGTGCAAACATTCGTAATTAAGCTTATTTATTTTTTGACAAGTTCGAATGAAGATTAATAAAATCTGTACCATCAGATCTTTCAATAAGATTTATATTACATTGTAAATTAATGTTTCATTTATAGACTTTCTGGCGCGTTTTTGATATTTGGTTCTAATGAAAACGAAAATAAAGCAAATTCGGATTTTAAATAACTGAAATCTTGAACTCCTTACAACACATAATTAAAAAGTCTTTCCTGACCGCAGAAACTGATTCAAGTTCTCAGTTTTTATCTTTCGGTTAAAGTTTTTATGCCTTTCGTAATTCTGGAAGCAATATTTGTACAATTATCAACAATTTAAAAGCTGTTTAAGTGCGGTTAAGTTTTAAATTACATGGCGGACATATTTGTTTACATTTGAAACAGCAGAATTGTAGATTTGTTGCCAATCTAGAGAGACTAAGCTTCGCAACAACAAAAATAACGCCTTCATTTATTATTGCGAATTAAATCATGCTTAATCCTTTCTGGAATTTTTTCGAGGAAATAAGTGTTTAAGATTTACTTCGTAATTTTTAATGCAGATATTTTGAGTTTTTATGTATTTTTGCCTTGTCGCGAAGTGTGCGTGTTACTTTTATTTATTAAATATCATGTTCTTCGCACTTAAATCATAAAATTCAATTCACAAAATAATTTAAAAAGAACTTATCTTTAGAATTTCCGATGAGTCTGTGCTGGAGATATCCTCCTCCCTCGTACAGTGCTGCCATTGCTCGCTTTGACATCGCTGAGCTTATTAATCAAAAACTGGTTAAAATTTCACAACATGTGAAATAAATAATAAAACAAATTCCAAATTCGGGCTTTCAAAATTTGATGTCTCGAGGTACCGTTATTTTTTCACATCGCGAGACACATACCTACATTCATACAGATTCTTCACGAACTGGCCCGCTGGTCACCAGTTAGAGAATGATGATCTGATTAACGAGGCGCTCATATTCAAACTGAAAATTAAACAAAAAAAGAGACATGAGTTTGGCATAAATTTGGAACAAACCTTTTAAATTCCATGTCTATCACATGCTAGTCTCTCTTTTACAGGAGAACCAAATTTCCTAAATTGCATTTGGTTGATTATCTTTCGAAATGATGGGCAGATTTTAATGGAATTTTCAATTCATACCGTTTGATATAACTTGAGAAACATGCCATACAGCAATTATCGTATTATAGGCAGGATCATGCGTAAGGCATATCGGCGAAGAAAGGTCTGAAATATCATTTGCAAGGTCGAATAGAAAAAGGCTAATTCAATTATGGTTCTGTTTAGCAATCATAAAGCTCTTCCACCGATATTGAAAGTGAAAAGGTTAAATGCAGTTGCTCTCTCGACTGTGTTTTGAGACTTCGTATGCAGATTTTAGGCCTGAAGATCAGGCTTGTGAGTCCATCCGCATAGACTACAACTACTACGGAAATTACCTAAAAAAACTACATGCTACCGAAAGTACCGAAAAAGCTGCAGATTTTTCTGTAAGGGGAGTTAGATGGTGTTTAAAACGAGGGCAACTAATTCTTCCAATAATTTGTGAAATATTCTTGACATCATGTACGACGTCTGAAGTTATATCGCTAATTTAAGAGTAACCAATCATAATTCGGCAAATTTCGAGCTTTATCTTTTCCATCAAGGTCTCTATTTGTCAAAGGTTTGCTTATGTAATAGGTTATTTTTTGGAGAGGAAACCCTGGTTGTCCTAAGTCGTGACTAAACTGGTAGATTTTAAGTTCGTGAATTATGTCGACTCAGAATAAGAGAAATAATAATAAACTGATATAGCAAAGACTCATATTCTTGCAGAATTTCCATGCATTAAAGCAACCTAATTTCTATAAATCATGCTTTTTGTACTAGCAGCAAAGCAGCAAAGATTTTTTAGTTGCGCATAGAAGTAAATGGTGTCTATAAATGGCATATTTTCTCAAAGGCACTGCTATAAATTAGAAAGAAATGCCAAATGTCTTCACGAAAAATGGTTAAAAGGATGCTATAAAAGCCGAATGATACCCAATTTGATTTTTTATTGAACAGGAACTTTTAATTTCAAGCTGTCCTCATTGAAAACATAAACATGCAGGCGAGTAAAGAAACATGTTAAAAATAAAAACGTCTATTTAATTCCGAATTTAAGCTTTCGAAATGTGACTACTTATACATTATATATATTACATTCGTGATTTATAAAGGAATTGCAATATTTTTGTGGGTAAATTATATGTATATTTTTCGCGGGTCAGACACAGGGTTTGATGTGGACCTTCTGAGAGTGGGTATGTTTACGAGGTCAGTGACATGGAACCCACATAGTCTCTCCTGTCTCTATCCGACATAGGCCTCCTCGTATTTCCCGCTGGTAACTAGGTTCGCCTGGGTTGCATATGTTCGGATACCAGCCCCAGGGTTCGACTAAGACTGATCATCTCAGCGTACTGGTTAGATCAATATCTAGACAATCTCGACTTCTGAGGTAAATAATGAGTTTTCACACGACTAGAACCATCGTTTATTCGGTGGCAGGTTCAGGCTTGGCAGATATCATACTGATACTGTCTTGTCTGCCCCTTGGTTGTGGGAACGTTACATGGTGAGATATTGAAGGTTGTTTGAGGCGAATGGGCTCCTTTCTGGCAATACTTAGGGACGGGCGACGTCTACCATGTGAATTAGATTATTTTCGGTGGATGCTTGCCGTCCACCATTGCATTGATTCATTTTTAATTGCGAGGGTTACATTTAAAATCCCTTTGTATTGACCGGGGGTGGAGCCCCCACGGATCACCTCTGGCGGTTGGGACATTTATAAGCCGTGTTAAGGTGTCCTCGAGCTTGCCAGGTCTGACAGCCCTTTCCTCTAGTCTATCTATAACTTTTGTTTCTATTTCCCTGAAGAAATCAGAATCTCTAAACCTCAAATATTGGGTTGAACCTTAAGTAATGGTCGTTTATGTTGTGTTTAAAATTACGAGGTAAAAGTAAAATGTGTTGGCATAATGTTTTGTGTTATTCGAAAGAGAATCTTTCCCTCTACGAGATGGCGTATTTGATATTTTTGTCTGAGCTAATTTTTGTTATTTTTAAGATCATTAAAATGGAGTGTCAAGTCTACAAAAATAAGCATTTTCGACAACTAACTTCGTTTTGCTTTTAATCGAGGCGCCAATGCTGCAGAAGCTGCCCGAGAGGTTTGTGAAGTTTATGGACAAATTGTAATGCCTGAGCGAATTGCAAGAAATTGGTTTGCCAAATTCAAAAATGAAAATTGCGACCTCGAAAACGCTGTTCGTTCCAGTCGATCAAATGAGTTTGATGAAGAGCGTTTGAATCCACTTCTGCACGCAAAACACTCGAGAATTAGCCGAACGAATGGGTTGTAGCCAAATGGCTATAGTTCGACATCTTAGGTCTAAGGGGAATATCCAAAATCTCGGATATTATTGACTAATTTATTATAGTTTTGTTAAAATAACAATTTTTAAATTTAAATAAACGGCCATTACTTTATATTTCATCCCAATATATATGGTTTATGGATGCTAATAGTTTGTAAGATTATTTATGATTTAATATATTTGCTTCCACATTAGCAGATTTAGTGATATTTCTGTTTGAGTAGTAAAATGAATCTTTATAATTAAATATGCATATAATTTGCAAAAATTATTTTTTGGTGTGTTTCCGGATCTTAAGTTGAATGTAATTTAATTGGTTTCATTTAATGGTTAATTAAAATCAGCAGACGATAATTATAAAAACTATGCTTTACATGCACATTTTCAAAGTAGTAAATACGCTGTTCGCGCAATGACTACTGAAAAGGTTTGCTGTGACTCTATGCATACGTTAATATCTTCAGTTTGCATCAGAAAAATTATGCATTAGAATATCCCTACCTTGATGAGTATAATCATCCATAGAAATTAAATGAAGACCAATTAAACTCCTGAAAATGCAAACACAGTCCTCTAAAACATACTATTCTCTCCTCTCAGTAGTCATAGTGTTTCTGGACTTCATGCTGGAAAGAGCATGAAGTTTATGAGTTTCTACGTCAGTCTCTTCGGGTTTTGCAGCCTAGTTGTTTTCAGGTTCTGGGAAAAAAATTTCAGGTGCTGGGAAAAAATTCTCTCTTGAGAGCATTTCAGACAAGTTCTGTAAGGTTTAAGTTGGATATTTGCCTGTCCAACCTGCCGAGTTCATATATTCAGTTTCCAGAAAGTCATCCAGCAGATAAACCTTAAGTGAACGAAAGTTGCCATCCATATAACTGAACTGAGAACAAACTGTACCCCTGAAAAGCGATCATGCGGAAAAAAAGATATCTTTCTTTTACTCTTCAGCAGTTGCAGAGCCTCTGTCAAAAATGAGGGTCTATGCCTCCGTTTAAACTCATGCCCAGATTTTATTCTGAACATTTTGATTTATAACGTGGTTTTTCCAGGCTTCGAATGAAACTTATTGATTATACTTCACACATTCTTTGATTAAATGCGAAATATAAGTTTTCTTTGCTTTACGAAATTAGCACATTTCTATGCCACATTTCGCAAACCTAAAAGGATTGCCATTATAAAATATGGTTCATATATGCAGGGCAATTTCATCTTCCAAATTTGAAGACATTGGCAGGTTTACAAGTAGTGGTAGTGACGATGGGGATTTAGATTATATCATCGAAAATTCAGAAGCAGAAATGAAGAGATTATCATGATCAGAAACATATTTTTCTTCAGTCATTGCATTCAACAAGGTTAGGCTTCAGTCAACAGGGCTTATATGTTTTAATCGTGTTTGTACGTTTCCATACAATCCAAATCCTCTTCAGATTTCTTTTACTAACCAAAAAAGCAATGGTTTTTATTTTCCTTAAAACTGAAGTGGCCTAAAGAGAACGTTCTTAAATTAAAAAATTATCTCTACTTCTTCATTTTGCTTGTCAACGATTATTCTTTGTGTTCATTCATTTATATATAAAACAAGGAAAATACTAGAATTGGCAAATTGATAAATAAATCCGTTTGTATGATAACTTCGTTTTGAACGGGAATAAATTATATTGGAGGATTTAGGAATCGATATGTCTTCTTCCATCATAAGCCGAAAGAATATCAGAAAATATCAGAATTTACTTACTTCATTTATAACAGAACGGTTGAAAGAAAATAGAAACTCCACTTTCTAGGTAGTCAGTTATAGATTTTCTTTCGGTATTGTTATTTTACTATCATTTTCCTTTTACGTAAGTATTGACTCTAGCTGTGTACTAGTCACTAGAGATATAACTTATTTTAAGGAAATATTCTTCGATCATCGCGAAGTATTTACAGGACACGCATATTATTTCATATTGTCTTTGAGTGCAACAATTGTATTTTGTTCCAATTGTTACATATCTAAGATTTTTGTTGTCATATTTTTGAAAAGTCATTAAGAAGTAATTGCATGCCTTCCAGAAATATTTGACATATAACAGACACGTTTTGATTCAGTAGTCGTATATAAAATACATCGCAATCCTGGTAGTCTACCTCCAGCTGGTCATGCCATAAGAAATATAAATTATATCGAACAGCTCTTTCATATAACTAACAATGCTCATTAGAGAAGGGTTTTTAATACAGATTTCTCACTAACGTTTTGTGCATAAAACAGTTACGTCGTTTTAAAAGGTGGACATTTCATGAACCATTCTTGGTTATGCTAATCTTCATAACTGTCGTACCTAGGGAAATGACTCTCCTCATGCAGTAAGAGAAAAAGCATACAGTTGCCCCAATGTGAATGTTTGGTGCGCATTGACAGTTGAAATCTTCGAACAGTCATTGACAAGCGTTACATATCTGGACATGCTAGAATGCTATGCTTTTCCTCAATTTGAACGCCATCAGCTTCAACAAGACGGCGCTTAACCACACTATGGTTTCATATAGTTCAAACGAAGCTGGACAAAACATTTCCTGATCGCTGAATTGGTCGGGGAGGGGCGATATGGCAGCCAAAATCATCCGAGATTACACCTTTTGACTTTTTCTTTTGGAAGTACGCTAAGGACTTAAAAAATTACTCTTCGGAAGAATATACTCTTTGGAATATCGATGACTAAAGAAATTACTCTTCGGAATATCGATGACCTAAAACGATGAATCACTGAAGTCATTAGAGGAAGAATCTGCTGAAATGCTGCAAAACATTTGGCGTGAAATTGAATATCGACTGGATGCTACAAATTACACTCTACAAATGGAGCTGATGTGGAAGTTATTTAGTGTTAAACTTTTGTTGCATTAAACTATTTTAAATCGCCTTTACAAAAAAAAAAAAAAAAAAAAAAAAAAAAACAATAAACCTGCACATAGCTCATTTTGTACTTTTTTTTTTCAAACATTATTTAAATGTGCTCAATAATTTTGGACCACCCTGTATTATTTCTACTTATGTAATTGCTGATAGTGATCCTTTATTTTCTTTTTTCTTTCAGAAGTTCTTCTATTATATTCCGAGTTTGCGATGTATGTTTATGTTTCCCTCAAGTGCATCAAACAATATAGGTCAAATAATACCTGAAAATACAGAAAAGTGGAGAGGAGTGCCGAACATCCCTTATGCCACACTCAAGTTAAAATTCTACTTGCAGCCTCGGAAATTAAGATATGGGGTTCTAAAAGAACAAATCATTTAACTTGGATTTCGGTATTAATAATATAACCTCACAGATTAATTTTAAATAAGAACTATATGTTTACCAAAATGATAGGCTGAATGTTTATTGAAATATTCGCCATTAGTCTACTGATGAATCCCTCAATAAATTTTAAAGTTTTAATGAACTTCATACTTTTGTGTAATAAGATCCAAGTGTCACTTCGGAAATAGGTAAGTAGCTGTTACTCACTTTTGTACAGTTTTTATAAGAGATAGTTAAGAAGCTAATCACTCAAAAGAAACCTTTTCCGTTTTTCTTACTCTCACTAAGCAGATAAGGCAAGCTGACAAAATATAACGTATCAAACTGAAGAAAATATTTATTGTAAACATCGTGAGCAAGCAAGTCATAGAAATAAACTCACAGCTACGTCTTAAAGTGCACAAATGCACACATCACGATAATGGATGATGAAATAACACTATAACAATTAGTTTCTTGTTATTTGACTCTTCTATTTCTTGATTACATGTTTTCAATTTATGACTTTGCGTTTCAACATCCTGATCTGCCGTTAGAATACTTTTTAACCAGTACGCTTATCGTATCTTTTTTACGTTAAAATTCTTTTAGACTTTAATCGTCATGCAAAAACAAGTCGGCAATTTAAAAAAAAAGTAATTTTCATTTTAAAAGAAATTAAAACATTTTGTTAACTTTTTGTAACTTATAAGGTATTTTCTCCTTTGTGTAACAGAAGAACACTCGGCGAGTATTTGAGAGATCCGGGTTCGAGTCCCGGCGACGGCATTGCATATTATTCGCTTCTTCAACATGAAAATTAAAACCTAATGACCGATTTCTACTTCAATATTGTCCTGGACGAAGCAGCTATCCTCGTCTTGCCTAGCTTCTCCATAATAGTATTTGAACGATTTGAAATATCAGCTGTAACTTTGCATACGCAAACGGAAAATACGTTGCTTTTAGCGACATAGAAGGTTAAGTAGAGTAATCATTAAGAATAAAATAACTTGTCAATGGTGATAAAATAAATATTCGAACGTTTGCGATATTAATAACAAAACATGAATATATTACTAAATATTTAACTGTAAATGACAGGAAGTTCAGAAGGTTTACATTGCTTTCTATTTCAGGTGTTTTTTTATCTTTTCTGGTTCACATTTCATTACAGAGATTATAATAAAAAAATTCTTTATTAATATTTTGGTGATTGAATTAGAAAATCGGAAAAATTTCTCTCTCTTTTTATATATATGTAATACATACACACACATACATATATGTAATATAGGAGTATGCTTCAAACCTCCTGGCCGATAATAATAGGCCTTATGTTTAATGCAGACACCAAACACAAATTAAAACAAAAATGCTGTTAAAAGCATCAAATCAGAATTCCCAATATTGTTCTATTGCCATTTATAAAGTTCATCAAATCCTTTGCAAATGCAAACGCTTTCCTGCGGCAATAGAATTCTTTTATGTTACCATTGTTTTATGTTACATATATATATATATATATATAGCACAAAGGAAGATCTTCTCTGAAGGCAGTTACCTAATGGTTTTATAAAAAGGAAATTTGCAATCCATAAATTAATTACATTAAGCCATTCTGATTAATTCCTATGGAGGATATTGTTTGGTTTACGAACATTTGGGATGGCGAACGGTCTCCAGGAACGAATAAAATTCGTAAACCGAAGTTTCATAGTCACAAGGACGCCATCAAGCATGTAATTTTGACACTAAAATCAATGAAAGACATACAAATTAGCTCATGCAAAATGTAATTGTTATAAGCTTAACACCTGAGGTAAAACTATTTATAAATAAACAGCAAATTTAAATAAACGTATCATAATAAATGTATTAAAAGACAGGATGTAATCGTAAAACTTCCTTTAATGCATGTTATTTCACATGAAGCTAAATATAACGCAACAACTATAAAGAAAGATGTAATAAAAGAAACATCTGCAAAATTCTGAATTTGCAAAATTTCTAGAAATGCATATAAAAAGCAAAAAGAAAGCAAGTACAGTTAAAATAGAATAAAAATGAACCATATTGCTATATACAGGGCAATTACTATGCCATCGCAAATTGCTCAGACGAGGAATAGTGGCCAATATTCTCCAGAATAGCAATACCGGAGAAGCTGAATTCTTGACGGAAATAAAATCGTAAGTTTCGCTAGGAATGGGAATATGGGAAGAGCCCAAAAACTGATATCGCACCTATAACCATTGAAAAGAAGTGCAAACTTTGAAAATGTCTCTTATTACTTCTCCTTCGACTTATCCAATGATGCATAAACTGACTGCATGAGGAGGAAATGATACAGGTATTGATTGCTCTACCATCTGAAAATGGAAACCAAGTCTCTTCAACGGTTTTTTTGGAACTTCACCACTTTTCTTTGTTTTTATTTTCTGTCTAGAGAGCTGTATATTTATTTTTCGATAAAAGTGGAAATTCAAAATTTTGTATCTATATCCTCACTTTCTCTGCTTTTACGTTAGATATTTTGAACATATATGCTGAAGTTTCAGGAAGAAATCTAATGTCTTAAATTCCTTTTTCATTCATTTCTTAGATATCCATTACCGATCTTTAGAAACTGAGAAATGAATAATAGCCATTATACACACTGTTGCCATAAATATTCTTATGCAATTTTTTTTTATAATTCTTCGTCGCACACATGTAATCAGAAAAATGTTTTAATTAGTGTTAAGGCATTTTTAATATTTAAAAGCTAGTAAAAATACGAAATAAATTTTTATACATGTCCTTAGTCCCTATGTTTATATTTTGTAAAACTTTGTAATTATCATGATAAATAAACGTCAAATTGTTTACTTCCGGACAGCAAAAATTAATCGGCATATGGAATTATAAATTTGGAAGTTTGGGGATCTTTTCTGTCCTATCTAGAGCCCACCAGCGGCCGAGCGGTAAAGACGCTGAACACTGGTAGTTCGGTCCGAGGTTCGAATCCCGCGAACGGGCTGGCTGCATGGGCGTTTTCGTGGTTTTCCCCATGTGTAACGTGTATACGAGCCAGTTTCCCTTAGAAAGTCCTCCACGAAAGGCATCCCTCCCCTTAGGCTAGATAGCCCTAGTGTGCTTTGCCATAATTAAATGCACCACCACACCTGTCCTATCTAGAATGGTAGACTGAAAAATAAATTCGTATAATTCAGAGCTGATTAAGGTCATTCAATGACAGTTTTTTCTCTTTTACAAGTGTGTAACATTTCTTTATTTACAATATTCTTACTTGTTGTATGCCGTAAGAAGTTTTGGACACATAACTTATAAATTTTCCAATGATGAAAGTGCTTTATTAATATTCTCATGCAATTTTCGTTTATTTTAAAATCATACTTTACTCTTCATGCAAAAAGAATTCACCAGAAATTGTTTCATTTTTAATGTATGCAAATAATGTCAGTTTGTTGACATTTCTACTAATAAATGTTTTTCATTACAAGTCTGCATATGAAATTTTCAGATTTAATTTATTAACGTCAGAAACTTTCGTTCATTCTGTTTTATTTTTTTTTTATTTAGAATGAGTATAACTTTTTCTAAGTTTACTGGTTACAGGGAGCGAAGCGCGGCGCATAGTAAAAAGTTAGGTTTCGAAATTTCCTCGCGTATTCGCCCATCCCCGCAGCATTTAACCACCAGGTTCTGAAAATTTTAAAAATATTCCGAGAAAGAACGTTCAGAAAAAGGGCTTCCTTATATTGTAAAATGTATATGGCTATGAAGGGATTGTTTTAGCTTTGTTAACAAAGACAAATCCTCGCTAACTAGTTAGAAAAGTCATGTTGATCCTTTCGCTCTAACTGTTGAACTCTATGCCATTCTAATACAAGAACCGACTCATCACAGTGAAGCAAACCTAACTCACGTTTAGTCTGCAATTTCACCGAGTCAGCTGCACAGTAACCTTCTCTAAGTATTTATGGATGATTTGAGTCTTAAGGAGTAACAGACAATAATAAGAGCGCGCGAAATTTAAGTTACTGGAAAATAGAAATGAGGGCAATTTTTTCAGAAATTGTGTTGTTAATATTGCTGTATATTCTTATTCAAATATAGGGTTCTTTAAAGAAATAATACTGTGATAGGACTAACTGCAGTTTATTTCCGACTGCTTTTCATTTGTTATCTTCTTACTGTAACCGCGTCCTTCGGCAATTAAATTAAGCGCATACTTTTCCTCTCTCGATTTTCTAACGATAAATTTGGTAAAAATAAGTAAATGTATACAAATAAAAAAGGGTGAAAATAGGCGAGAAAGTGCGGTATTTACAAAATCCATTTAGTAAATTAAAAAATATCTGAAGAATGACTATTTTACATATCGAATGATGAATATATATCATAAGATATATTTTACTTATCTAAAACATTTTTGTACCTGACAAATTGTGTCTAATACTAACAGTTGCGAAAATAAAAGTCCGCATAATCACTTTTAATGATACGGTTTATAGCAGTGCGTTATATGTAAATTAAAATGTTAGTTGCACTATAAACAATATATTCGTTCTTCGCAAGAAAAATAAATCTTTTTGCAAAATATTAGAGAATTTCTCAAAATTACAAAGAGGATAAAAGAAACCATTGCTGAAAATTTTAAGAACAAAATCCATTCATAATAGCAACAGAATATTATAATTATACGCTGAGCTGACAAAATTTTTTTTAAATGTTCTCCAGCTTATTTACTGCGCATCCTAATGACTAAAACTAGACTTGTAACGAATGAATATTGTCGGCAACTTCTTCTATAAACGACATAGAGAAAATATGTAGTTCAAAGAACGCAAGCTGCAGAAACGACTTGTTATTTTTTGAACCCATGCTCTAAACTTTAAAAACCTTTTAATGTAATTCCAGTTTCTATTTATCGTTTTTTCCGCATGTTAATGCTAGGTGTTAACAAAATGTTATTTAAAATTAACTCTTGATTTATTTTTAAGCATTAATACAATGAAAATTGGCGCTCAACTCGTGGCGGCAGTATAGAGGTACAGAACGCGTCGAATACACCTTTGTTTCAGGATACTTCATACGGATGTTGTAATAGCCATTTTGTTGTTTTTATGAAAGGCTGGATCTTCTTTACCCAGAGGTGCATTGCTAACATCTACCCCGACGTGTATAGTTAAAGATAAGTAATCTTAATTTAAAACTATTGAATAATATTTGATTATTTGTAGTATTAGAATTTTAAATGATACTAAGTTTTGACAAATGTGTGAATTGTAAGTATTGTGAACCAGAAGTGTTTACTCCCAGTTATTGCGAAGTTGATTTCTTTTGTACGCCTCTAAGTGCTTGAAATTATCAATGATATCTAAAGAGTGAAGGACGAATTTAAATACATTTAAAATTCAAAATGTATAAAATTAGAACATTAAACTTTAAGAGTGATAGTCTGAACTTTAACTGAGACTTTATGATAATGTTTAAATTTCGTAAAAGACAAAATGTCCTTTTTGGGCAGGGGGAGAAAAGGAGATTTAAAACTTCTTGCCCTTGAATTGGTCGTGGCAGATAATGTAAGAGTGATACAATTAATTGTGGCAAAAAAATTGATCATGATTGATCAGAAATCAATAACACGAACAAACAAACACACAAACATGCATTCTTCTTAATATATAGATTTTGTAAAACCTACACATTTTTGAATAACAAACTCTACGATTTGAAACAGAGCAGTAGCAACACTTTTCGAAATAAAGCATTTTTATATACAATGCGCGAGACTGTTGCAACTCGGAAAAATGAGTGCGAAAATTAGTATTTTCAGAGTAATTTAATTAATAATTCAGCTGATTAAAGTCTTACGAAGATGAGAATAATCGAAATGGGTTCCCACGAATTTTTGTGGAATCAGGACTAATATATTTACTATTTGTCAATGCTATTTTTATTTCATTGTAAATAACTTTTCGATTTGAAAGCCAGCAACGGCATCAGTTCTCGGAAAGCAGATTTTTATTTCCAGTGTGGTAGACTGTTTCCACTCGGAAAAATGAGGCCGAAAATTAGCGTTTTCAGGGTTTTTAATAAATATCTCTGATTTTAGCTTTTTTTTTTTTTTTTTTTTTTTTTTTTAATGGACGTTGACCTCTCTCAGGACCCAGAAAAAAATTGTAGAATGTTTGGTTACGATAGCTATAATAGTGGCTGAGTTAAAATTAGCGAACCAACAAACACACAGACATTGTTCTTTATATATATATATATATATCTAGATGACCCGGCAAAACCGGCAGGTGTTTTGCCATATAAATTATTTCTAGGAAATATTTTGTTAGAAAAAACTAACTAACGTAACTAACTAATAACTAAAGTAACTAACTAATGTAACTGTGTGAAGATGTGGTACATGAGTGAAAGAGGCATGGAGCTCTATGAACGATGACGGAATATAAAAATAACAAATCACCAAACATTTATTTTTTTAATTTATTGTAATTTATTCTTTAAAATTGTATATATCACTAATTATGACAATATCAATCCCTTAATGCAATAGAGTGTACAATATTTTTTGTTAGCCCATCTTTAACGTAATCAAACAAACTGGATGGTTTGCCCACTCGAGAGCATACTACGTATAATTGTCCGTGGGAAAAACATGGTATGCTCAAATCTAAGCCACAAACAGACATCGTTTGGCCTTGAGACTTATTGATAGCCATTGCAAATGCCAACAGAATTGGAAATTGAATTGGCACATCTGTGGGTATAAGGGGATTCGTGGTAGTAATATATTTTCACCTCGGAACTTGCCACTTAAAATCCTGGATCTGACAACGTTTTTCATTAATTTTTTAATGCCTAATCGCGTGCCGTACCACAGCCGTGGTGAGTTCAAATTGCGAAGCAAAATAACCTGAGATCCAACCTTCAGTTGTAAATTATGCGGTGGCATGACTGGCAAATCCAATGAGTTCAAAAACTCTGTTGGATAATTCACAGCTTCGTTGGCATCGCAAACTGTATCAATAGATTTGTATAACGCCAAGTCCCTTGGCAACAACTGTTGAATCTTGAGATTCAAATCGTTGATGTCTACATTTTTTGTTGCTAAAATTGCTTTTTCTGACAGCCACTCATGATTAATGTATTGTGTGTGTACATTGGGAAAAAATCTGGTTAATGAGAGCATCTTGCGAATTAATGATTGTGCAGAAATTGGTCGGTAATTTTATGCATCCAGTTTCATCTATAGTAATTTTTTCCATCGCCGATATCTAATAGTTGTTTTGAGAATGTTTCAGCGGATGGATCCTGAAGCATTTGAATGAACACATTTACTTTCAGTTGTACGTTTTCAACATTACGCCACAGTGGCGATGATTTTAAGCAAGCGTTGATCTCATTATCGTACGTTGATCGTGTAATGACAGGAAGTATTTGTCTGAAATCACCTGAAAGAAGTAACAGAGTGCCGCCAAATATATGTAGTTGTTTTTTATGTCTTTCAATGTCCTATTAAACGCCTCAAAAGAATGTTTGTGTGCCATAGTGCCTTCCTCCCAGATGATAATTTTACACTGTTTCAGCACTGTGGCCATGGACGATTGTATTTTTATGTTGCACACTGCGCCTGGGTTATTTTGAATATTTAGTGACAGCTTAAATACTGAATGATCTGTTCTGCCTCCATCCAGTAAAGTTGCCGCCAGATGATGCAACGGCCAATGCGATGCCAATATGTGATCGTATTTCGGCGAGAATTAGCGAAATAAGGAATGTTTTTCAAGTTCCACCTGGTGCATCCAAAAGAAAAGAAAAAAAAAGAATCCACTTTGCGAAACTGCGAGCATAATGCGGTCGTAAATGGTTCTTTGTTCCTCATTCATTAGTGGGACATTGCGAGTAATAATCGCTGCCATTTCTACAGTATTGTTCAATAGTTCACGATTTATTTCAGTGTTCATTAAAACAGATGCACTTCGATTTGGCGAATACATACCGACATGACTGAGTGGTAAGTTGGCAATAATAATGCAAAGATCCTTAATAGCAATCAATGCTTCATTGTACATAGTGTCGCTGAATGTTATCGTTAGATCATCGCACCATGTAAGATGTTGATGCAATATATAATCAGTCATTGAATCTTTGTGATTATCTCACAATGTCTCTGCTCAGGTTGGGAAACATGTAGTCCACACTATAGCGAATTAGAAGACGAATATTATTGCTGTACAGTTCAATGCTGCTACAACAAGTGTACATTCCCACTGGTTGTCGTCTTCCAGCAAGTCGAGTGCAAGGCATGCATCTTTGTACGTTGGATACTGTTGTCCATTCACTTTACGAATATCTTGAAATGGCAATAGGCCGGTGACATTAACGAACAACAGTCGAAGATGAAAGCACTCAGTCTGCCTTGGATTGACTGTAAATACTCTCCCCAAGGTGTTTGATTTGAATAAACTGGGACATGCATCAATCGGTGCGCCTTGTTTGCCGGGCATCCATTTTCTTGTATGAGCCCATGTGCAACATTGTGGTACTTCTGAATAGAGTAATGTTCGTGCAAAGGCACCAAAAACATCCGCACGATTACACAATTCAAAAAATTCTGGGAGGTAGTTTTTGGTGGATTTATAGCACAATCAATCGCAGTCTCGTTCGTCAAAATACGCGCTGACCGTTTTCATGGTGGACTGCTAAATGAATAACTGCTGGATCCCGTTCATGAATTGGGAAACCAAAGATACGCCAAACAGCTTCATTGGAGATGACGTACCGGCCAATTTGGTAGAGCGCTATTTCATCGATGTTATTCACTGGAGGAGCATTCACATTGGTATTTTCAACTCGAAATACAGCCACATCACTGCCTTTATTCACATACTTGCAAATTTATTTGATGCTCTTCACTGAACTGCAGAACTGACATTAATATGAGAATTGAAAGTTTTGCTCAGCAGAGGCGAATATGGCACCACCCAACAGTTGTCAATGTCAATATCTGTGTTGTTGATATTTTTAATAAATAATCTTCGGGATTTCTTCGACGATATATTGGGTATCCGTCGACATTTGTGATCGTATCGTTAGCGAAATTTTTAGGAAAATTTTTGGTACATTTTCCATCTGCCATGCAAGGCGATAAACAATTCAGATTACCACATGGGCTATGAACCATGTTTGCTGCAACACTATCAAACAGCAAGTAATCAGTAGGCGGATCTGGAACTTCCGCAGAAATTAGACTGTTAATTTCGCATGGGGTAATCCTCGATTTTGCCATTCAACCGAATACATCCAGCAACGTGTGGGACCAAATACATGTCATTTTTTAATGAAACTTATTAAAGACTTTAGCTTATGTCTGAACACACGTGCTGTAATGTCATGACGATGTATTGCATTTTGACCAGGCAATAGCAAAGATGTAATCTCCGGCTATTTTGAAATACATATGAACGTGATTGTGAGATAGGTAATTTCTCACACCACGCAGTTCATCATCATCGCAACATTAATCGCAATCGCTGAACTGCACCGTGTGTATATAAACACCGGTCAGACTGTTTTTTTTCCTTTTCGCACTTTCCTTCCTGCTCTCGCTTGGCTGACAAAAGTCGCACGATGTGCGGGGCTTTGCCCCTGCATATCTTGCTGATGGAGTGTCGTCGTTCCTGCATATTTACTCATGGAGTGTCGTCGTTCTTTTGCATAAAAAGAAGCAGATCTAAGAGATTTAAATGAAAATGCGTAAAAATTTAGATGAAAATGCGTAGTTTGAAAGTCAATCTGCCTTGCTGCCGTGATAGCGTTGTAAAACATCTCAAGCAGATTATGAATATATGTTCGCCTCAAGAAAGTGCATTGTGAGCGGTGTGTCTCCACGTGGTAATTTCCGTATGCTAAACGAAATGTAAAGGAAAAAAAAAGATCTTGCACGTGTGTAAAAATGATACGGGCACTGTACGTAATTAATATAAAATGAATTCGACTGCATAGATGAAAGATGCGAGTAGATTGTGCCAGGGGAAGCCCCTTCAGTCCCATCCTGGCTGATATCTACATGCATTATTATGAAGCAAAATTGTTTGAAACCTTAAACTTCCCGGCATGGTTCCGCTACGTAGACGATACTTTTACCCTGTTTGAAGGTAATAAAGTTCTTTCAACAATGAATTCTATTGATCCTGCTATTCAGTTCATTTTTGAACTTGAGACTTGCAATTCTCTTCCGTTTCTCGACATTCTGGTCACACGTAACTTCAACTTCAGTACTACGGTTTGCCTTCCACCACATTTGAAATCATGTCATCCAACTAAACAAAAGTTAGCTTCATTTTATTCCTATGTTTTCCGTGCTCTTCAAGTTTGCTCCTCCAAACTAGCCCTTGATGAAGAACTAAATTATTTAAAAGCAATAGCTATTGACAGGGGCTTTCCACCCAACATTATTAATCAAGCAATTAAAAAATTCTAATCTCAACACACTAAAAGGCACACTCTTGTTTTAGGAGATTATAAAAATTCTGTTGTCATTCCCTTCTTTCCATCAATTAGCTATAAAGTTGCACATATTTTGCAGAAATTTAACTTTCGGGTTGTTTATTCTCCCATCAAAAAAATTCCGAGTTCCATACTCAAGGACCCCATTTCGGATATGAATTCCTGGGGTATTTATAGGATTCCTTGCCAGTGTGGTTTAATTTACATTGGCCAAACTAAGAGAGCCTTAAAATTTCGCGTCAAGGAACATATGAGGCATATGTTAGAAAAAAGGAAACACAGAAGTCTTCTGTTGCTCAATATTGTTGGTCCGAAAATCACACGTTCCATTTTTCTGCAGCCCAAATTATTCAAAAAACATCTTCCATTGGATAACTGGATTTTCTAGAGGCATTTCATATTCATAAAAATCTTTCTGTTCTAGTTAACGATCCTAAGTCCAATCCAAATTTGCCTTCGGCCTTTAAAGAAATTATGTTTTAGTTCTGGTTTCACCAACAGATGGCGCCACTTGCTTATTCTTGTCCAGGCCTTTTTTATCTTATCTAATCATTATTTCCTATCTTGTTCATTTGCGGTTTCATTTTTAGGTTCTCACGTTTTATTGGCACATGTAAATTCATTAAGGACTTCTAGATACATATTTAGTTAGATTGTCACATTACAAGACCACCTAATGGTGTTTATCACTACAGTGATAAATGAACACGGTAGTCTATATTCGCGCACGAAAGTCAAAGCATCATGTATATATTCTTGCATATGACGAGAACTGCCTATGTACGATGATGGTAGAATGACAAAATTACGAATTTCGGCGGCATCGTCGTTGTTGAGAATAGCGTCTTGCAAGTGAATATATTCTTCCGCAAGCAGCTTTTGTTAATTATATCGGAAGTATCGTAGTCGTTCGCTCTCTATCTTCACGTACTTGTCGACTATGAATTGTTGACAAAGCTCACTACAACGTAGAATGACGTTGTCCTAACCGCGTCTAATCATCAACCGATATGCATAATAATCCTTCGAGCTAACGCTCTTGTTCGTTTCCTTTCCGGTAATAATATAATATATTAATTCAAATTAATTAAGTTTAATAAATTAAGTTTTTTGTTAAATGAGTAATGATCAAGTTCATAATAAAGTACGTGTGAAAGGATCTCGTTGTTTAATATTTATGCAATATCCGTATTGTCCCTTCCAGAACATTAGCGGATATTGGAGAGCGTCATATGAACGGTGTTTTATCAGCAATGAACTGAAGATTATTATTTCTTCTACGAATGACGATTTTTCGTGTATCAGCAAGATCGCCAACTATAATTCCAGCAACATCGCCAACATCACGTGCATTGAAACTACGAATGTGCTCTCCAGCTGGGTTTTTTCAGGATTGACGATAATATCGAGATTATCACTTTGTAATTTGTGTTTGTGTGATTTGAATATTTTCAACAATTCATTGTGCTCATTTAATAGAGAGTCAAGCTCGCCGACGATGCGTCTGCCAAAACGTGAATTGAGTTTATTGTAGCCACAACGTGCATCCATGCGATTGGCAAGTGAGCTTCCGGAATCCTCATCGCCCATAAAATAGGTTTGTAAAATTTTATGTGGTTCGTTTGGCATGGGGCTCCCTTTGTGATACATTTGGCCTTTGATTTTAAATGCTGAATTGAATTATTGACCATTTGCAGCATTATTTTTAACCATTTCTGTTGCTCCGAATTGTTGGAGGCAATTTCCCCTTGATATGTATGTCTCCAGCGTGCTCGACAAGTATTCACTTATGCATTTTTATAAATTTTTTAGGATTAAAAAATTTTTGGAATTATATATTTATTCATGGATTTTGATACTTGCACTTGATTTACATGTGCTCTCAGAATTTAAATGATATTGTAGATTAGTTCGCAGCAAAAATTAATCATTTATTTGTTTGCAATTAAATTTCATTATTTAAAATTTACTTAACTTTAAATTTGCTTTTACAAATGAGAATGTTTGTTAAATTCAAATTTCATTCCTTGCAGCTATGGCACAAGAGAACTATTAAAATTTAATTTTACTTTATTATTTATTCTTTTGACACGAGAATTTTATATATTAGATTTATATACTTTTGTTGCGGCCGATTGCAAATAAAAAGAGAGGGGGACAATTGCATACTATAGCAGTTTCATATAGAAAATTTCAACATTCTGAAGCTGCTAGTTTTTGATACATACATACATGCATTCGTATGTACGTACAGACGCCACGGAAAAAAATCTCTTTTGAATCGATTTTAAATCAGCTTTATAATTCGTCTGAAAGAAAGAGGCCTTTATTCTGTACTTACGTACAGTTGTCACTGAAAAACATTGTTAAATTTCATTCGATAGAGGTCAAAATGAATTTTTTTGTTTAAATATCAATTTTCAATACTTCGTACAAGTAAGTAAAAAATAGGTAGATTTCAGAAAGGTGAATGTACACCTTTTTGGATGTCATTAATAATTGAATGAACCCATGTAACGAATAAAAGTGTAGACATATATAATGAATCACAGAACTCAGCTGTTCACATACAGTCTAACCATTCATTATAAGATTATATTCAGCAAACTCCGCCAGACACATGTTGACTTATGCCCCCAGCTTTGACTTAAGAATTAAGGTTTCCACTACCTCGTTCGTGATATAGTAATCCACATGTTGTATGCAGTTAAATTTCGATGGCTTAGGCAAGAGGAATTTGGAGAGGATCAACTGTAAGTCCACTCATTAGAAGTTGAAGCAATTGCGTCAAAATCAGCTATTGAATCTGGATTATTCAAATTATTATGCAATTACTGTGTGTTAAATGCTGCTACAAAATGTGTGATAAATTCTAAGACATGTTTTTTATTCTTCACGGTTGGCAAGCTTAAAAGCTAACTTTATTGTTGTTCTTTTAAAAGACAAGAGCAAAATGTGAAACAATAAACCATTCAATCAGTATTGGCAAGTAATAGAAGAATCATATAAAATGTTTGCTTTTTGTCAGGTTGCAGTTCAACATTGCAGACAGTTCCATATGAACAATCACTTTTCTGAATTTATTTATGGGAACATTTAAAAGTTATTTTCTTACAAATTATTTGTTTTATCACATTATTCATAGTTGCATTTGGTACAAAATAAACTGAATTAAGTTTTATTTTTGAATTTTCTCTGGCATTTTTCCTATTTTATTTCTCTATTAAATCTTTCAAATTAGATTTTGCTAAATCTAATTTGCTAAAATAGATCTTTCAAATTAAATTTTAGTACTAGTTTAAAATTTATAAGAATTGACTTTTGCATTGTCTGAGTGTTTATCCATGTATAATCTTAAGGTTTTTTTTTTTTTATTTATATATATATATATATATATATATATATATATACAGATTCCTTTTCAAAAAGGATTTAAGTTTTTAATTTTAATTATTGGTTTTGAAAAGTTTCAATATTATCCAAAACCTTAAGAATTATTTTTAAAGCAATTTCAGAAGGGTTTCTTCATACGGAATTGCGATTTGGCGATTGATGACGAGCGACAAGTTGCACACTTTCATATTTCGCATTAATTGCAATTTCCATTATTTAAAAGGTTCATTAATTTTCAATATTTTCCTTGTCTTCCAAGCTTGGCAGTCATGAATAACAAAAACTTACTTCTTAAAGTGTACCAGTTCTTTTAAATAGGATGGTTGTAATTAATTTAGTCAGACTTAATTAGAGCCAGTTCTAAGCAGTGTTTTCCTTTGAGACTTGGCAAATATGTTATTTGAAAAATTAGGAAAAGAAAAATATAGCAAACATTTATGTCTCACATTTCAACCTCTAGATGGCCTTGTTTTCTTGCAATGTAGAAAGGATATTATGCAAATTAGAAATTCTTTAAAATGCCAGCAATCAATGTCCTAAAATTATTCTTTACTATATCTTTAGAGAATATGTTATAAACTTATGCTTACTGGATAAGTTGTTTTATCAGAACTGAAGTAATAGCTTAGCTACACTGCGAGTGTTGACGTTCAAAAGACTGATAAATTGAACTTATAGTGAAGAATGTTTTGAAAAAAATATTTGCTAAATTTCAAGAGACTGGGCAGTTAAATGTGTTGCAAAAAGATGGACGGAAACAGATTTCAGATGAATCTGGAAGAAGTCGCTATTGCTCTTGTAAATAGAGTATCCTGTTCACGGTATTCTTCGAAAATGCTCAAAAGGTATCAGGTGATTCTTCTGGACATCGATGAATGTTAAAAAAAATTCCTTACGGTGCAATTTAAAGCGGTATTCATGTAAAATTCATACCATGCAGAAGATGTCTGTAAGAGATCTGCATTAGCATATTAAATTTGCTTGCCAGCTTTGGTTGCTGCTGACAGTATATGGCTTTGAAACATTTTGTGCTCAGACGAGATGCATTTTGCCTAGACGGAGTACTGAATATTCAAAACTAACGCATACGGGATCTAAGAGTCCCAGTATTTTGAATGAATAACATCTGCATTCTCATTACGTAAGTTAATATGTGATTTTACTGACTTAACACTTTGCCGCTTTGAAAACTTTCCTTCTCCTCAAGACCCTAAATGAAATACTGTTATGAGCGCTTATTACTGAGAACTTCTGCTGCAGAGTATCATTCCTGCCATATAAGAACGAGAATGTTTAGAGATTACAGTCTTCATGCTAGGTGACGCAGCACACAGTATTAGTCGACAAGCTAAGAAACTACTTTGTGCTCTTTTTTGGAGATTATCGCGTTGAGAAGTTTTCCGAATACATGGCCACTTCGTTCTTCTACTCAGGCGAAGTGCATTTTGCTGCACTTAGGTTCCCGCGTGTCATCGCTAACACAGTACAACAACTTCAACGATTTTATATTAGTTGTGATTTCCTGAGATGAGACGACGGCAGAATGTATTAGCACACAGGAGATAAGGAATTATGTGGTGAATACCACCACAGGGAATTTGTGATGAAGTAAAAATGAGCTGACGAGCAGACAAAATCTGCTACACCAAACTACTCTCAGGCAACTTCACTTCAAGCCCCTTCGTTCTCCGAACATACGTTTTTTCCCCAAGGCCGGGCAATTTCTTAAAGGCATTGACCAATATTAAGGCCAGATGTGGTGGCTATTTTATTATGAAGACAACTAACAGGCTGCCACCGTTTCCTCTTCTGAAGGAACAGGATTCTCCGGGATTTGAACTCGGGCCCTTTGGTATCGCACTCAGGCTTCCCTAACCACTATACCGTCTGGGCGGCTCAAACATACATTTTTGTGACTTCTAATTGCGGGGAATCGTGAAAGATATTGTTTATGAAACAAGCAGATTGAATCCTTTTTGACTGAAACAAGCATAAAACTCCGTCTTCTTGCTTAAGAAATATATCGCTCTAATGTTGTAACGAGCTTTGGATATGTGATTGACATAATGCAATGGGCATTGAACAAATGCTATGTTTAAATATCATTTTATACTTCTAATTGGTTTTCTTGTTTTTATTTGCGATTTTCCCCTGGTGATAAAAATATAAAGTATCCTTTCTTAAAGCTATTTTATTTTACCCATGATACGACGTGCATTGTAAGTTTTAACAAAATACGTCAACCACAACGGGTCACTTTGATTATAAATACCTTGTTTGTAAGTATGAAAGCATATTTAAATATATATTTATAAATTTTTTCTGTACAATTTTCATTTCCCCAACCTTTGACTGTTTACATATGCTTCAAATTGCAAAAATGTTTTAATGACGTAGTCATTCATATTTTCTTCCTCTCAAAATTTAAAGTTACGAAATCTAACATTTTATTTTGTCCCTTGCTCCTATAATTACATCTAGTTCATATTCATTTTAAGAAACAAAGAATAAAACATAGTTATTTTTCACATAGTAATGTTAACATTATGAGTTTTACAATTTATTTGAATTGCGAATGAGACTATTTGTTTTGAAAATGACCAAAACATATTTCTACGTATTTTACATGTGACAGTTTGAAAGGAGCAGAATTTTCAAAGTAGTTAAACAGAACTCTTTCAAATCATAAAGTTATTACTATAGTAATAGTTCTAAATACATTATCGAAACAAGTTGAAAAAAATATGTGTTGACATCTTCTGTATTGATCTTTTTACCCATTATCTCTTTCTTTATATGTATAACGTGTATATTTTAAATTCAACAAGTATTCATGTTTTAACATTTTTACTTTAAAAACTGAGCTTTTTAAAAATTACGAAATATATTTTTGATAAAGTATGTCGGCTCCTACAGTTATATTAAGTAAAGGGTTTTGCAAAATCTAAAACATTTCAGTTCTGTACTACAAAATTTAACGAATAAATTTATTTTTATTTTTATTTATTTACTTTTACTTTTTTTAATTTTATAGCGTCAGAAATTCAAACTTTTTGCTTCTCTTGAGAAGTCGGTTAAAAAATAAATTAAACATATCAAGGTTGTTTTTCTTCCATTGAATAAGAATCAGATATACTGCTTTATAATTTATTAGCCGTACTGGATTCTTTAATTTGCAGTTTTGCTATACTTGTTAAGACGAAACCATTTTCACACACAGAACTTAGAAGTTTTAAAAATAACCTGTGTTGAGAAAGCAATGATACATAGTAGTCCAGAAAAGAAGTCAGAAAAAGAGTCAGGAGATCAAACATTAAAATAATAAACATTTACATTTTATACATTAATTAAAAGGCTCAAAGTTTGCTCTACAATTTTGTCAGAACCTTCTGCTGGTATTTGTATTTCCATGTGCATACTTTTGTGTAATTAAATTTGCATTTTACTTAGTTTTCAAGTGCAGAATTTCTGGTTAAACACTATTCCATAGGTTAAAGTACTGAAGGTTAAAGTAAGGTTTACATTCTGTTAAAAGTAATATTTCAATGATAGTCTTAAGTAATAACTTAAGTTATGGAGAAACGTCCTAGCTGTGGCTGTCTTTCTTATTTTCATAAACACTTCTTCCATTTCTAAATATCATTTTATCTGCAGCTTTCACAAAACCTTTTATTTTCGGAAAACTACACACTTCACTTTTCCTTAAAGCGAAAAGCAACAGAGTTTACCATGCACCGTATTCATCGGAAAAGACTATCCTTATTTTTTGTTCTTTTCAGCCTTTTTCTGCAGAATATGGGAAGAAGAATGGAAACAATAGTAAATTTTGAATCTAGATTTCAGAAAAAGTTATATGCAAAATATTTTTAGAACAAAAATTATCAATTATTTTAGTGTCACCATTTTTGAATACATAGTATATATATGCTGGTGATTGAAAATGACGTAATGCTCTTGAGGCAAAATGTCAACATATACATTATTAATAGAATCTTTTGAAGCATCAAATTTTCTGTATCAGATTTCAGAAACTTGGAATTTTCTGAAATCTAAGATATTTAAGATGTTTAAATCGAAACGTGTAATTTTTATTTTTTAACCAAAAAGGAAAAATTCCTAAATGCTTCAAAGTTTTTTATACAGGATGCAGACTCTCTTATTTTTGTTTTTGCTGTAATAAAAACATATTTAGGCATTACGTCTTCTTCAATAATGTTAATGGGCAAAAACTGCGTTTTGCAAAAGATAATTTCAGAGAAGATAAATCAGACATTAAAGAAATGATGTTTCAGCTAAACAGTTTTAGAGACATTAGATATTTTTAAAAACAGGCATTGCCCTCACCGGGGCTCGAACCCGGACCTCCGAGTGTGCTGACCATTACACCACGAAGGCATGCTATAAGGCGGGAGAAATAGCTTATATTAGGGGATTCAGTCGCCAATCCCTGGTGATAGAGAATCATCATTTACCACCTTTTTTACTTTGGTCGCCACTGTAGAGTCAATAGGAATTCTGAAGCAGGAGACGAGAAATGAGCAATGTCCTCGCTGGGACTCGAACCGGGACCTCACCAATAATCGCCGAATGCGCTAACTGTTACACTAGGAAGACATGCTTCAAAAAGGGGGGGAAGTGATTGGCGTTTCTAAGAACAATTTTTTTTTTTTTTTTTTTTCTTGCTTGTTTCACTTTCGATGAGAAATGAGACTGAGGAATTTCTATGAAGCATTGTATTTTATTTCCGATTAAAATATTTAAAGAATTGTTGGTTCTTTTTTATTTCAAATTTGATAAAGCTTTTGACTTTTCTACTTCTATTATATTTCATTATTATTGTTTTTATTTTATTTTTAAT
Source organism: Stegodyphus dumicola (assembly GCF_044657685.1). Taxonomy (NCBI): domain Eukaryota; kingdom Metazoa; phylum Arthropoda; class Arachnida; order Araneae; family Eresidae; genus Stegodyphus; species Stegodyphus dumicola. Next base: position 109,155,397 of record NC_140777.1, read on the forward strand.
TACAGTAGTTTTTGATGGTAAACTTCGTCTTCGTCAACAGCTTCGTCTGAAAAAAGTATTTTTAATTTTTTCAGTTTCCAGAACACATTTTTTTTAGTTTATACTAAAAAATAACCATTTACTTGCGAATATTCGCAGGTGAGAACTTTTATAAAAATTTATTACGTTAATTATGTTGTAGAGTTTAAAGAGTCATTCATTCATTCATTCAAAATTAAGCAAAAAGAACCGTTAGTTTGGCGTAGATAACTCTCCATTTCCAGAAAGGTTTCTGTGAATGTAAAAAGCTTCAAAGAAATCCAGTTCTTCAACTGAAAACATTTTCTGGATAATTTTTGTAGAATTGAAGTAAAATTTTGAGTATGTCCAATTATGAATAGCTAACGAAGATTTGCTCATCTCTACTTTTCAAACAAATGATTCTTGTTCTTTGAAGAAAACTTTTAGCGCTCTTTCATTTGGCCAATATATGACATACCACAGTACAAGATATGTAAGTTTTTCCCCAGAATTAAATCAAAAGATGGGATATTAAAAAATCGAACAAGTTTTACTGATAAGTAAAAACATGATATGAAACCTTGATAGTCTAGAGATTCCAAAAAGAAATATGATAGAAGAATAAAGTGAAATGATGATAAGGTTATTAATGTTATATCTAATAACGGAATGTCTTTTCTCATGGCAAGACGAAAATATATTAAATATCTTTGCCAGGGACCATAGGAGAAAGTCCTCTGTCAGTGGTAATAGATGGTGTTGTGGTGTATTTAATTATGGCAAAGCACACTAGGGCTATCTGCCTAAGGGGAGGGATGCCTTTCGTGGAGGACTTTCTAAGGGAAACTGGCTCGTATACACGTTACGCATGGGGAAAACCACGAAAACGCCCATGCAGCCAGCCCGTTCGCGGGATTCGAACCTCGGACCGAACTACCAGTGTTCAGCGACTTTACCGCTCAGCCGCTGGTGGGCCCCAGTGGTAATAGAATCCAAATGAATGAGTTCATCTAATCAAATATTTCGCCCCCTTTTTTTTCCTATCAGCATATTTTTAAAGATATTCTGAACATAAAAATCTGCATTTTTACGGTAAGAAGCTTTTCAGCGGTTAGGTTAAGCGATCTGAATTTGACAAAGCCACAAAGGCTATCTGTTTAAAAGAAGGGATGCCTTTGTGGAAGACTTTCTGAGGAAAATTGGCTTGTACTGATGACACACTCATAAAAATCTACGAAAACTAACCATACAAAAAGTCCATTCACTTGAGATCTGATCCAAATCAACTACCAATATTCAGCAGTCCCAACCACTTAACCACTGCTGGGGTGTTCCGTAATTAAGATGTGGCCCTCTACATTCGCTAGTCAGCTGATAAAGAAAATTATACAATTAAACAAAATCAACAAGAACCATTCCGATCTTAAATATATTTACAGATTTTCTTTAAACTAGAAACTGGTGAAATATACCATTCATTTTTGAAGATGTTTCATGCTAGGACCTCAAGGTTGGTTTAATTTCTTATAGTATCGATATCTTATATTAATCGATCATTAACTTACGCATAAGATTTTCTGCCTTGCTCATTGAGGAATGGGTTGGGGTTTTCATAATTCCTAGGTTACATTACTGCTACGAAACAGTTACCAGCCATGTTAGATCCTATATCCCTGGCGTGTTTATTTTGCTATTTGATTTAAATTCAATAATTCCTTTCCCATAGAACTTGTGATTCATTCTCCTGTAGCAAACGGTAAAATTTGCAAGTAAAATTAATTCATGACCCACATACTCCTATGATTGTTGTTGAATAAACGTATTGATGTTGCTAATAGCGTTATATTCCTTATTGTTGTTCACAGTTTATTATATAAGAAAGTGATAAATTTTTTAGTTTAAAAAATACCATATAATTATCTAGGGTTAAAATGTAGTCATTAAGTTTATTTCAAAGCCAAAAGAAACAGGAAGAATTTGTTGTTACTCTCACTTGGATTTAAGCTCCAAAGCTTCGGGCGGCTGAACCAATCATAGCTCCAACTGTTACATAATCACATCGCAGAAAAATGGGAAAATTCCTTATATTCTCTTCTATATAATTTCGATTGGGAAAAGAGATATCTAATCAACAAATTCAGATGGTCATAAATTATTGTGCACCATATTTTAGTTTAGTTTATATATATTTTATTTCAGATCCAAAAAACGTGAAGAATTGTTCTCGCTGGGATTCGAACTCCAAATATTCCAATTCTTAGCCGGACGTGCTTTCAGTTACACTAAGAAGACACGTAGGAGGTATGAGAACAAATGTATTCTCCAAATTTGGGAGGGGTTTAAATTTTAATTGCGTATTGTCTCGATAAGCAAAATCGTTATTAATTTAAAGACTGAATTATGTTTTCAAAGGATTTTCTTAAATAAACTATTCTGTTCCTGTTCTCTGGATCCGTTACCTGCATCGCCTGCATATCCAGGGTGTTTAAAAAATAAGGGAACAAATTTCGAGAAGATATTTAAGCAATGCTTTAATAATTTTCTCGATGTTTCAAAAATGGTCTCAGATGCTAAACAATCAAATGCAATTTTTACGTTCAATAGATTTATTAACCCACTTTTCAATTATTTGTATTTAATAATTTATAATTTCAAAGACTAGTTTATTATTTATTTGGTTAAAATACTAATAAACTAGGTGTAAAAGATAGAAAGTTATTGACTGTTAAAGCTAGCTAGATTGTTTAGAGCTTGAATTCTAAATTAAGATTAAATTTCTTTTAAAAATACTTATGATGGGACGAATTCAGGAAATTTTCTTTCGGAATTTAGCACTACTAATTTTACTACTTCATTTTGCTTGTCATTTATTTCACAATTTTATTTTCATAATATCATTAATAATTATGAAGACGTAAATTTATTATTATCTACAATGTCCATATTTTAATTATGTTACTCTCTCTTTTGTACGGTGGAGTTTCAAAATTTGTTTGTTCATTTTAAACGAATGGAGATGAATTTCAACTAATTTGAGATTCCGTTTTATTATATGATTCTCTAAAGTTATTTTTAAACTTCAAACGTTTACGTTAAGAATGTGACAGTGTGGAAGATAACGAATTAAATTAAACGCCTTTTCATTCGTTGTAATGAGAAATGTTACACTTTAGAAGCTGTCATTTTAACATTTACTATTTCAAACTGTCTCTTTTATTAGATTCTTTCACTTTGAATCTAAATTTTAATTTTATGTAATGCAAACATATTTTGCGAAAACGTTGTAAAACAGGGTACATGAATAGCTTGTAATTGTAGAAATTTTCAAAAGAAATATAAACGTGAAATTGAAGAAAAGAATACAATCATCAAAAGGCAGACTTAAATCTCTCTTTAGACTGCATTCGATTCATAGAAGTGAGTTTCTTTGATTTTTAAAATTGTCATTAATTTGTGCATCGGCACAACGAAACCTTTTGTTCAAAGAATGTAGATAAAGGTAAATTCATCAAACATCATGAATGCAATTTTTCATCAGGCGCACCGAAGACAAATCAAATGCTAATTTAGAAACTAATATCGTTTTTCATCAGAGCAGCAGCGGGTCATTAAAAATGAAACTTTCAGCTGCCAGTTTCAGAATGGTGATTACAGTCATACACAATATTTTGTCCGCCAATTTCATACAACGTGGAATCCCGAAGAAAAATTTAGATAATTCTTTTAGAAATCCTAACGAGAGAAAAGACAGAAAATTCATTATCGAAAAGCATTCAGTAAGCAAACACCTCCTCGGCTACATTTAGTTTTGTATGCAGGGCAAGACGTTTCGATTATCTTCGATTATTGTCTTGCACGTAATTATTCCATTCTTTATTAATTTTTTCCGCGTCTCTGCTTATTGCTCCATTATTAAATAATACAAATTTATCATTTTTACAGCAAGCTTTCTAGAAGGTGAGGTAGTGTGTTTGAGTGAAAAATATTTGTAAAGGCTGCACTTTAATTCTTTGTTTATATTTTAACTATAATTCTTTGTTTGCGTATAATTAGGTGTTTTGCAAATAAAGCACTTTCTAATTTTGATGAATCTAATTTTAAATTTTGATCTTGGTTTTTATAGAAACGAAAGAGCTTTTTAAACGAGACAAAAACTTGAAGTTCTAATGAATATTTCGATTTTGAAAAGAGATCGGCTATTTTATGGTTTGAAAACTAAATAAAAAAAAATTCAAAATTCATAATTTTTCTCAAGTAAAAATTTACTGTTGAGAATTACAACAGAAATTAAAATTCAAACCTCCACCGTCTGCAGAAAAGATAGTAATATAATTTAAACAGGGATAATAAACATAATAATAACTTTACATCTTCAAAATGAGGTAATTTCTATTCCTATAGAAATGTGATCCATTCTCTTATTAGCAGATGTCAAAATTTGCTACAGGCATGTTACTATTTGTTCAATAAACAGAGTAGTTCTCAGCCTGTTTCACCCCATGCACCCTTTCATCCTTGCTAGAAGATAATATTCTCGCCAACTTCCCCAAATTCGAAAAACACATATGCATTTGTTAATATTTAGATTATTTTTATTGTGTTTAATAAATTTAACAGCAAAAAGTAAAAAGAAAAGATAAATACCAAAACCTGAATAATTTTTAGCTTCTTTAACTTAAACTGTATACTTAATAACTAAACAAAAAGCTAATCCCCTTCCTCCATCTCTGAAATCCTTCCTAAAAGGGAATTCCTCGAATTCCTTCTTTTGGTTGAAAACCCCTGAATAAATATACTTATATTTTTGACAGCATTTTGTTGACAGCTGATCTCTATTTGACGTCCTTCTACTACCGGATAATTAATTTGCTTTACATAATATATTTTATAGTTTATAAAATACCGTGTAATTATCTCAGTTAAGTTCATGAGGTTTATTTCAAAGCCTTGAAACATAAAAAATTAGTTATTGCTCTCACCGGGATTTAAACTCCGAACCTCCAGGCTACTAACCAGACGTACTTCTAATTATATCATAAAGATACGAGGAAAATAGTCCAAAATTCCGTACATTCTGCCCCATTTAAACGTCTACTAAAAAGAGGGAGACTTAGTCGGCAAATCCAGGTAATAACGAATTAAATATTATGCATCAAATTTTAGTTCAAGGGCTATTTGTAGAGTCAGTAAGTTTATTTAAAAGAAGGACCCGTGAAAAATAAGTTATTTCCCTCAACGGGATTCGAACTCTCGACTTTTCGACTGCTAGTCGGATGTGCTTCTACACGACGTCACTCGGTAAGATAAGAAAAATAATTTTATTGTTATTTTCGAGCAATATAATGACCGAGTTCTGCTAAATGAGTTTAAAAACGCTCCAATAGAGTTAAACAATTGCTTTTCTGAAATTTACGAAGTTTATAATGAAGTGTTACACAATTTATTGAAGATTTCTGACTACTCATATCCTCTTCAAACATTAGAAGGTAAAAGACAAATCATATTTATCTTTAATTCAAAGCATAGCCAAAGATACAAAGTCTTATTAATTTCTCTTAACCAAAAATTTTGGTTAAAAGAAATTAATAAGACTGACTATTTTTTTAATAAAAGTAAGAAAAGCTATAATTTCATTAAAATTATAAACTATTATACTAATGTACAGACTCAGTTAATAACTAAATATCTCTTTATATATATCGATGAAAAAAATTGCCGATTCGCAAATTATGATCAGCTGTGCCATGGTGGCTAGCTACAAATCTAGAGTTTGAGAGGTTTCTGGGTTGGTTTAGTTAATTAAAGTACATTAGGACTATCCGCCTAAGAGCAGAGATGCCTTCGTGAAGAATTTTATAAGGGAAACTGACTCGTATATACCAGTCACATGAGGAAAACCACGAAAACACCCACTCACACAGCCTGTTTGCCCAGAAGCAAACCCAGGTGGGAACCACCAGTCTTCAGCGAGTTTACCGCTCGGTCGCTGGTGGGCTATTAATTTCAGATCATGAGGAAAGAAAAATCAAAACTATTCTAGGGAAAATATTTTAAACTTAGTATGTAAAAACTATCTTCACACTGAAACAAAAGTCTTAAATATTTTATAATAATCAAAATCGTAAAAAACAACCTTATATTTAGCGTAGGTATTTTTTTTTAATCGATTTCGAGGGCAGCTAAAGGTCCCTCCTCATCAGGAGAAAGAAATACATAGAAAGAAGAAAATAGGAGAAGGAGTCACAGAAACACGTAGTGCTTATCAGCACTGCACGTGGTTATAACTAGATTTTTAATCAGAGTTGCACTGGCCGCCTACTTTTACTGAGCCAGGCTGTCTGATCAAGCATAAAGAAATATTAGCGAAGTTAAAATAGGGAGCGAGGGGTAAATGCACCTTACGCTCAAAATCTGAACTTCAAATAATGGAAAGCAACCACTGAACGGATTTTTATACCCTCTGGTAGTACCAAGCGCGAGGAGGTAACGCCATCTATCGGCAAAAATAATTGAATTAAGATAGTAGAATTTTAAAGGCATTAGGAAGGACTGGATTGGACTTCAAATCATTAACTAAACTTTCTAAATCTTTGTGAATGTGAAAAGCCTCAAGAAAATCCAATTCGCCTATGGAAGAAGCCTTTTGGATGATTTTTGCAGACCCAAAATCAAAATTATGGTTAAAAGTCCAGCTATGATACGCTATTGAAGACTTGTTAATTTCGCCTTTTTTGACATAAGATTCATGTTCCTTGATACGAAACTTCAACGCTCTTTTTGTTTGGCCAATATATCTTAAACCACACTGACATGATATACTATAAATTCCCCAAGAATTCAAGACAGAAACGCAATCTTTTAGAATCGAAGGGTGAATTTTATTAATAGGGGAGAAACCGACTTGAAAATTGAATTTCTGGAGAATCCGTGCAATTTTATAGCTAACAGAAGGATAAAATGGAAGCACGACAAGGTCATTAATATTATTTCTAACAGTGGAATGTCTTCTTTGATGGGGATCTGAAAATTTTTTGACGGCTTTATCAATAATCACGGGAGAAAATCCACGGTCAATCGCAACTGCTCTCAAATAATTAAGTTCATTGGTAAGCAAAGATTCAGAGGAACAAACGTTTAGCGCGCGGAAAACATAATAGTAAAAAGAAGCCATTTTTTGCTTAACAGGGTGGCATGACTTGGCATGGGGTGGTAAACAAACTGCAAAGGGTTTACGGTACACAGTGGTGCTAAAATCGGTTTCATTGCGGATTATAAGAATATCGAGGAAGGGGAGGGAATTGTTGGATTCAATTTCAAGAGTGAATTGGATGGCTGGATCAATTGAATTCATAATAGATAGAATCTCGGATAAATCCTCTTTATAACCGTCAAAAAGTGCGAAAGTGTCGTCAACATACCGAATCCAACGACGAAAAGATAATTTATCAAATAATTTCATCTCAAAATAGTGCATATAAATGTCAGCAAGTACCGGACTGAGAGGATTACCCATAGCCAATCCTTCAACTTGACGAAAATATGCATTTTGGAAAACAAAGTGGGTTTGACTTAGAGAAACTTTAGTAAGCGAAACCAACTCATTAATTTCAGTATGTGTGAAGTGAAATTCCCGAAGCCTAGTTTCAAGACAATTTAGTGCTCCTTCGACCGGAACATTAGTAAACAATGATTTGATATCAAATGAAACCATAATGGAACGAAGTGGGGAAATATTTTTAAGTTTATCAATGACTTCAACAGAATTTTTTACAGTGTAAATATTGTTAGCAAGTAGAAGAGAAAATCTGGAAACTAAATATTTGGCCAAAGGATATGAAGCAGTACCTATGTTGGAAACAATTGGTCGAAAAGGAATACCGGTTTTGTGGACTTTTGGAAGAGCATAAAGTCTAGCGCAATTAGTAATAGGCGGAATAAGTGATTTCTTCAACTGAGTTGGCAGAATGTGGGAAGATTTAATAGCACTTTTTACTTTCATGAGGTCCGAAGTTGAAGGATCTTTAGGGATCGAGCAGTATGGGCCTTCATTTATCAATTTAGAGACTCCAGTAATATATGTGTGTTTGTCCATAACAACGATCTGTCCGCCCTTATCAGCTTTAGAGATAATGATATTAGTATCAGAATGAATTTCACGTAAGATCTCATTTTCCTTTTTGCTAAGATTAGAACCCAAAGATTTATTGTTAAAATTAACGTTATGAGTAATTAGGTGGCGGATTGTATCCTTCTGCGTTTCCGAAATTTTGGAGAATTTAAAGGCTTTCTCTATAGGGGCGATGATTTGAGGAATTGAAGGTTTAGATGTCTTTGAAAAGTTGAAATTATATTTTAATACTTTTAACTGATCCTCCGAAAGATTCCTATTGGAGATATTAACGATGGAGTTAACGTTTACAGTGGGAAGATCAGCTAGATAATTGGGACTATCCGACTGGTGTGTGAGTTTTAGGAATTTAGAAATGAGCACATTTTTATGCCGTTCACAAACGGTATCGGTTCTAGACCAGGATGTATGTTCAAATGAGGAAATATTTTCAGTGGAATTAGCAATTTTTAAATGGAGGTAATATAATTCAAATTCAATTTTAGATAAACGTTTGCGTGTGTCCCTTATAATGTGACGAAGAAGTGCCAATTTGAATTTATGCAAAATTTTTGAAACGTGAACGGAAGCTTGAAGGCTACATTTCACATGTATAAATTTGGGAATGAAATTTTGATGTTTGCATTTAAGTAGAAACTGTGGATGATTCAAGAATTTCGTACGCTTAAGGCGTAACTTACAAAATCGGTTCCTGTCAGTGGACATATTGTGAAAAGGGCACAAGCAAGAAACAAGTGAACAAAAGAAATGTAATTCCGAAAGTCCAAACAAGTAATTACTTATAACATGAAAAAACACCAATAAATAATGAAGACAATTTTCATCAACAAATGACAAAAACATTCCAAAAGGAGAGAAACATCCAATATTGAAAACCAATAGCCACGTGGAAAGAAGCAACGAAAGTCAAAATCGTGCACGTGGTAAACCGGAAAAAAAAAATAAATAAATAAATAAAAATAAAAATAAATTATATAGAATTACCTCGAAAATGCCGGTTGATAGCATAAACCAAATCCGAAAAAATGATGGCCACGTGGAAAGAAGTAAATAAAATGGTGCACGTGGTAAAACAATAAACAGTAAAATATTCTCGAAAATGCCGGTTGATAGCACAAACTAGACTAGAAGAGAAACACGCTAATGTACACGTAGGTCTATACCTACGCTAAATATAAGGTTGTTTTTTACGATTTTGATTGTCACATTAGCGTGTTTCTCTTCTAGTCTATTTTATAATAATTTTAAAATTCTAAGTGATAATTTTACAAGTTTTAATATTTGAATAAATATTCCAAGAAAAGTGAACTATATATACTCTAATACAAATATTCTGTTAAAAAGACTTCGGACAAAATATGTTTTTATTATTAGCGACTGAAGTGCTTCTCTTCAACACGAAGTACTTCAAATTAGTCGGGAAGTTTTCCAGCGCACGTAAGCTCTCACTATTTTTTACCTTTCATTCCTTTCCGAGTTTTGTTCTTGTACACAAAATTGTTTCATAAAAAACGCCCTGAAAGTTTTTAAATTCTACATAGCATGTTTACTAATTCAAAAGATTTCGTTAAATATTTTAATCTATACTTTTGAATTTTTCTTCCAAAATTATATCTTAGAGTATAATACAGTAGAAGTCCATTAGTCCGGCATCCAACAGTCCGGAATGCCCGATAGTCCGGCATCGCTCCGGAAAATTGTAAAAATTTTGGTTTTCTCCAAAAGTGTGTCTTTAAAGCAAATAAAACCGCTCGAGAGCTATTCGGAAGTTTTCGGGGTAGTTCGAGATCATCCGGAAGCGCTCGGTATTGTTCGGAAACAATTAGCGGCCGGCTAGTCTGAGCTGTCACAACAAATTCAGGTGCAGTGCAGCTCCGTTAATCAATCACGAAGCGTCTTCGCCATTTTTTTGTGCGTTGTTGTTTTGTGTCCTTTCACATCGCAGTAAACGTAACTTTTGAAACTGTTTATAAAAAAAGTGATTTTCGTTCTAACTGTACAGTGACCATGTTTTCAAAACCTAAGACTTCGAGTTCAAAAGGAGAGAAACGAAAACACGTAACACTGACTCTCAATCAGAAACTAGAAATCATCAAACGGCTAGAAAAAGGCAAGAATAGAAATGTTTTAATGAATGAGTTTAATATTGGCTCATCAACTATTTATGACATTAAAAAACAAAAAGATGAACTAATGAAGTTTGCTTCTCAATCGGTAACAACTGAAAAATTGGCTTCTAGACAAACATTAAAAAAACCAAAACTGGAACAGCTAGATAGTATATTGTTCAAATAGTTTAGTGCAGTACGTTCTGAAGGAAAGCCGGTAACAGGGCCAATGATTGTTGAAAAGGCAAAGAAATTCGGCCAAGATTTAGGAGTTGCTGAAAGTGAATGTAATTATTCTGATGGTTGGCTCAGAAACTTTAAGTTTCGGCATGGAATTCGAAGACTTGATGTAACTGGAGAAACCAGTTACAAAACCAGAGTTCAGCTAACCAAAAGTCTGCAGAAAAATACAAAGATGAGTTTGAGAAAATCGTGGCTGATAATGATTTAACACTTGAACAGATTTACAATGCTGATGAAACAGGGCTATTGTGGCGATGTTTACCAACATCTACACTAGCTGGGGGAGGAGAAAAAGCAGCCAAATGTTTTAAAAAAAACAAAGACAGATTAACCGTAAATCTGCAAAACCCAGGGCTTTTAAGAATGTTACACACTTGCCTGTCCAATACGATGCTCAATCAAATGCGTGGATAACTGCCGCCCTCTTTAAAGACTGGTTTTTTTCACCACTTTGTGCCTGAGGTCAAGGAATTCTTCAAAAGCCTTGGTCTACCAGAAGATACTAAAGTCATCCCTCTTTTGGACAATTACAAAGCCCATCCGCCAGTAGATGAGTTAGTTTCTGGAAATATTGTTGCTACTCTGCTCCCACCTAACGTAACATCTTTGATTCAACCCATGGATGAAGGGGTTATTCAAAATTTTAATGCTTTTATAGAAGGTCTTTTATTCAAGGCCTGTTAAATGCCGACTTTGACGTGACTGATTTTCAAAAAAAGTTTACAGTAAAAGATGCCGCCTATGCTATTGCACAGTCTTGGAACCAGGTAAAAAATACAACACTCCAAAAATGCTGGAGAAAACTTTGGCCAGCTGCAAACCCTGCATCTGACCTAACTCTACAGACTGAGGAGGAAGAAAACCATCAAGACGCTCTGACCAAAGTTTTGGATGTCGTTAGAAGTACTGACAATCCCTTGAAAAACCTGCCTGAAGATGAGGTAGAGGAGTGGCTTTTAATCGACGAGAATGAGCCTGTTGAACAAGAACTAACCGATGAGGACATTATCAGCATTGTAGTAAACCCTCAGCCTACTCAAAATCTTGAAGGAAATGACTCATGCCGAAACGGAAGAAAAGGAAAAATCAGCTGGGCAGAAGCTGCAGAATCACTAAATAAGTTTATCTCTTTTGCCGAGGCTAGTACTAGCTACAGTGCTTCAGAAATTATTGATTTCCATATCATTAGAAATAAGTTTATACTAAACGCCAAAAGTCAAGAAAACAAAAAGACATTCGTGACTTTTTTAAATCTAAGTGAAATATGTTTTACAGTACGTGTACATACATTATATGAAATGTAAAATAAACTTTGTTGTATGTATTTGCATACTGTATTTTTAGTTTAATTATTAACCTAATTGTTCTTATAATTACCGCCCGATAGACCGGAATTTTCGGTAGTCCGGCACCGAGCCGGTCCCGAACGTGCCGGATTATCGGACTTCTACTGTATTTTAAAGTTCTCTCTTATCCGTTTGAACGATATTAGAGCTTAAGTCCGAGTGATAGGTTCTTGAGTTCTCTAAGGAAGGTCAAATTTACCATACTTACCATGGAAAACAAGTATTTACTTGATTTTCATGCCATATGATCCTAGCACTTTATACCTGGATTTATGTATACGTTTAGTATAGAGCCTTAATTTTGTGAATATATTTCAATATATACTTACTTAGAAACATCACAAATTGTTATAGGCTGTTAAAAAAGTTAATACTGATCTTAACATATAGATATACATGAATTTGAAATGTGGGAAAGTCTTCAATGTTTTTTTTGCTTTCACATTTTTCAGCGTTTCGTTTTTTGAACTCAAATTAGGTTCTTTTCGTGGAAAACAAGAAAGGATGAGGCCTTATGAACGTTTCGAGAAATTTATAATGCGCTTCAAGAAGTAAAAAACGAATCAGATCAGCCCCTTTTCATTATACTCGGAGAAATATTCTTTCTGCAAATCCACATACACAAATTTAATTACATGTTTTTTATGATTAGCTTTTTGTGAAAAAATAAATTGGAAGAATTAGGGTTACACAAAAGTGTACAATTTCTTTAAATCTATAATCCTGTATTAAAGATAAATCCTGTCTGAATATTTGTTGCTTGTTCATACGGACACCATTAAATAGATCGATTTAAATATTTGCATATAAATAGGATATGGATGAAATTACAAGTCAGTTAATCAGTCACGCGAATTTTAACCTAGATTTTTGAGAAAATTTTGATACATTGATTGAGTAGAATTGCTTCAAAAACTGATGATTTTTATTTCCTTGTACTAAATAAAGGATGCACTGTAATCGCGAAAACTTTCGCATATCATATGCAAATAGAAATATTCATTTTGATTTTCATTTCATTTGATAGTTCTCAAAATCCGTTGGACAATTTTAATGCGTGACGACTGTACGTATGGATAGAGTAAATGATCATATTTTTTCCCAAAACGGATTGTAAAGCGGATTTGAAATGGAATTTCCGGGGATTTTTCCTGATGTCTGTACGTACGTACTTACGTATGCATTTCACATAACTCAAAAGCTATTATCCGTAGAACATTGAAATTTTGTGATTGGGAGTGCTATAACATCTACCTGTGACCGTTATTTTTTATTGCAATTGGCCGTATTAATATATATATATATATAAAAATTGATAGATACATATACATATTACCCGAAGCATGGATAGACGATTAATTAAAATTAACTTAAACTAAAACAGTAAGAATAAATTGCAAATGTGGAAAAGAAATAAAAATAAAGATGCAAGGGAAATGAAAAGAAAAAAACAAATAAAATCCAGATAAATATTTATTTTAACATATTAATATGGCAAAATTAATTTTAAATTTTCTTATTTTTTACCCTGACCAGAATGTTTCTTCACTACCCTAACCAACGCTTGGTTTATTTATCTTTAAATCAAGCGGGATAAGAGGTGCAATATATGCACCTTTTATGTTGCCGCTAAATATTAGAGCCCTGTATTATATTTTAAGAAATTAAATAATAAAAAATCTGCAGAAATGTATGCATGTTTCTCGTTTTGTAATAAAACAACGGTAGTAAAGCCATTAAATTTTGAATAACTTACGTCTCCACACGAATATGGGCATGCAGAAGCCCAAATTTGGAATTGTTTTATTATCTATTTCATATTTTATAAGGCATTTATGAGTTTTGGATTGAAAAACTCAACGATTTCAAAGCGAGCAGTGGCAACACTGTACGAAAAAGAAACATTTTTATATCCAGAGCGTGAGATTGCATAATGGAAATTCTAAAGATATGCTCATTTAACTATTTTGTGATATTGGTGTTGAATGCAATTTTATGGTTAAAATACGAAGAACATGATATTTAATAAATAAAGGTAACACACAAAACGTTAAAAAACATGCCTTTGGGAGAAATATAAAATCTTAGAGCTTTCATATTTTATTTATTCATTTATTTATTTTTATTTGCAATGGCTAGGCAAAACGTTATGAAAAAGCAAGATCATAATAAGTTTGGTGTGACAAAATTTGATCACGATATTAATTTCACAGTTTGCAATGTTTGATATTAATTTAGACTTGCTTTGAGGGATCAGTTCACTAAGTTAGAATAAATCAAGAAAAAAAAGTTTTAATGAAATGCAGCAAAAACGAATGTATGATTTGTTAGGTCATACAAGGAAGTCATGTTGAGTCCACATCGGGTTTTTTAATCGGATGAATGCGACTGACATGCGATAAATGTACCATATGATTTGTCTAATATTTCCAATTTATACATTTTATGTGTCTCACAGTTCCTATTTACGCTTCTAATATTTTCTATTTGTTGCCATTTACGATATTGTATTTTACCTCTTTTGTCTAATTTTTCTTATTCATACTATTTCTATGTTTAGCATTTTGTATTTAAAGCGATACGAGATTCCTATAACATAGCAGAACTACGTGAAATTTTCTGAAATGGAAACGTTTCACGAAATAAGAGAATATCAGAGAATTTTCTTATTTCATGTGTAACACTTGAGGAAGTAGGTGAACTAAAATTTCATACACTTTAACATAAAGTCTATGAAAGTGTGCTATGAAAGTGTTTAACTCTAGTTTAATTGATTTCTTTGCTCTGTGGATTTCATATTTAAACTTGCTTTAAATTTGATTAATTTTTTCTTCATTAACATGACTAACCGAGAATGGTGAATATGTATAATTAGTCATTATATACATATATGCTTTTCAGAATATTTAATTAAAATGCCAGTCGTCACATGAAGAGCCAATATTTTAAAAATATACAAGAAATTTCATTTTGAAATCACATTCATTTGCTGTCTTGATTTAGTTTTATGTCTTGAGTAAGTTAAGTTAGAGTAACTAAACTAATTGCTTTAGTCGTAATAATAATTAATTCAAAGATGTATATAGAAAGTTGATAACGAATCTCTTTGCAGTTTCATTTTATTTATTTTTTCAGAAAGTTTCTTTTTACTTCCTTGCACGAAGTAAAAAGGAAGTATTTACTTGTACTTATATTATGAAGTTTTGGATGTATTTATATTATGAAGTTTTGAGAAATGACATCTTTTAATAGTATGGACGTTTTCCAACTTTTCTTCCTCATTACTAAATGGTTTACTTTTCGTATATATCAGCTTCGTAGCCCGGGATGTTGCCTTTTTTTAGGATTAATTGAATAATATTATTTTACCATTCTTCATACCATTTGCGTTATATTTTAAAAATAAATAGTAAATAATAAAAGTATCATTTGCTAGTGTATTAATGCTTTTGTCGGTTACTTATCCGTTTTCTTTGCAGACATGTTAATTTAATTTAAAAATTATCCTTCAGCTTGTAAGGATCTTAAGGTTTACTAACGTTTATTTTATTTTAAATCTTTACTATCACTTCTTATTTTCTACTTCCGGCCAGAATTATAAGCGTTAATGTATTTATGCAAAGTTTGTCTGGCGAACGCCAAGTATTTAAGTTGTGGCTTTTTGCCAAGCGAGGGAGAGGAAGCAGTTAGTCGAAGCAGGCCGCTAACCTTAGAAGTTTTACTCAGTTGCCGGTTGCCGTCCAGGCTAGAGGTTTTAATCCTCTTGATAATTTTTAAACGTATTGTAGTGTTCACAGTTCTCTGTACTACATACGGCTTCCTGTTAATATAAGGCCAATCTTCCACGTTTATCATTTTAAAGTTAAATTAGAGTTTAGTTTTATCTTTTATATTTTTACGTTAGACCCCAAGTAGTGGGTCTGTGTATTCCGAAGTACGGAAGTTATTGTAAATAGAGAAAAATAAAGGGTTTTGTATAACCTTCTTGTGTATCCTGTCTACTTCCCACAGTGATTGAACATAGCTTTAGTAAGCTCTCTGTTCCGAGTCAGGTCCTTGCATGTTCCCGAAGAAGGTAAGACGGAACATTGAACCTGATAGTGGCGCCCAACGAAGAAGAATAACCATGGCCGAGTTTCAAGAAGAACTTGTGCTGCCTACAGAAGCGGCTCAGAATCCAGAAATGCCAGCTGCCGCCCTGGAAGGATTTGGTTACATCGTCCAGACCATGCGTGCTTCGATGAAACCAGAAGCAACATTTAATGGAAACTCACCGGTAACCAGTTTTTTGGAAAAAATGGATGACCACTTCATGCTCTACCCCGTCCACGAGTTTCAAAAAGTTACCTTAGTTACCAGCGCTTTGAGGGGCCAAGCGCTTAATTGGTTCAAATGTATAGGCAGAAGTCTCTTGGGTCAAGCAGGAAGTCCCACCTATACTTACGAGAATTTCAAGACTGCCCTAGTAAAAGCCTTCCCTGTTGTAAGGGATCGTGCGAAATTAGAAACGGAACTTTTCAGTATATATCAGCAAAGAGTCGAAAATCTCTCAAGCTTTATTTTAAGAAAAATTCACGTCTTCAAACTCTTGTATGGAAACCGTCCGGATCCTGAAATAATTCAAGTGATTTTGACGAGGTTACTGCCCCAAGTGCAAGACTTTATTGAATTAAGAAATCCGACTACACTGGAAAAGTTATTTGAGCTAGCAATCCAGTTTGAAAGTAGAAGAACGGCGGACATTGAAAGAAGACGCCAATATCAACAGCGAAACCAATTTGGTGCGCCAAGACTACAGCAAACTCAAGCACATGGGTACGGAAGCAAAGCGAATCAGTGGGCAAGGAAACCCGAGCATTCAAAAACAGCCGGCGAACGTCGACAGTTCAATAGCAATCCAGGAAAAAAGTCTCAAGGCCAGTGGAAAAAGAAGGAAAGTACGGAAATGAAAAATAATTTAAACTAAAACGGATTTCTGCTGACGGGAGGGTGCGGAAATCCGAAGGCCAAGAAAACCCCTCTTCCTTCAAGTTAAATACAGTAATGGTGAAAAATTTGACTCTTCCGAAGATTGAAGTGGTGGTGAATAATATCCCAGCCACCGCACTCCTGGATACAGGCGCGCAGTGTTCCTGTGTGGCAGAAGATTTTTTTAGGAAGTATTTTCGGAAATACCGCATATATAATTCGGATAACACGACAGTGTTAGCGGCGCAAGGAGAAAAATGTAAGTGTATAGGTAAAGTACCGCTGTACGTCCGTATCAAGGACGAACAAGTAAAGGTGATGTTTTTTATAGTAAAGAATCTGCAAGCACATATAATTTTAGGAATAGATTTTCTTTCAGAGGCACAAGCAACGCTGGATTTTAATGAAGCGTCCCTTAAGCTGACAATGAAACCACTTCGTGCAGAAAAGGCTGAACCGCCGATGTTAAATCTTGACCACCTGCCTAATGACGAGCAAGGAAGAATCCGACAAGTGGTAAGTGAATTTGCTTCGTTATTTAGTGATATTCCATGATTTACTCAGGTTACTAACCATAGTATTGACACCGGAGATTCAATGCCAGTTCTCCACAAAGCATACCGGTATGATAAGAATAAGGAAAAAATTATAGAATGGCATATAACCGATATGCTACGTAAAAAGATCATAACGCCCATCTCAAGTAGTTATGCTAGCCCGGTGGTTTTATGTAAGAAAAATAATGACTATCCTTTGACACATCCAAAAAGGTGGAGAATTCGCAATTGATTACCGTAAATTAAACTCCATAACTAAATATCCGGTATATCCGTTACCTATAATTGAAGAAATTCTAAGGAACATAACATCCACCAAATATATGACGACTTTAGACTTAATGACTGGTTATTTTCAAATAGGGGTTAGGCCTGAGGACGTGCCTAAGACTGCTTTTATAACCAAGTCTGGCACTAATGCATTTTTGCGTATGCCGTTTGGCCTTTCAGGGGCACCGGCAACATTTCAGCGATGTATGGACATTGTGTTAAGGCCTGTTCTTGGAAAGTCCACATTTATCTATTTAGACGATATCATTATTACTAGTGATAATCTCGACCAACATGTACAGGATTTAAGACAGGTGTTTTCTTTATTAAATGAGGCCGGTCTAAAAGTTAATGTCGAAAAGTGCAAATTTGCAGCCCCTGAATTAAAATATTTAGGTTACAAGATATCTCAGAAAGGAATAGAGACAGACGAATAAAAAATAATCGCTGTACAAAAGTATCCGACTCCAAACACGGCAAAGAAGCTCTCTGCTTTTCTAGGACTTTGTTCATATTATAGGTCCTTTATAAAAGATTTTGCGGCTATCGCTGAGCCATTGTTAAAATTAAAAAGGAAAAAGGCAAGATTCTCGTGGACGGCCGAAGCCAAAAGTGCTTTCGAAAAATTAAAACAAGCATTAACGCAAGCCCCTGTGTTGAAATTTCCTGAAAAGGATGAGAATTTAGAAATTTCAGCGGATGCTTCGGATTATGCGGTAGGAGCGGTACTTTCGCAAAATTAGCAGCCCGTGGCATTTTTTAGCCGAACTTTAAATCAAACACAAAGAAACTATTCCGCGACCGAGAGAGAGGCACTTGCAGTTCTGTTAGCAGTGCAAAAGTTCCGAGTCTATTTTGGAAAGGCTCCAATAACAGTGTACTCTGATCATGCGGCGGTAACTAGATTGTACTCAGGGAAAAACTTATTCCCAAGGTTAATAAGATGGGCACTCAAGCTACAAGAATATAATCTGGTAATCTAGCATACCCTCGGAAAGGAAAATATCGTAGCAGATGCCCTATCAAGAATTAAAATAGATGAACAAGGTAATACTGTAAAGGTGGCAATGCTCACAACATGTACAATAAATTCCCGAGAAACTGTAATAACCGAACTGGGTAAGGATCCTGAGTTTGGAAGCATTTATGAGTATTTAAAGGATCCTGAAAATTTTAGCCACCAAGATATTGTGGCGATAAGAAATAGGGCGGCCCATTACGAACTAATAGATGGTCTATTATTCTATACAAAAACTACGAATTCCAACAACGAATTTCGACCTGTTATCCCAGCTAGTCTTAGATTAAATATCCTGCAGGAGCTCCATGACAGCCCTTTAGCTTCTCATGCTGGTATTCGAAAAACTATCCAACGCGTACGCGAGGCAGTCTATTTTCCTGAACTGCAAAAGTTAACAAGGGCGTATGTCCAGTCCTGCCCAACATGTCAAGCAGTTAATTATATTAATTTCCGCCCGGCCGGGTTTCTAAATAGTATTAAATCCGAATTTCCAAATGAAATAATTGGCATTGATTTATTGGGCCCTTTCCCAAAAAGTCAGTTAAATAAAAGTCGCTATCTCCTTGTTATGGTTGATCATTTTAGTAAGTGGACCGAAATAGTTCCCTTAAAATGAGCCTCCGCGAAATTAGTTACTGATTCTATTTTAAATAAATATATTTTAAAATACGGGGCGCCCCTAAAAGTTATATCGGATAATGGTCCTCAATTTGTAAGTAATGTATTTGAAGACATATGTGCCAAAAACTGGGCATATGTCATTTAAAAATGGTCCCGTATCGGCCGCAATCAAATATAGTGGAACGGGTCAATAGAAATATAGTGAAAATTATCCGTAGTTATGTTAAAAATTTTCATAAAAGCTGGGATAACTATGTCAATGAATTTGCTTTCGCCCTTAGGACCGCAAAACATGATACAACGGGCAAAACTCCTGCTGAGTTATTTTTAGGCAGAAAGATTATAACGCCATTAGATAAATTATTTTATGTGCAACAAAGAGCCCCAGAATTTAAAATGGGTGATATAGAAAAACTAATTAAGGAAGCAAAGAAGAATACTGAAGTAGCACAGAGAAAACAAAAACTTTATTATGACTTGAAACGACGGGGAGTAACTTATAAACTAGGGGATGAAGTTTTAAAAATTAAGCATTCACTTTCTTCAGCACCAGAAGATAAAACTGCCAAATTTTTTCCACGATTTGAAGGACCATATGTCATAGAAAAAATAACTCACGCTGTAGTGGTGTTAAAAGCTAGAAATGGCGAAACCTGCTCAGCAAACATTGATCAAATCAAACCCTACTATGATCGTAATAAAATGAAAATTTTCAAAGATCTTTTGCAGGATCCGGCGCGGCAGACACCGCAGGCACAAGCTCCAGAGGTGGAACAACGACAAGTACAAGGGCAAGCCATTAAGAGGCAGGAGCAAGTGAAAAGAAAGTTTCCCCGCGGGAAAATTGAAGGTAGCAAAAAAAAGAAGCCGTTCCACCGTCCAGAAAAGAGAGCTCACGAACACCCACAGAATGAAAAAGTGAGAAGGACGACGTATGCAAAGAGAGCCAGGAGAAATGACGGCAACTATAACCCGGCTCTAAAACGGAAGGTCTACCAATCCGACAGGACTCTCCGCAGCAAATGTCGCCGAACTGCGGAAGGGCCATCAGCGGCGGAGGAAAAGTTACAAGGAAAATTTGAACGGCCAGCAACGAGGTCCAAGCAGGAACACGAAAGAAGTTTCCCGGTTCCGCCAAGACCAGCTGCCATCAAACGACCAAGACCACAGGCAGAAGCGAAAAAGAAGTTATTCAAGGGTGACCGAACTGGAGAAAAAAGAAAGCATCTAGAGGAAGGCACTGAAGGGCGAGCCCGTACAAGAAGGAGGATAAATCAAACGAGAATCTGTGCTACCTTTCAAGACTGGGCCCAGAAAAGAATGTCCGAATATCACAAAGATAAGTAAAATTTTATGTTACTTTGCAAACTTAAGTTAATCTTTCATTCTTACTGCAAGTGGCAGATTTCAAGAAGTTTTACCTCATGCGAGGTCTACCTTTATCGCCAAAAGGGCGAGAAATGAGTTGTTACCGATTTTGGTATTATGTTTTTCAATTACTCGCGCGTAAAACTAAAGTTGATGTATAATAGCGTTGTGTAAAGACTTAAATATTGTAAAAAGTTATTGTATAAATATTATTTAAAACATTCTGGCAAGAAAGAAGTTTTAGTCTGAAAGACTTTTTGAAATGTATTATTTCAATGTAGAAAGAATTGGCACTTGCTTTGAAAAGAATAGAAGTTAACATTGTACTACTAATGTATGTTGTCAAATGTGAAAAATTAACGGTATGTTAATATGTTCTTATATACAATGTGAACTGTTATTTTAAATATTAAGAAATACCGTGATATGGTAAAAGTGAAAGTAATGTTAAATTTTTTTTTATTCGTGTGACTGTAAAAAGACTAAATCATGGTGAATATGTGTTAAAGGTTGAATGTTGTAGTTAGGCTCTCTGACGCTACACTTCAGAGTTAGCCACTTTCAGAATAGTACCTCAGGGTTTAGAGTTGAAATTAGGGTGTGTTACGAGGTCTTGGTATGTTGAATTTTAACACGTTAGTGTTTTGATTGTAGGAGGAAGTGTTGAACACATAGACATAAACACATTGGTGTTTGGTGTCCTTGTACAACACATGTCAGAGAGCACGGGGAGAGATAACTAAAATAGTTACGAAGGAAATAAGAATGTTAAG
Source organism: Stegodyphus dumicola (assembly GCF_044657685.1). Classification (NCBI taxonomy): domain Eukaryota; kingdom Metazoa; phylum Arthropoda; class Arachnida; order Araneae; family Eresidae; genus Stegodyphus; species Stegodyphus dumicola. The sequence goes on from NC_140777.1 coordinate 109,176,800, forward strand.
AGAAATATAATTATACATGTTACTTGCCATTTCATTGTGTAACATTTCATTAAACTAGTTTTCCTTCCAGAGATCTGGAAGGAACCAGATTTGAATAAAAGCTCCTGTTTAGATGCGGTACAGATGAAAAAACTTGTGTGTCCTGGGAGCTGCTATTGGAAAAACAAATTTCTTTCTTTTAAATTTCTAGTTTCTAGCGAAAAATGTTTGTAAAAGATTGGCCTCGCGTTAGATTCTAGAGCTAAAAGTTTTCAACAAGGTCGTTTTAGACCTCAGTTTCAAACTAATTAACTCTGGCAGGAAGTATGTAAGGATCTTAAGTTTTACTAACGTTTATTTTATTTTAAATCTTTACTATCACTTCTTATTTTCTACTTCCGGCCAGAATTATAAGCGTTAATGTATTTATGCAAAGTTTGTCTGGCGAACGCCAAGTATTTAAGTTGTGGCTTTTTGCCAAGCGAGGGAGAGGAAGCAGTTAGTCGAAGCAGGCCGCTTACCTTAGAAGTTTTACTCAGTTGCTGGTTGCCGTCCACTCCAGAGGTTTTAAACCTCTTGATAATTTTTAAACGTATTGTAGTGTTCACAGTTCTCTGTACTACATACGGCTTCCTGTTAATATAAGGCCAATCTTCCACGTTTATCATTTTAAAGTTAAATTAGAGTTTAGTTTTAACTTTTACATTTTTACGTTACACCCCAAGTAGTGGGTCTGTGTATTCCGAAGTACGGAAGTTATTGTAAATAGAGAAAAATAAAGGGTTTTGTATACCCTTCCTGTGTATCCTGTCTACTTCCCACAGTGATTGAACATAGCTTTAGTAAGCTCTCTGTTCCCAGTCAGGTCCTTGCATGTTCCCGAAGAAGGTAAGACGGAACATTGAACCTGATAAGCTGACTTAATCGAAAACTACATTTCTCTATTTAGTTAAATTCTTATATTTAAGTTAACTTACTGTTTAAAATGAGTTCACATCTTTTAATTCTAGACACCGTTCCTTTTTTACTTAAAAGGAACGGTACTATCTAATTTTACTTTTGTAAGAATATTAAATTTAAAATTTTAAATTTTAAAAACTTTTGTAAGTTTTTAAAATTTAAAATTTTAACAAATTCTCTAGTGGTATTTATTTATAAAGGCCTACAATACTACAGTAAATGTCTCATCACTTTCGAGTTTCCTTTAGGAGACAAAGATAAAAATTTCAAGATATTCCCTCTCCTATAATAATAGAAGCATTTGATGGAATTTAATTCATCCCGTAGAAAAAGAAAATAAATATAGAATGCAACACCTTTTACCAAAAATAGATTAAGTTAAATAATAAATTAGTATTAATTCTAACTTTTATTTTGAGTGTTCAAATATTTTCTGGATTTTTCAATACTTTCGTTACTGCATTGCAAACTTGTAAGTAGAATGCTTTGGACTAGACTTCTTGCCGCTATACCTCTAACTATTCTAGACTAATGGGTTGATGGTGCTAAGGAATATGGGCCTCTTCTGCTAAAAGCGATATGTCTAAGGTTCTCTTCACCATTCTCTTCTAGGCTTTGAATTTATTTCCAGAATCTTGATTTTCCAAAGAATCAACGTTAACAAAACATTCACCTTAACAATTATTTTCGGAATTACGTTTCCAAATTCTGGATATAGTCACTATACTGCATTTAAATTGTTTTGCAACTAACGTAATTAAATATTTCTGCAACTTTTCGCTTTTATTTTGATGCATCAAGAATTGGAAAATCGCAGCTCAATCTTTGCTTGAAAGCTCAATTTTTCATTTTACTTTTACAGAGGGTTGAAATGAAACTAAGACAATTTATTTTGATTAGAAGGTGAAATTAGAAAAAAATAGTTTTAATCCGTAATAATTAGGTTAACCTGAATAGTTAAAGATGGGTCAAAACAAATGACAGATGTCATGAAACATTGATTTTGACTGAAGGCTTCGCAATTTTGCGTTGCAATATAATTCACAGCTGCATTCGCCATTGATTCCCGTTTAAATATTTACTTGATTCTGTCATTATGGGACAGAAGATGTATAACGTATATCAACGTTTTTTACAACTCTTGCAATATGTTTTCCCCGTCTTGATCAAAATGATATGCTTAAAAAATTTCAGAGATTGATTATTTTGAGAAAACCTCACGGAGAATAGAGCGGCTGTCTTCTGGATACACTGATATGTATTACGAAGTTGCTTATGGGACCCCAGAAGGGGTCTTAGTAAGCTAGATAAGAAAATTAAATTTTTGAGGAAACACGACATTAATGACCTAGCAGACAAAGCTCGAAGAATGATCAACAAAATGGGTAAATTGTAGGAATCGTCTCCTGTATTTAAGATTGAGATGAAAAGCAGGAGAGATAAGAGTCACGCCAAGAACAAAATAATAAGAAAACGGGGACTGCCCAAACTAAGTTAAGAAACTGTGGTCTCTAAGCATGTGGTAGCATATAGTTTGACCAAATTATCATGTGCGATGATTTGGTAATTAAGTATATCTAAAAATTCGCAGCATCACAGTTACGTCCAGTATTGAACAAACGCTCATTTAGTTAAGTAATATGGTCTAATATAGAGTCGGGTTTTCAAGCCATCATCTATCAGTTAGTTTCTAATCAGGTTCTAACATCAATCAGGTACTAGTGGACCGTTAAAATGAGTTCAGCAAGAAAGAAACGCAGAAACTTCCGAAGAAACAGAAAAAGGCGATTGTGAAGGAAATACCTAATATCTAATGTCTTCAGACGAATAATACCTAATGTCTTCAGACGAAGATATTAGATTATTTGAATACGGAGAAAGCACACGAGAGTTTACCTAAATAAGGTAAAGAATGCTTTCATTCTAAAGAAATTTGCCCAGTATTTCCGGTAGGGATAGAGAAAACTGCAGAAATTCGTTTCTAGCCCGTTCTCCTTATTCGTAAACGTACAAAACTACAAGTATTCGGTGGTCCTAACCGCTAGGCTACTTGTAGGGTTCAGAGGAAGAAGAAAGAAGAAAAGATGATCCTAGTAGTTTGATTTACGAAATTTGTAAAAAATGAAGTGACATGCATACTTTAAACGTAATAATATCACCATGACTAAGCAGTAGATTACAGCACATATATTTCCTGCTTCCAAAATACCTAATGTCTGTACAGTGGCTCCCGAACTAAAAGAATGTTGGATGATTATTCTCCACATCCAGGATTTAGCGACTAGATCCCCTGAAACCCCAGTCGTCCTTTAAAATGAGGCTTTTATGAGGTATTTCTCCCGCCTTCTTGGCATGCCTTCGTGGTGTGGTGGTCTGCACGCTGAGCGCGTATTCAAGAAGTCTGCGGTTCAATTTCCGGCGAAGGCGTAGCTAATTTTACCTCTTTTCTGCTTCCAAACTACCTAATGTCTCTACAATTTTTTCGAAACATTTTAAAGCGTAAAAATGTCACAATGGAGATGTTTTGACTGAAATGGAGATTCATTGTGTCCTAAGAAATGTCCAGTGGCTATAAGAGACAAGTAAAAGACAAACAAGATGCTCAGAAAGACAGTTGTCTGACGCTTTTATGAAAATAAACTTCTCATTAAACAATCAGATCTCTTCCTCTTCACGTTGCTCTTAATCAGTTCATTGTCCTTCGCACATGAAGGATAAAATTAAATTATATAATTTCCTCTTTATCGGATTTTCTTAAAACATTACACTGATTTTTGTGTTATGAACATATGAAAAAAGTGCTGCTGTATTGGTTTAAATAGGCAATCACCTATGGTTATGGAATGGATTTATACTTTTTACGTTATTTAGTAGGAGGGGAAGTGTTTCGTTTTACGAACATTCGTATGGTGATGGCTTTCAGAATTGAATTATAATCATGAATCTCGATTTAACTATACGTTAAGTACTAATAAATATTGTTTAGAACACAATCTTGTAACACATCTCAATAAAGAAGTTTTAAACTCTTATTTTAATTAGAAACTATTAAGTATACGTTGGAAGAAATCCAAAGAGATGAAGATATGTTGGTAAGGTCTGTAATTAACCAGAAGAAATTAGTTAGATTATTTTTTTACATTTAATAACATAGCTCTCATTTTTGCATTTCTTTTAAAGTATGAAGTGTGTTACAATGTCTATTAAAGGTCAAATAGTGTTTACTATGTTGCAAAAATTTAACCAATGGAACTAACCGCTTATATTCGAACAATTCAACTTTGTACCACGCACGCATTATATAAATATTTCAATAATCAGAATGCTTTATGCTTGATTACTAAGTACTTTTCTATGCATTTAGAAACGTGTACTTCACGACAAATTTATTTTTATAGACATTTCTATTCAAATAAGCTAGCTGTCTGTGAAGTTGAGGTTTTTTAATTTTTCCCTCAAAAATATCCCAAATTTCATAGCGCATTTTTTACGGTAGCTTTTTACCTCTATAGGTTCCGAAATTAAAAAAAAATATATTCGCGCAATTTTTCCCTTCCTCAATGCGTTCAGAGAACGAGCTCTTAAAATGAAATTGTCCACATATGTTTTTGTCTTCTAACAAAAATAAAAACGCTCAAACTACATGCGAAGATAATTTCCAATCTTTCCTTTCTAACTGTTAAAAGTTAAGCCAGCCTATTACAAAAATTGACCCATCACAGAGAAGCAAACACGAACTTACATTCAGTCTACAATTGCTTCAACAAATTGCCCAATTCCATTGTAACGGAAAAACAATGAGGTTTAAATGTAGGGGAGATTTAAAGTATAGGTAAGTAGAAATGAAACTATTTTAACAGGTATTGTAATGGTAGTAATACTATGCATTTGTATTGGAATTCAGGCCTCTTTTAAAGAAATGTTATTATGAGAATTACCTATATTTTTTCCATGACTACTTTCCATTTTTATGTCATACGCGAGGAAATACGGTAACCACACGTTAAAAGTATGCGCTTTCCTGAACTGTTTTTTAACTAGCATACTAAACTCGCTAAATAGTTTCCTTACCTTGAAGCTCGAAAAATACGAAATTTCATTTGAGGAATGTTCCCAAAATCCAGTTATCTAACACGATTTCTATCTGAACTATACTTGAATCTAAGACAAAAGTTGAAAGAAGAAATGAAATGCCACTCCCTTTTCCCCCTACTTGGTGTTGAATAAGACGCTTTCTTGTCGAGAAGTCTTCAATAAACTTCCTGCAATAGCTAAGAGATTATTATGCTGATAGAGAACCGGCATAGTTTGAGGGAAAGCTAGAGATTATCACAAAGAAAAGATTGCTGTTTGCGCTTCGAGTCCAGACATCCTAGCTAATTTTTCTTGGAAGAATGGGTGGAAAAAAATGTTTTCTCAGATTCTTTCAGAGATATGAAGTTTTTCCTCTTTTAATAAATCTTCAGCAGGGAGTTCCAGGGGGGATGGGGGTTATGTAAACACAGCAAAAAAGAGGAATACGAATATTGCTTTTGCACAAAAGGCAGCAGAACTTTTTTTTTAGTAAGAGATTAATTATTCATCGTGTGCCACGAGAGCTTTTTAGATTTAAGTGATAGTGAAAATAATATGATGTGCATGAGTGATGATGAATGAACATTATAAAGAAAGATATATTCCATATTCTATTGACTTATGTTTTTTTATGTTTATAGGAGTGTGTGTTCAGAAAGCTAAATTAATCAGAAAAAAAATATTGTGGCACAAAAATTCAGCTTCGAACATTTTTTGGTGATAATCTAAATTCTTCGGTAATGAGGAATACGAAATGACTGATATTTTTAAATATTTATGAATTCTGATTTGCTAGATAAGAATATTTTATTCGCCTAAACATAAATGGCACAAATACTTAAGGCATGTACAAAATATAATAGTCAGACCATTTTCTTCTTTTATGTTTAGAGATTTTCCTTTTGACCTGCTAGCTTTCTGTCATGCTCACTGTGTTTATTATAAACCGTTTTCATTTTCTTTCCTTACTTAAGCTTAGTAACGATTTTAAAAATTATTTCTTAACATGAATAAATAGAAGTTACATAAAAGATGCTAGAAAATATTTGATATGCCAAAATGCGCAGAGAATAATTCTGAAAATATCTCACGAGCAAAAATATTTCTCTTAAAGTTCACGAATAATATGAAAACACTAAATAAGTTTCGTACAATTAAGGTATAAAACCGAATTAATTATAATATTACCGTTAAATAATTAGGCGGCACCTAAAAAGGGAGAATCTAAATTTAAATCTGATGTTAAACCGCGGCATGCCTTCGGTGAATTCAAGACTTTATTCTTTCAAAAGCCTGAACTTGGTACATATAAAACAATCTTTGAAACCGAATTGAGCCACAGATGCAGGTATTGATGGTTATGGTGCTGTTCTTTTGCGAAATGGAGGAACTGATAATTCCTTGCCTCCAAACAATTAGATGATTAAAAGAACAGAGGTTTAATCAAAGCCAGCACCTCCGAGTTTCTGCAGATATACATTAGGTAGGCCGGGCATTCCTAACTGTCAAACCTTCCCCTTAATTTTGAATAAGAACACTTTAAGGGTTCTCCAAGGATCTCCCATTCTTCTTACCCTACTATCACTCTTTCGATAGAACCTTTAGTTCTCTGTATGTGTTTTGAGTGCTCCCTTGCCGAACAGACACTATATTCTTATAAACATTCAATCCTTTTCTGGGATCCAAGAGTACCGTAATCACTGACACTAACTACCATATAGGCTAGTAAATAAACGACTAGATGTGTAAAAGTCAACGAAAGCTCAGCTAAACCAGTTATAAAATAGAGGTTCCTGAAATCATCGAAGTTATTAAAATATTTAGGCCAGCCAAGGGCCAAGAGGTAAAATCATTGAATACTAGCACTTTCATCTGGTATCGATTTCAGGTAAACGACCTGGCTGCATGGGCGTTTCCGTAATTTTTCCAATTTATTAGGTTTAAAGTTCCAATTTCCAATTTATTAGGTCTCGTTCTCTTAAAACGAGAAAGTTTCTCTTAAAACGTTTTGCGAAAGTATACCTTTCTTTAGGGAGATAGACATTTCGTGTTTAGCTATAATCAATCAAACCGAACCAATGCAAACCAATTAAAAATTTAGAGTACACCTTTTATACAATTTCACAATCCACATTGATTTTCCTGCATAAAAAATAAATAACAGTGATTTAACAACTAGGGTTTCAAGATTGGCACATCTGTTTGGAGTTCGATGATGTTCCCGAACACAGATCTGGCACAAGACTATTATTTGTTGGCGCTTCTAACTGGAATTCACTAAATAACTGTAATGCGGCAGTTGAAGAAAGTATAGCCACCCGAAAAGAAGATAGCGATATTATGATCATTAAAAAGTTTTAAATGTTTCTAGCTCTAATAATTATTTTGAATGCAAAGAGCTTATTCATAAATTTGTTGACACCAGAAAAATGTTGGTAGTACCGGATATCATTGAAAAATAGTCATCCAACTTGCTCATAAAAGTCATCATGTTGGGATTAAAAGTAAGCGAAAAAATAAACAAAAACATAACTATCCACAGTTTAAAATTTAATCGATAATTATACTCATTTTCTTGTTATAGATCGCAAAAGTCGTACTCAAAATTTCCTTGCGTTCCTTCAAAAAGATTATTTTCCTTTAGTCTCATACCGTGTCGATCATTTAGTGTGACTTGAAAAAACGAATAAAAGTTAGAAGCTTCAGTTGATAGTTCTGGTTACTACAAAATGAACTTAACACTAGAACAGCCGAATTTCAGACTAACCGAAAACCGCGATTGGGGGTCAACTTAACCCTCATAAGAAATGTAAGTAGAAACACAGTAAATGATTGAAATGATGCTGAAATGACCACATAAAAGAGTTTTTAGAGGTTTTTATTTATTTTTTATACTTTAGAATTTTTTTCGTGCAATTAGTGCAAATTAGCACACAATATCTTTCAATGTAAAATTACAAAAACAAAAACAAAATCTATGAAAAACAAACAAAAGATACAAATGCAAAAAGTGGAAAATAGAATATATGCAAAAAAAATTTTAAAAAAAAATCTGAAATGTTTCAGATTTTAAATTACGTCCAAAGGGGCGTTTTTTAACATTTTGTGTGTTACCTTTCTTTATTAAATATCATGTTCCTCGCACTTAAACCATAAGATCCAGTGCAACAGCAATATCGCAAAATAGTTTTAAAACGAGCATATCTTTAGAATTTCCGATACAGAGACTCACGCGCTGGAGATAAAAATGTTTTTTCTGCACAACGTTGCCATTGCTCGCTCTGAAATCCTTGAGTTTGTTAATCAAAAATTCGTCAAAGTTTTAAAAAATAGGAAATCGATCATAAAACAAATTTCAAATTTCAAATTTGGTCTTCCACATGCTCATATTCGTTGGATGATTACGTTATTCAAAATTCGATGACTCTATGTACCGTTATTTTATGACAATGTGAGAAATATACATACATTTACGCAGATTTTCATTATTTAATTTCTTCAAATATAATGCAGGACTCTAACATTTTATGGCAACAGTTTGAAAAGTGAACCGACATTTATCCGTCCGACGCAAAATGCCAAAACGAAACTAATAGTCCTTCGGGATTCAAATCCCTTTGGACTAAAAAAAAAAAAAAAAACATAAATTGGGAATAAACACACAATGTTTTCCAAAGTTTGTTATACATTACCGCAGGTGATACAATATGAACGCTTGACAATAACAGCAACACATTTACCACAAATTGGTTTCTGGCATCCTTCAGAGCTGAAAACAGTTTTGTTTTGTTTCTTGGAACTTTGAAATGCACATTTCTTTCGTTTAAGTGTCTGTATTTGAGCAATCGGGGGTATCTGTTGTATAGTGCACCAACTCGTAGTTCTTCCACGAGTGCAAGAATAAATTCTCGACGGGAAATAGAGGTGCCCAAGGATTCTTTGAATATAATACAAGCATTGAGTGCAGCAATTTCAAGGACGTTGTAAAAAACATGTACAGGCCACCTGCGACTTCCACTACTTGTACTATATTTCCTCAGCATCTGATCTGCGACATCAATGCCACATTTTGTACTGTTGTAGTTAAGTGACAGTGTTCGGTTTTTTCTTTATGCTGTCATCAACAAACACGTTACTGTGCATGGTGCTCAGAATCACGACATTCTTTTTGCTCTTGCACCTATATATTGTGAGTGTTTTGTTTCCATTTTTCAGTGCAAAAGATGAATATCGTGCCGAAGAAGTGTCACGAGCAGTAGGGGGTAATTCTCGCTTATTCAGATGCATCGTCCCGACAATTGTGGTTTTTTCACAGAAACTTCATCTGCAAGTTTCACAGAAGTAAAAAAAATTGTCAGTTGTGACAATTTTTGTGACACTGAGTCCAGAGTTCAGATGTGGTTGCAGTAATTTGAGAACTACACTTTCCCCATGTTGTAAATTAGTTGGTCGTTCTTCATCCTTGCCCAGATAAGGATAACCATTCAAAACATATTTGGATTTTACATCAGTTGCTAGCCAGAATTTGATGACAAACTTGTTCGGTTTATTCACCATGTACTAGATAAATCTACATCTTGATTTACAAGGCAACAATTGTTCATCAACGGTTATTTCTAGTCCAGGATTATAGCATAAATCACAGTTTTCCATTAGCTTGTACCAGGTTTCAGAAGGGAGAGCAAATTTGTTAGTGGCGAGACGATCACCTCTGGTGCTTCGGACATCGAATCTGAGATACCGCATTATTTCACGGAACCGATTGCGTGACATTGTTTCTTAGAACACAGGTGGTCCCCAATTCTTGTTCCACAATTCATCTGCACAAAGTTTTGAATGGCCTAGTGTTCCATGGGCATAAAGAAGGGCAAAAAAGGCTTCAGGTTCTTCCAGAGTAACATGCCAGTTACTATCATCTCTAAGTTGGCGTCGTGCCTCAGCAACTGTACATGATTGAATGTGTTTCACCATTTATTTACTCAATATCAAACGCCACGCTGAAGCAGGATTTGTTCTTATATTACGACGAGCAAATGACGTTGGTCCATTTGCAGTGGTTACAATATTTCGAGCTCGCGTGCGACCTGAAGTGGAAGCGGTGCTGCTAAGGTTCATAGGGGTCCCGAGTATACCGCTGAATGAGGTATACTTCTCATTACTGCTGCCAGCAACGTTGTTGCCTCGTCCTTGACCACGACCAGGTCCACATGAGCTTCCGGCTTCCCGCATAGGGATCACATTTCCAGAATTGTGCTCGAAATCACTATCACTGCTTTCAGAGAGCAACGCATTCTGTAAATTCACATCAACGTTAAAATCTTCGTCTCTGCTATCATCACCACTTATATCTGATTCCAACTGTTCAAGGAGGGCAAGGCACTCTTGTGTACTCAATCCTCTTCCTCTCGGCATTGCAATGGAGAGAGAATATGCTCCATTCTGGATTTTATTTTTCTCCCCTGAGTAATCGCAATAAGAGCTGCGTGTTTCCCAATGCGCAGAAAACGAAAACGTGGCATCGGGAATTCGAAAACGGATATTCGCTTAAAAATATGTCGTTTTTCTTATGAGGGTCAAAATGACCCCAGTTGGCTGTTTTAGGTATATCTGCGATTATTTATTTAAATAATTAACGTAGAAATATGAAAAATTGGCATAGTATACTTGGAAACATTTTAGAAAAAGTAAAAAAAAAATATCGTTTAGTAATAATCATTATCGTTTAATAACAATCGCTTTGCAAGGGTTTAATGATCAAAGTAAAAATTTGAATCGAATTTGTATTTGTTATAATTTCTATCATTACAAGATTGTTCGTTGACAATCCAACAAAACTTTACAATTACATTGGCAAGGTATAGCAGTTCATAAAATCCTAATACCGAAGAAGTACTGATAACCTATAATTTTAACTCTGTTTGGCATTTGAAAGTATGCATTTGAAACAGAAGAAATGACTAAGCTTACGGATTCCGAGTTTCCCGAATGATTATGAGAAAATTCGTAAAAAAAGAAGACAACAAATATTTATTTAACATCCAGCCTGAAACCAGAAAAAATATAATCGTAGAAAATGTGATCATTACAAATATAAGATCAATCATCTATATGTCTAAGGCTATAGTGATCAGAAACACTTTTAATGGCACTTATGGTATAATCAAAGAAACTTACCATAAAGGACCACAAAGGACATCACATACTCTGATTTTATAAAAGCTTGGAGCGATTAAGAAATCGTTCGAAATAGGATTGAAGTTTGCGTGAAGAACTCTTTGATATCCATTTTTAAAGAACATCAATAAGCTGCAAGAAATAAGATCAAAAGAGAAATTAACATCTGTTGAGGCGGCTTTTCTATTATTTCAGATTAAAACTGTTTGCATTTTGTTTTTCATATTATTTAGATTCCTTTTTGAAATTATGTTCCTGATTTTAGAAGATCATAACACAGGGGCATTGTCAAGAAGAGTAACCGATAATTTGCGTATATAAACTTCTGTATAGATCTTTGGCTCAGCGGGGGCGAGTTCCCGTAATCTGTTATTTTAGATAATTTCCGTTCCGGATTGAACTGAGTGAAAAAGGCCTAGAAGTAAAAGTCGCAACTAAGAGTAAGACGTGAATTAAAGTATTTTCTTAATTACATTTGCTGAAGAATAAGAGAAGAACTATTACATTAGCATTTATACCTATTTTAGGAATTGTTAACATTTCCCTTTGACTACGTTAGATAGCAAAAATTATTCATCCGTTTTTAAATGTATAAACGTTTTATGATAAAAAGCATCAAATGTAGGGATATACGTTTGAAATGAAAGCTCCTCAAGTCTCGATACCTTAGTCTAATTTTGAATACCATTTGCATGATTTAGAATACTTCTTTTTTCCTAATTCTAAAAGAGAGATATTTAATGGTAGGTGGGTAAATTCAGAACAATGTTAAAAAGCTATATTTTTCCCCTCCTTTAACATTAGATAATTGATTTTTAATTATTCACTGCTATAATAACTAGTTGGGAAAACTGGAATCCCATTTAAAAGAAAAAAATTGTGTCCTTTCCAGTTATGTATAGCCCAATCCACTGAGCATTAAGAGAAACACTATTGCATTAACATTAATATTTTAGGAACACAATTACATTAACATTAATTATTACATTAACATTAATTATTACATTAACATTAATTATTACATTAACATTTAAGAACTCTTAACATTATACAATGTTAATGTTTTGACTAACTACAGTATGCAACAAAAATTATTAATTCGTTTTCAAATGCAGAAAAAATTCATAATAAAATGTATCATATATAAAGAAAACGATTTTGAAATGAGCAATTTTCATTTCTGGATATCTAAGTTTAATTTTTATTACCATCTGCTTTATTTGGAAGAATTGGTATTTTTATTCTGAAGGAGAGATATTTAATTGTTATTTGTGTAAATTGAGAAGAATGTTAAATAGCTCAATTTTTCTTCCTTCATTTAATTTTAGAAGACCGATTTTTTATTATTCACTGCTACAGTAATCAGTTGAGAAAATTTAAGCTCTAATAACAGAATAAAAATTCTGTACTTCCCAGTTATATTTAGTGCTCAAGTACCATAAATTTTAAATATATTCCATACCGTTTTCATTCTGTAGCTAACCATTCTTTTATTTTACCTACTCTGAAGCTCCGAAAATGTTTTCCACAAATTTTATTGAATAGCATTTAGGTTTTTGTTTGTTTGTTTATGGCAAAGCATTTGAGGACTATCTGCCTAAAGGAAGGAGTGACTTCGTAGAGAAACTTCTAAGGGAAACTGACTCGTATACTTATTTCACAAGGGAAAAACCACGAAAACGCTCATGCAGCCAGCTCATTCGCAGAATTTGAAACTTACACAGAACTACCAATTTTCAGAGACTTTGCCGCCGGCCAATGGTGGGCCAAATAGAATTTAAAATTTAAAACACGATATTTTAAATATTTTTTTTATCATTCTTATTTCAAAATAGGAAGAAACCTTTAGTTTATAATCTCTATAAAAATTTCGAAACTTTAAATCCGATACATGTTTTTTTAAGATTTTTAGATTTCTAAACTCATAAACGTCAACTGGTACAAAAATCGAGCAATTAAACAAAATTGCCAAAAATTGAAAAATTAAGTTACAAGTTTCAAACGACTTTCATTGGAAAGTGTTTTGTCAAAAGTATTCGATAAAACAAACAGTAAAATTCTGATACGTTTAGTTTGTTCGAAACGAATATATTTGGAAAAATTGACTAAATATTAAATAAAAATATCTAAATAAAATTGCTTTAGCACATCGACCAACAATGTATTACTCGACAGCACATCGACAAAATGTGTACTCGATAGTTTGTTATGAAAGAGGTTAAGAATCGACGACAATATTCCGCTAACAGTGAAACACCGCGAGTGAACTAAATAAAAGCTTATAATAAAAACTGAATGTTTTTTTTTTTACTTTTCGTTTTTATTATATAAAAACAAAAATGTTTTCCAAATTATCTCTGCTTAGCAGGAAAAGCGGATATTAATTAGGTGTTTCAGAAAATAAAAGTGGCTTAAAGCGAACTTCCTTAGCTTCTTTATTGTAGCTTATAATGTTTAGTAACTGATCTAATGTAAAATGAAAGTATTTTCCCACTAACATGTTATGATACTGGATCCACGTACGGAAAATATATCAAATTCGTAGCTTTTCTAATAATTACAAAATGAGCATTAGAGAGATGGTTATACATTATTACATTTGAAAAATCTGCATTTACAGTTTTAAGAAGTGATGTCAGTGCTTTTCATTATTAGATTTATAGATAATCTCATACAGGAGAAAATTTCTAGTGTCTTTTGAGTTACACACGTTGTCGACTAAATCCTTACCAGGCCTCTGTTAATAAGACCATTGATCGTAAACCTGGACTCCTAATTACAAAAATGTCTTAAGTGGAAAAAAAAAAAAACATTCATATTTTCAAATTTTATAAAATAATTTTGTATAAAATACAATGTTCAACTTTCTAAACATTTTGCTATTCCTATTTACATTTAGGTAAATTTTATACTCTCATAAAAAGTAAAGCATATAATGTCTGACTCCGTACGGCACAAACTGACCAATATTTTTTATATTAAATTAGGGAATCATATTCAGGGACAATACATAAATTTAAGTGTTAAGTGCTTGAATTTTACATAGTTAAAAATGAAACATTGTTTAGAAAATGGTTTCTTATATTAAGGGATTGCGTAACGAGCACTCTTACACAGATTATTGTGTAAAATAATGATTAATATAAATTTTAGAAAATGGAAATATTATTCAAAGAATCTGATATAGCTCGTGTTCTAGAAAACACTGGCAATTTTCGGTGTTGGTACACAGCCAATTTACAGTATTATTTGTATTAATTTAAAACAAAAAATATTTGATCTTTAAATGAATATTTTTACAATTACCTAATTATTATTTTAAGGTAATAAAACTTCATAAGAATATTAATAAAGTGTTATTTACAGGCAGCACCGGTCGTTAATTTGCTACCTGCCAGTCGCTAGGGCTGCCCGTCGCAGTGGGACATTACCCAGCAAACCGGGCTACTACAGCCGTACCGCTCAGGACGTGCCAGACCCCGAGGCCAGCCAATAATTGACCTTTCCCAAGGCATTTAGAACCACGAAGTTCATAAATTTTATACCCTCGTGTCCGAGATTGCCTAGGTACAGAATTCGATCCTCTTACTGTCTTCCAGAAATTCTGTTAAGCAGAAAGTCCTAGAAATGTCTCGGCAGTCGGATTTAACTGACAGAAGGCCAGTAAGAGCATCTACTCTTAGTTGCAAGCTGTTAGCTCAGCGTGAAATTGGAGTATTGAGATTTCTCCGGGTAGCTTTCTATTCAGTTATGCTTTACATTGTGTTTAACGTTCATAGTAGTTTGAAGTGTCACTACTGATTGCACTCTGAGTTATTGTAAAGAGTTATACAACTGTTTTTGTCAAAAGCTCCAGATCTCTGAAGTTTTCCTTTGATAAAATAAATTTTATCAACCTATATTTGGAACTGCGTGCATTCAATCTGTAATGTACACTTACGCAATTAACAGTATTTTTAGACTTTAAAAACCTATAACTTACTTGAGTGACAAATCTTTCGCTATACCACATTTAACGGAATTATAAATAAAGACACTGATATATCACAAAATAATATCCCTGAGTGACATTAAAGAGGAAGAAATCAACTTCGAATGACTGTAATTTATTTATTAACAATACTCGCAACAGAAATACAAAACAACTTCATTAAATATCGCAAGATTTTGAAATTGAATATTTTGACCAATTTTGGTAATTCAGAGAACAAAAGCTTTTGTCTTTTTTTTTAAAGGAATACAAATTATTTGTAAACATACAAATCGTAAAGAGAAATCACAAATAGGAACAAGAGAAAGAGATCATAAAAATGTATCGTACACAAAAATATATAGAAAGTTAGATTTCGCATTTACAGCAAAATTACTTTTTTAATATAAAAATAAACAAACACAAATCATTGTGTCAATTAAAACTTTTTGTAATTGGAGGAATATGTTTACGACAAGAAATTGCGAAAGGGATAAATTAGGAGTTCTGTGGACACTGTGTATATGTGATGGGCTTTTGATAATGCTCTATCTTATTCTGTATAAAATAGAGAGAGTATTTTGTAATAATATTATTTATAAAAAACTAGTATGTTTCATGCATTCTTAGTGTTACTGCCAATGTAAGCAGCTTATAGCAAATCTGTTAAAAATTTCGTTTTGTACATCTTACCAAAGATCTATGAAATATAACATAGAAATTTCTCTATAGCTGACCAAAAATATAATAAATGTACTAGGAACATTGCTGTAAAATGTTATAAAATTTTGTCAAATACTGTATATATCAAAATATAAGAAACAGTATTTTTTCTCACAGTAATGTCATTTCTGCTTATTTCCTAATGTAATTCCGTCCCCATCTTTCCAGTAATCTCATCCAGTCTTGTCAGAAAGCAGCAGCATTCGAAAGAAGGAAAGAAAAGGAAATTATGGAACTAAACACTCTTTTGCTTCGTTTAGCTCAGCAATGATCGCTGACAGCTGGAAAACTAAGCAACGACAGATTGAGAAACTGCGAGAATGTGGAATTTTACCCTTGGGTACCTTGAAGAGAATAGAATTCTCTTTTCGTTTTTCTGGATAAGTTTATATAGCGCATAATAAGAGAAATGTTGACTTCGCGCCAGTTGTGAAATATTCGCCTCCGTGTGGGGGTTGTCTTATTTATTTTTGCTTCCGGGCTCCTTAGTGTTTGTTCATAGAAGCTATGCCGTAACATAATTGGCTTCATCTAATTTCTTTTTAGTATATAGTTCCTTAATTTTGTACAGCAACAATTCCTTTTATCTCGTTATATTTGAGGTTTCCAAAGAAACCTCGTAAGATAAATGGGTTTAAAGAAAGGAGATAATAAACTAAGTTTTGTGAAGGGCAGGATCTTACAAATGAAGGAATGTTTTTCATTTAATATTAGAGTGTGGAATATCTAAAAGAGGGCCGAGAGGCGATCCACCTTGGGTGGAACGGCATTTTTTCACGAATCACTATTTTTTGGGTGAAACTTTATTTTTCAGGCGTTCGTCATGTGAACCATCGAGGCATGTAAAGAATAGTGAAATTCTGAATTGCATGCGAATTAAATTGAGGAAGGAGAAATAGCGTTTGCTCAAAATAAAATATTCAAAGAAATCACCAGATTTCAAACACTACATACCCTTGACTAGAAGAGAAACACGCTAATGTGACAATCAAAATCGTAAAAAACAACCTTATATTTAGCGTAGGTATAATGAAACACTCAATCGATTTCGAGGGCAGCTAAAGGTCCCTCCTCATCAGGAGAAAGAAATACACAGAAAGAAGAAAATAGGAGAAGGAGTCACAGAAACACGTATTGCTTATCAGCACTGCACGTGGTTATAACTAGATTTTTAATCAGAGTTGCACTGGCCGCCTACTTTTACTGAGCCAGGCTGTCTGATCAAGCATAAAGAAATATTAGCGAAGTTAAAATAGGGAGCGAGGGGCAAATGCACATTACTCTCAAAATCTGAACTTCAAATAATGGAAAGCAACCACTGAACGGATTTTAGACCCTCTGGTAGTACCAAGCGCGAGGAGGTAACGCCATCTATCGGCAAAAATAATTGAATTAAGATAGTAGAATTTTAAAGGCATTAGGAAGGACTGGATTGGACTTCAAATCATTAACTAAACTTTCTAAATCTTTGTGAATGTGAAAAGCCTCAAGAAAATCCAATTCGCCTATGGAAGAAGCCTTTTGGATGATTTTTGCAGACCCAAAATCAAAATTATGGTTAAAAGTCCAGCTATGATACGCTATTGAAGACTTGTTAATTTCGCCTTTTTTGACATAAGATTCATGTTCCTTGATACGAAACTTCAACGCTCTTTTTGTTTGGCCAATATATCTTAAACCACACTGACATGATATACTATAAATTCCCCAAGAATTCAAGACAGAAACGCAATCTTTTAGAATCGAAGGGTGAATTTTATTAATAGGGGAGAAACCGACTTGAAAATTGAATTTCTGGAGAATCCGTGCAATTTTATAGCTAACAGAAGGATAAAATGGAAGCACGACAAGGTCATTAATATTATTTCTAACAGTGGAATGTCTTCTTTGATGGGAATCTGAAAATTTTTTGACGGCTTTATCAATAATCACGGGAGAAAATCCACGGTCAATCGCAACTGCTCTCAAATAATTAAGTTCATTGGTAAGCAAAGATTCAGAGGAACAAACGTTTAGCGCGCGGAAAACATAATAGTAAAAAGAAGCCATTTTTTGCTTAACAGGGTGGCATGACTTGGCATGGGGTGGTAAACAAACTGCAAAGGGTTTACGGTACACAGTGGTGCTAAAATCGGTTTCATTGCGGATTATAAGAATATCCAGGAAGGGGAGGGAATTGTTGGATTCAATTTCAAGAGTGAATTGGATGGCTGGATCAATTGAATTCATAATAGATAGAATCTCGGATAAATCCTCTTTATAACCGTCAAAAAGTGCGAAAGTGTCGTCAACATACCGAATCCAAAGACGAAAAGATAATTTATCAAATAATTTCATCTCAAAATAGTGCATATAAATGTCAGCAAGTACCGGACTGAGAGGATTACCCATAGCCAATCCTTCAACTTGACGAAAATATGCATTTTGGAAAACAAAGTGGGTTTGACTTAGAGAAACTTTAGTAAGCGAAACCAACTCATTAATTTCAGTATGTGTGAAGTGAAATTCCCGAAGCCTAGTTTCAAGACAATTTAGTGCTCCTTCGACCGGAACATTAGTAAACAATGATTTGACATCAAATGAAACCATAATGGAACGAAGTGGGGAAATATTTTTAAGTTTATCAATGACTTCAACAGAATTTTTTACAGTGTGAATATTGTTAGCAAGTAGAGGAGAAAATCTGGAAACTAAATATTTGGCCAAAGGATATGAAGCAGTACCTATGTTGGAAACAATTGGTCGAAAAGGAATACCGGTTTTGTGGACTTTTGGAAGAGCATAAAGTCTAGCGCAATTAGTAATTAATAATTAGTAATTAGTAGACTTAGTAGTAATTAGTAGTTAATTAGTAATTAGTAGACTTTATGCTCTTCCAAAAGTCCACAAAACCGGTATTCCTTTTCGACCAATTGTTTCCAACATAGGTACTGCTTCATATCCTTTGGCCAAATATTTAGTTTCCAGATTTTCTCCTCTACTTGCTAACAATATTCACACTGTAAAAAATTCTGTTGAAGTCATTGATAAACTTAAAAATATTTCCCCACTTCGTTCCATTATGGTTTCATTTGATGTCAAATCATTGTTTACTAATGTTCCGGTCGAAGGAGCACTAAATTGTCTTGAAACTAGGCTTCGGGAATTTCACTTCACACATACTGAAATTAATGAGTTGGTTTCGCTTACTAAAGTTTCTCTAAGTCAAACCCACTTTGTTTTCCAAAATGCATATTTTCGTCAAGTTGAAGGATTGGCTATGGGTAATCCTCTCAGTCCGGTACTTGCTGACATTTATATGCACTATTTTGAGATGAAATTATTTGATAAATTATCTTTTCGTCTTTGGATTCGGTATGTTGACGACACTTTCGCGCTTTGTGACGGTTATAAAGAGGATTTATCCGAGATTCTATCTATTATGAATTCAATTGATCCAGCCATCCAATTCACTCTTGAAATTGAATCCAACAATTCCCTCCCCTTCCTGGATATTCTTATAATCCGCAATGAAACCGATTTTAGCACCACTGTGTACCGTAAACCCTTTGCAGTTTGTCTACCACCCCATGCCAAGTCATGTCACCCTGTTAAGCAAAAAATGGCTTCTTTTTACTATTATGTTTTCCGCGCGCTAAACGTTTGTTCCTCTGAATCTTTGCTTACCAATGAACTTAATTATTTGAGAGCAGTTGCGATTGACCGTGGATTTTCTCCCGTGATTATTGATAAAGCCGTCAAAAAATTTTCAGATTCCCATCAAAGAAGACATTCCACTGTTAGAAATAATATTAATGACCTTGTCGTGCTTCCATTTTATCCTTCTGTTAGCTATAAAATTGCACGGATTCTCCAGAAATTCAATTTTCAAGTCGGTTTCTCCCCTATTAATAAAATTCACCCTTCGATTCTAAAAGATTGCGTTTCTGTCTTGAATTCTTGGGGAATTTATAGTATATCATGTCAGTGTGGTTTAAGATATATTGGCCAAACAAAAAGAGCGTTGAAGTTTCGTATCAAGGAACATGAATCTTATGTCAAAAAAGGCGAAATTAACAAGTCTTCAATAGCGTATCATAGCTGGACTTTTAACCATAATTTTGATTTTGGGTCTGCAAAAATCATCCAAAAGGCTTCTTCCATAGGCGAATTGGATTTTCTTGAGGCTTTTCACATTCACAAAGATTTAGAAAGTTTAGTTAATGATTTGAAGTCCAATCCAGTCCTTCCTAATGCCTTTAAAATTCTACTATCTTAATTCAATTATTTTTGCCGATAGATGGCGTTACCTCCTCGCGCTTGGTACTACCAGAGGGTCTAAAATCCGTTCAGTGGTTGCTTTCCATTATTTGAAGTTCAGATTTTGAGAGTAATGTGCATTTGCCCCTCGCTCCCTATTTTAACTTCGCTAATATTTCTTTATGCTTGATCAGACAGCCTGGCTCAGTAAAAGTAGGCGGCCAGTGCAACTCTGATTAAAAATCTAGTTATAACCACGTGCAGTGCTGATAAGCAATACGTGTTTCTGTGACTCCTTCTCCTATTTTCTTCTTTCTGTGTATTTCTTTCTCCTGAGGAGGAGGGACCTTTAGCTGCCCTCGAAATCGATTGAGTGTTTCATTATACCTACGCTAAATATAAGGTTATTTTTTACGATTTTGACTACATACCGTTGTTATACTTTTTTTATTCTGTCAAACTTTGAATGAAAATTACAAATCAACTAAGTTACGATCATGGTGATATAAATAATGAAGAATGCCTTATGTTCAGTAGTGATTAAGAGTTGCCGACAGGAGGCGCTGCTAGCGCGTTATACTCTCGACCTACGTAATTTGAATTGAGTATTCTTTTCTTTTGTGTACTTGCTGTAACAGATCTTACAGCTTTGTGATTGAGAATTTAAAATATTTTGGAGCCAGCTCCTCTACAGCAACAAAATGATTAATAAATGTATAATAAAGTAAATATCTTTGTGATGATAATCTTTGTTATTAAATACAAAGTGAACCAGCTCATGAGTACAGTTCAAGTGGGCCGTCGTGAATCGAAGGTGAGCTCTCCCATTTTAATCTCTATTAAATTTAAGAGTATAACTGTTATAAATATGGAAGCTCTAAAAACTAGAAAAAGAGTGTTAAAAAGTTCACTGACGAGGCATAAAGATAAAGTTGTTTAGTCATTAGATGTTTCAGATTCAGTTGCGTTGCAGCTATTTAAAACCAAAACTAATGAAATTTCTAACGAACTTAAATCTGTATTTTATTCAATTTTCGAAACATGTAAACCCGAAGAATTGGATAACTTTATTAAGGATAAAGAAGATACAGATGATATTGTTGATGAGTTGTTATTGATGATTAAACGTAAATTAGCAGTAGTAAAAAATAAGATGAATTCTGAACATTCTGTTTCTCCTGTGCGGAGTAATAATAATTCAAATGTGTTTTCGGATGTTAAGTTACCGCCGCTATCGGTACCAACATTCAATGGTAAAATAGAGAATTGGATAATGTTTAAAGATATTTTAAAGCTAGTGTAATAGAAAACAAATCTATTTCGAGTAATGAAATGAGATTGCAATATTTAAAAGCTAGTTGTAAGGACGAAGCTCTGAGAGTAATACAGTCTATTTCTATTTCGGATACAAATTTCGATATAGCTTAGAAACTTTTAGAAGATAGGTATTCGAATAAACGTGAGCTTTTAAGTGCTATAATAAAAAAGCTTTTGAATCAGCCGAGTATTAGCGATGCATCTAGTTCTATTCTAAATTTAATTGATGTAACGAACGAATGTATTCGAACTTTAAATATTTTAAACTACAAAGTAGAAAACTTATCGGAAATAATGATTTTATATTTAAAAGTGGATAAGTTTGATAAATCGACTCGATACTGGTGGGAAAAGGAATTAAAAAACTCGGAAGAATTTGGTACGATTGAACAATTACTTTCGTTTTTACAAAGCCAAGCGAGAACGCTTCAAAATAGTAAAATAAAGGAGGTAAAAAAGAGTAATAATTCTCCACATAAACCTACGAGTATAATATCCACTTCTAATACAAAAAACATAAATTTGAAATGCATAAAATGCCGTGGTGAAGAATTCCATTCATTATATAAGTGTCCGGAATTTATACATCTTTCTGTCAATGACAGGTGTGAATTCGTGAAAAGAAATAAGCTTTGTTTTAATTGTTTGAAAAACCATTCCGTTCGAACGTGTTCGTCTAATTATCGATGTCAAAAATGCTCACGAAAGCATTCAACGCTATTACATTTCGAAAATGAAAAACAAAATAAATCCGAAAGTACTCATATTTCAAAGCCGGAAGTAGGGGGGGGGAGAAGACGACAGTCAGTCTCAATCCGAATGCTGAAAAATTTGTTTATGACTCTTCTTCTACCAATAAAGAAAGTATTTTCGCCGGCACAGCTGTAAACGGAATGCGTCAGACCAAAAATGTTTTACTTTCTACTGCGAATATTTTAATCAGAGATTGTTACGGTGAATTAAAATCAGTTCGCGCTTTGTGTGATGTAGGTTCGATGACGTCATTCTTAACGATTGAATGTGCTAATTCGTTAAGGATTAAAAGAGAAAAAATATCTGTTGTGGTTTCTGGATTAAATAACACGAGAATAAGTATTAATTCTAAAGTATGTACTTCTATTTCAAACAGTATTGACTTTGAAATGAGTTTAGAATTTTTGTGCGTGCCTAAAATCTCGGACTCCATACCACTAAATAATATAGAAGTTCCGACTGAACATTTTCCTCAAAACATTAGGTTTGCTGATCCAAACTTTTATAAAAGAAGAAAAATTGATGCATTATTAGGCGCAGATGTGTTTTATCAGATCTTAAAATTCGGTCAAGTTGAAGTACCCAATTCAGAGTTAAGATTTCAAAATTCTGTTTTTGGCTTTATAGCCACTGGTAGTATCTAAGTAGTAAGTTCAGATATTAAAAATACGCGAACGGTTCACTGTGGATTAATTAATAATTATAGTGATATAGAAAATGAAATTAAAAAATTTTGGCAACTTGAGTCTATAGGAATTAAAGATGATCCCTTTGAAAATGAGATAGATCAATCTTTAGAAACATTTGAAAAAACTGTTCGTTTTAAAGATAACCGGTATGAGGTTCAATTACCGTGGAAAAGAGATTGGGGAGAGCTCAATAATAACTTCATCGTTGCTAAAAACAGACTTAATTTACTTATGCGTAGACTTCAAAAAGATCCAAATCTTCATTTGCAGTATATTGAAACTTTAAAAGACTATGAAAATAAGAATATTATAGAGAAAGTTAGATGTCCTAAGGAACCTGTTGATAAACCTGTGTTCTATTTGCCACATCAACCAGTTTTTAGAGAGGAAAGTGCAACTACAAAAATGAGAATAGTATTTGATGCGAGTTCCAGTCATAACTTTAAGCATTTAAGTCTAAATGATTGCCCGTGGTCAGGGCCAAACCTGAATTCGAACATATTCGACATTCTTGTTAATTTCAGATTAAACAAAGTCGCCTTTACTTCAGACATAGAGAAAGCCTTCCCCCAAATTTTATTAGCCGAAAAAGACAGAGATGCAGTTCGTTTTCTGTGGGAAGAAAATGGTAAAATTCAAGTTTACAGATTTAATTGTGTTCTTTTTGGTGTTACGAGCAGTCCATTCCTTTTGACTGCTACTTTGAAAACTCACCTGAGAAAGCACTCTGAAGAATTCCCGACTACAACAGAATGCTTAGATCACTGTTTGTATGTGGATGATTTTATTTCTGGAGTTGATAATGTGTCGGATGCTTTTGAGATCTCCACTCAAGCTACATCAATTATGAGCCAAGCTAGCATGGTGCTACGAAAATGGACTACGAATGACAATACATTGATGCAGTTTTGGACACGTGAAAGTTTCGATGCACAGCCACAAATCAACGCTATTAAAGTTTTGGGACTGCCATGGAATCCTGCTGAAGATTGTCTAATATTGGGAAAGCAGAGCCTAGTGGACAGTCTGTCTAAAAACGAAAGTACCAAACGATTCCTACTACGTACAATTGGAAGGATTTTTGATCCGCTTGGGTTGCTTTCGCCGTTTACTATTCGTGCAAATTTCATTCTACAAGTCTTATTGATGAAGAAAATTTCTTGGGATTAAGAAATACCTGTAGATATACAAAAAATATGGCTTCAGTGGTGCTCCGAAGTTCCTGATCTTTCAGAGTTACGAGTTCCTAGAAACGTGCTCAATTTAAATATACAAGAGCCAACCGATATCTTAGAACTACACTGCTTCTGCGATGCTAGCCAAAAAGCTTATGGTGCTGCTATTTATGCAAGAGTTGTGAAGTATAATAATATCGAAGTGAATTTATTGGTTAGCAAGAGTCGAGCGACACCACTAGGGAAAATCACTCTTCCGAGACTAGAATTACTCGGTGCTTTGCTTGCCGCCCGACTAGCGAGTAAAGTCAAGAAAACAGTGGATTTTAAAAAGCTCTCCTTAGTGTTCTTTTGGACGGATTCAAAAATAACTCTCTATTGGATTAAAGGATCTACGAAACGATGGAAATCATTTGTTGCCAATAGAGTTAACGAAATACAGAGTTTAAGTGATACCAGTGCCTGGGCACACTGCCCTGGGAAGCAAAATCCAGCTGATCTCCTCAGCAGGGGGGTCAGTGCTGACATTTTATTGAACAGTGACATTTGGTGGCATGGACCCCAATTTTTGAGAGAAAAGACTGATGTTCCGGTAGACAATAATGACATTCTAATTTCATTAGATGACTTTTCTGATGAACTAAAGAAAACTGATGACGCTAATGATCATTCTCCTATTGCCTTTACTGTTTTAAATCATAGTTCTATAGTTGATGATATTCTTTCCTTGAGTAATAATTATTTAACTATTGTTCATGTTATGTGCTATGTATTTAGATTTATCAATAATGTTAGAAATGAAAAGCTTACAGGTCACCTTACATTTAGCGAGTTGAGAAGAGCGGAAATCTATTTATTTAGGTCAATCCAACAAAGTGAGTTTGTAGATGAAATAAAACATCTTGAGAGAGGTGCCTCAGTGCCCAGCAACAGCAAGGTAAAATCTTTAAACTGTTTTTTAGATAAAGACAATGTTTTAAGGGTTGGAGGCAGACTGAAACATTCTGACCTCAGTACATATGAGAAAAATCCAATTGTTCTGCCAGATAAGCATCCGTTAACTTTAATAATTATGGGATATTATCATTTAAAATATTTGCATGTTGGTTCAAATGCATTATTGTATCATGTTCGACGTAAATTTTGGGTCTTAAATGGCAGAAATGTTTGTCGTAAAGTTGTTTTTCAATGTATAACTTGTTTTAAAAACGAACTTGTTTTTGAGACTCAAATAATGGGTGATCTGCCCAAAGAACGAGTAACACCTTCTTACCCATTTAGTAATGTCGGAACTGATTTTTGTGGACCATACCACATTAAATTTAAAAATCAGCGTAAGGGAAAACTGAACAAAGTGTATGTCTGCATATTTGTATGCTTAAGCACCAAAGCCATCCATTTAGATTTTGTCTCTGATCTTACTTCAGATGCCTTTATAGCTTGTTTGAAACGATTTTTTAGTCGCAGGGGTAAATATGCAAAATTATTCAGTGACAATGCAAAGAATTATGTGGGTGCAAGCATTGAGCTCAGAAAATTTCATAAATTGGTTAAACACCCAGATGAAACACTGACTAAATACCTGCTAAGTGAAAATATTGAGTGGAAGTTTATCCCTCCTAAATCACCAAACTTCTGCGGCCTTTGGGAAGCCGGGGTGAAATCTTTTAAGTTTCATTTGAAACGAATTATTGGCAATGCTCATCTGTTTCTTGAAGAATTTCTCACTGTGATTCTAGAAATTGAAAGCGTATTAAATTCTAAAACCCTTACTCTCTTATCATCCGAGTTTGATAATTTTGAAACCTTGTCCCCCGGACATTTTCTCATAGGGAGGCCTTTAGCTTCAATAGCTGAACCCCAACTTATTGAGATACCAGAAAATAGGCTCTCAAAGTGGCAAAAAATAACGAAATATAGTCAACAAATTTGGAAGTTATGAAAGAGAGACTATTTAAATAACCTTCAACAACGTAGTAAATGGATGTTTGCTAAAGATAATGTTAAGGTGGGTTCACTTGTGTTAGTCAAGGATGAGCATATGCCCAGTACAAAATGGTTAACAGGTAGAATTGCAGAAATAATTTTTGGTAAAGATAAAAAAGTTCGAGTGATTAACATAGTATTACCAGGTGGTAAAATGTTAAAAAGAAATGTGAGAGACATTTGTCTTCTTCCTGTGAATTGTAATTAGATTTATGTATTGTATATTGTAATGTGTTTCTTTATAGTGTTTATATTGCATTTATGATTTAATGTGTATTTTAAAAATTTAACCATTGTATTGCTATTGCTTACAATTGTTTGTTATTATATTGTGCTTTAAAACAGTGTATACTAATTGTAATATTATTTTGAAACCCGTAAGGTTTCAAGGTCGGGAGTATGTTCAGTAGTGATTAAGAGTTGCCGACAGGAGGCGCTGCTAGCGCGTTATACTCTCGACCTACGTAATTTGAATTGAGTATTCTTTTCTTTTGTGTACTTGCTGTAACAGATCTTACAGCTTTGTGATTGAGAATTTAAAATGTTTTGGAGCCAGATCGCTCCTCTACAGCAACAAAATCATTAATAAATGTATAATAAAGTAAATATCTTTGTGATGATAATCTTTGTTATTAAATACAAAGTCAACCAGCTCCTGAGTACAGTTCACCTTATTAAGATGATATTTAAATATAATGAAGAATGCCTTATTAAGATGAAGTGTTTCTAGATAATTATTTTCCTTATTGCGAAAGAAAACAAAATAGGAACCTGGAAGAGAGGCTCTTTCAAATTTTTGAAGTTTATTCTACTATACAATCACCAGAAGAATAAGTCAAAATTATTGCAATACTATAAAAATTATTTAGAAAATATTTTCGGGAAAAAAAAAGTCTGAAATCTTTCAGATTTTACATTACGCCCAAAAGGGGCACCTTTTAACGTTTTGTGTGTTACCTTTGTTTATTAAATATCATGTTCTTCTCACTTAAGCCATAAAATTAATATCAACAGCAGTATCACAAAACAAATTTTAAAATGAGCATATCTTTAGAATTTCCTATACACAGTCTCGCGCACTGGAGATATATCTTTTGGCCACTGTCTGGCTTTTCATCCTCCTAGCAGAAAGATTTAAAAATGGTTTATTTTTCGTAGAGTTTTGCCATTCCTCTCTTTGAAATCGTTGAGTTTGTTACTTAAAAATTCTTTAATTTCTCACAAAATATAAATAAGTAATAAAATAAATTCCAAATTAGGTTTCCAGATGCCCACATTCGGTGGACAATTACGTTATTCAAAATTTAATGGCTCTAAGCACTGTTGTTTTATCACAGTGCGAGAAACTTGCATACATTTATGGAGATTCTTCATGATTTAATTTCTTTGAATATACAGGACTGTAATATTTTATGGCAACAGTTTGAAAAGTGAATCAACACAAAATGCAAAATTTAATTAATAGCCCTTCTGAGGTAATTAATAGCCCTTTGGGCTAAAAATAAATATTTATTTTGCATTTAAGAATAAAAAAACTTCAAATTATTATTCGTTTTATTAGTCCAAAAGGGCAATTTGAACAGCAGGGCTATTAATTCCGTTTTGGCAATTTGCGTTGGTTCTCCATAAATGCCGTTTCACTTTTAAAATTGCTACCATCAAATATTAGAGCCTGGCCTTATATTAAAAAATAATGTGGAATCTGCATGAATGTATGTATGTTTCTAGCACTGTGAAAAACCAATGGTACCTAGATTACCATCAAGTTTTGAATAATATAGACCCCCACTCGAATATGGGCATCTGATAGCCCAAATTTGAAATTTGTTTTATTATCGTTTTCATATTTTGTAAAATTTTAACGAATTATTTTTGATTAGCAAATTCAACGATTTCATAGCAAGCAATGGCAACACTGCACGGAAAAAAATTATATCCAATGCGCAAGACTGTCTATCAAAAATTCTACTTTAAATTTAATAAAGTTATCGTACAAAACACCTAAAACCCTTTAAATAAAGGTAACGACTTAACAACAAAACGCATTAAACAAAGGTAACATATAAAACGGATTTTATATTACGCCCAAATGGGGGGTAATATAAAATCTTAAAGCTTTTAAATTTTTATTTATTTATCTATTAAATTTTGAAAAAGGTCATTCCATATTGTTTGCATTACGGCAACTAAAGCAAGGAAGTATACCTTTACAGTTGCTTCCATGGTTTTGAAAATAAGAAAACAAGAAAATAATATTTCGATTTTAAAATACTACAATTCAAATTTTTCTGCAGAGAGTTAAAATTTATTATCCTGAACGTCTTTTTGACATTTTTTTGTTATTTAGTTTTATATCATCAAGAGGGATGGTAAAATCAGAAACAGCCCTGGGTGGGAAAATTTCTAGTTAATATGTTACTGAAATTACAGTAACATAATCTGAAAGATAATCGTGGGCGAGAAGAGTTTTAGGAAATTTACGAAATCTTATCGAGTTTTACAGACACTATGTTAAGAATTTTAATTTAAGACGTGTAAATATTTTTAGTATGTAACTGAAAGGGGAAGTGATTCAGAAACATTTATATGTTTCAGTTTTATAACTTTTTTCTAATCTAAGGAAAATACAGTAGAGTCATTAGGTTTATGGATGCAGAAGACATGAAAAATGTGCACTACTTTCGCTAACATTCAAACTTCGTGCCTCCGTATTATACGTCAGACGTGCTTCCAGTTACACCACGAAGGCGCAGGAAAACGAAGGAGAAAATAATTTATATACACCTTATTTAAAGGGAGACTGGGGATGAGGGAACCCAATCACATCATTCTGGTAATGACGAGTTATCGTTCACTACCTTTTAGTTCGGACGCCATTTGTAGAGTCATTAGGTTTGTTGACGTAAGATATGCGAAAAATGTGCAGTGCTCTCTCCGAGATTCAAACTTTTAACTTCCCGACTACGCGACGGGCGTGCTTCGAGTTACACCAAGAAGGCACGCAAAAAGGAGATAGAAAGTACCTTATCTTGTAAGGAACAAAAGCGTATATTTAAAAGAATTTTGAAATTGTTGATTTATTTAAGATGCAATAATTTAACAAAATTTGTCTTACCATCTCTCCTAAGCATTTCATAAACATGGTCTTAACATGTAACATAAACACAAAAAATATTAGTGACTTTTGTTATGCTAGAAAATGTTAAATTTCTTAAATATATGATCTAAAATATATCATTAAATATCTTTGAATGGCATGGATCTGAATTTGAATATCCTGTATTCCATTAAAAAGTTCTTCGTTGCATTTATAAGTTCTTCGCCGCATAAATTATCATTCATTAAAATAATACTTGGATTAATTAAGAAAATAAGAATGGAAAGCAATTTAAATAATAAATTACTGTACAATAAATGATTAAAAATCTCATTAACCAGTTAAAAGCAGGGAGATATATCCAAATTTTTACTGAGGTAGACAAATCCAAATTTTCGGATATGATACATCAAAATTTCATACTAGCATTACAGAAAATCAGAAGAGTATTTTTCGTACATAAAAATTATCTGTATTTGTTAGGTATCAATTAATAAGTTTTACGTGGGCGTGTTTCCCTTCTCTCTTGAGTTGTTAATTTGTTTACTGGTAATAAAAATAAAAGTATTTAAAAATTAACTATAAATAGAGAATGAATGGTACGGAGATGGAATAGGAAAAAAAAAAAAAAAAAAAAAAAAAAAAAAAAAACGAGAATTTAAATAAGTTTTTCGAATATTTCTGAAGCAGAGTAATTTCCTGATTCCTCACTCTTGTTATTATTTCTTTAAATATATATTTTTTTCGAAGTAAGTGCTGCCATCAAATAAGCAGTTTGTTTAAAAACTTACCGTACTGCTTTGTAACGGTGACTTTAAATGCATCACTCAACAATAGCTTACGCTTTAACTTTTATTTTAACGATACAATTAATTACTTTGGTTGAAAATATATTTAATTTATAATAAACAAAGTTTATTACTTTGTGAATACTTCCAAAATTATTCTAAATTTATGAAATATGTTTACGTACAGTACGTTAGAACAAAGTCACTTTACTTCTGTAATTGGATAATTTAAATTCATTATCACCTTCCTCTCAGCACAGTTTTACTGCATAAAAGGCAACAGCATTGGGATAAAATTTACAAGCCGCAGTCTATGGTCTCATCTTGTGACGTTGCGTGCGGTCCAAGACTAGATACTTGGCTACAAATAGATATATTTCCTCATTTCCAAATGTAATGCAATCAAACGCTGGAAGATTCATTTACAGAGTGTATTTACACATTTTTAAAAGATTTTTAATAAAGATAGTTAAAAAAGCAAATGTTTTGGAATAAAAAATTTTAGCATCAGATTATTATTTGAAATGGGAAATATCATCTGCTACTTTTAAATTTATTCTTCTTTCAAAAACTCGCATGTAAACAGCATGGGAAATGAAGAATATGCGTTTACGCTTTCCGAATAATAGTATTCCCATTCCATAATTCAAAAACTTTGTGAAATGCATAGCATTAAAGTTTCGAAGTGCAAAATAATAAACATTGTGAATCGGAGCAGGAAAGACTGTAAGGATCTTAAGTTTTACTAACGTTTATTTTATTTTAAATCTTTACTATCACTTCTTATTTTCTACTTCCGGCCAGAATTATAAGCGTTAACGTATTTATGCAAAGTTTGTCTGGCGAGCGCCAAGTATTTAAGTTGTGGCTTTTTGCCAAGCGAGAGAGAGTAAGCAGTTAGTCGAAGTAGGCCGCTTACCTTAGAAGTTTTACTCAGTTGCTGGTTGCCTTCCAGGCCAGAGGTTTAATCCTCTTGATAACTTTAAACGTATTGTAGTGTTCACAGTTCTCTGTACTACATACGGCTTCCTGTTAATATAAGGCCAATCTTCCACGTTTATTATTTCAAAGTTAAGAGTTTAGTTTTATATTTATATTTTTACGTTTAGACCACAAGTAGTGGGTCTTGTATTCCGAAGTACGGAAGTTATTGTAAATAGAGAAAAATAAAGGGTTTTGTATACCCTTCTTGTGTATCCTGTCTACTTCCCACACTTATTGAACATAGCTTTAGTAAGCTCTCTGTTCCGAGTCAGGTTCTTGCATGTTCCCGAAGAAAGTAAGACGGAACATTGAACCTGATAGTGGCGCCCAACGAAGAAGAATAACCATGGCCGAGTTTCAAGAAGAACCTGTGCTGCCTGCAGAAGCGGCTCAGAATCCAGAAATGCCAGCTGCCGCCCTGGAAGGATTTGGTTACATCGTCCAGACCATGCGTGCTTCGATGAAACCAGAAGCAACATTTAATGGAAACTCACCGGTAACCAGTTTTTTGGAAAAATTGGATGACCACTTCATGCTCTACCCCGTGCACGAATTTCAAAAAGTTACCTTTGCTACCAGCGCTTTGAGGGGCCAAGCGCTTAACTGGTTCAAATGTATAGGCAGAAGTCTCTTGGGTCAAGCAGGAAGTCTCACCTATATTTACGAGAATTTCAAGACTGCCCTAGTAAAAGCCTTCCCTGTCGTAAGGGATTGTGCGAAATTAGAAACGGAACTTTTCAGTATATATCAGCAAAGAATCGAAAACCTCTCAAGCTTTATTTTAAGAAAAATACACGTCTTCAAACTCTTGTATGGAAACCGTTCGGATCCTGAAATAATTCAAGTGATTTTGCCGAGGTTACTGCCCCAAGTGCAAGACTTTATTGAATTAAGAAATCCGACTACACTGGAAAAGTTATTTGAGCTAGCAATCCAGTTTGAAAGTAGAAGAACGGCGGACATTGAAAGAAGACGCCAATATCAACAGCGAAACCAACAGCGAATTGCGCCAAGACTACAGCAAACTCAAGCACACGGCTACGGAAGCAAAGCGAATCAGTGGTCAAGGAAACCCGAGCATTCAAAAACAGCCGGCGAACGTCGACAGTTCAATAGCAATCCAGGAAAAAAGTCTCAAGCCCAGTGGAAAAAGAAGGAAAGCACGGAAATGAAAAATAATTTAAACTAAAACGGATTTCTGCTGACGGGAGGGTGCGGAAATCCGAAGCCCACGAAAACCCCTCTTCCTTCAAGTTAAATACAGTAATGGTGGAAAATTTGACTCTTCCGAAGATTGAAGTGTTGGTGAATAATATCCCAGCCACCGCACTCCTGGATACAGGCGCGCAGTTTTCCTGTGTGGCAGAAGATTGTTTTAGGAAGTATTTTCGTAAATATCGTATATATAATTCGGATAATACGACAGTGTTAGCGGCGCAAGGAGAAAAATGTAAGTGTATAGGTAAATTACCGCTGTATGTCCGTATCAAGGACGAACAAGTAAAGGTGATGTTTTTCATAGTAAAGAATCTGCAAGCACATATTATTTTAGGAATAGATTTTCTTTCAGAGGCAAAACCAACGCTGGATTTTAATGAAGCGTCCCTTAAGCTGACGATGAAACCAGTTCGTGGAGAAAAGGCTGAACCGCCGATGTTAAATCTTGACCACCTGCCTAATGACGAGCAACGAAGAATCCGACAAGTGGTAAGTGAATTTGCTTCGTTATTTAGTGATAATCCAGGATTTACTCAGGTTACTAACCATAGTATTGACACCGGAGATTCAATGCCAGTTCGCCACAAAGCATACCGGTATGATAAGAATAAGGAAAAAATTATAGAATGGTATATCACCGATATGCTACGTAAAAAGATCATAACGCCCATCTCAAGTAGTTATGCTAGCCCGGTGGTTTTATGTAAGAAAAATAATGACTATCCTTTGACACATCCAAAAAGGTGGAGATTCGCAATTGACTACCGTAAATTAAACTCCATAACTAAATATCCGGTATATCCGTTACCTATTATTGAAGAAATTCTAAGGAACATAACATCCACCAAATATATGACGACTTTAGACTTAATGATTGGTTATTTTCAAATAGGAGTTAGGCCTGAGGACGTGCCTAAGACTGCTTTTATAACCAAGTCTGGCACTAATGCATTTTTGCGTATGCCGTTTGGCTTTTCAGGGGCACCGGCAACATTTCAGCGATGTATGGACATTGTGTTAAGGCCTGTTCTTGGAAAGTACACATTTATCTATTTAGACGATATCATTATTACTAGTGATAATCTCGACCAACATGTACAGGATTTAAGACAGGTGTTTTCTTTATTAAATGAGGCCGGTCTAAAAGTTAATGTCGAAAAGTGCAAATTTGCAGCCCCTGAATTAAAATATTTAGGTTACAAGATATCTCAGAAAGGAATCGAGACAGACGAATAAAAAATAATCGCTGTACAAATGTATCCGACTCCAAACACGGCAAAGAAGCTCTCTTCTTTTCTAGGACTTTGTTCATATTATAGGTCCTTTATAAAAGATTTTGCGGCTATCGCTGAGCCATTGTTAAAATTAAAAAGGAAAAAGGCAAGATTCTCGTGGACGGCCGAAGCCAATAGTGCTTTCGAAAAATTAAAACAAGCATTAACGCAAGCCCCTGTGTTGAAATTTCCTGAAAAGGATGAGAATTTAGAAATTTCAGCGGATGCTTCGGATTATGCGGTAGGAGCGGTACTTTCGCAAAATTAGCAGCCCGTGGCATTTTTTAGCCGAACTTTAAATCAAACACAAAGAAACTATTCCGCGACCGAGAGAGAGGCACTTGCAGTTCTGTTAGCAGTGCAAAAGTTCCGAGTCTATTTTGGAAAGGCTCCAATAACAGTGTACTCTGATCATGCGGCGGTAACTAGATTGTACTCAGGGAAAAACTTATCCCCAAGGTTAATAAGATGGGCACTCAAGCTATAAGAATATAATCTGGTAATCAAGCATACCCCCGGAAAGGAAAATATCGTAGCAGATGCCCTATCCAGAATTAAAATAGATGAAGAAGGTAATACCGTAAAGGTGGCAATGCTCACAGCATGTACAACAAATTCCCGAGAAACTGTAATAACCGAACTGGGTAAAGATCCTGAGTTTGGAAGCATTTATGAGTATTTAAAGGATCCTGAAAATTTTAGCCACCAAGATATTGTGGCGATAAGAAATAGGGCGGCCCATTACGAACTAATAGATG
Organism: Stegodyphus dumicola; assembly: GCF_044657685.1. Lineage (NCBI taxonomy): Eukaryota > Metazoa > Arthropoda > Arachnida > Araneae > Eresidae > Stegodyphus > Stegodyphus dumicola. The sequence continues at coordinate 109,210,958 of NC_140777.1, forward strand.
GTCTATTATTTTATACAAAAACTACGAATTCCAACAACGAATTTCGACCTGTTATCCCAGCTGGTCTTAGATTAAATATCCTGCAGGAGCTCCATGACAACACTTTAGCTTCTCATGCTGGTATTCGAAAAACTATCCAACGCGTACGCGAGGCAGTCTATTTTCCTGAACTGCAAAAGTTAACAAGGGCGTATGTCCAGTCCTGCCCAACATGTCAAGCAGTTAATTATATTAATTTCCGCCCGGCCGGGTTTCTAAATAGTATTAAATTCGAATTTCCAAATGAAATAATTGGCATCGATTTATTGGGCCCTTTCCCAAAAAGTCAGTTAAATAAAATTCGCTATCTCCTTGTTATGGTTGATCATTTTAGTAAGTGGACCGAAATTGTTCCCTTAAAACGAGCCTCCGCGAAATTAGTTACTGATTCTATTTTAAATAAATATGTTTTAAAATACGGGGCGCCCCTAAAAGTTATGTCGGATAATGGTCCTCAATTTGTAAGTAATGTATTTGAAGACATGTGCCAAAAACTGGGCATACGTCATTTAAAAATGGTCCCGTATCGGCCGCAATCAAATATAGCGGAACGGGTCAATAGAAATATAGTGAAAATTATCCGTAGTTATGTTAAAAATTTTCATAAAAGCTGCGATAACTATGTCAATGAATTTGCTTTCGCCCTTAGGACCGCAAAACATGATACAACGGGCGAAACTCCTGCTGAGTTATTTTTAGGCAGAAAGATTATAACGCCGTTAGATAAATTATTTTATGTGCAACAAAGAGCCCCAGAATTAAAAATGGGTGATATAGAAAAACTAATTAAAGAAGCAAAAAAGGATACGGAAATAGCACAGAGAAAACAAAAGCTGTATTACGACTTGAAACGACGGGGAGTAATTTATAAAATAGGGGATGAAGTATTAAAATTTAGGCATTCACTTTCTTCAGCACCAGAAGATAAAACTGCCAAATTTTTTCTACGATTTTAAGGACCATATGTCATAGAAAAAATAACTCACGCTGTAGTAGTGTTAAAAGCCAAGAATGGTGAAACCTGCTCCGCAAACATTGATCAAATCAAACCCTACTATGATCGTAATAAAATGCAAATATTTACAGATCTTTTGCAGGATCCGGCACGGCTGACACCGTAGGCACAAGCTCCAGAGGTGGAACAACGACAAGTACAAGGGCAAGCCATTAAGAGGCAGGAGCAAGTGAAAAGAAAGTTTCCCCGCGGGAAAATTGAAGGTAACAAGAAAAAGAAGCCGTTCCACCGTCCAGAAAAGAGAGCTCAAGAACACCCACAGAATGAAGAAGGGAGAAGGACGACGTATGCAAAGAGAGCCAGGAGAAATGACGGCAACTATAACCCGGCTCTAAAACGGAAGATCTACTCATCCGACAGGACTCTCCGCAGCAAATGTCGCCGAACTGCGGAAGGGCCACCAGCGGCGGAGGAAAAGTTACAAGGAAAATTTGAACGGCCAGCAACGAGGTCCAAGCAGGAACACGAAAGAAGTTTCCTGGTTCCGCCAAGACCAGCTGCCATCAAACGGCCAAGACCACAGGCAGAGGCGAAAAAGAAGGTATTCAAGGGTGACCGAACTGGAAAAAAAAGAAAGCTTCTAGAGGAAGGCACTGAAGGGCGAGCCCGCACACGAAGGAGGATAAATCAAACAAGAATCTACGCTAATTTCCAGGACTGGGCTCAGAAAAGAATGTCCGAATATCACAAAGATAAGTAAAATTTTATGTTACTTTGCAAACTTAAGTTAATCTTTCATTCTTACTGCAAGTGGCAGATTTCAAGAAGTTTTACCTCATGCGAGGTCTACCTTTATCGCCAAAAGGGCGAGAAATGAGTTGTTACCGATTTTGGTATTATGTTTTTCAATTACTCGCGTGTAAAACTAAATTTGATGTATAATAGCGATGTGTAAAGACTTAAATATTTTAAAAGTTATTGTATAAATTTTATTTAAAACTTTCTGGCAAGAAAGAAGTTTTAGTCTGAAAGACTTATTGAAATGTAGTATTTCAATGCAGAAAGAATTGGCACTTGCTTTGAAAAGAATAGAAGTTAACAATGTACTACTAATGTATGTTGTCAAATGCGTAAAATTAACGGCATGTTAATATGTTCTTATATACAATGTGAACTGTTATTTCAAATGTTAAGAAATACCGTGATATGGTAAAAGTGTAAGTAATGTTAAAAATTTGTTATTCGTGTGACTGTAAAAAGACCAAATCATGGTGGATATGTGTTAAAGGTTGAATGAATGTAGTTAGGCTCTCTGACGCTACACTTCAGTGTTAGCCACTTTCAGAATAGTACCTCAGGGTTTAGAGTTGAAGTTAGGGTGTGTTACGAGGTCTTGTTATGTTGAATTTTTAACACGTTAGTGCTTTGATTGTAGGAGGAAGTGTTGAACACGTAGACATAAACACATTCGTGTTTGGGATTCTTTTACAACACATGTCAGAGAGCACGGGGAGAGATAATTAAGATACTCATGAATGAAATAAGAATGTTAAGAGAAATATAATTATACATGTTACTTGCCATTTCATTGTGTAACAATTCATTAAACTAGTTTTCCTTCCAGATCTCTGGAAGGAACCATATTTGAATAAAAGCTCCTGTTTAGATGCAGTACAGATGAAAAAACTTGTGTGTCCTGGGAGCTGCTATTGTAAAAACAAATTTCTTTCTTTTAAATTTCTAGTTTCTAGCGAAAAATGTTTGTAAAAGATTGGCCTCGCGTTAGTTTCTAGAGCTAAAAGTTTTCAACAAGGTCGTTTTAGACTTCAGTTTCAAACTAATTAACTCTGGCGGGAAGTATGTAAGGATCTTAAGTTTTACTAACGTTTATTTTATTTTAAATCTTTACTATCACTTCTTATTTTCTACTTCCGGCCAGAATTATAAGCGTTAACGTATTTATGCAAAGTTTGTCTGGCGAGCGCCAAGTATTTAAGTTGTGGCTTTTTGCCAAGCGAGAGAGAGGAAGCAGTTAGTCGAAGCAGGCGGCTTACCTTAGAAGTTTTACTCAGTTGCTGGTTGCCTTCCAGGCCAGAGGTTTAATCCTCTTGATAACTTTAAACGTATTGTAGTGTTCACAGTTCTCTGTACTACATACGGCTTCCTGTTAATATAAGGCCTATCTTCCACGTTTATTATTTCAAAGTTAAGAGTTTAGTTTTATTTTTATATTTTTACGTTTAGACCACAAGTAGTGGGTCTTGTATTCCGAAGTACGGAAGTTATTGTAAATAGAGAAAAATAAAGGGTTTTGTATACCCTTCTTGTGTATCCTGTCTACTTCCGACAGTTATTGAACATAGCTTTAGTAAGCTTTCTGTTCCGAGTCAGGTCCTTGCATGTTCCCGAAGAAAGTAAGACGGAACATTGAACCTGATAAGACCATCAAACGTTATTTCTACTTCTAACTTGAAAAACACTCCAAACGAATACCCGAAGAAGGTGCTTATTTTTTCTAATGCTTGTAAAGTTAAAGTGTTGTCAGCAAGAGAAATGCCGCCTATGCAGAAATCCATTGCAGTCTTTAACTACACCTGTATAAACAATAAATAAAATAATAAATGGAAATTTACAACTTAAAAAAACTTAAAAATATTAACGGAGAGCAATAGGTGAAAGCACATATGAAAACTGTTCAGCCTGAGATATATAAAAATACATTGTGACACTTGATGAAGAATGGGTTTATCTAAATGACTGTAACAAAAAAGGTCTCTTATCGTAAGCGAAGATATGCAAAGTATATGGCTCCGTCAATGCAAAGGAAATTTGAATAAGGGGTCTATGATTGTCGCTGGGTTGTCTTACATTGAGAAGTTAAAAATAAGCACACAGGAACGTACTATCAAGCGAAGATTGTACGTCCGAAATTTACAGAAGCAATTCCATTATTTCATACCAATTCACAAAGAGAGAAATTTCATTTAGACAAAGCAACAAGTCATACCTCCAACGGTAGCATTGCGTTTTTTTTAAAAAAAAGGAAGACTGATACATGTATTGCATACATACATTTTTAACGTATCCTGTCCTCTGACGTTTTTCACCTAAGAGCTAGTGTGTATTTTTCTCTTAAAAAAGAGCTCTTTCTAAGCGCAAACACACTTCAATTGATGAACTCTAGAAAGAAGTGGAAAAAGAATGGACATCAATACCTCTTGAAAGTTTATCAAAAGCCCTTCTGTCACGGAAATCATGATGCAGATTTATAGTCCAGATAAACGACTAGAAGATCTAAAATTAAAGAAAATACTCTTTGCATTCTGAAGATTAATATCTTTATAATATTTATTATACCATATTTTGAAGTTGTTATATATCTATAAGACATATAACAAAATTTATCACGAAAAGTATAAATAGCACTTATTTTTCTTAATAAATTCATATCTTAAATTACGCTTGCTTCAGACCACTAAAGCATATTTGAATTTGACTCACTTTGAACTTGTCCATGTTAATATATTTTCCACGAAGAAAGTATATTCTCTCTCATTTTCTTTCCGCAAAAGAAGGAAATGAAGTGGGAAAAAAAACGAATCTAATGGAATGAAAGCAAACTTACTCCGTATTTCTGCTACTAATGTCGCATGAAGCTATGAAACACTGAATTCTTTGTTTTATCCACACGTCATAGCTTTACTAAGTTGGACTGTGGACAACTTGAACCTATTCTTTGTTAGGAATTCCTTCTGCTTTTTATGTCTTAGCAGTATTTGAGCCGCAGCCAACTGAAATTTATGCCGCATCGAGCTGCTAACGGCTTGTGTCTGTGAGTAACCATGCGGCAAATAGTCCATTCAGGGGTAATGTCCAACGGGTCAAAACTCAACTCCTGGTGTGCGTCTTCACGTGAAAATGAAAATAAGAATTATTTCACCAAGAGTCTGTTCTGAATTTTTGTTTTCCTGTGTATCCTGTGTATCATGAAAAATGTAGTTTCATTGAGGTGTTATTAATATGTCTCTTAGAAAAATAAATTTTGTAGATTCCACTAATTTTATCATTGTATTATGAAATTTGATTTCAATTTAACTATGCATTACTTCCAGCATACACTTCGATTGTATATTTTAGTACATTATTTTCAAACAGGGAGAGACTTATTTTTATTTCTTTGAAAACTCAACTAGTATTAGGAACAGTAGCCATACAGGGACATGCTGTTTTGTAGCCAAAAATAATATTTCTGCCATCGTCTTTGCTTCTAAAATTGGATATATAAGAGCTGCGTCAAGATGTATTGGACCAATATCAGTATCTGTAAAACCATATTTGGATATGAGAATTTTTTCATAACAAAAGGATATAACAGTTCACGACCGTCACCTGGCGCTTTAACAATTTTTTTTCGAATTTTATTCTTAAATTATAAATTTGAATTTTCTCAAACGATCTCTACTTTTCTTTATGAAAGAATGTTTCAATTACAGGAAGAAAACTTTTAATTACATAAGTTTTCGTTTCGTCCACAATGTACCTAATTTTTGCAGATTTTCATTGGCGAGAGAAAGGTTCCTTTTCAGAAGCAGAAGAAATTTAATCTTTACCAAGAACTTCAAAATACGCAACTGTAAGATCTGAACATTTTTGATTCCCTGCAAAAGAAATCTTCTAATTACCAATCCCACAGCACGGACGTCTTGAAAACATAAAGAATACGTAGGAATAGTGCAAAGAATACGTATGTTCACCTATAAAGTTTTTATTGTAGTACTGCCACTACAATAAAAACTTTAAAAAATTGAATTACGAAATTGCACTAAAACATATTAACGCGTTTTAAATAGGAGGGGAAGGTTGCTATCGAAGAATCACTTTTACGAAATCCTTAAAATCGTCAGAGTTAGGAATTTTATAGATCTGTACATGTTAATACAACTATTGCTTTTCGTTCTACGCATATCTAGGATTAGATGTTATAATCATGAAATTTGCAATAAATATTAGAAAAATAAAAATAGGTGTCACTGGCCGGTCGCCTTCATTGAGCCGGGAAGTTACTATTAATGGGCCGGTAACTATTTCCTTTTTAATACAGTACCTTAGTACAAGTCAATAAAATGTTTAAAAATATTTAAAGCATGATTTGTAAATATAAATTGTTGATTAGAAACTAACACAGGCCACTGAAAATACATTGAAACATACTGAGAGCTTCGCATTATTAACAAGGAATCAGGAGTTGGATTTTAGCTTAATCTTTTTTATTATAAAATAAGCCTAATGCGAGAATCTACGAAATAACATTGAAATGTGTTTTTTAGACTTAATTTAATGAGAATTTGAGGGTAATTTGTATTTAGGCTAGTATAAAAAGAACCATAACCATATCTTGAAATCTTTCAAATAGCATAGCATCATAAGATAATTATTAAGCCTACAATTAGTATTAGGCTCTAAATCTTACACAAATTGCTATTTCAATTATTCGCTCTTTTCGTGTTCGGTTGCATTTTTTGCAGTAATACATATTGATCCTCATTCTACGCTAGCACACTTCCCATGAACTCACACTTTACACGACAGACCAGTAAACCATGTCTTCCTTGAAGTTATCATAACAGATGACACAGAACCATAAATCATCGTTGGAAAAGATAGACGTATTTATTGAAAACGATTAAAGTTTAGCCTTTGTCTTCTCCGGTCCAGAAGTTTGGAGTCGTAATTTGACAACTGTGGCCCCGATTTTATAAGTTTAGCATCAAAACCAGAAATGTACAACAAAAAACTCAAAGATATTGTCAGATCGCAAAAATATGTAGTGCATTTCATAAATTTATATCTGGCTTCTGTTGGTTAAACTGTTTTAGTTTCTAACAAGTGTGCATTGTTGAAAGTTCTTGCTGAGAACAACAGTAAGAATTACGCTTCCCTACAATTGAACTTATAAATTTTCTGATTTAATTCCTACACTATGCATATTCCTTACTCTATTTATACTGCAAACTACAAATAGGCATCATTACACTAAGAAGTAACGCAATTCATTACGGTAATTTCAATAAAATATTCATTTTACACACGAATTGGGGATCACGAATCTAATTTTAATCGGTTTAGATTAAAATTAGATTAATGGCTTTTAATTATTTTTATAACAAAGAAAACGGGATCATTATCTAATTATAGATTTAATTACCCCTGATAGCATTTTATTAAATCAGAAATAGTGATATTTTATTCTTTATTATGAAAAGTTACAAAATTTTAGCCTCGATATGGTTTCCATGGTTGGGCCACCAGCCAATTCATAGCAACGCAGGCTGGCTCATTGAAGGCAAATAGCAATCGGTATGTAACACGTCTGTGATTTCGGCTGTAACAAAAATAAACATTGTTAATACAGCAAAATAAAGCTGGCTGAACGCAATTTTAAATGTTAACAGTGGCAACTAACGTCTTACTCCTATCTATATTTTTTTACATTGACAAATTAGAAAAAAAGTACAAAATCTTATTTTCTTGTAAATCAACCGTGTTTGAGCGTGGATCAACTCCCAATCAAGATAGCGGTTTTCAAGCTTCATGTAGTATTCTAAATGATCAACGCGTAGAGCCTACTTTCAATAATTAGAAAATGATGGAGGGGGCTTAACGAAGGATTTGGCCTATCGGTAACAACATTATCCTATATTACACAGACATTAATATGCATTTCTCTTAATAATTCATAATAGTTTTATTTGCAGGATTTGTAGAAAATTGAAAAATCTACTTTTAACAAATTCAAATTTTAAATTTTTCAGATTTTAAAAACTCTCCGTCACTCTCAGTGAAGCAGGAAAACAACGACGTATCAAATAACTGAGACAAAAAAGGAGATCCACTCTAATTATATGCTGAGGAGCAGAAATTAAAAATTTGTGATTACTTAAGGTAAAACGTACACGACCTTCTGGACTTCAAAAAATAAATGGTGGAAAATAAAGAGAGCAATACCAGATTTAATAGTTAAAACTATTAACGACATAGTATTCACAAACTTGCGTTTTATTTGCGCTTCCATGCAACGAAATACAATTTATCGCATACAAAACTCACTTTCAGAGTAATATTCCAAGAATATGAATATTTGAAACCGTGCGCAAGTATTATGGAAGAAATGCCTTTGCAAAGAATACAAAATTACTAAACTGAATAAAATGCTCATTTCAAAAATCTTTAAAGAATGTACGTGCATTACACTGGAAAAGAATGGTAACAACTTCAATGTAATTATCTAATTTTAGCTTCTCTTTTTTTTCTATTGGTTAACTTCAGTTTCTCAACTTATAAGGCATTTCTCCCACTTCCCTAGCGTGCCTTCGTGGTGTAACGGTAACACGCTGGGCCGGTATTCCAGAGGTCCGTGGTTCGATTCCCGGCGAAGGCGTTGTTAATTTTTCATCTTGTCTGCTTCCAATAAACCTAATGACTCTACAAGTGACTCCCGAACTAAAATGGTTGTGGATGATGATTCTCCGCACCCAGGATTTGGCCACTAGGTCCCCTAAAACATTAGTCCCCCTTTAAAAAGGGAAGTATATAAGGTATTTCTCCCACTTCTCTAGCGTGCCTTCGTGGTATAACGGTAGAACGCTGGGCCGGTATTCCAGAGGTTTGTGGTTCGATTCCCGGCGAAGGCTTTGTTAATTTTTCATCTTGTCTGTTTCCAATAAACCTAATGACTCTACAAACTGTATTCTCAATTTTTTAAAATTGCTGGCAGATTTTTTTAAAAGCATTCTTCAGTTCAAGAGTTTTTATTGGGATTTTCTCTGTTTTTCTAGACTCTGTTGATGTTGGCATTTGTTTTCTATATTACTTTCTCTGTCTGACTTTATAGTTCATTCAACACTTTCGTATTACATTTGTGCACCTGTTTCTCAATATTATTGTTACGTGACGCATATTCTAAAAATTAACCTTCAAACCTTACCTTAACTGATGTATGGAAAATTAACTCTAGTTCGCAGTTTATCTGACGCCCGTCCTACACAAAAACCTACATATTCGAAAAGAGATTTTAACTATTTCATTAGATTAATCTCGTTCAATGACTAATGTGCATGGCATCTAGCAGAGATATCGACTTACTTATCACCTTCGAAGTTCCTGCATATTCACAAAATTCAATTCTGTTCATCATTTTCTCAATTCTGTAATGATAATTGGAAAGTTTTATAATAATTTTTTCTAGAGCTTGAATATTACAAAATGTAGTTTGAGGAAGAGGCATTAATGTTAAATGGGCGACGAAAATAGATTCTATGAATGAACTTTGAAAAGCTTTCCCAAGTATTAAGTCAGATATTTTAGCCCTAGAGAGTGAGTCTTTTGCCAAACTGAGATTTATAAACTGCGAAAATTAATTTAACAAACAGCGACTTTTTCTAATAATTAGTATATATATTTATTTCGGTTTCTGGAAATTTGAATGTAATAAGCAGCTAAGGTTTTTAACCAGTGAGTTTCATATGCCGCGGGTACTGTGTTATACTTTCTTCTTCGCATTATAATTGACACACTGATGATGTTATGTGCATGAAATTTGACACCAGCATTGAATTCTTTCTGCACTATATGTTATGAATATTCTCTATCATTTTTTTCTAGTTGCTAATTTAAAACTATTCGTGCAGCCAGCTTTCGATTTGACCCCTGAGGCGGTCACACGATAACTAGAGAACTTCAGACCGACACAGCGACCTAGATCCACCTTTGGGAGTTCATTTAGTGGTTAGACTTACGTATTAGAAATTGAAGGCGGCTACGTAAGTGTTTTACTAAAAATTGACAGACAGTTCAAATTTTAAGAAATAGAAATGAAAAAAAATATTGAGCGAAAATATCTTCTCTTTAAAATGACAATATATTTCCCTGCTGTCATAACTGGTTTTTATATTCGGCATTATGTAAAACATTTTTGCAAGCTTTTTATATTTCGTGATCTCATTTCTAAAAATTGTAATATTTCAACTCTTAAAATACAGATTTGAAACATACTTCGTTTCAAAGAGCAATGTCTCTACTCTGCAATGGTAAAAATTTGAAACTGTATGATGATAAAAGGAATATATTTTTGGATGTGGAAAATCTGTAAACGTTGCTTTTGAATTCTAAAATAAATAGCGAACGAATTCAAATTAATATTATGCTTCAAGACGCATATATTTGGGTGCACGACCAGGCAAGTTTACAGTTTGGTCACTTTATGTGGCATTGCCTCTCTGCAGTTTGTCGATGTCATATACTGACTAAGAATTTCTTAGTTTAATAATGATACGAGTGATACATAAATTATTTTTATTCATAATAAAATCAGTAATTTCCATAACATTATAATAAATACTTATTCAGATCAAATTCTCTATCGATAACATTTCAGTGTGACAGGAATTTGTATGATTTGAATCATCATTTCTATTAAAATCTATGAGTTGCCACATACAGGTTTACACAACTCAGCAGCAAAACTTCTATTCGCATGGATAGAAGGTTATGGTTCGAAGTACTATTGAAAATCCAGGTGTTTACATGATGTAATGCATACGTCTAATACAATATAATTTAAATTTCTAATCATTTACGCTTGATCCAAAACATTTTAGAAAGTCATAGCAACATTTCATTGGCAAGCTGAAATTGTTGATGAGCGGTGGTTATTGCGTTAATGAATCTGCTATAATCCTTCACATTTCTGATTTTCTGGAACAGTTTTGTTCTTCCATGTCCTAAAACACGTTTTATTTCAGAAGCTTTGTAAATGGGAATTGTTAACATGTTTCGAACATTTGTATTTATTAGTTACGTTAAAATAATTTGTTAAAGCCATAAAAGAATCCCAACTGCTGCAACCTATTTGGGATTTGTAAAATTCAATCCATTGGTAAAAATCAGGTTTACCCATTCTTTGTCAATTGCACTGAACTGTAATGGTAACAAATGCTGAATACACTACAATCAGTCCTAAAACTTCAGTCCTTCTCATATTAAACTACTTGCATAAAAAATGGGTTTTACTTTAGGTTCGCATAACGTAAATTTAAAACTCTGTAGGAAATCATGATATATTTTTGCAGATTACTGTGCCGCGGTCTGAAACCAACATCACGTGTCATGACATTCGAAAATAGTGGAAAATTCATGTATAAAAAGAGAGTTATTTTCCACCTTGGATAAACTCGTATCTTTCCTGTCTTCCTTCCCTTAAGTTTTGGAAGTTGGCTCTCAAGTCTGAGCTCTGTCGTATATCAACGGAATACGTATCTTGGTATCTCTTCTTTGACCTCGCTCTCAAACTGCTTGCACTTCAGGCACATATAACGCCTAAAACAATAACATTTCTCGTTCCTTCAAAAGCAACATTTTAGTCCTTTTTTGCCAAGAATATTTTCAGCAAAATATCATGAGAAAAGTAGTATAAAGGCCAGGGAATTTTCAACGAGAACGTTATGTTTAATAAAATACAGTTTTTCCTTTTTAGCTCAGCTTTCTTCACAAAAGGCACTTTTACGACGAAAAAAAAAGTTGGTTCTTTTCCCTTAGCAGAGATAAGTTCTGAAGTTTCTCAAGTAGGATGATGTGCCAAAAATTCGTTAGGTCATATTAAAAAAAAGGATTAAAATAATGTTTTAGGAATGAAAAGGTATATGAAATGTGAGTTAGAAATGTTAATAATTTTCATAACGCTGCGTTACTTTATGCTTAAATGATATAACATTTTCAACTAGAATATAATTTCGAACTCTTTGAAAATTTCCTCAAAGAAATTAATTAAATATTGGAAAGTAATATAAAGCAATGTTGGATAATGTAAAGAATTTAGTGGAGGTCTTCTAATAGAAAGCTTCCTCGTATCTACGACATTCACACGAAACAATATAGACACATTTTAATTAATCTGGTTAGCTTAACTCTCAACGATGGAGAAGTGGGTTGAAATCTTACTCTTCGTCACTTCATCCTATTTATGAATCTACTCAATATGGATTATTATGCTTGATATATATATATATATATATAAGATAAAAATATGCAAATCGACTTTAGAATTTAATTTGGTTATAGCCTCTTAATTACTCATTTTTAAATTGGGTATTTCCTCTGTGTATTCTAAAAGTAGTAACAACGTTTCTATATTGCGCCCTTTCTAGATTAATTTATGTCGCACGGCATAGGCATAAGGTTTCGAGAGGAAAGCCGAAATGTCAAAAACCAGACATGAGGTATCATCTTGATTTTAATGCTAGAACGCCCCTGTTACTTCATACCTGGATTTATGTATTTTTAGTATATTAGCTAAATATTCTGGACATTTATCGAGATGCATATATTATATATATGTATACACGTTCTTGAAGACATCACAAAAATTATCGTATGTCGTATATACTCGGCCTTGTAGGTCAGATTAAATTACTAAAATTAAATTACAATTATCAATTAATTTGTAATTTAAATGCTATAATAATTTTGACAGAGATATTATAGCATATGCAATTTGTTGCTGCACCAAATTAGCTTTGGAAACGGGTGGAGATAAGAAGGATTTACACTCTCTATGCGCACTTCCAAACAATCTTTTGTTATGACGAAATCTATCGCAGGAGTTTCTCTAAGTACGAAATCTACAAAAAGTATTAAATTTTCTATGTTTTGCAATTAGAATGGGACTGTAATTTTGTTCAATTTACTCTCGTACGTGATAATATTATCGAATAACGTTTTATTACCTTCTGTGTTTCATGGCAGTGAATTTTCTTTTATCAGCAGTATACATTTCGAATTCAATTGGGTTTATTCATAAATTGCGCGTTCATTTTCAGACAATCTAAACCAAGAATAGCGCACAAAAAATTTGGCTGCCTGTAACACCAAGAAGAGTAATGAAAAAAATCTATTTTTTAAATAAACGTCAAGTAAATAGATTAAAATATTTATTAAAACGGATATTAAAATATGCACAAAATTAAAACAGTTTTAAAACGAAGAAAATCAATACTAATTGAAAAAATAAGAAAATTTCATTGAAGCGCTCAATATTAAAACATAATTTAAGAAATAATTTTTAAAATGCAACTTCAGTAATTTTAGAAAGATAAGTTTTTGCGTTTTCGTAGAAAATGCATTTGGTACTGAACTTAGGCAGAAACTAATTATGTACTGACGGATGAAGATAGTGTTACGGCCATAAGACGAAAGATTAATTTAAAACATAAAAATTCATTAAAGAGAATTGACATCGTAACGCTTTCTAAGCAGACATAGACAAATGTAAAACTTCGTCGAATACGAAACAGAAAATTAATGGCGCGAAGATAATTAGGTCGTTCAGTCGCCAAATGAAATGTTTTAAAGAAAGATGTATTAAAATGAATTTTCGGAACAGTGATTTTACTTTCTGCTAGGCTGTTTAATGTCTAGAATGCGTGCATTTAATAGCAATTACTGCTTGATTTAAAACGTGATTGATGAAACGTGAGAAACTGGGGAATGAACCACGTCTGAAACGGAATTTTTGAAAAAGTAAGGAATAATTAATATTTTTATTTGTTTGAAGTTGAATGCCATTCATGATTATTTTTATTTAGAAAAAATAAAGACTGGGACTGTAACACGTACACTTGAAAAATGAGAAGAATTTCTTTTGTGTTTGTGTAAAACGCATAACTGGCATAATTAAATCGAAATCTATGTCATGAGCTTAGACCTGGCGTTACCAACAGGCTGGCATTGACCACTTCGGAGGAAATATTAAACGGAACCAGTGATGATCAACGAGTTTGATAGTTGAATATTCACTAGCAATTCGCTGGTATAATCAAAATCCCCTTAGATACAAACGAAATTATTTACAAAATTTATAATTATTTGCTTATTGAGATAAAGCTATATCGTGTAGAAGGGACAAAGTCATGTATCTATGAAATAAATGTAAGGGAAAATAATTCATTCTAATTTTAGTATTAAAAAAATTTGAAAAGTTTCAGATGTTAATTACATCCAAAGGGCGTTTTTTAACGTTTTGTGTGTTACCTTTATTTATTAAATATCATGTTCTTTGCACTTAAACCATTAAATTCACTTCAACAGCAATATCGCAGAATACTTTTAAAATGAGCATATCTTTAGAATTTCCGATGCACAGATCCGCAGGAAGATAAAAAGCTTCCCCCCCCGTAGGGCCCACCAGCGGCCGAGCGGTAAAGTCGCTGAACACTGGTAGTTCAGTCTGAGGTTCGAATCCCGCGAACGGGCTGGCTGCATGGGCGTTTTCGTGGTTTTCCCCATGTGTAACGTGTATACGAGCCAGTTTCCCTTAGAAAGTCCTCCACGAAGGCATCCCTCCCCTTAGGCAGATAGCCCTCGTGTGCTTTGCTATAATTAAATACACACACAAACACACACTTCCCCCCGTAGAATGTTGTCTTTGCTCCTTTTGAATAGTTGAGTTGGTTAATAAAAATTCGTTAAAAGTTTACAAAATATGAAATGGATAATAAAACAAATTCAAAATTCCGAATTTTGGAAGCATACGTTATTCAAAATGAGGGCTCAAAATTGGATGGATGAAAAAAATATTTAAAAGAGCATACCTTTAGAATTTCCGATACACAGTTCCGTGCGCTAGAGATAAAAAGTTTTTTTTTTTTTTTTTTACCGTAGAATGTTGCCATTGTTCGCTTTTAAATCGTTGAGTTTGTTAATCAAAAATTTGTTAAAGTTTAACAAAATATGAAATCGATAATAAAACAAACTTCAAATTCGAAATTTGGGCTTTCAGATGCCCATATTCGCAGGAGGATTTCGCGATAATATTTCGTGGCAACAATTTGAAAAGTGAATTGGACATTTATAGTGAGCCAAAGCAAAATTCCAAAACGAAAATAATAGTCTTTCAGGGCAGATTTCTCCTTTGGACTAATAAACAAAAACTATTTAATATATTTTTAGCAAATATATTTTATATAATAAGTGCAATACAAACAATTCTAAATGCAGTAACACAAGAAAGCACGACCAAAACCCATTACCGTTACCGAAACTGAAATGTCGCCCCCCTTTAGAAAAAAAACTGCTTACAACACTTACATTATTGACTTCCTCCTCTTCTTACCTAGCAGAAGCAAGCTTTAGACAAGTCAATATAATTCACTAAGGAAAACAAGAACCATGTTAAACACTTTTAAACGAAGTGATTTAAAAATTAAATTATGCAAATCTATGCAAAATATTCAAAATTTACATCAACACATCAAGCACATTCATCGTATTACTTAAAACTGAAATTTCTGGAATTAGAATATGTGATTTTGTTTATAAAAATTTGTTTACGTTTGCAAAATTAAAATTAATAATAACACAAAGAATAATAAAAAATAAATCTAATAAACATTTGTTTTTCAAAACTTTTGTTAAAGTTCTCACTATAACTGATATTATTAAGTCCTTTATGTGCAATTACTTGTATTGCGATTATAGTATGCTGCATATTGCAGAGAAAATTGTAAGAGGCTCGAGAAAGGATATATTCTTTTAAAAGAGGTTTATGCAAGGAAAGGTTAGGGAATACATGATTTGGATATTTTTTT